>NW_027325374.1:30317786-31517786 GCF_036924035.1 Leuresthes tenuis | reverse complement strand
GACCAGATCGGGTTACTCGCAAGTCGGATTAAGACCCTGAGATAACTCGGTTGATAGTCACAATAAACATGCTTTTAGACGGTGAAGCACATGGTGAATTGAACTTTGTGTTCTGCGCATGCTCGAGACCTTTTCCCGGGGTCGTCACCCGGTAGTCGAAGAGAAAGATATTACTGTTGTTGTCGCAGCCGTCGGAAAGAAATAAACAACGTGATGGAGAATGCACCGTTGTGCATTGCGTTTGTGCCATAACCATGCTCATCACAAACTAAATGTAGAGGGACGTAGCTTCATCTTGCTCTTTGTTTGCCATCTTTCTCGATTACCTGAGTCTGTTGTTGCTGTTGTTCGTGGTGAACTGGAAGTGGTTTTGTTAGCGATAGTTGAAATGGGTACAGTGCCACCTATTGCACCGAGGTATGACATGCTTTGTGCCAATGATTATATTTATTCACCGCCATATATCCTATGATAATTATCCTTGCTCAAATAAGGAGCATAAATCAGCAATAGCTATAATCAAATCAATCTCATCATGTAGACCCACTGAGTGAGTTGCACATGATGTGGTCTGACTAGAGGTAATCAACAGTCCAGAACACAAGGGGACCCTCCACCTGAATCGCTGTCAGCTTCTCATTTAGAAGATCCGGCCTGATTGTATTGAATGCACTTGAGAAATAAAAAACATGACCCTTGCAGCGCTCGCTAGCTGGTCCAGGTAGGCGTAGATGCAGTTCAACGGGATGATTGCATCCTCAACCCCAAGTCTGGGCTGGTAGGCGAACTGAACCGTATCCAAAGGGGGATTGACCATGACTTGGAACTGGTCCATGATGCAAAAAACAAAATAAATTAATTGGCCCTGTCAACACTGCCCACAACTGCCCACAACTGCTCTGCTATTGTGGCTTGAGATGACATTTGCTGTGATTTGGCACTATAAATAAAACTGAAATTAATTCAGTCTGGTATGGTCTGAAAGCAGTTGTAGTCCTCAGGCCGCTCCAGGCTTCCTCTTGTAACTTGTCTTTTTCCTTCCCGTTCTTCATCTTGAGTGTCCCCTATCATGTCCACACCTCTTCCTTGTTGCCTGCTTTGAAGCCCACTTCTCACCATTGAAGAGGGCTTTGATGTCCTTTGTAACTGCCTGTTGATTGGGATAATAGTAGACAATATTAAGTAGCTCACCCTTTCTTTTCGTCACCTTGAGTTCTTCCACAACTTTCTTTTTCTCGAAATGTAATCCCTGATTTACTTGATGATGTTGAGATTTGAGTTTTGTTCTTCTTCAAAGACATGTCTCTGAAGGGCTGTGTGATAGATGATTTTAACTTTTACCACTTTTACAATCTAAACAGTAAATCTAATACTCTCAGGTATAACAAAAGTCTATATATATTTATATAAGCCTCTATAATATGCCTCTGAATCTTTTTTTAAATTTTGTGCAAATGATCCATATAAATATTCGTATGACATGTGCAGTAATATGCAGGACAAACTTGAATAAGCTACATTGACATTTACTTATAAAGGATAATCTTGTATCCAAAGCAATTTACAATGAAGGAACAACAAGCATACTAAGAAAAGGCTTGGCATTTGTATTGATTACTAAACCTAGAAGGACAGATAACAAGCAGAGATGTTAAATATATTCAAATCAAATTTATCTTAGGTATGTTTAAGTGTTAGATTAGGTGTTCTTGGAAGATAGAACTCTTTAAGTAATCCTTGAAGAACTAGATGGCCGCTCCTGATCTGAAAGTTTTTGATAGCTTGTTACACCTTTGTGGAAGCAGTCTGGATTAACACTGCCTATGTATAGAGATAGCATTACCAATTACTGTTTTGATAGTGTAGAAGTGTAGAAGTCCAAAGGAAGAATTTAATTAAATTCAGTTCAATTTGTCTTTACTGTCCCATGAAGGGAAATTAGTGTTGCAGCAGGAGCACACAAAAGACAAGGTACACATGATAGCATTGGTAATAAGAATAAAACCCAATTAAAAGTCTAAAAGTCAAAAATAAAAGTCACAATAAAAACTGTCACAGTTTAGTCATCCAACCATCAGTAATTTTCCATTGATCCTGCTTCTGCCCCTCTCAGCCTGTCAGTCACACACACCTCATCAGTTAACTCCACTCACCTGTGCACACAGCTGCCTCTCATCACATGCAATCAGCCCAGCATATAGTCACCAGCTCCACACTCTATCCTTTGCCAGATTGTTCTTTGCCATGCAAGTCTTTCCAGCGTTCTCCTGCCAGCTTTACCGGTACCGACCTCGCCTGTCCCTGATTCCCTGCTTCGTCTGCCTCCTGGTAATTCGACCCAGCCTTCTGTCCCTGACCAAGAATTTTGCCTCTCCTCTCCTGATTCCTGTTTGCCGGTTTCTAAACCGTTTGTCTGTCTGCCAGAGTTTCAGTAAAGCCTTGAACTTTTTACCACTGTCTTCTGACTCCTTTGTACTGCAATTGGGTCCATACACCACCCGTTACAGTACAATCTGGCCAGACATGGACCCAGCAGGACCAACCTCACCACAGGATCGGTTTGAGAGGATTGAACATGCGCTCATGCAACAGCAGCAGAGAATGGAGGAGGCTGATGCATACGTCAGACGAGCTACAGAGGCCAACACCAATGCCTTTGCAGCCCTCTCTGCCCAGTTGCAACAGCTGATGTCCACTCGCCCTCCTGCAGTTCCAGTCCCCACACTGGAGACCCCTGCTCCAGCTCTGCCACAGCCCAGAATGATCTCCGAGCCCAGAGTGGGAACCCCTGAGCGATATGATGGAAACCCTGAACTCTGCGGTTCATTCCTGACCTCCTGCTCCTTACTCTTCGGCCTGCAGCCATATACGTTCGCCACCGAGGATGCCAGGGTGGCATATGTAATTAGCAACCTGACCGGCAGAGCCCTCCTCTGGGGAACAGCAGAGTGGGAGAGGCGGACTTCCGCTTGTGCATCATTCCAGGCCTTCTCTGGATCTGATGCCGCCCGTGATCTGCTCTCCCTGCGCCAAGGGAACCAGTCAGTGGCTGACTTCTCCATCGACTTCCGGACCAGGGCCCATCGAAGCGACTGGAACACTGCGGCTCTGCGTGATGCTTTTCTGCATGGTTTGGCAGACTACATCAAAGATGAACTGGTTTCCTATCCTCTACCTTCCACACTGGACAGTCTCATTGAACTTACTGTTCGGCTGGACCTCCGCATACAGGCCCGGAGAAGGGAGAGGAGACAGAACACTCCTGGTCATCTCGACCCAGCCCGCTGGCCAGGTTACTCATCTGCTTCCGGTTCCTCTTTACCCGCTATGGATATTGGCGTAGAGTCTGAGCCCATGGGGTGGGCCGCACCAAGCTTACACCCGAAGAGCGAGAGCGCCGCCGTAAGGGGAATCTGTGTATGTACTGTGGACAAGCTGGACATTTTATCTCCCGCTGCCCGTTAAAAGACAGGGCTCACCAGTGAGTGAGGAAGTCCTGGTGAGTCACACGGCAGCAAAGTCTTCCTCCTCAAGCTTGCGCCCGCTCTTCCAAGTCAAGCTCCTCCTTCCTGGTGGTGCACACACCCTGCCCACTTTTATAGACTCTGGTGCAGATGCCAACATTATGGCTGAGAGCTTAGCTATACAACTCGGACTTAAGAAGATTCCACTTGACACCCCAATTCCTGCCAAAGCCCTTGATGGCCATCTTCTGGAGACTGTCACTCACCAGACTTCTCCTGTCCACATGCTACTTTCCGGTAACCACCATGAGACCATCCAGTTTCACCTCCTGTCATCTTCCAACATTCCACTGATCTTAGGCTACCCTTGGTTACGTCGACACAGCCCCCACATCGACTGGGCCACAGGGGGCATCCTCGCTCCAGTTCCTGCCCTGACTTGTCCAGAGTTCCTGCCGAGTACCATGACTTCCGGGAGGTGTTCAGTAAAACTAAGGCGACTTCATTGCCCCCTCATCGGCCTTATGACTGTTCCATTGACCTGATGCCTGGCACTTCACCTCCCAAGGGGCGTCTGTACTCCCTGTCTGGTCCTGAACGGGAGTTCATGGAGTCTTACATCAATGACTCCCTGGCTGCCGGTATTATCCGACCCTCGTCGTCTCCTGCTGGGGCAGGATTTTTCTTTGTCGAGAAGAAGGACGAGGTCCTGCACCCCTGCATTGATTACAGGGGACTTAATGACATCACTATAAAGAACCGGTACCCTCTTCCCTTCATCTCCTCAGCCTTTGAGTTACTTCATGGAACCATGATCTTCACCAAGCTCGACCTTCGTAATGCCTACCACCTTGTCCGCATCCGAGAGGGGGATGAATGGAAGACTGCTTTTAACACGGCCACCAGACATTTTGACTATTTGGTGAAGCCATTCGGCCTCACCAATGCCCCGACAATCTTCCAGGCCTTGGTCAACGACCTCCTCAGAGACATGATCGACAAATATGTTTTCGTCTATTTGGACGACATCTTCATTTTTTCTAAATCCCGCGAAGAACATATCCACCATGTGAAGACGGTCCTCCAACGCTTGCTGGAGAACTCCCTTTTCGTGAAGGCTGAAAAGTGTGAATTTCACTCACAGACTGTTCATTCCTGGGTTACATTGTGACTCAAGGTCACCTGGAGATGGATCCTGCCAAAGTGGACGCAGTT
Source organism: Leuresthes tenuis (assembly GCF_036924035.1). NCBI lineage: Eukaryota > Metazoa > Chordata > Actinopteri > Atheriniformes > Atherinopsidae > Leuresthes > Leuresthes tenuis. The sequence continues at coordinate 31,513,107 of NW_027325374.1, read as the reverse complement.
AGGTGCTGGCCAGTCCCTGAAACCCATAAGAAGCTGCAGCAGTTCCTGGGCTTTGCCAATTTTTACAGGCGCTTCATCCGGAACTATAGCTCCATCGCTGCCCCTCTCACAGCCCTGACATCCTCCAAGACTTCCTTCCGATGGTCCCATTCTGCAGATACAGCCTTTCAGACCCTGAGGGACCGCTTCAGTTCTGCACCCATCCTCCAAGTTCCTGATGCCGAACGGCAGTTCATCGTAGAGGTGGATGCATCTGACATGGGTGTAGGGGCTGTGCTGTCCCAGCGAGCAGCCAGTGACCAGAAGACCCACCCATGTGCCTTTTTCTCTCTGCGTCTTTCCCCAGCCGAGAGAAATTATGACATTGGTAACCGGGAACTCCTTGCTGTTAAACTGGCCCTGGAAACTCCTTGCTGTTAAACTGGCCCTGGAGGAGTGGCGGCACTGGCTGGAGGGAACCAAGCAGCCCTTTCTGGTGTGGACGGACCACAAGAACCTGGAGTACATTCGAACCACAAAGAGACTCAATTCTCGACAGGCACAATGGGCCCTCTTCTTCACTAGGTTCAATTTCACCCTCTCCTACAGACCCGGCTCCCGCAACGTCAAACCTGACGCTCTATCACGTCAGTTCCAGAGCGAGGATGATGGCACCAGTGCTCCTGACGCCATCCTTCCGTCCCTGTGTGTTGTGGCATCCCTGACTTGGGAAATTGAGGAGAAAGTAAGAGCTGCCACAGAGGGTCAGCCTGGTCCTAGTGCCTGCCCTACTGGATGTTTATTCGTGCCTGCAGCTCTGAGGTCGGATGTACTCCAGTGGGCCCATGGTTCTAAGTTGACCTGCCATCCTGGGATCCAGAGAACCCGGGAGGTCCTTCTACAACGTTTCTGGTGGGCCACGTTACAGGAGGACACCCGGGAGTATGTCAAAGCCTGCCAGATCTGCAATCGGAATAAAACATCGCGTCAAGCACCATTCGGCCTCCTGCAGCCTCTCCCAGTGCCACATCGCCCCTGGTCCCACATTTCAGTGGACTTCGTGACAGGCGGCTATTCTTACCATTGTGGACCGCTTCTCTAAGATGGCACACTTTGTGTCCTTGCCTAGGCTCCCGTCAGCTAAAGAGACAGCCCAGCTGCTCCTCAACCACGTCTTCCGCCTTCATGGGATTCCTGTTGATGTAGTCTCGGACAGAGGGCCCCAGTTTTCATCAGTGTTCTGGCGGGAGTTCTGCAGCCTCTTGGGAGCCACGGCCAGTTTGTCATCCGGGTACCACCCGCAATCTAATGGCCAGACTGAGAGGAAGAACCAAGAAATGGAGACGGCCCTCTGGTGTATGGTGTCACAGAACCCATCCTCTTGGTCCCAGCATCTGTTGTGGGTGGAATATGCCCACAACACCCTTACCAGCTCCGCCACCGGTTTGTCTCCTTTCCAGTGTGCCTACGGTTACCAGCCTCCTCTCTTCCCAGTCCTGGAAGGGGAGGCCTCTTGCCCTTCAGTTCAAGCCTTCATCCGTCGCTGTCGTCGGACCTGGAGCCATGCTAGGGCCTCCCTCCTGAAGGCGGCAGACCGGTACTCCTCAGCAGCCAACCGTCATCGCTCTCAAACTCCACAATACCAGGTGGGCCAGAAGGTTTGGCTCTCCACCCGTGACCTTCCTCTGCGTGTGGAATCCAACAAGCTGGCTCCCAAGTTTGTTGGGCCCTTCACTATCGAGAAGGTCATCAATCCTGTGGCAGTCCGGCTCAAACTCCCTCGGTCTATGTGGGTGCACCCGACATTCCATGTGTCCAAGGTCAAGCCGGTCAACGAGAGCCCGCTGGTGCCTGCTGCTCCACCCCCACCCCCCCCTCGTCTCATTGAAGGGGGACTCACATATGAAGTGCGCCGCATCATTCGCTCTCGCCGACGTGGAAGTGGCTGCCAGTACCTCGTCGACTGGGAGGGCTACGGTCCGGAGGAAAGATTCTGGGTTCCTGCTCAACACATTTTGGACAGGGGTCTTATCCAAGTCTTTCACCAGCAACATCCGGACCAGCCCTCCCCCAGCAACATCGGCAGGGGCCCTCGCTATAGGACGCCTGCTGCTGGCCCTTCCACTGCCCCGGACCAGTGGGAGGACTCCCTGTCGGAGGAGGAGGCAGTGGACCCACCGGTGAACTCGCCTTCCTCACAACCTGAGGATGGGGAGTTCTCGGGTTCTTCCGAGTTTTGTCCCTGATTCCCTGCTTTGTCTGCCTCCTGGTAATTCGACCCAGCCTTCTGTCCCTGACCAAGAACTTTGCCTCTCCTCTCCTGATTCCTGGTTTCTAAACCGTTTGTCTGTCTGCCAGAGTTTCAGTAAAGCCTTGAACTTTTTACCACTGTCTTCTGACTCCTTTGTACTGCAATTGGGTCCATACACCACCCGTTACAAAAACAACACAATATAAGAAGCATCATACACATGTACAAACTCATTAGCAAATGTTCAGTCTAGAGCGCCTACCAAAAATGGGAACTACTTCTAAGAATTACGAAAAGTGCAAATGTATAGATTGCTTATTTGCACAAGCAATAGCAGTGCAAAGGAACTAGAGTAATCCAGGGGCTACTGTCATGTGCGATGATGGAGGAAGGTAGGACCCAGATGCAGACTTCTCAACAACACAAAAGGTTAATTCCAAACACAAAAAGGCACAAAGCCAAAATAGAAAGCGCGGCTGAGCCGGATAATCAAAATTTAACTGTGGCAAAAATAACCAAGACAAAACGAGACTATGAAAAATAAACAAATGAGACAAGACTATAGCAAAACAAGACTACTATGACACTGAGACTATGAGGCATAACCAGACTTAACTTTCAGCGTGAGCATGGAAGGGAAAGTGAGGATTCTGCAATGAATGATGGGAACCTGGAAACTATATACTGGGGGAAGGTGATTGGTGATGACGTGCAGCTGTAAACAGAAACAGGTGACTTGAGTGAGACTGAGTGACAGGGGGAAAAACATGACCAGAAACATAACAAAGAACCTGAAAACATGAAGAACCTGGAACATAACAATAATCAAAACTTAAACCTTGACAGCTACTTGCCATTAAGTAAATAAATGGCAGGGGAATGAATGAAACCTGAAGTCTTTTAGCCCTAAAACGACGACCTGAGGGCAAAATCTCAAACTCGTTTAGAAGTGGATGATTAGGACAATCCAGAATAGCATTAGCCATTCTCAAGACCTGTCTGATATAAATGGACATAATACCGGCCTGCTGACTTCCTAAGATTTTTCCAGCAATTTTAACAAGCCAAACAAGACGATTCATATTGGACAAGTTCAGGTTTCCAAACCATGCAACCATACAAATGGTTAAAACAGAACAAGTTCTGTAAAAGAGAGTCATAATCTCAAAGGAAACATGGAAGGTTCTCACCAAGATATTTATAGCTCTCCACCATCTCAACATCTGCAAAATAACATGTCTTTGGTTTTCGACACATTTAGCTCGAGAGAACTAATACCAAGCTACAAAGTAATCTACAGTAGGCCCATGGTCCTGCTCATCCCCCTGAAGAAGACTAATAATAACCATTTCATAAGCAAACTTTAAGAGGTGTTTGTTACTGAAGCTGCTACGGCACTTGTTAGTATACAAAATAAAGAGGAGGGGCGACAAGCAGCACCCTTGAGGAGAGCCAGTGGGAGAGCACATTGGAAAAAACAGTTCAGTCAGGAATGGAGACCAGCTGTCTTGACCTACTTGGGTGAGGGTAGCTACATGTAAAGCTTTCCTGGGGTACCGGCTCCTCAGAATGTGAACACTACAGTGGTAGCAAGTTGCAGCAGCTCTGCTCATACTGTGTGTATTTTGTATTTGTTGAGATTTTCCACAAAGCTTTTTTCCAAAAAACAGGGAATTCGAGAGACTTTGTGCAGATTTCAAAGCTATGTTAATGATTTGACTTCTCCTTTTACTTAAGATGTTTTTAAAGATTTGTTCTCCTTGCCAACAGATAAGTTGTTTGCAAACAAATGTTGAGCCCACTGTAGCAGTCTACAAGACAAATGTTCTGCAAAATGAATGACTATCCTTATTGTCATTGTGTCAGAGCCACATACGTATATGTTAAGGAGAAACTGAGTTATGGTAGAGAACACAGGTCAGGTATCTCAAATATGGTCAGTTATGGGATTGTGGTTAGACTTAGACAGACGTACATGTACATTTGAGTGAGATTACGTAGCAAGGCTCCAAGAAAACAGAAGACAAATGAATCAGTATAAATATAAAGTATATCAAATATAAAAGAAATTGAAAAAAGATATGACTTATTTACAGAAATGTAGCATCTAACAGAAAATTATATATGGCAGTGGATGTATTATAACAGTGAATAGACAGTATGAATAGAGCAATAGCGTTCACAGTGTCCATGTAAAGTGACTAGTGTCATGTATGGAGGGGGGTTGTTGGGAATTTAGAAGTCTTATGGCGTGGGGGATTAAGCTGTTGTGGAATCTGGCTGTTCTGCTTTTGATGCTGCTGAACCTCTTACTAGAGGGCAACATGGGATACAGTCCATGATTGGGGTGGAAGGGGTCTTTGATGGTTGACTGAGGCCTGGTCAGCCAGCATCCGCAAGCAGTGTCATGGAGTGCAGTCCCGATGATCCTCTCCGCTGTCCTCACCACTCTCTCTACACATTTCCAGTCTGAGGCATTGCAGGCCCCAAACCAGACAGAGATGCAGCTGGTCAGTATGCTCTCTGTTGTCCCTCAGTAGAAAGTGGTGAAGATGGGAGGGGTAAGGCTTGCTCTTCTCATCCGACGGAAGAAGTGCAGACGCCGCTGTACTCTTTTCACAATAGCAGAGGTGTGAAGGGACCAGGTCAGTGTCTGTGAGCTGCACCCCCAGGAATTTGGTGCTGCAGACCCGCTCCACTGCGATGTCATTGATGAGAAGGGGGGTGTGACGGGGGTGTTTTTTCCTGAAGTCAATGAAGATCTCTTTTGTTTTGTTGACATTCAGGATTAAATTGTTCATGTCACACCAGTCCACCAGGTGTTTCACCTCCTCTCTGTAGGCCAGTTCGTTGTTGTCCCTGATGAGAACCACCACTGTTGTGTCATCCGCATACTTAATGATGTGGTGCACACTCAACCTGGCACAGCAGTCGTGGGTCATCAGGGTGAAGAGCAGTGGGATTTTGGAGATGATGTGGTCCTTCACCAGCCTCTTGAAGCACTTCATCATGATGGGAGTGAATGTGATCGGGTGGTAATCATTGAGGGATGAAATTGTGGGTTTTTTGGGCACTGGTATTATGATGGCAGTCTTGAAACAGGATGGGACGACAGCATGGGTCAGTTAGGTGTTGAATAGATCTGTGAGGACGTGAGCCAGCTGGTCAGCACAGTCTTTGAACACCCGTCCCGGTATATTATCGGAGCCCGCTGCCTTTCGTGCGTTGACTCTTCTCACGTCCTCCAGACAACAGCTGTGCCTGTTCATCTAGGTGAGGTGTGGATTTCCTCATAGGGGTGCTGTTGAGTGCTGTAAACCAACCAATGTCGCTAATCAACCAGCGACTGGCTTCCATCAGCGCATTAGATTATGGCAACACTGAGGAAATTGTATGGACAGCTAACTCGATGAGCCCTAAGGCTAATGATGCTACAACTACTAACGTTGACACTGGTAAAAATGACGGTATTGTGTGTCCTGTGTTTACCCGAGCCCAGGCGAGAGCCAGTGTTCAACCTCTCCCAGATATGGATCATAGTCTGTGCGAAGGTGGCACTAAGGGGCCAAAGAAATCACGACGCCAGCGTTGTTTTGAAAACCATCTGGGAATAACAGGAAAGAGTGTATCTGGTTTGACTACTGATAAAATGTGGACTGTGCCAGACAACATCAATGAGTTGCAGAGAAATGATGTTACATTGAAACCTTTGTGGGGAAAAAGTGAGGGATGTGGGGATGAGTAGCCATGGTGGAAAAGACTTTTGTAGTGGATAAGGGATTATTGTATATGAAAACTGACACTTAATCATTTGGTCATCCCGGTAGCCGGCAGAATGATTGTGATGTACTTGGCACAAACAGTCCCGTGGGCTGGATATTTGGGCCGCCATAAAACGTACATGCATGTGAGTTTGTTTCTTTTGGCCGGGCATGAATACTGACATTCACCAATATTGCATGACATGTCCTGTCTGATAAAAAAACATGCATACCCCGCATGGGGCACGTCTACATCCACTTCCCGTTATCTCAACACCATTCCGGAGAATTGCAATGGACATTATTGGACCATTGGCAAAAAGCAGCCAAGGTCAACAGTACATCTTCGTCGTGTGTGTCTACGCCACCCGTTACCCAGAAGCCCTCCCTCTGCAGACCATCACAACTTCAGCGGTCGTTCATGCTCTGGTGGAATTGTTTTTTCATCAGGAATCCCTGATGAAATCCTCATCGATCAAGGCACCAACTTCACATCACGGCTCATGCAACAGTTTCACACACAACCGGGCATTACGGCACTAAAAACCACACCGTACCAACCACAGACCGATGGTTTAGTGGAGCAGTTTAATCAAACGCTGAAGCGTTATGCTACAAAAATTTGTTGCCGATACCAGGAAAGACTGGCACCGACGGTTTCTACTGTTCGCCTATAGGGAAGTACCGCAAGACTCTACAGGATTTCCCCCGTTCGAGCTCCTGTACGTTTGGGGCGTCCAAGGCTCATTGGATTTACATCACAAAGGCTGGGAAGGACCAGAGTGCCAGACTGAAGAGAAAGGGGTGGTCCAATTCATCTTGGAAATGCGAGAGGGCCTATCAGGGGTATCAGGATGAGGCTGAAAGAAATATGCTGGATGCACAAGAAAGCCAGAATACCTGGTATGACCAGAAAGCCCGACATTGTGAGCTTCAACCAGGTCAGAAGGTATTATTGTTACTCCCATCTTCCACCAGCAAACTTTTGACCAAATGGCAAGGACCATACGTTGTTACCCGGAAGATGGGCCCGGTAAAGTATGAGGTCCATCATCCAGAGAAAAAAAAAGCAGAAGCAGACCTACCACATCAGTCTCCTTAAAGTATGGAAAGAGCCTCGGGGCCTGACAGCTACAGTGGGCCTGGTGGTGCAGAAATCTGAGATGGAGCAGGAAAATTCTGGTTGGGACATCGTGACCCAGTCAACCACGCCAGAGCTGGCTCACCTGCCTCCCAAGTAAGTAGAACAAATATGGCAGGTATTCTGGACCATGCCAAACCTGTTTGGAGCCAGACCGGGCAGAACCACAGTGACCCAGCTCGTCATCAGGCTAAAGAAAGATCAACCCTTCCCGCAACGGCCATATCAGGTACCACAACAGCTGGTGGGGAAACTGAAAAACGAAATTACCACGATGTTGGAAATGGGAGTTATCGAGCAGTCCGACTCTGAATGGTGCAGCCCGCTGGTGTTACTAACAAAGAAGGATGGATCGTTACAACCCTGTATTGGTTCGATGCCTATACAATGCCCCAGATAGATGACCTACTCAAACGCATTGGATCGGCCCAGTACATTACAACATTGGTCCTATGTAATGGGTACTGGCAGGTGCCATTGGATCCGTCCTGCCGGCCTTACACCGCCTTTCGGACACCTACTGGACATTACCAGTTCACGGTGATGCCCTTTGGACTCCATGCCCAGCCACGTTCCAAAGGCTCATGGACCGAGTGCTCCAAGGATGCGAGGACTGCAGCGCCGCCTGCTTGGATGACGTTGTAATCTTCAGTCCCTCTTGGGCCGATCACCCGCACCATCTGGAGAGAGTACTTGGAGCCATCAAACAGGCTGGACTCACTTTCAACATTGCCAAATGTGAATGGGCACCAATCGGAAGGTCGGTGGTTCGACTCTGGCTTCCCCAGGAAACATGTCGAAGCATCCTTGGGCAAGACACTGAACCCCACGTTGCCTCCCAGTGTATCATTGGGGGTATGAATGTGTGAATGATTAGAAAAAGCACGTAGTTAAGAATCTTAAGACGTGCTGTATGAATGTGTGTGAGTGGGGTGAATGCGGCATGTAGTGAAGCGCTTTGAGTGGTCAGTTAGACTAGAAAAGCGCTATACAAGTACCAGTCCATTTACCATTTACCAAATCCTGTTCTTTGGAGTGCTGCATGCGTTTGACACTCTTAAGAATCACCTGTGCTCATCCCCAGTTCTGCGCAGCTCTGATTTTGACCAATGATTCTTGGTGCAGGTGGATGCATCAGCAGTGGGTATCGGGGCAGTATTAGCCCAAGGAGAGGAGGGCGCTGAACAACCGATCCTGTACCTGAGCTGAAAGCTAGTGCCTAGAGAGACCAGCTACTCAACCATAGAGAAGGAGGGGCTGGCCATGAAATGGGCTTTGGAGAGCTTCCGCTATTATCTGTTGGGATGAGAGTTTGATCTGGTGACAGACCGTCATGCCCTGACATGGATTAGTTCCATGAAAGACAATAACAGTCGCTTAACTCGGTGGTATCTCGTGTTACAACCTTTCCAGTTTATCAATCGGCATCGGGTAGGAAAGATCAACATGGTGGCTGACTATTTATCCAGGTTGCCATCTGGGTTGCCATCAACCTAGGGGAGAGGGTAGATGATATGACGGAGTGAACCCGTCCCTCATTCACTAGAGCTACAGTCTGCTGACTATTAGGGGTGCACACCTACTAGTCTGTGAGTTTGGGTTGGGTAGTTATGGAGAATGTGACATCACTGGCAATGTGGGCTCGGTTGTAAAGATCTGTACAGAATGTATTTTTTTTGGGCACTGAACACACATGTGGGGAGCAATGGGGCACAACAAATAGCTCCACAAAGCAACAAGCAAGAAAGCTTGTGAGTTATTCCAGTGACGCCGAACCCCGTCACCAGGAGGTGGAGTGGCGGACACGTCAGCAAAACCTGGGCCTGTGAAGAAGAGGGCGATCGCCATTCACACCTCATAACAAATACTGAATGAATACTGAATAATGAAATGACTACACTAAAAATTACTGTCACATTAAAATATGAAAGCCAAAAATCCCCTTAAATGGCAAATCATTATACACCCTGAATTAGAGCCCTGCGCGGGACTGTTTTCTTCATCCCGCTCCCGCCCACTCCCGCTAAATTTCTGACCACTCTCGCCTGCACCCGCAAAACTTTGAGAATTTATGCCCGAACAATAATAGAATGCCTTGATATGTAATTGAGCTTCCTTTCCACATCATTTCTTGACATCCTGTCGCTAGGATACATCCCGACAGTGTTGCCAGGTTAGAAATGTAGTATTATTGTACCAGAGACATAAAATTATTGTATTTTGAGGGAAATTATCGTATACCCGTCATAACCAAAGTAACAAGTCTATTGATGCGCTATAGTCAGTTTAGTGTTGAATAGCATCTAACTCGGCTTTGCATCAGCAGTTGCGTTAGGCTAAATGTAAACAACGTAAACAATGACGAGTGGGAACTAATGAGCCAAATCATGAGGCCTGGAGGCCACCTACTGTTAGGAACTTCAAAGGCAAACGCATGCACGTCACTCGTAGCGTACATAGAAAAGCATGATTGGCTTGAAACTTGTCACATGGCATTGGAAATGCCTTCAGGGTTAAAAAAGAAATCAGTTGCGACAGGCTGATTACAACCGATTACAACCACACATTCACAGAATGGTCAAATTATCATATATGTGGCCTTTTTTGGGATTATTGATATACATCGTACACAGGGCAAAATTATCATACAAATACGATAATTATCGTACACGTGACCTGGCAACACTGCATCCCGAACCCGCAGTGTTTTTGTTTTTTTTTCTTGCCGTCTGCAGCAAAGTTCAGACAGTCCGAGATTTGAGGTGGGTCCCATGGGACCCAATCCCAATGCAGCCCTCTATCCTGAACCAAAAAATTAAACATTGTAAAAACTCATCATCTCGTACAAATAATATTGAATCCAGCAATCATTTTAGACCTTTGACATTGCTGTTAAGATCGTCCACTGTTCGCAGTGCATCGGAGCGAAAAACCCGCTACTTTTGTAACTCATGTTCTTATTCACGGGAATATTCTCCTATGGCCCCATCCCCACTTGGCGACCGACCACTTAATTACTCCCTCAGTATCAAAGGTCACACTCCCAACAGTTGACTCACACGAATGGCAATGGACATATGTGTAATTAGTTATGACTGATAATAAACATAAAATTAATACAGAAAAACAATACCAAATGAATAAACCACAGTTTTGTACCATGTACAATACAGAAAATCAGGAAAAATCAAACAATAATAATAATGCGATGTAATTCAGCTCATCCAGTATAGTCCTGTCAACCGTACCAGCACTTCACTTCCATGAAAGAGGTCTTTACCACCTCCTCCCCCTTTTAGGCTACATTTGGTTCTACACATAAGGAAAGAATTTTGTGAACAGTTCATTGGCAACCTTCGTTCGCTGGCCAATTCTTCCATGCATTGGTCCTCAGACCAGGCCTCGCAAGGTCAGCTGCAGTCTGGCTGCTTCCACTCTTTGTCTGAACTCAATTGCAGCAACCACCTCCTCAGAATGGATATAATGTAACATACTAATAGGGAGATCATTATCAGTACTATCAATACAGTCATTCCTACTGTATTGCATTCAGTTAATCCTGTTTTTCTAAATGGTCAGGTTTATAATTCTGCTACTGTTTATTGTTACCTGTCAGTGCCAAATATCAAAACAAGATCAAGAATATGACAATGACAGTGAGTGTGTGTAAATTTTGAGAAGAGTCAGTTGTTTTTAAGCCATCATTTTCAGCATCTATATGAAATTTAAGCTTACTGACTACAAGCACTCAAAAGTATAAGACAAAAAATGTTTAAAAAGTCTGAGAATTCTAACAAAAACTCAGAGTATGAGCAAAGTGGATGATGCATAAGAGGAAGAAATTGCAAAGTGTAAAGAAGCAGCATGGCCTACATACAGACAACATGGTCAGAGAAAGACATTTGGTCACAAACATTGGCATACATGTAATTTTCATATTAATCTTCTTACGAATTGACTGCCAAGCTGGTATGACCAAATATTTTGTCTTAGGGAGGTTTAATTGATGGTGGCATTCCTCTATTCTTATAGACGTCTGTTAATTAAGCTGAGATATCTGAATATAATGGGAATTGAGGAATGACAAGCACAGTTAGGAGGCTTCGACTTGTGTGCTAGATGCTCAAGCTGTCTTTGCTCTTTATCCATAAGGTAAAATACTGAATATTGTACCCTGTTTATGTTGGGCACTCATTGACTCATTGGGCACTCAAGGGGTGAGTACTTATTATTTCTCAAGGCAAAGGATACTCTGTATGATACAGAGCTGTTGCCTACCAAATCAATCCAGTGTCTCAAGAAGCTTGACATTTAATCTTTGCACCACTATATGTTTACACGTGTCTGTTTATATTGTAACAATAACATTTTCTCTCTTTGTGCATACTATTTAGGTTCTAGATGTGTTGTGCTCACTTTGCGTGTGTCATGGCGTGGCAGTGCGCTCCAACCAGAACCTGATCTGTGACAACCTGCTACCAGGAAGAGATCTGCTACTGCAGACTTGTCTAATTAACCACGTAAGCAGGTATACATAGAAGCACTCACACACACACACACACACACACACACACACACACACTGGGGATAGAAAGGAGGGATGAGATGCACATATAGATGCATGTGTAGTGACTTGATAAATGTAGTTTGTTGACCGTTTGGCTTGCCTCTGATGTCTCTCCTTTCCGAAGCTCTTCTCGGGTAGGGACAGATGGAGTTCCTCCTCAACATTTCTGCTGGGATTTGTTTGTTCCTCTCTGAGATAACTCCTCGTTTATCTCATTCTTGGCACCGAGCACAGCTGGATGATGTAGGAAATAAAATATGATGGAGGTGAACAGTTTCAACCCTGACTTGTTAAAATGACATCAATTTGTCTTAAAAAGATGCCTGCGTTCCCAAACAAATGTTAAAATTATTAGTAAAATGAGCTGAGTGGTCAGCACATGCCAATAAAAGCCATTTATTCAGTGCTAACAACCTGCTGAATCTTTCCTCTCTTCCTCTGACGGGTGGTACAGGTCCACTGATGAATACAATTGCATTCAGCGAGCTCTCTGTGTTTTTGATAATCCAATAAAGTCCCTCAGATTGTTGCTTGGACACATTGTTTGACCCTATATGCAGAACAATGTTTGTCACAGTTGGATATTCATCTGGAATTTCAATAATTCTCTTCTTCAGATCGTTAACCATATCCCTAGGAAAGCAGAGGACTTTAGTGTTCTTACTGCACTTTCTTTGTACATCCTTTACAGCAGAGTCACCCAGAATCAGAGTTTCAGGTCCAGCCTTTAGCTTTCCCTGTGGCCTTTTACTTTTTAACAGGTTTTCAGTCCTTGCCTTGCTGCTTTGGGATGGATGGTCATCCAATAGAAATCCTGAGTCCTTCGATAGGAGTTCTGCAGTTTCACACTTTGTTGTTTTGGAGGTTTGTTGTTAACCTTCCCATTCATGTTCAGTCCTGTTTCCTCCCATGTACTCCCTGTAGAAGAGCTCCTCTGTCTCATAGGAAGTGAAGGCCAGTTGGTTTCACGTCCTCCCATTTCCAGGAGACATGATTTGCTTTTTGGTTTTGCACCGAGACAGTTCCAGGGAGAATTATTATTTGTTGATTTATTATTAAAATGCACACAGTCTGCTTTCTTGACTGTGTTATCTGTGCTCCTTAGCTGTGTGTTAGCTTGCTCATCTCCACTGTTTTGAATCAATGGCAAGGTTGTTTCATTTCCACACAGTCCATTTACTTTAAGCGAAGAACACACGGAGCGCTGAAGATAAAGAACTACAAAAAAATTTGCTGTTTCTGTTAAAAACACTTTAATCCCAGAGATTTATAAGTGTCAAGAAGCTATCGCAGGTAGGCTTACATGGAAAAAGGGGAAAATCAGCATAGAATCAATAGAATAAGCAAAGCAAGCAGAGGAAGCTAGAAGCCAGACGTTTACCGAAAAAGTGGTATGGCTGGACGCTTTTTTACATACACACACACACACACACACACACACACTTGTAATGGTGAGTAGCACTCAGTATGTCGTCATACTTGCCTATTCAGCGATGTATCTTTTGAATTTCTCCCAACAGCATGCGCCCCAACATCTTCCTGGGTGTCAGTGATGGCTCTGCCCAGTACAAAAAGTGGTACTATGAGCTTATTGTAGACCAGGCTGTGCCATTTGTCACAGCAGAGGCAACTCATCTTAGGGTGGGCTGGGCCAACACCACCGGCTACGCACCCTACCCCAGTGGAGGGGAAGGCTGGGGAGGCAATGGGGTGGGTGATGACCTCTACTCATATGGCTTTGATGGTCTTCATCTTTGGTCAGGTGAGCAGAGTGTGCACACAGTATGCATGTATTAAGAGAGAAGTGACGGTGTTGTACTTAATAGGTATGGGTGATTCTTAATAGTCTTTGTAATAACCAGCTAAACTTATAGTTTGTAATCTACATATGAACATGGGTATGTCAGGTTATTATATCCTTGCATGTACATGTGTTTGTATGAATATGTACTGCAGTACTGTGCAATTTCCTAAAGCTACCCCTCATTTCTTTATATAGTTTTACTACTACTTTACTACTTTACTACTACTAGTTTTATAGTTTTACTACATACACTGCACTACTGTTTACCAAAGCCCTATCAGAAACGACCTTTAGACCATGGCAAAGATTAACACATCAACTTTCAAGCTTATTGAAATTGTAAAATTTCTTTTGTTGCCTTATATGCTGTATTTACATTTATGTTTACACATTTTTCAATAAATTGCTTCACCTTATGTCTCAATATACAAAGAAATGAGGGTCTCACTGGGACTGTAGATATGTTCAAACTGTGAACGTATGTATGTATTTTAATTTTTTTGATAGTCTGCTCTTTAGAATAGGTAAATCACAAAATGTCACAAAAAACTACCACCTACATCATGCTGTTACCGAGCAGTTCTACATATTTTGAATAAAAAATGATACAACCATCATGACCCTGTATTTCTACATATACCATGGTTATATGTAACACAAACGCATGCCAAGATTTTAGTCGGAGAGCCCCAGATAGCAGAATCAAAACTCACATGTTTACATGTTACAATCTAACATTTTAATCCAAAATTAATATATCCTTACTGTCCCTCCACCAATCCTGTGCAGGCTGCATTGCACGGACTGTTAGCTCGCCCAATCAGCATCTTTTGCAATCAGAGGATGTGGTGAGCTGCTGCCTGGACCTCAGTGTTCCCAGTATCTCCTTCAGGATCAACGGCCAGCCGGTTCAGGGCATGTTTGAGAACTTCAACTCTGACGGCCTTTTTTTTCCTGTGGCCAGCTTCTCTGCAGGGATCAAGTCAGTGCTTTGTATAATTTATGCACCCATCACATGTTAGGTTAACTTAAAAGAGAAGTCACGGCTTCTTTGAATAAGTAGTTGTAACAATAAATTGCTTATTTAATTCTGAAATACTTGTTTCCCTTCACAGTTAAAAAAATATCTTATTGATATAAGGTCACAATACCATAATCACAATACCAGAAATTCAAACTTCATACCTATAGTATTATATTTACACTATATATACACTATATGGCCAAAGGTATTTGCTTATCTGCCTTTACACAATATGTGAACTTAAGTGACATCCCATTTTTAATTCATTGGGTTTAATATGACGTCGGCCCACCCTTGGCCACTGTAATTGCTTCAACTCTTCTGGGCAAGCTTTGCACAAGGTTTAGGAGTGTGTTTATGGGAAATTTTGACTATTCTTCCAGAAGCACATTTGTGAGGTCAGACACAGACTAATCAATTCCAAAGGTGTTTTATTGGGTTGAGGTCAGGGCTCTGTGCAGGTCAGTCAAGTTTTTCCACACCAAATCTCTCATCCATGTCTTTATGGACCTTGCATTGTGCACTGGTGCGAACAGGAAAGGGCCATCCCCAAACTGTTTCCACAAAGCTGGGAGCAGGAAATTGTCCAAAATCTCTTGGTATGCTGAAGCATTCAGAGTTCCTCTCACTAGAACTAAGGGGCTGAGCACAGCTCCTGAAAAACAACCCCACACCATAATCCTCCCTCCACCAAACTTTACACTTGTACAGTGCAGTCAGACAAGTACTGTTCTCCTGGCAACTGCCAAACCTAGACTCATCCATCAGATTCTCAGATGGAGAAGCATGATTTGTCACTCCAGAGAACGCGCCTCCACTGCTGTAGAGTCCAGTGGCGGCGTGCTTTACACCACTGCATCTGACGCTTTGCATTGCACTTGATGATGTATGGCTTGGATGCACCTGCTCGGCCATGAAAACCCATTCTATGAAACTCTCTATGCACTGTTCTTGAGCTAATCTGAAAGCCACATGAAGTTTTGAGGTCTGTAGTGATTGACTCTGCTGAAAGTTGGTGACCTCTACGCACCATGCGTGGCGCATCTGTCATTTTACGTGGCCTACCACTTCATGGCTGAGTTGCTGCTGTTGTTCCCAATCGTTTCCACTTTGTTATAATACCACTGACAGTTGACTATGGAATATTTAGTAGTGACGAAATTTCATTAAACACTTGTTGCACAGGTGGCATCCTATCATGGTACCACGCTGAAAATCACTGAGCTCAGTATTGGCTCTCTATTACCAATACTTTTGGCAACTATATATGTATATATATGTATAGATAGATAGATAATGGCTGCTCTTCCAAAGTGATTGGACATAATGAATCTTATTAAAATGCTGCTGATGGGCCATCCATGGCATGGTACTAGGGATGTCATGATTACGAATTCATTGTTATGTTAGGTAAACATTGACATGACTTAACCCAGTTACTATTTATCTTTACTTTGGCGTACAACGCCGGGTGGTTATTCCGCAGGTGGTGAAACTTATTTGACGTATTGCCTGATTTCACGACAACTTTTTTGTGGCATGTCTTACACTTAGGCAGGCCGTCTTCCACAATTACATCCTGGTCATTTTTGTGGTAGCACAGACCGAAAACAAAGCAACACAAGTGCTGACACGCGGTTGTTGGGTATCTTTGTTTTCATTCCGGGCGAGTTGCGCTGATGTACCAATATGGTTCTAGCCTAATCTTTACTGGAAATTGACGGTAATTGACAGTGAAAAACGGGTAATTGTGATAAGGCACAGTGGTACCACACTGTTGTTGAAATTATGTTGAAAATTGGAGGTCAGGTCACCAAACTCCTCTGCAAATGTTGGGCCACCCAGAACGCACTGCATGAAACACACAGTATGCCTTTGTTTGCAGAATCTGTACCTTATTAAACCTTTGAGTCAATAATGCGAAGATCTGTGTTCCCCATTTGAATCTTGGCCAGGCCTTTCTGTATGGAGTTTGCATGTTCTCTCTGTGCATGTGTGAGTTTTCTCAGGATTCTCCAACTTCCTCCCACCTTCCAAAACATGCTTGCTCGGTTAATTAGTGATTCTGACTTGACCCCAGAGTGTGCATGGTTGTTTTTCTCGTTGGACCTGTGATGGACTGGTGACCTGTACAGGGTGTGCCTCTCACAAATTGGCAGAATCTCCAGCCCCATTGACTCTGAATTAGATAATGTGGGTATGAAAAGTGGATAGATGGATAGATGGGATGTTGAAAAGGCAAGGTGAAATAAGAGCAATAATATCCTGCTTACCAAGTCATAGACAATGATCCATGGAGTTTTAATTGTCCCCCACCTTTAGTGGATGACTCGGAGACAGGCACAAATAATTATCTTGTCTCTCTCTCATTCACTCACATAAGACATACACAGTTTCTTGCTCTTAGTGTTACACAAGATAAATGATGACAATAAAAGCAAAATAAACAAGGAAAGAAATTAAAGAAAACTTCTGAAGAAAAAAATCTACCTATATAGTATAGATTTGGTTTCCTTTAATATTTGTAGGTGTTTGCTGAAATATAACTTGATTAATCAATTTCTCTCAATCCTGTCATACCTCATACTTCAGGGTACGTTTCCTCCTTGGCGGTCGTCATGGGGAATTCAAATTCCTCCCTCCTACAGGCTATGCTCCTTGCTGTGAGGCAGTTTTGCCGAGGGAAAAACTTAAACTTGAGGCTAGTCAGGACGAGACTGCAGCCAAAGAACTGCTGGGCCCCACTGTTACCTTGAGCCAGGCAGCGTTCACCCCCACGCCTGTGGACACCAGCCAGGTAGAGACAGAGGGATGTTTTTTTAAACTTAGAACAACAAACAAGTCAAAAATTCTTAAAACTGATGCTCCAGGTAACAAATACAACTTGTCTTTGTTTGTGTGTTTAGATTGTTCTCCCACCTCACTTGCAGAGAATTAGGGAGAAACTTGCTGAAAACATTCATGAACTGTGGGTGATGAACAAGATAGAGCTAGGCTGGACATATGGTGCAGTGAGTATGTTTGTATATCATGATGATAATGGCCTTTAGTTGCAAAGTGTTAGTCAACAGATTTTTGCTAAAAACGTACAGCTGTAGAGGAAGGCTTTGAAATGAAAATATGTAAAACAGTATTGGGAAGCTAAATAAAAGTCTGATGTTAAGTCCTTTATAGCTACCTCTTCACAAAAATATGAACATCATAGTCATCCTTGAAGTACTTTTACAGCTTTACATTTACATTTTTGCACTGACAAGTGGCTGCATGGTGGTGGTTAGTACTGTCACCTCACAGCAAGGTGGGGCTGTGCAGGTTTCTGGGAGCCCGGGGCGCAGTCTCAAAGATAGATTCACCTCGGCACCCATCCTCACTCAGCCAAAACCAGACCTGCAATTCATTCTGGAGGTGGATGCTTCTGATGCTCAGGTGTGGGTGCTGTTCTGTCCCAAAGGTCTGACTCGAAGGGGACACTACACCCTTGCATCCTTCCAATAACCCATCCTGGAGCTGACACTTGCCCTGGATTGAATATGCTCACAACACCCTTGCATCCTCTACCACGGGATTAACTCCATTTGAGGCCTCGCTGGGTTACCAACCATCTCTGTTCCTCAAGGAGGAAAGAAATTTGGAGGACCCTCTGTTCAACATCACCTTCAGCGTGCCCGGTGTGTGTGGACCCAGACTTGTGAAGCCCTGCTGCGCACAGTCAAACACAACCCAGCGTAGTAGATCAGGACTGTGTCCATGCTCCACAGTAGGCCCCTGGTCAGCGGGTTTGGTTGGCCAACTCAGAGAAACTGGCACTAAAATACATCAACCCCTTTGAGATAGTCACCATTATCAACCCTTCCGCTGTCCGCCTCAAGCTCCCAACCTCCATGCACATCCTTCCACTTTCATGTGTCATTAATCAAACCTGTTTCTTCCAGTCCGTTGTGCCCTCTGGCTGACCCCCCTCCGGGTTGTGGATAGTCAGCTGGCCTACACCGTCGGCCGCATCATGGACATCCGCTGTCAGGGTCCCAGTCTGCAGTACCTAGTGGACTGGGAAGGGTACGGTCCGAGCATTCTTGGGTCCCTCGTCGGTCTATCCTGGACCCTTCTCTAATCACAGACTTCAACAAGTCCAGGAGGGGTGAATCTTTCAGCTTACCTGGGGGCAGCCGTTACGGTAGGGTACGGTCACAATCATGCTTGGCTGTGCAGTTTTGCTGTGGTTTCTGGGTCTTAGGTGAGGCTGGGCAGGTATCATTGGAGCCTGGATTACTCCTGCTTTCACACCTGTTCCTCATCTCCCTTCATCAGGATCCTCTTTTAAGGAGCTCCAGGAGCAACCAGTCTTCGCCAGATTGTCTCAATACTCAAGTGGTAATTAGTCCGACTCCTGTGTTCCATAGCGAGTTTAACTTCTCACTCTTCCCTACCTTCTTGTTTCCATCGTCCACTCTCCAAGCTTTTTCCAAGCTGATTCCTATGCCAGGACTGGCATCCATTGTTTAATTCCTGACGCCAGCCTGTTTCACCTACCTGCCTGCTTGCCCTGCCGCTGACTCAGAATCTCTGCACCACAGCCAGCCCACTCCCCTCCATTCTGGATTACCTCCTGGATCAGTAAGGAGAAAACATAACCTTTGTCTGGACAAAACCATTATTTGGAAGCTCACTAACCATCTCCCTCGTCTCTCAGAGTTCCACGATTACCCGGATCCTCCCATTGGCTTCCTACACCAACCTATTGTAAATAAACTCTGTTCTAACTCTGTTTCTCCTTGTGTCCTGCATCTGCTCTTTGGTCCTTTTGTGAGTCCGCTAGGCACCAAGCCACGACAGTGACATTTCTCTAATTCTTTCAGTGTGGCAAAAGTTAGAGCTGAATGCTTTGGGTTTTACATAGCACCAGTTGCTCTAATCTGTCTAAATTTTCCCTGTAACTTCAGATGATGTTCATCTGAATTTTCAAAATGGAATTGACGAGGAACAGATATAACACAGTAGAAGAGCACAGAGCCACAGCATTTGGTTGTGGCTCCATCTTCCAACATCATCTTGAAACTTCTCTGAAACATCCATCTATCCATCCATCTTCTGTACCTGCCTAATATCCAATGCAGAGTCACAGGGGAGCTGGAGACTATCCCAGCTGTCATCTGGAGAGACACAGTATACACCCTGGACAGGGCTCTAGTCCATCACAGGACAACATGGAGACAAACAAGACAAACAACCATCCGCGGTCACACTCATTCTGAGGGACAATTCAGGAATCACCAATTAACTTGAGATGCGTGTTTTTGACTGGTGGGAGGAAGCTGGAGTACCCAGCGAGAACCCACGCATACACGGGGAGAACATGCAAACTCCACACAGAAAGGCCCCAGCCAGGATTCAAACCTGGAATCCTCTTGCTGTGAGGCGACGGTGCTTAGCACCACATCACCATGCAGCCTTCTCTGAAACATAAACAAAATAAAATAAATAATGGGGGGCAAGAAATCCCTCCTATTTTTAATCTATGTATGTGTCTGTGTGCTACAGGTGCGAGATGATAACAAGCGGCAGCACCCCTGTTTGGTGGAGTTTTCCAAGCTTCCTGAACAGGAACGAAGCTACAACTTACAGATGTCTCTGGAGACTCTTAAGTAATGCAGAAACAGAGAGGGGAATAAGATGTTGCAGTTGAAATATTTATCAGTGACACCAAATCCTTGCAACAGAAATATAAAACTGTATAGTATGAAATGTTCCCTTTTTTAAAAACCTCAATCATTTAGATACTAAACTGACATTTATTCAACTGGGGGGGGGGACATAATAATGGAAGCAACAGTAAAGAAGAAGCGTTTTAAAGATAAGTTTTATTTCATATAAAACTGAGACACCCGATAGAGGGAGAGAAAATTTAAAAATTTTTAAGTTGGTTATCTCACTTCTGTAATCACAAGGGAGAATTGTGCATGAATCATTTAGACCTGAGCGATGCTGTCATCAATAGAAGACATTACCATTAGTATACATCACACTGCTGTCATTTTGAGCCTGTTTAGGTTAGTGGGAAAAATTACACTGTCTTGATTTTGCTATTTCAACATAGTTTGGCTCATATGTGTTAAGAGCAATCCTCAGACACTCATGCAACTTCTCATTGGTCATGAGCAATGTGATCTTGTTTTTATGGTATTCATATGAGAAAAGCTAGACTCACATGTATAAGTGGACCCCAAACATTGTCAGTATTAGCAAGGTCACTTTCCTCATTGTGGGTTACTGGTATTGGTTAACACGGTTTGACCAAAAGCTCTCTGCACCCTCAGACTGCAAGTGCTGTTTTGAAGCAAAAGAGGATTGCACATCAACCATTTCCAACGGAAAGATGCTCTCATCAATAGAAGACATTACCTCTTTCACTTTTGCACAAAAGTCCATTAATTTGCTCTGGAACTGGCAGTTTTCCAAGTCAATATTCCATTTCTTCAGTTTTGAGAGCGCCATGCTAGTGCCAACCTCTCTCACCCATAAGCCCAGGCAACTGCAGAGCAGCGCTGTGATTGGCTGCGTATCACGCGTGACATAAATATTTACGAGTTAGATCCAGATCAAAACCGTTGTTGATGTAATAATTTTCCTACATCACAGTTATTTACTGGCAGTCTCACAGGCCACAAATTTCAAGCGGGCCGTCTCCAGCCAGTCCAATAAGCCTGCTGTATAGTATACCATCTTGCTTAGAGTTGATCAGAGGGACATTATAGATGTACAAATGGACCATGGTATATTACCTCTTTTTTCAACAACTGTATGGAAGCAATAGACAAAATCAGAAAAAAACTAAATCATACTGAACAAGCTCAGTGAGATAGGCTTTTTAAATTTTGAATTATGCAGGCTTTTTTTTCCATTTCCACTTCATATCAGGGTTACATTGTTAAAATAAATATAAGTAAGCATGGTCTCCGGGTCAGGAATGAGATCCTTCCCCAAGTGGAGGAGTTCAAGTATCTCGGGGTCTTGTTCACGAGTGAGGGACAAATGGAATGGGAGATTGATAGACGGGTCGGTGCAGCATCCACAATGTTGCTGGCTCTGCACCAACCCGTTGGTGTGAAGAAGAAGCTGAGTCAGAAGGCGAAGCTCTCGATTTACTGGTCAAGCTACGTTCCTACCCTCACCTATGGTCACAATCTGTGGGTAGTGACCAAAACAACGAGATTGCGAATACAAGCGGCCGAAATGGGCTTTCTCCGCGGGGTGTCTGGACTCTCCCTCAGAGATAGGGTGAGAAGCTCAGTCATCCAGGAGGGGCTCGGAGTGGAGCCTGATGGGGTGGCTCGGGCATCTGGTTAGGATGCCTCTTGGACGCCTCCCTGGTGAGGTGTTCCGGGCACGTCCCACTGGGAGGAGACCCCGGGGAAGACCCAGGACACGTTGGAGAGACTATGTCTCTTGGCTGGCCTGGGAACGCCTCGGGGTAACCCCGGAATCTGGCACTTCTCCGGGGGTCAGGCCGCGGGGGCAGCAGCTTGAGCAGAGTAACCCAGACGTCCATGTCCCCGGCCACTTCCTCCAGTTCTTACGGGGGGCCAGCCGAGAGTCATAGTCTCTCCAATGTGTCCTGGGTCTTCCCTGGGGTCTCCTCCCAGAAAAAATACACCTCTTCAATGTATTACCACATTGAAAGATTCATTCCCTCTGGACTTTGCTGGACTATCAGTGACACTACTTATATAAAACACTTTCATACAACTTAACAGGCTTATGACTGTATTTCTGTGTTTTACAGGACTCTACTTGCCTTGGGTTGCCATGTAGGACTAGCAGATGAACACGCTGTAGAGAAAGTGAAGAGTATGAAACTATCAACAATGTAATTCAGATCAATGATTAATACAAGATATGAAAACGTATATATAGTATATATAGTAAAGAATACCAATAATGTAATGATACAGTAATGGAGAGAATATTAGTTTAATTGGATCAAACAAAACAACTATACACACTATATAAATTACACAGGCATAAATTAATACAGTGCTTGAACTAAATCTGTGCAGATATCAGTTATCCAGTGGTTACAAACCTGCTCCTCTGGATTTGAATCACATCAGACTGATCCCCACACAGGAGGCCATGGTGGACAAACTGGCTGAGAATGCCCACAATGTTTGGGCAAGAGATCGCATCCGCCAAGGCTGGACATATGGAATACAGCAGGTTAGAGCCTGGCACTTGTTATCATAAACTGTTTGCTGTGTGTATCTGGGTTATTTTGATAGCATTCCACCCTTAACTATTTTGTTGTTGTATAGGTTAATTCACAATATGTCTGAAGGTGACACTTATAATTCACTAAAACATGGGCAGTTTCTAAATAACTAGTAAGCAATGATAAAGAAAGACTCTCACAGCTTATACATCCATTCATAATTCATGGATGAGAATTTCTAAAGCTAAATTTCCCTGATTGTTGCATCATTTACCCCTGCGTTTTCTATGATGTAAAATAAAAACCACCACTTGAATATTTTCTTTCTTCCTTGTTAGACAAACTACTCCATTACATTTTTTTCTAGGAGTTTAGCTGAGAAATGTATAAGTCAAAGTGTCATTGACAATATTACTCAGCCGTACAGTACATGTCATGATCTGTGGCTTTTGGGTTTTCCTGTTCTGGCATCCCTTTTGGTCTTCGGTTTACTTTTTGCTTCTTAGTAACTTTGCATCTTGTTTTATTTGGAAACATTAATTGTTTTTGTAATATTTTTGTTTCTTTGTGCTTACTGCGGTAATTACTTCCTGTGTTCCATTTTCTATAAAAATCAGTTGATAACCCTTCCAAGCCGGGGGCTTTTCCACTCTGAATGGCCATTATCGCATTGTTAACTTCTTCCAGCGTCACATTTTGTTCCAATCCCTCTTTAGAGTCAGAGTCAACTGTAGGAATATTCAGGGTAGAAAAAAAATTAGTCAAATTGGTTCAGTGTTGAGCCTGAAGAATATAATTTAGAATAGAACTCTTTAAAGCAGTTGTTACTAGTCTAATGATCCTCTGTTGAGGAGCCATCAGGTAGCATAATTTGCTACTGGCTAATAATTTGGAAGTTGACTGGCTAATAATTTGGAAGGTTAATCCCCCTCTTCATAGAATCTACTATGTGATTTAAGGATGAGCCTCAATTTCAGAGATCAATTTCAGTTTGTAAGCCTACTCTCCTCCTAATCAGATCAGGGGTCGGAGAGGCAGCTAACAAGTGAGTCTGTCCAGAGTCCTAATATGGGCAGAGCGGGAAATAATCTGCCCTCTGAGATATGCTTTAAGTGTTTCCCGGAGAGTTGAGGCTGAGATACTAAAAAAATCTATTTGTTCTGTAATGAACTTTATAAAGTCTGAATCTGCCAGCAGGAGTGTATCAAGCTGCCATGTCCGTTTTGTCCTCTGAATTGGAAAAGTTACTTTAATACTCATCGGGGAATGGTCACAAATAATAACTGGGTCATATTTACAATCTGTAATAACACTTAGAAAATAGGGGTCAACCAAAAAAAATCTATCCTGGAGAATGACTTGTGTACATTAGAGTAGTATGAATACTCCCTCTTAGTAGGGTGCTTAAATCTCCATGGGTCTATAAATTTATGTATGCCCATGAACGATTGGATTGTTTGCACGGATTTAGATGGCTTTGATACAAACTGGGAAGAGCGATCCCAGGTTGAATCCATTGCTAAGTTATAATCCCCAGACATAATCAAGTGATGACTATCTAAATTAGGGATGGAGCTTAGCATCGTTTTTAAAAAACCTTTTGATCATCATCAAAGTTTTTTTTTATGAATCACTTCCCCTACCTTTACAGTTAAATTGTGAGTGAAACATTTGCCCTACCCATTCTTTATGAATTTTTGACTGGTCTCGATTTGGAAGGTGGGTTTCCTGTAAAAATGCAATACCAACCCCAAGATGTTGTAAATGAGAGAGAACCCTTTTTCTTTTGATTGTCTAATTCAAACCCTTAACATTCCAGCTTATAATTTCCATAACATCTTTACCTGGGACAAGATTTGATTTACCCTGCACCATTAGAACTACTCAAATCCAATTTGCATTTGCTACCCGCAACATTGAATACATTTCTTTCCAACAGTGTAGGCTATTAAATAACCTGTGATGTCCTTTCACATCGTTGAAACCATAATACCTATAGGCCGTTGAAAGTCAGTTTAACGAGATCGGTGGTGATCATAAAATAAAAATAAACGTCCATTGCCACATAAACAATACTAATAAAATAATACTATGAACATTATGAACATTACTGTCAGTAATGTTAACAGAATGACCATAACCAGTGATATCACCGTCTCTCTTAATTAGTTATTTTCATTTTGACCCGATCATTAACAGTCACCACCTTCTGTAGCGTGTGTAACGGAGCTTCCGTCATCAGCAGTAACATTTTTGTACCCTTCATTCAGCAAATTTTTTTTTTCCACTTAAAGTTTTATTGAAGCTTTTTCATTTTTAAAAGAATACACAACAAACAGTACACTGTTATAAGAACAGTAATGATAACTTAAAAACAAACAAAAACAAACAAACAAAAATTGGGTGGGTGTGTATGAAAAGCAAGTTTCCTTTCCTTTCTAGTCCTTTCTGTGATGTTTGTCGCTGTCCATTGTATACAGTCCATTTTTCCCATTTCTCTTGGAACTGTGTTTCCTGTAGATGAAGTCTGTGTGTCAACCTTTCTATCACATAAATTGTCGTAGTTTACGTTAGTTCTGGTGTCCGTGCTCACGTCAACATGTTTTGGATTGAGGTGATAACGTAGGCTTTAAGTTCTGCGGTGATAAGAAAACTCTTTTTTGCACAATTTGCACACAACCATGCTCTTATCCAAGCTGCCATTGGGGTAAGTTTTCTAAAGCAAAAACATCCACCCAACAAGCCAAGCAATGTGTTCTCATCTTCCATGACCGTTCACCAAACTTTCTCATGCACTGATGTCACTCAATACATCCTGCGCATCCTCTTTGCTGTATCGAAATGCTGTATTTAATTAATCAAAATTAATGCATCAAATCACCAGTTCTACTTTGTATTCTTATTTTTTCCTTTTAATGATCATATTATTTACAGTATGCAGTTCCCAGAAAAAAAAATATATCAATCTCTGATTTCTACTTTGCTAAGAAATTAGGGATAAACATGTCTTGTTATTCTTGACATCTGAGGGACTGACGGAAGTACTATTTCACATTCCCCACTCAGCATTAGACTGTTACAGAATTAGAAATTTGTTTATTTTTATCTTTTTTGTTTTTGTTGTCTCTTTTCAGGATGTGAAGAACCGTAGAAACCCTCGTCTGGTTCCCTACACCCTGCTGGATGAGAGAACCAAGAAGTCCAACAAGGATAGTCTGAGGGAGGCTGTCAGGACACTACTGGGATATGGATATAATCTGGAAGCTCCTGACCAGGACCATGGTGTGATCATAATCACATTTTGTGACATTATTTTTGCTGTTATAACTGAATATTGAAAGTTCATTATATTTTGGAATGCATAATGATAATGGATTGTGGTAATGAATTGTTTTTCCCTGCTAATGTCGTCATGAGATTACACATCAGGTTGTCGCCTTTCTCATCTCTACCTCCCTGTTTCCATCCAGCAGCTCAATGTGATATAAGCAATATGTCTGCTGAGAGATTCCGCATTTTCAGAGCAGAGAAAACCTACTCTGTTAAAGCTGGGAAGTGGTACTTTGAGCTGGAGGTAATAAACAACCAGATGATACAAATTAATAGAGAAACAGAAATGTCACTGGTAACTAATTAATGTACAACTTTAAAATGTATATTCACTTTGATGGTATAATTGCAGTAAAGTAAAGAGAGCAATAAATAAAAATTATTCCCAAATACTTATTCATATTACTTAATACAGCCAGTGTGTTAGCTGTTGTGCATGCATTTTTTGATTTCACTTGATTTATAGACACCAAGCAGTAGATGTAAATTTACTTTTGGAATTTTAGTCTGCTTAAGATGTAGCTTATCACTCTAAGTTTTAACTGTCCAAGTTTGTAAACTGTTCCCACATGTCTTCCAGGTATTAACAGCAGGAGAGATGAGGGTGGGTTGGGCAAGGCCAGGATGTCTGCCAGACCGTGAGCTGGGATCTGATGATCAGGCCTTTGTCTTTGATGGCTTCAAGGTGGCTGGAACATCATTTATTTATCTAATTGGTCAATGATATAGAAAAAATAAAATATAATATCTTATTTAATTCAATACAAAGCAAAGCAAAGTTGAATGGCCCTGCCTCCCCAGTTTTCCATCAGTCATCTGCCTATTCAAAAACATGATAAATGCAGTGATGTTGTAAGTAAAAAATGTGCTGCAAGTGTGCTGTATGGTGCGAAACTTAAGAACCAAAAGATAATGCCAACAGAACCCAGAATACGCTGCTGTCCTCAGGGAGCAAGAGAAGCAAATGGAAAAGAGACAGAGCTCTAATCACCACCTCACAGAACACTGGCCAGGTTTACTGACTTGCACTAATCAGAGCCCAGTACTCTAGTCAGCTCAGGATCAGAGGAGAGAGAGAAAGATACACACCCACACAAGGCCCTGAAAGACCCCTAAATGGCTGTGACATCAGCAATTGACTTGATCATTTTTTTGACATTGCTGATGGCATGACCTACAAAAATGTATCATCCTACAGAATTTACCACCTTATTATTGAAGAAAGAGAGATAATCATCATCCTCACTAAAATAAATATTCTACAGTGGGGAAATTACATCACTAATTATCCTCAAGACACACATTAATTTTTGTAGAATAAAAATACTTGTTTACTTGTGTGTGTACCAGGTACAGCGCTGGCACCAGGGCAATGAGCATTTTGGGCGTGCCTGGCAGACAGGGGATGTGGTGGGCTGCATGGTGGATCTAAATGAGCACACCATGATGTTCACACTCAATGGAGAAGTGCTGCTGGATGATTCTGGATCTGAACTGGCCTTCAAAGATTTTGACACAGGTGAAGGTTAGTGCTGTCTCTTGGATAACACTTAGACCACTTAGATGCAGAAGCATCTAATACTGTAAATGTGACATTTTATTTATTTAAAAAGAGACAAGGTGCCTTTATACAATATTATTTTGGTACACCATGGTCGGAAGCATAGGAGAACCACGGGGTGCACAACAGGGGTTTTGTTTCTCTTCACTTTATACACTTCAAACTTCCAGTACACATCTTTGAGTGCTTTGAGCGCTTTGAGTGGTCAGTTAGACTAGAAAAGCGCTATACAAGTACAAGTCCATTTACCATTTACCATTTACCACATCTGAGTCTTCAGAGTCATCTCTAGAAATAAACAGATGGGCATTTTTCGGGGTATATCAGGGATGCACAAGTGACTAAATACAAGAAACTGGTCGACCACTTTGTGGCATAATGTGTTGACAGGGTTTTCGATAATATACTTTTTTTTTTTTTGTTACGATAACAACCTCCTTATCTTGAATGGGAACAAGACAAACAAGATGATTCTGGAATAAGCCAAATAATATTTCCATTGTGGAAGAAGAGTGGGAGATGGTGGAGGAGAATTATACTTGGGTGTTCAAGGACTGGACAGGAAATTCAGCACATAGGCTGACTACAAGAAGGGACAGAGCAGGTCTTCTTCGCGAGGAAGCTTAGGTCCTTTAACACCAGGCTGTTGTATATTCTTTAGAAGCCTGTGGTGAACAATGTAACCTACTTTGCAGCCATCAGTTGGCACAATTGCTTTAGAGCTAGCAAATCAAAGGAACTGAACAAATATACACTGCTCAAAAAAATAAAAGGAACACCTAAACAACACAATGTAACTCCAAATCAATCACACTTCTGTGAAATCAACCTGTCCAGTTAGGAAGCAACACTGACTGTGAATCAATTTCACCTGCTGTTGTGCAAATTGAACAGACAACAGGTGGAAATGAGAGACAACTAGCAAGACAACCCCTATAAAGGAGTGGTTCTGCAGGTGGTGACCACAGACCATTTCTCTGTTCTCATCCTTTCTGGCTGTTGTTTTGGTCACTTTTGCATTTTGTCAGTGCTCTCACCCCTAGAGGTAGCATGAGGCGGTGTCTACAACCCACAGAAGTTTCTCAGGTAGTGCGGCTTGTTCAGGATGGCACATCAGTGTGAGCGGTGGCAAGAAGATTTGCTGTGTCTCTCAGCACAGTGTCCAGAGCATGGAGGAGATAACAGGAGACAGGCCAGTACACCAGGAGACGTGGAGGGGGCCGTAGGAGGGCAACAACCCAGCAGCAGGACCACTACCTTCTCCTTGTGCAAGGAGGAACGGGAGGAGCACTGCCAGAGCCCTGTAAAATGACCAGCAGGCCACTAATATGCATGTTTCTGCTCAAACTGTCAGAAAATGACTCCATGAGGGTGGTATGAGGGCCCGACGTCCACAAGTGGGGCTTGTACTTACAAGTCCAACATCGTGCGGGACGATTGGCAGATTCGTGCTCTTCACGGATGAGAGCAGGTTCACACTGAGCACGTGACAGACGTGACAGAGTCTGGAGACGCCATGGAGAACGTTCTGCTGCCTGCAACATCCTCCAGCATGACCGGTTTGGCAGTGGGTCAGTAATGGTGTGGGGAGGCATTTCTTTCTTCATGTGCTCGCCAGAGATACGCTGACTGCCATTAGGTACCGGGATGAAATCCTCACACCCATTGTGAGACCATATGCTGGTGCAGTGGGCCCTGGGTTCCTTCTGATGCAGGACAATACTGGGCCTCATGAGGCTGAGTGTGTCAGCAGTTTCTGCATGACAAAGGCGTTGATGCTATAGACTGACCTCCATGTCTTGTTCCAGCCACTGATGCCACATTGCACCACATACTGTTCAGGAGTTGACTGATGCTTTAATCCAGGTATGGAAGGAGATCCTCAGGAGAATCCGGAGCATGTCCAGGCGTTGTAGGGAGGTCCTACAAGGGACATGGAGGCCACACACACTACTGAGCCTCATTTTGACTTATCTTGAGGAATTTCCACTGAAGTTGGATCAGCTTGTAATGGGATTTTCCACTTTTATTTTGAGTATGATTCCAAATCCAGACCTCTAAGGGATAATAATTTTGATTTACATTTTTTCTCCACGCATTCCACTATGTAATAAATAACGATTTTCAACTGAAATATTTCATTCACTGAGATCTAGGAAGTGTTATTTTTTTAAGCAGTGTATAAAGAAGGCTGGCTCTGTGTTGGAGACTTCTCTCGAACTCCTGGAGCTGGTTATGAAAGAGCGAATGTTGCACAATTTTCTCGATATACAAACAACAAAGTGTGTTCACATAAAGACAGTAAAGATACAGGAGGTTATTCCTGCTCACAGCTACAATGCAGCATAAAAAATGTCAAGGATTCACAAAATGAATTACTGACAAATATCATTGATACTTTATGCTGCTGGATAATTTCCAAAAAATCATAAATAAATGAATAAAAACTAAATGTTTCTACATTTTCTATAATCTCAATCATTTTTATGTAGTATATATATATACATATGTATATATATATATATATATATATAGAGAGAGAGAGAGCGAGAGAGACACACACAACACAGATGTATACATTATATTGCCAATAGTATCGACTCAATTAAATTCAGGCGTTCCAATCACTTCCGCGGCCACAGGTGTATAAATTCAAGCACGTAGGCATGCAGACTACAAACATTTGTAAAAGAATGAGTCACTCTCAGGAGCTCAGTGAATTCCAGCGTGTTACCGTGACAGGATGCCACCTGTGCAACAAGTCCAGTCGTGAAATTTCCTCACTACTAAATATTCCACAGTCAACTGTCAGTTGTATTATAACAAAGTGGAAGTGATTGGGAACGACAGCAACTCAGACATAGGCCACGTAAAAAAATGAAAGAGCTGGGTCAGCAGATGCAGTGGTGTCAAGCACGCCGCCACTGGACTCTCGAGTAGCGGAGACATGTTCTGTGGACCAATCACGCTACTCCATCTGGCAATCTGATAGACGAGTCTGGGTTTGGTGGTTGCCAGGAGAACGGTACTTGTCTGACTGCATTGTGCAAAGTGTAAAGTTTGGTGGAGGGGGGGTTATGGTGTGGGGTTGTTTTTCAGGAGCTGGGCTTGGCCCCTTAGTTCCAGTGAAAGGAACTCTGAATGCTTCAACATAAAAGGAGATTTTGGACCATTGCATGCTCCCAAATTTGTGGAAACAGTTTGGGGATGGCCCTTTCCTGTTCCACCATAACTATGCATCAGTGCACAAAGCAAGGTCCATAAAGACATGGATGTACGATGTAGCATGCTGAGGGACGCCCGGAAAGAGGGGAGCACTTTTTTCCTTTGATCTGTTGGTAGTGGTTTCAAAACACAACAAAACCACCTAATGTGCAATCATGAGAAAGGGGGTGAAAAAACATTCCATCCACGGATCTTCCAAATTTGGAAGATTCGAGAGTCAGATTAACATCTGCTTGCCTGGACAGAGCTGGGTTTGAATAAACAAAGACTCACCTTTTTAAACACTCCTGTGAATACTCCTGTGACTGCAGGATTGATACAAATGAACTGTGTGATCGTGTCACAATAAACCAGAGGCCCAACTGACGGAATAACATTCAGTAAATTAAATGTGTGTGTAATAACCATCTCCACTTTAAACTGATACAGACTTAAACTCACCATAATCAACTATCTTTTAGTATATGGACGCTGTCAACGGTTTCCTGTTTATCATGCTTATGTTTCATGCCTGTGTTATAAGTATTGTATTAATGTATTCTTTGAATGT
Source organism: Leuresthes tenuis (assembly GCF_036924035.1). NCBI lineage: Eukaryota > Metazoa > Chordata > Actinopteri > Atheriniformes > Atherinopsidae > Leuresthes > Leuresthes tenuis. The sequence goes on along the minus strand of NW_027325374.1, from coordinate 31,481,708 downwards.
ACGTTGGGATGCTGGGATAAGAGAGATTCATTTTTCTTTTAGAAAAGTTAATTTAAGAATGAAGTGATTCTGTTACGCCCAAACCAAGTCAGACATCTTACTGGTTGAAAGCTAAAAACGAAACTCTGCCCTCGCCAGTTTTCCCTTATCTTAAGTTTTTTTTTTAACTTCCCCCTGACTTCGCTTATTTTCTTTTCTTCAGTATTCACCCTTACTCACAAAGAACTTCATGCAGCAGTTCATTAAGTTTTCCCTTATTTTAAGTTTTTTTTTTTTTACTTCGCCCTGACTTCGCTTATTTTCTTTTCTTCAGTATTCACCCTTACTCACAAAGAACTTCATGCAGCAGTTCATTAAGTTTTCCCTTATTTTAAGTTTTCCTTTTTTTTTCATCTACTTTTACTTTTTTTATGAAGTTTAGTTCAAACGCACCTGTCGTTTGATTTTTGGTTATTTTGAGTCGACACTTTGAGAGTTTGATACCATTCAGCTTCAAACTCCTGCAGCCAAATCTGACTGGACTGAGAGACGTAAGCCGGCACCACCTGGGCTGTGGGACAGCAAAAAAAGGGTTAAAGCGCCAGCTATAAGCTCTCTTCGGGAAAGACCACTTCAATCTGAGACTCACGAGCAATGATCAGATAATATTATGCCATGGTAATCAGTGTGGCTGATATTGGAGATTAGTCTGGAATCAACTAAAAAATAATCAATCCGTGTATTAGACTTGTATGTGCAAGTAAAAGGAGTATTCACTATCAGACGGTTGTTGCAATATGTACCACTTTATAAGACTTCATCAAACTATTAATGGTTTGTACGTTTGATATACCTGGTGGGAGGGAAGGAGACTGTCTGTCTAAATATGGGTCCAGGTAGCGATTAAAGTCAAGACAGACAGACAGTTAGTTTTATCTTAGATGTAGTCATGTTCATTGAGATACACAGGCAGCTCTGCAGGGGCTTGGGCTGCAAGCTTGGCTCGAAAGAAACTGCCTGACACGTGCTGGTGGCCAGCATCTTCATTTGGATCCTCCCCTCCATCATCATCACCTCCGCCCTCCTCTTCCTCCACTTCTGGATCCCAGTAGTCATCTGCTGCTACACAGATGTTATGTAGGATGCAACAGGCTCCTACAACCTTTGGAGCAAAGATGGGTCAAATCTCTAGTGCTTGAAAGAAAATTGATCTCCAGCGTGTTTTAAGCAGTTCAGACCACAGTACCTCTGTGAAAGGTCTTGCTCCTGTTGGAAGGAAAAAATTAGAGACTTAGAATAAGATTCATTTTAAAACTAAAAGATTAATTTATTTAATCTCTGTTTTACCACACCACATTTTTGTACAGTGTGTAAATTTTGCATAATTTTGTAAAGTAACCTAAAAAGTTGAACTAAACCTGAATATTTTTCTGCTAGCTGATGTGAGATGTGTATTCATGTTTGTGTATTAAATCATTTCATTTAAATGTTGCGCTTGTTCATTATTACATCAAACTGATTGTATTGAATGTATTTTTCTGTTTAAATCCATCTAAAGCTCGGTCCATTTTCAATCTATCCTAGAAATGTTTTGATTTTTCTTTGCTGTTGAAATACCAGGGTATCGAGCAGAGTGGCTGCGATAAACAGAAAAATCAAAAGCAATCAACGTTTTTTTGTTTGTTTGTTTGTTTTTTGGCGGCAACGTCAACATCTTTGATGTAATAAAGTAAGCTTCCGTTCCAAATGCACAAAGAGCGTACTTGCTTCCTCAGAAGTCCGTGCTTCCGACAAGTCCATACTAGTAGGTACACAAGTACGTACTTAGCGTACTTGGTATTGAGAAACGGCAAATGTCTCTACAGAAGTTAATGTATTCTGTCATACAGTCCACCATACTGGTCTTCTTCCAGTTTTTAGTGGTGGTGGAAAAGAAAAGTGTGATGAGAAGTCTTGCAGTAAAAAAAGAGAGTTAGATGTTCAAAAGGGTGGATATATGAAAAATTTGCCACAAGGAGCTCTAATAAACACATCTCGAGAACTCCCCAGGATTGTTTTTTTTCAACCAAGTTTCGGTCAAGCAGGGATAATTCAAATTGGAATAACACAAAAGGTGAAATAACTGATCAGTTTTTTATTAAAGACTACTTGTGTTTAAAAATTAACCCAAAAGGCTTCTAGTTTTAAAAATGATATCCAATTTCTATTTGATTTCCATTATTGTTACATAAGTGTTGCATCAAGTAATTAAGACAACTGCTTAAAATGCACGTTTTTTACGTGTTCATAGGACTTCTATACAATTTCTTGGTTGTCTTGGTGAATCTAACATTTAATAAATTTAGTTTAGCAGATCTTTGTGTAATTACAGCATTAAATTAAGATTTGTGTATCGATCGCTTGTGTCTGCCTCAGGTTTTATCCCAGTATGCAGTCTAGGTGTGTCTCAGGTGGGGAGGATGAATTTCGGTAAAGATGTCAGCACTCTGAAGTACTTCACCATCTGTGGGCTGCAGGAAGGCTATGAGCCATTTGCTGTCAACATGAACCGCAATGTTACCATGTGGCTTAGCAAGAGGCTACCTCAGTTTGTACCAGTACCCTCTGACCACCAACACATTAAGGTGAGCAAAGTCACTTGGAACAATAGTTTCTCATTTTTAGCACTTGTGAGTTCATCTACATTTGAGAATTTTTACTTATCTACATAAAATTTTATCCTTGAATAAACTACGTTATGGGTATGCTGAGTTCATTTCAAAATACGACTTAAAAATGTCTTTTTCAGGTGACCAGGATAGATGGAACAATGGAGTCATGTCCATGCCTAAAAGTCACCCAGAGATCATTCGGCTCGCAGAACAGTTATTCTGACATTATCTTCTACAGACTGAGCATGCCCATAGAGTGTGCTGAATCTAGATCCCCACCTAATGGCAGTCTCTTCTCTCCAAAGAGGGTAAGAGATACCGTTGCAGTTCTTCTGCTGTGTAGGAAGGTACTCAGTTACCTAGGTTGCTGCTGCTGACATGTCTTAAGGATTTTTTTTGTTGCTCAACAAGTTATTTGTTAATCAATTTTTTTTTATATACATTTCTTTATATGTATCTTTTTATCTTTTCTATTTTTTTATTTATATTTTGTTTAAATCTGACTTTTCCACCTTGAGGAACAATGCATGCTCTAATTTAACAGCTCATGCAATCCAGTGTGAACATATTTATGAGGCCAGCATACAATAGAATTGAACAATTCTGCAAAAATGTTGTAAATGTATTCAAGCTGTTTCCTATTCAGTGAAGCTCTATGAACTGTGATCACCTGTTTTTTTTTATACAGGAACTGGAGGACTTTGAAACTGTGTCAGACTTTGAAGTCCTGATTAAGTCATCTCAGTCCACTTGTTCCAGTGGACCTGAGAGAGATGAATTCAACAACCACAAAGATTGTAATCAGGAGAAGCCATCCAAGCTAAAACAACGGTAAACCTTGATCTCATAAACAAACATGAGGTTGAATGACTATTGTTTAATTCTATAGCAGCGCCTGTAGCTCAGCTGGCAGAGCAGTCATCTGCCAATCTGAAATCTGAAGACTGGTAGTTTGATTCCCATCCTCTCCGGACCACATTTCAAAGCATCCTTGGGCAAAACCCGAAAACCCTCCAATGCGACCATTGATGTGTGAAAGTGTGTGATAGGAAAATAAAGCACAGTGTAACATTCGATATTCTAAAATTTGCTGTAGGAGTGTGTGTGCAAATGGGTCAATATTACTGTACTGTAATACTGTAGTGTAAAAGTGCTATATAAGTAAAGTCTATTTACCATTTAAAATTTTAAAGAATTCTGACATTTTTAATGCGACTAGTGCACACCAAGAATTTTTCCTTTTTTTTTGTCACTGTGTGTGATGTTGTGATGTTATGGAAGTTTTTTTTTTTTTTTTTAACTAAGGGACCCCCCTAATGGGAATCTGAGCTCATTTGTCCATACATTTAAATAATTTAGACTTTTATCCCCAAATTTCTTTTTCATGATTTCCACGATGGGCCTCTCTGGAGGCTCAACCACCTCAACGGAAAAGTCACCAAGTCACCAATGCTAACTGTTTCGTATTTTGGCCACAAACAGCAAAAAACCCTCCCTTTTGTGTTTTCTTTTCTTCTTTTTCTTTGTCCAAAGGATACAAGCAACAAAAGGAATTATTACGTATTTGTTTTAAAAGAGAAAGAAAAGAAATAAAGAAAATAAAAAGAACGCCCGTTACTTGTTTATCCAAGCACCATAACATTAATTCGTATAATTATTTAAACTGCTACAAGTAATAAAAAGCATGGGCACTTCGTCTCAACACTACAAGTGGCAAAAATCTGGCCAACTGTGGAGACCATGAAAAAACTCAAATGTGCCTAATTAAAACCCAAATTTGAAAGAAAATGTATTAAGTCAATATTTCAACACTCACCAGACGAGTTTTGCTGAATTCTGTTCTTGGAACCCCGGTGGCAGGGGGCAGGATGCAGTCTTGATGATGATTAAGAAACAGGAGGTTAAAACAATTATCTTGTCTGAGTGTTAATTAAGAGGTAAATGATTTAAAACAATTAGCGTGTCTAAGTGATACAAATGGTTAATGTGGACTGGAGAGTCTGTCAGTCCTGAGACATAAAATTTACCATCACAGTGACCACTTATTTTAAACCCTAACTAACCATCTCGTTTCTCAGATTCACATTGAAGAGAAACAAGCCAGACAACAGCTGTGCTTCATCTACTCAGCTGTCAGAAGAGGTGGTCTCTGATGACAGAGATGGCTATGAATTCATCATGCAAGCATCCACTGTAAGACCACATATATTTAAACTGATAGAATGCTGCATGTTTCTGAGTAACTTCCTATTCCAATGAGCAGCTAAAGGAAGAGATGCATGTGCTAAACAGGTGTCAGTTATAAATTGGCTTTTATATTTATTATTGATTTATTATTATTATTTATTTTATATTTATAAATTATTATGAAGAAACAAAAGTGTATAATGATATTTCAGATGTACTCTGTTTATGGTCCTTGTAAAGTGGGAATGCAATCATATTATTGAAATAAGAATTTTCTTAACGTGAAAAAAAAATTATAATTTTTTTCATTTTTTAAAAACAGACCTCTTCGTATAAATTAGATACATCGATCAAAACAATGATTCACTATATTGAACTACTGTTTGAATATGTGTTTTGCAGTCCTTGAAACAAACTAGTGATGAAGGACCACATACATAAACTTGTGATTGATGTTATTGCACTTCTTATCTCTGTGTAGTACTACTACTCTGCACGGATCTTCCCTGGTCAGGAGCCCAGCAGTGTGTGGGTAGGTTGGGTAACCTCTGACTTTCATCAGTTTGATCCTGGCTTCGAGCTGCACAAGGTCAGAACGGTGACTGTTACACTGGGAGATGAGAAGGGAAAAGTTCATGAGAGGTTAGTCAAGTACTGGAAAAATATATTCTGTGGTAGATTTTCCTTTATGTTTGATATTTTGTCATAGAAGGCATGTATCATTAAAGCGCCAGGTTTTCATTCAATCTTCAGACTGTGATATACACTCACCAAGCACTTTACTTGAAACCTGCACAATTTCTTAATCATGCAGTTATCTAATCAGCCAAGTGGGTGGCAGATTAAATTTGTAAAAGCGTATGATACAGGTCAGGACCTTTATTAAATGTTCTGATCATACATTACATAGGGGAATAAATGCACTTTTTAGAATGTAGCATGGTTGTATGTAGGGTGGTGATGTTTTAGTGTCTTTTAAACTACTTTTCTCATGACAGAAAGTAGAAAAATTGTAGCTGAAATAATCACTCTTTAAAAACATATTTTTCCTTTTATTTGTGTTGCTCCTGTAAGTGGTCACTAATATTTTCATCTCTTCCTAGCCTTTCCATCTTAATCTGTTCACTCTAACCACTTTTATTTCTTTGTTCATCATATGTCCTCTTAATCATCTTCCTCTTCTCTCTGTCCCAATAGTTCCATATTCTGAATCTTTTCTCTACTTTACCCAGCATCTCCCTTGAAACATGTCCAAACTGTGCTCTGTTAAAGCTGTGTCAGTTTTGGGCTAGTTTCCACATTGAGCGTAATTCTGTAGAAAAGCTAGGCTGTTATTATGGTGCTTGTCAACTCCTCATCCTTACCATTTTGTGTTACAGCAGGGCAGAGATAGTTCTTTGCACAATCAACTCTAGTCCCCAGCAAAGAGTCATTATTCTTTGACAGTTTATTCAGTTTCTTTGAGTTAGTCTCTTTTTTTAAAGAAAATATTTTTTTCTATTCAACCTCATTGAGATTAAAAATCACTTTTCCAAGAATGTCCTGGTCAAGACAGCAGTGTACAGATAAAAATTTGCAGACATATCAACACATGTACAAACTGACTGATGTACCAAATTCAAACCTGAATATCAGACAGTACATCTACAAACAGATGTATCTGTCTCCAAGTCATCCAGCATTTTTAAAAGCCTCCAATGGGACCATGTGATGTCTAATTTCAAGTTGTTTTGCTGTTAGTTCCAGGCAAAGGGATCAGCGTACATGAATGCTTTTTTTCCCATCTCAGTTCGTACAGTTGGGACTGAAAATGATAAAAAAAAATTCTGTGAACGGGGGCTACAAGGCCCTGAACTCTTCAGATTGAGGAAGTTCGAGAGGCATGACGTTGAGTAGATCAAGAACAGCCTTGTAAATAATGCCTATGTATTGACACGGAGGATCATCCAGCACGTTTGTGTAATAAACAGTGCATTGGAGACATTTTGCTCAATATTGCTGATATAAAGGACAAAAAGAGGTGATCCTAGAACTGAGACATGAGACACTCATAGGTATTACCTTCAGCCTGTACACACTGTGTACTATCTGCAAAATAATTTTCAAACCAGCAGACAGTTTCAGTAGACAGACCTGCTCTAACTAAACTATGCATAAGCAGTTAGTGGTCCACTAAATCAAATGCCTTAAAGAGGTCAATGAAGAGGGCAACACAGTGTAGTTTAGTATAAATAGAAAAAAATCAGCAATAACTTTAAGAGCTGCTGTTGTTGTACTGTGTCTTTTTCTAAAACCGGACTGAAAATCAGATATAACCTTATTGTTGACTAAAAACTCCTTTAGTTGTTCACTGACCAGGGACTCAAGGAGTTTGGCCTGGACACATACACTATATTGCCATAAGTATTCGATCATCTGCCTTCACACGCATATGAATTTAAGTGACATCCCGTTCTTAATCCATAGGATTTAATATGATGTTGGCCCACCCTATGCAGCTGTAACAGCTTCAACTCTTCTGGGCAAGCTTTCTACAAGCTTTAGGAGTGCGTTTATGGGAATTTTTGACCATTCTTCCAGAAACGCATTTGTTTGGTCAGATACTAACTAAGTCATCCCAAAGGTGTTCTATCAGGTTGAGGTCAGGACTCTGTGCAGGCCACCAAACTTGCTCATCCATGTCTTTATGGACTTTGCTTTGTGCTCTGGTGCACAGTCATGTTGGAACAAGAAGGGACCATCCCCAAACTGTTTCCATAAAGTTGGGAGCATGAAATTGTCCAAATCTCTTGGTATGCTGAAGCATTCAGAGTTCCTTTCACTGGAACTAAGGGGCCAAGCCCAGCTCATGAAAAAGAACCCCACACCATAACTCCCCCTCCACCAAACTTTACACTTGACACAATGTAGTCAGGCGAATACTGTTCTCCTGGCAACCGCCAAACCTCATCCATCAGATTGTCACTCTCGAGAACACATCTCCACTGCTCTAGACTGCAGTGGCGGCGTGCTTTACACCACTACATCTAATGCTTTGCATTGTACTTGGTGATGTATGGCTTGCTGCCATGGAAACCTATTCCATAAAGCTCTCTACGCACTGTTCTTGAGCTAATCTGAAGGCCACATAAAGTTTGGGGGTCTGTAGTGATTGACTCTGCAGGAAGTTGGCGACCTCTGCGCACTGTGCGCCTCAGCATCCGCTGAGCATCCGCTGTCATTTTACGTGGCCTACCACTTCGTGGCTGTCCCAAATCGCTTCCACTTTGTTATAATACCACTGACAGTTGACTGTGGAGTATTTGATAATGAGGAAATTTCACGACTGGACTTGTTGCACAGGTGGTGTCCTATCACGGTACCATGCTGGAGTTCACTTAGCGCCTGAGAGCAACTCATTCTTTCACAAATGTTTGTAGAAGCAGTCTGCATGCCTAGGTGCTTGCATTTATACACCTGTGGCCATGGAAGTAATTGGATCACTTGAATTTAATTATTTAAATGGGTGAGTAAATACTTTTGGCAATATAGTGCAACTTGGAGATAGGCCTATAGTTATTTTGAACAGAGGGATCACCCCTTTTAAGAGGGTAAGGACAAAGGCAGACTTCCAGACATTTGTGTCAAAGTAAAGATTATAAATGTGTGTTAGGGGCTCTCAAATAAAGAACTAGATGCTAAAAAATGTTGGTGGGAGGAAATGATCAGCTTTAGCTTTTCTAAATGCATTTCTGAGCTGTCTGCAAGCCAACCAGTCAGAGTTCAGGTTGTTTTTTCTTGCCTTTGTCCATGCAAGATTGCATTCATGAAGAAGACAAGTCCTTTGCAGAGTGTACCAAGCATTATTCTGGCCTTTCACTTTAAACTTCATCAGAGGCGCATGCTTATAAACAATATTTCTAAAAACCCATGCACTATCAACATCAGAGATCAAGCTAATTTTATCCAACTCATAATTAAAAGAGTGTTTCATGTCTTGTTTAACTGCAATGCAGTTTTTGTTTTCTAACTCAGTGTTTCTCAATCCTGGTCCTCAAGGCACCCTGCCCTGCATGTTTTCCATGTTTCCCTGCTGCACACCTCATTCAAATGAATGGGTCATTCTCAGCCTCATGTGTCTTTTATAGTCTGCGTCTCCCTTTGTCTTGTGCCTGAGTGTTTCGTTTTGTTGATCACTCAAGCCTGTCACCACAGTCATAGTTGTCCTTGCCTTGCTTGTTCAAGATTCTTAAGCCAGAATTCTTTTGCCTTCTTGCGAGTTTTTTTTTTTTTTGTTTGTAATTTTCATAGATCAGTCTCAGGTTTCATAGCCATTTTGATAGCCTCTTTTTGGAGTGATTTTTTTGTTGTTGTTATTGATGACGTTTCATAGAGTTTGTAGAGCCTCCAAGAGTGCATTTAGTTTTTTTTGTCTCTAGTACTGAGTTGGTTTTCCTTGATTTTGAGTTTTAAGTTCATGAAGTTTTTGCCTCTTTTCTTTTAGGGTTATTTCCTCCTTTCTTCAGAGAGGTTCATTAGGTTATTTCTATCTGATTATTTTTATCTAAGTTTTATAGATTACATAGACAACATTTTTATAGCTTGTTGTTTTATCACTCAGTGTTGGATGGTGGAGATATTAATAAAGTCTGCTTAACAGTCTTCCTTCTGCATCTGAGTCCTCTTTAAAGTCTAGGTCTGACAATGAGGAACATTTGTAAAAATTAAATCAATCAAGGAGGAATTTTCAGAGCATTTAGAGTCGGGGAATGTGGAACCATTGACAATATGAAACAAGTTTAAAGAGTCATACTAAGCTTTTAGGTCACCAGATATTGAATGCAGCCAGTTCGAATTAAAATCTCCCAAAACAACAATTTTTTTAGAATTTAACAGTGTGAGGAATTATATTAAGGAAGACAAAGCACCATAATCAGCAGAAGGTGTTCGATAACAACCAATAACATGTAAACAAGTGGTTTTGACACTGTGAGCTCAAGGACCAAAATCTTAACTTGTTTAGTAACAGATTTAGACAGCAACACATTTTCCTGAAACTTGTTTTTCACATAGGTTGCTACACTCATGCCTCTCATCAGCTCTTTACACATTATAACCATTTATATTATATTATTATTTTATATTACATTATATTATTATATTAATATTATTGTCTGAGATGGATTTGTTGAGCCAGGTTTCAGACAAAACAATGTAAGCATCTGTAGAGTGTACCCATACATGCATCATTTCCAGCAACATTTACACTGTGTGCACAATTATTAGGCAAGTCAATTTTTTTAGGATTATTTGTATTAACAAACAACTACAGTGGTCTTGGTCAATCCAAAATGTCAATAAACCTCAAACATGAACATTCAAGAAAGTAAAAGTGAGGTTTTGGCTTTCTTATAGATAATATCTATGTGCACGATCATTGGGCAACTATTAGTGTGCATAATTGTTATGCAACTAAATTAAAAAATACACATTGAATTATAAACAAATAACTCCATAAACAAACAACTTCAAATAAACATTTCTGACAAAAAAATCAGTGACCAATATAGCCACCCTTCTTTTCAATAACAGTGATGAGCCTTCCATTCATTCCAACCACAGCCTCCCAGACACTGTTCTGAGAGGTGTATTGTTTTCCTTCACTGTAAATCTCCCGTGTAAGAACTGCCCACAAGTTCCCTATTGGGTTCAGGTCAAGAAAGGGGGCCATGTTATATTTTTTTCATCTTTAAGACCTTTACTTACTAGCCACACAGTGCAGTAGTTGGATGCATGATTTTTATTGCATAGAACAATTCCAACTTTTTGTTTTCTCTGGTGGAATTGTTGAAATGGGTGGAGAGGTGTTGGAGTCCGGGATATATTCCTGTTGATATGTCTCAGTGAAGAACATAATGCATCGTCTATTTTCTGTCTGTGTCCTCATGAGTGCTCTTAGCTTGTCCATTTTATTTGGTAGTGATCTGATTCCGACCGCTTGGAGACAGAGACCCACATTGCACTGCTCACACTGCCAGGGAGTGTTCTTTTTGCACAGAGAGCTCTTTTGCCTTCCTTTGGTGGCCTTGTCTGCCCTTGACTGTCCTCCATTGCCGCTTGTGGAGGCAGGGAAATGGGAGCAGTTGGGTGTTGGTGGGAACCTGGATTAAAATAAAACACCAAGGATATGAGCACAAAACCTCTCATGGAACTCCTGGCCATTCTGCTGACCAGAATGCAGAGCTGCAGTCTTATGTTTCTTTGCAGCTTCCCACATGCTGCTACTTTTTTTCACCTCAATCAAGTCAAGTCTCTTTTATTAATATAGAACATTTAAAAACAACTGAAGTTGAACAAAGTACTTCACACCATAAAAATGTAACAGTCAGAAATAAAACAATAAATTAAAGCTGCAAGCAGTGATGATCGGGCCCGAGCAGGTCCTGGCCAAGTTTGAGGAAGTTACCATGACATCTGTAGGAGGAGTTCAATCACATGCGAGGTGTGGGAACAAAGTGACGTTTCCAAGCACCAGCAGGTGACACTATAGGTGAGTGTCAGTATGCGCATATGTACGCAGTCAGGGCAAAGTCCTGGGCAAGGCTATGAAGTTTGGTGAAGATCAGACAACTTATGCAGAAGTTATAAGTGACTTTGTGTTTTTTGTGGCAAGCAGTAGCGAGTTGTCAGAGTTTTAGGGTCTGGTACGGGCACACCCATAAGACTTTTGAGAAAATTCTCCTAACTTTTAATCCCCCTTGGCTGAAGAGTAACCTGACCAAGTTTGAAAACGTTATCATTAAAGCTGTAGGAGGAGTTCGATCATATGCAAAGTGTGGAAATAAAGTGACATTTCCAAGCACCAGCAGCACTATAGGTGAGTGTCAGTATGCACATATGCATACGCAGTCAGGGCAAAGTCCTAGGCAAGCCTATGAAGTTTGGTGAAGATCAGACAACTTATGCAGAAGTTATAAGTGACTTTTTGTGGCGAGCAGTAGCGAGCTGTCAAAGTTTGAGGGTCTGCCAAACTTTTAATCCCCCATGGCTGAAGAGTAACCTGACCAAGTTTGAAAACGTTACCATTAAATCTGTTGGAGGAGTTCAATCATATGTGAGGTGTGGAAATTGGCAAAACGGCACCAATTTGCATCTTCCACTCAAAATAGCTGACTTCCTGTGGACATGGCACCTTGACATGCCAGGCTTTTTCATGCATCTGGGCATGACGAAGACGTGTACCAAATATCGTCTAGCTACGCAAAACTAACCCCAATGGCACAGGTATTTGGTAAATTTATAGGGCACGCTACTGAGTAATTTTGGAGCAATTCCACTAAAACTTAAAGGGCACCAGGTCTGATGCGCATGGCAAAATTGATGAGTTTTGGCGCATGGAAAAGCACTGAAAGGTGCAAAAAATGTGCAAAGAACACCTTGAAGAACAATAGGGCTTCGCTGCCTTGCAGCTCGGGCCCTAAAGAATAATGCCTTGAAGAACAAAAGGAACAATAGGCCCTTTAATAATACATCATAAAGATTAAAAATCTGCTTGGGTGATAAAACTGCTCAGCACGAAAAGAAGGCTGAGAAAAAGATATGAGTTTTTAGTTATAACTTGAATTGCTCAACAGTGGGAGCAGATCTAACATAGAGAAAAAGCAGTTCCATAATTTTGGGACAGCTACTGCAAAAGCTCAATGGCCTTTTGTTTTTAGCCAACTATACACATCAGGTCTGAGGTGGTCTGTGGTGGACAGAGCCATTGGAACACACTTACACTGCAGCCTTGTTTGAAGTTTTCCAGTCGGTTTTCATTGACTGTCTTGCTGACTCTGCTGCAGTCCCTCTCTCTGCTGATTAGGGGCTGAGGCTTTTGCCTTGGATGTCTCTCAGAATGCTGGTCAGCTACACCTGGGAAGCTGGAACAAGGCCAAGTGGTCTTTTCCACTGATCATGCTGTTGCAAACTCTTGATGGAGGCTGTGATCTGCAGATGTTCTGGTGTTTCTGTTTCATGCACTTTTCAAACCGCACCGTGGCCATGGGAGCTGTGTCCTCACCATTACAGTGTCAAGCAGGAGTCACTCATCCACAGCTCTTAAGTGCACTTGACCACAGTATGAAGGCTCCTTTGACTACTAATATAGAACTGGCTGCTAGACATATTAAACTCCAAATGCTTTTTTCCTGATTAACTCTGATAATTGAAGATTCCATAATCAGGAACATGCACCTTTTTTTCTGACACAATCACACTGTTTTCCTGGTGCATTCTTATGAAGACATATGAAGCTCCAGGACCTTATACCAATGTTTTCATCTTATATAACTAGTCATAGTTCATAAACAAACAAACTTGTACATCAACAGGCTGAGTTGACAAAATCTGACTTTTCCCATCTTCTGAACTTTTTGAAACAGTCTGGGAATTCTGCTTTTATTTCTGAACCCATTCCCACAGTGGCATTGGTCATTTTAGAAGACTACCTAGTCTACATACCTGGCTGCAGTCTCACTGTAGGATTCATACCATGGTTTTATTGTGACAATTTTAATTTATTTTGGAACCATTAGACTGATTTAGAGATGGTTTGCACTTGAATAGACAAGGTACTGATTGCAAATACCCATGTGACTGACTATGTTTTTGTCCCACACCTGCTGCCCTCCTCCTATGCCAAGATCCCTATCTTACATACTGTACAGAACACTACCAGTTTTGAAATATTTGCTCCTTGTCACCCCACTTTGGAAATATCCTCTTTTCAAGAATTCAAGGAACTTTTATTGCCATACCAGCTCACATTTACATGTTTATGTTATGAAATTAGGACTCAGGTCCCGGTTTAAGAAGCCTAATAAATAAGTATGAAAGAGAAAAAAAATATAAACGGCAAAGAGCAAAAATATAAACAGTTTGATAGTGAAAGCTGGAATTAGCTTTGCTCAATACTAAGTACTGTGAGAGCAGGAGGTAGTTCGTAATATTGCACCTATGATGAATCAATGAAATACAACACCTTTGGTGGATAAAGTGTTTGTTTGTGCAGGTCAGTGTGTGGTAAGGAGAGAGAGAGAGAGAGAGAGAGAGAGAGACAGAGACAGAGACAGAATGACATGAGAGAAAGAGACAGAATGACATGAGAGAGGGGTGGGAGTCTAGGGTGAGAGTCTACAGAGTACAGCTCGAGAGGGCCCTCCCCCTGCATCGTGATGTGTAGAGGTCCGAGGTGGTAGGAAGGCTGCTCCCCACAGTCCAGCTTTCACCATCCTCTGCAGAGCCTTCCTCTCAGCAGCAGTGCAGCTGCCGTGCCACACGGTGATGCAGGTGTGGAGGATGCTCTCCACCGCACAGTGGTAGAAGCTCCTCAGAACTGAGCTCCCAAGTCCAGCTCTCTGCAGCTTCTTGAGGAAGTAGAGATGCTGGTGGGCCTTCCTGACCAGACGGGAAGTGTTGGCATTCCAGGTGAGATCATTGGATATATACACACCGAGGTACTTGAAGCTGGAGACCACTACCACATCTGCTCCTCCAATGTCCAGGGGAGGGAGAGGGCACTTGTCCCTTCTGAAATCCACCACCATCTCTTTGGTCTTATTCACATTGATGCAGAGGTTGTTTTCTCTGCACTACTGCACCAGGTGTTCCACCTTCTGTCTGCATTTGGACTCATCATTGTTCGTGATGTGTCCCACTACGTCATCTTCACTACATGACAGCTGGGGTGTCTCGCCGAGCAGTCATGCATCAGCAGAGTGAACAGGAGGTTTCAACTAACAGCCCTGGGGTGAGCCACTGCTGAGGGTGATGGAGGAGGAGATGGTGTTGTGTATCCTGACAGTCTGAGGTCTGTTGGTCAGGAAGTCCAGGACCCAGTACCCCAGTGTCCAAGAGAGGAGAGCTTCTGCACCAGGGTCCATTGGACGACGGTATTGAAGGCTGAGGAGAAATCCAGGAAGAGCAGAAGGACTTAGGAGTTTCTGCTCTCCAGATGGGTGAAGGCTGTGTGGACCACCGACGAGATGGCATCATCAGGGAGCAGTTCTTCCTGTGGGTGTATTGATGGAGGTCCACAGTGATGTCGATGGAGTCCTTGATATGAGTAATGACCAGCCTCAAAGCGGGCATAGAACCTGTTGAGTGCATCTGGCAAGGAGGGATCCCTTGGGCATCACTGGTGTTGTAGTCCGTGATGCACTTGATGCCCTTCCACATACGTGGATGGTCGTTGGTGGTGGAGTGACCCTGAATTTTCTTGGTGTATGTGGGTTTGGGCCTCTCTGAGCACTGATGCCTCACCTGCCCTGAACGCAGCGTCCCAAGCTTTCAGCAGAGCTTTCACCTCAGCATTCAGCCAGGGTTTCTGGTTCAGACAGCAGGTTACTGTCCTGTTGCTGGTGACATCATCAGTACACTTGGAGATGAAGCAGAGGACGGAGGAGATGTATTCCTCCAGGTCTACCTCTTCCTCACAGCTGCCTCTCTGAAGACCTCCCAGTCTGTGCACTGTAAACAGTCCTGAAGCACAGAGCATGCATCCCTGGGCTACACAATGACTGTCTTCTTTGTTAGCGTCTCAGCAGGGGGCGGTATGCTGGTGCCAGAAGAATGGAAATGTGGTCAGAGAGGCCAAGATAGGGGTGAAGAAGAGCTCTGTACGCACCGTCAATGTTAGTATACATACAGTCCAGACTGTTATCTCCCTGTGTTGGAATGGTGACATGCTGGTAAAATCTGGGCATGGTGTCCGTCAGTTTCACGTAGATAAAGTCCCGCGCAACCATGTAAAACGCCTCCGGGTGCTTTATCTGCAGCGAGCTAATGGTGTTGTGTAGCTCCTTTAATCCTTCGTTTGCATTAGCACCCGGCGAGATGTAAACAATGGCGACGAACAACATGGTAAACTCCTGTGGCAGATAGTATGGCTGACATTTCACAGTCATGAGTTTTATTGCCTCAGAGCAGTAGCTTTTAACCAGTCCACAGTTTGTACACCAACCCTCATTCACGTACACACAGAGTCCTCCTCCTCGTGTTTTCTCTGACCAGTGGTTGCGGTCTGCTCGGAAAAGCTGTAGTCTGTCGATCTGGAAGGCTGAGTCTGGCATGTTGCTGTTAAGCCAGGTTTCCGTAAGATAAAGAATAGCACAGCTCCTCGTCTCTTTAGAAACATTCAGTGTCAGACATAACAAGTCCACTTTGTTATCCAGTAAGTGGACTTTGGCCAGAAAGAGTGTTGGAATCGGCAGCCTGCTAGCCTTTAGTTGGGCCAGCGTGCCCGTCCGCTTTCCTCTCTTCTGTTTTCGGGCACATCATTTCCTCTTGCCCGCTGCTCCCTGTATTCTGATGCGGCACTCCGTTGTCCTCATTGTTCTTCAAGGTGTTCTTTGCACATTTTTTGCACCTTTCAGTGCTTTTCCATGCGCCAAAACTCATCAATTTTGCCATGCGCATCAGACCTGGTGCCCTTTAAGTTTTAGTGGAATTGCTTCAAAATTACTCAGTAGCGTGCCCTATAAATTTACCAAATACCTGTGCCATTGGGGTTAGTTTTGCGTAGCTAGACGATATTTGGTACACGTCTTCGTCATGCCCAGATGCATGAAAAAGCCTGGCATGTCAAGGTGCCATGTCCACAGGAAGTCAGCTATTTTGAGTGGAAGATGCAAATTGGTGCCGTTTTGCCAATTTCCACACCTCACATATGATTGAACTCCTCCAACAGATTTAATGGTAATGTTTTCAAACTTGGTCAGGTTACTCTTCAGCCATGGGGGATTAAAGGTTTGGCAGACCCTCAAACTTTGACAGCTCGCTACTGCTCGCCACAAAAAGTCACTTATAACTTCTGCATAAGTTGTCTGATCTTCACCAAACTTCATAGGCTTGCCTAGGACTTTGCCCTGACTGCGTATGCATATGTGCATACTGACACTCACCTATAGTGCTGCTGGTGCTTGGAAATGTCTCTGATTAGTTCAGTTGAGCTGTACTTCACACGTGAGTTTAGCACTAAGCTAGTGCTATAATTAGTTGGATTTTCTGAGTGTAACTAGGTAACTGAGTATCTTTATGTTTATGCATTTCGCAGACGCTTTTATCCAAAGCGACTTACAGGTAGGCAGGTAGGGTAAAGGGGTCTTGCCTAAGGACCCCTACTGGAGGTAGTACCTTTCATGCAGGGGATTTGAACCCAGGTCTCCCACATGAAAGGTGGCAATCATACTACTACACTATCCAGTCCCAGTAAGGATGTCCAGTTGAGGAGAAGGACAAGTGACTGTTTCAGAAGTTCCAAGTTTAGATGCAAATATATGTTGACATCATCTACTTTCTTTTGTTTTGATTTTGTTCAGGTTATGTCGCGTTCACCTAGTTCTATGTTTAGTGACCTACCGACCACCTGCTATAAATATGTTAAAAACTTTATTTATGACTTTTCTGATTTCTTGGCTGAAATCGTGCCTAAATATGATCGTGTCCTCATAATCGTGGATTTTAATATCCATGTCTGTTGTTCTGATAAGTCGTTAGTCAAAAATTTCTTAACTCTTATCCACTCTTTTAATCTTGTGCAGTGTATTACTTGTCCTCCACATCAATAAGGGCATACACTTGACTTGGTTGTATCTTGTGGTCTGTCACTTTTTAATTTAGAAAAAATATTTCTCTGATATTGTCTCCACTAACTGTCTTTTTAAGACTTTTAACTTGATTCTTAAGTTCCCCAGTCTACCAATTTGGAAGCCATCTCAGTCAAAGTTCACAAGATCCAAACTTTCTTATATGAGCCATCTATGAATGTCTGTTGCTCTGCTGTTTTTAATAATTAATAAAAAAAACTGCCTAAATAATTTTTATAAGACATTATTAGTCATATGAAACCTTCAGGTTCTCCCAACCACTACTACTACTTTGCAACCACATCTTCTTAAAGAGGTTCTCCCTAGTGTTGGATCTTCCATCCAATGTATTGTTAATGGCAGCCTTACCTCAAATGTTGTTACTGTGGCTTAAACATGCTGTTGTACACTCACTAATCAAAAGATCCAGTCTTAACCCCTCAGTTTGGTCAAATTATAACTCCCATTCCTTTCAAAAATTTCAGACAAAATAGTTTTTATCCAACTAAATGCCTTTTTAGGAATAGTATCCTTGACAATTTTGTTGTACAACTGTACAAAGTATGATTGTGCAATGACAATAAAGAGATATCTTGTCTTATCTTATTATTCTATGTCCTCATTGGTGTCCCTCTACTTGGCCCTATTATTTTCTCTCTTTATCTGCTTTCTTTGGGCTCTATTTTTAAGGAAACGTGGCATATCTTTTAACCTTACCACAATTTCCTTACATCCCTGTGCTTTATCTGAACATTCTTTGAAGTCCCTCAACTGTATCTATGAAATTGGAAAATTGCATGTTTAAGCAGCTGTACAGGTGTTCTTGATGGATATATCTGTAACTGATAATGCAATATGTTTTCCTACATGTAGCTTGGAATACTGTTAAATTTGCTGCTATTTAGC
Source organism: Leuresthes tenuis (assembly GCF_036924035.1). NCBI lineage: Eukaryota > Metazoa > Chordata > Actinopteri > Atheriniformes > Atherinopsidae > Leuresthes > Leuresthes tenuis. The sequence goes on along the minus strand of NW_027325374.1, from coordinate 31,463,380 downwards.
AACTTGTGCAAATCGTCTTTGTATTTTTTATTTTTTTTAACCCAACCTGGTGTGGATGTACAATTCATTCTTCTGCCCTGCAGTATAAAGCGCAGTAACTGTTACATGGTGTGGGCTGGAGAGAGCAGCAGCCCTGGTCAGAGGAGAAACAACAATGGCATAGAGATTGGCTGTTTGGTTGATACATCAAACGGTCTGCTGACCTTCACAGCCAATGGCAAAGAACTCAGCACTTACTATCAGGTAAATTTTTGATATGGCAGTTTGTTTCTTCAGTACTTTGTTTAAGTAATGAATAAGTCTGTAAAAGAATAGAAAATTGAATGAAGAATTATACACACAAATAAATAAATGAATGAAATGGAAAATGGAAATGCAAAGATAAGTGAATAAAACATTTTTTTAAATGTGGAAATTTAAAGACAAATAACAAATCAGAACAATAATCATACAGGATATATATGTATTCATGCATGTATATGTTTACACCCTGTAACCAGTAAGACAAAAGAAATAAAAAAGAAAGAAATTAATTATTCATAGGATTTTAATAACTTACCAAGCATGCTCTCCTCAGGTGGAGCCAAGCACAAAGCTTTTTCCTGCTGTCTTTGCCAAGGCCACTAGTCCAAATGTCTTCCAGTTTGAACTTGGATGTATTAAGGTGAGAAAGGCTTATATTCACATATACACATGCGCACACACATTCACATTAATCATAAAGATAAAATAACAGCAGTAATGTTATTAGCTCTGTCCTCAGATTCCAAGATGGCACACATAGTTACAGAGGCTCAGTGTCTTCCAAGTCGGTGCCATGTATGGCTGTTTCTGTATGTGATGTTTCTTGTTTTGAGTACGTTTTGTCGGGTGAATAACACCTACAGCCGGCATGATCTCATTAAGATCGGACTATGTCACAACTGATGCGTAACAAGCAAGTTCCTCCGCACTCACAAAATTCCAGTGGCGTTAGCAAGGAGCCTGCTCAGGACTGCTTTGAGAGGACCAACTGGGGGGCCCCAAAAAGGACCTGGAGGTGTTCACAGACAGTGTTCTGTGCTACATTAGGAACTGCATAGATACTGTCACAGTGGAGAAACGCATCTGGGTCTATCTCAAGCAGCTGCTAAAAGAGAGGAATACTGCCTGGATGTCTGGCAACAAAGACCTCTACAGCACAGCCCGAGCCAACATGAAGAGGGGCATCAGAGAGGCCATGGCAGACTACAGGAGGAGGATAGAGGACCACCTGAGTAGCAACAACAGTAGGCAGGTGTGGCAGGGAATTCAGGATCTGATTAACTACAGAACCAATGTCGGTGCTGCTGAAGGTGCCCCCGCCCTCTTGCAGAGGAGCTGAACATCTTCTATGCCCACTTCGAGGTCACAGTCCACTTTCCCACCCTGCCTGAAATCCTCAACTATAGTCCCCCTGCCCAAGAAACCCCACATCTCTAGCCTCAACGACTACCGACCAGTGGCCCTCACTCCCTTGGTGATGAAGTGCTTTGAAAAACTGGTCCGTTGTCACATCACAGCAGCCCTGCCCCACAGCCTTGACACCATAGCTACAGCACTCCATACTGCACTGTCATACCTGGAGCAGCAGCGGAACAATGTGTGGATGCTCTTTGTGGATTATAGCTCTGCTTTCAACACCATCCTCCCTCACAAGCTAGTGGACAAACTGGGGGACTGTGGTTTAATAGCTTCCTCTCTGATTGTAGACAGAGAGTTAGTGTGCCACCACACATAAACTACCTTAAGCCAGAGACCGCATACAGAGAAAACATGGAGCGACTGTCAACATGGTGCAGGGCCAACAACCTGTTCCTCAAAAACTAAAGAATTCATCATAGACTACAGGAAAAAGAAAACAGATATCCCACCATTAATCGTCAGTGGGGGCTGTGTGGTGGCAGACTTCTGCTTCCTGGGAGTGCACATCGACAAGAGCCTATTGAGAATACTCAAGAGTAATAACATTGCACAAAGAATACTGGTGTCCTTTTACCATGCCTCCAATGAGCGCATACTAACATACTGCATGTGCGTATATTACACCAGCTGCACAGTGGCTCAGAGGAAAACGCTCCAGGGGGTCATCAACACCATTCAAAATATTGTCGGCTCCTGTCTTCCTACACTGGAAGAACTTCACAGTTCCTATTGTCTAAAAAAAGCCTGGAACATTATAAAGGACAGCATCCTGAGCATCCTGGTCACTCTGTTTGAACTGTTCCCTTCAGGCAGACAATACAGAAAAATCAACACAAGGACAAATAGACTCAAACACAGTTTATGTCCAACTGCAATAACCATCCTCAATGCTGCAAAAAAAATAATAATAATGTGCAATATGGAATCTGAATGTGGCAGAAAGTATGCATGTCTGTATTTTGTTTTTATTCAATGATCTATTCTCATCAAATGCAGAGGTTTTCCTGCTATGCTCATGTAACAACTGCAGTTCCCATATGCTGTGTGTGAATAGATTTAAATGTTTCACAGAGAAACAAACATGTTTTGATGTCAGCACCTGTTTTTGAATAATCCTGTTGCAGCTATAGGTAAGGATTTGTAACATGCTTCTGCTTCCATGTCCAGTTAAACTACAAAAGAAGTTCACTGTCAAGTTGATTGAGACAAAGATGTGCATTAGTCATTGTAAAATAATGAAATACTAAAAATGGAAAAACAGTGGGATTATTCCTTTCATTTTGACAACACTACGATTTGTCATTCTTTGTCAATTGGGACAAAGTGCTATACAAGCCACACCCTAATTATGGGTGCCAATGCCAAAGGCATTAAGACACATCGCCACGTGCGCAACGATTGGAAATAGTGTGCTTGTATTTTTCTCTCTCATTAGTCGAAAAGTATTCTGAAAAAATAAGAATTTTCCCTATGGAGAAATGCATTGAAAAGCACAAAACAAGGGCTTTTTGGTGCTCAACGAGCCTTTTTTGGAGGCCTCATAACTCAGCCATACAGCATCACTGAGACATCATTCAAAGGTCAAACGTGACAGGAAAGACTCAACTTTAACTGAATGTAAGGGTTTCTTGATATATTATACAGCTTTGACACAACGGCAGTTTACGTTTTAGGAAGCCTGAGAAACTCCTCTCATGCCTAACTCCCACAAAAAATCTCAAACAAACACCTCTCACGTCCAAAATATCTGCTTGACCTAGGCAAATTTAACTTCAAAACGAACGTAGGTATTTTTGTTCTCTTTCACCCAAAGTCACCCTTATTGAGCTTGGCCTCACAGATTTCTCAAAAATCACCTCTGAGCGCAGAGAGCCCTCACTCCAGCTACCAAACAGGCTGACTCATGAAATCATTGTGAAGGACTCATTTTAAAACTGCCATAAAAAACAAACCTTACATAGGAGCAGAATAAAGGTTACACCCTTGGCTTCTGCCGTCCCTTCTGGCGCTCACTGTCCAAGAATTTTTCAGATATGACTTTCACTTTTCGAACAGCGACTGTTTGTTCAAGACATACGCATCAGTATTAAACCCCAAGATTTTAAGGGCACTTCTGTCAGTTGGCTCCTGTCTGTAGCTGTCTCCCATAGCAACTAGTTATGAGGGCAGAGCCAACATGGCTTCCCTGTTCTAATACTGCTTATGAGGGCTGAGCTGAGATGGCTGCCGAATCTAATACTTCTTATGAGGGCAGAGCCAAGATGGCTTCCCTACTATAACAGCTTTATGCCAGCCTGCTCCTAATACAATATAACATGACAGCCTCTGTCTCTCAGCGGGCAGTTGCTCAAACTAATCAACTAACCACACAGCTGCTTCTCCTTATGAGGGCAGAGCCAAGATGGCTCCCCTATTATAACAGGGCATATGCCAGCCAATCACGAGACGAATGCGCACGATAGGTTCATGCCAGCTGCTCACGACATAAATGCGCGCAAAGTGCGCACTTACTCGCATTTTCCCATTATTCAGAACACATCAACCAGGCTTTGTGTTATAAGAGGTTCTTGCCAGCCAGTCACGAGAAAAATGTGCGCGATAGCGCGCATCTAATACAATATAACATGACAGCTTCTTTCTCTCACCGGGCAGTAGCTCCATCTCATCACACAGCTCCTTATGAAGGCACAGCCAAAATGGCTGACCTGGTATAACAGGGTCCATGCCAGTCAGTCAGGACACAAATACGCGCACTTACTCGCATTTTTCCAATATTCTGAATACATCGGCTGGGCCTTATATGCTATAACAGGTTTATTTCACCTACTCACTATATAAATGCGTGCGAGAGCGCACACCTAATACAATATAACGTGACAGCCTCTGTCTCTCAGCGGGCAGTAGCTGAAGTTTTTCATATTATACTATTATCTTGTCCTTTTGACAGGCCTGGAACAATATGTGCTTAGTTGATAGGCATCTGCACCTCTGCAAATACACAATAATATATTTTATCATTCCTGCTGCAAATACTAGTAGATATTCATTTTCTAGCTGTAGTTAGGGAAATTCACTTAAAAAAAGGTCTCTTCTAATTCCAATAAATATTTATGAGATATCCATGCAGTTTAATGGCAGACAGAGGGTATCATCAAAACTAATCAGAAGGTTTGCCCTCAAAGAGGGCACACAAAAGAGGGTGTTTTTATGCCATACAGAATATTGTTTACTCAACAGATGCTTAAAGAATTAAACCTATGCCATGACCACTGGAAAAGAAAAAGCACACAGTATTACAATCTGATTTACAATATTTTCACAGTATGCTCTCTGATTTGTCCTCTCTTGTCTTGTCATGTTGTAAGACTGTGCAACTCTGTCTCTGACTTTGTAGAATGCGATGCCTCTTTCAGCTGGTCTGTTTAAGAGTGAGAGAAAGAACCTACTTCCCCAGTGTCCTCCACGGCTTCATGTCCAGTTTCTCACTCCTGTGTTATGGAGTCGTCTTCCCAACGATTTTCTCAAGGTAGCATATTCTGTTGGTTGTTGTGTATAATATTGACTTTTTTGGCATAACACAAACACAATAGTGCAAAATATGATGAAATGCTAAATCCCATATAGAGAGGATTGACATTTTATGCATCATGCTGAAACTGATGAGAGGGACATACAACATCATTTTATTGGTGGTGAAGGAGCTTAAGCTTGTTTTGGAGGTTGAGGTATTGGCTTGATGTAGGTAGGCTCACTGAGACCTATGCATCAGTGGTGGAACTAATCTCCAAGAGAGGGGCTGGACTCTATTATTCAAGAAAGTTGCCCAGGGTGAGACGTAGCAAGCAAGGTTGGCTTGTGGCCCCTTTCTTACTGCTTGTTGTTGGAGATGTCCTTGGTGCTCAAAAGGGTGGGTTCCTGATGACTTTGGGTCAAGGAAAGGGATCTGACTGTTGTTTGCGTTTATGTGCCCAACAACAGTTTGGAGTACCCAGGCATCTTGCTGTCTTGATGGCGGATGGAGTGAAGGGAGATACATTCCCTGAGGACTCCATTGTTTGGCTACAGGACTTCAACGCTCATGTGGGCAACAGCAGTGAAACCTGAAAGGTTGTCATACAGAAAAACGATTTGTCCGATCTGAACCTGAATCTGAATATAGTATTTGGAAGGGCACAGGTTGTGTATTTTTTTAAATATGTATTTTATATATTTATAAAAATAAAATATATTTCAAGAAATTGATAAAAAGACATCAATAAAAATTTGCTCAAGACAAATGCATCAGAGTGCCTCAAAATTTAATACTTTTTGGTACTGCAGCTACTTCTGCTGGGATGGTAAAAAGGGTACATGGGTCAGAAAGACAGTAAAGATTAAGTGTCAGATATTGTTAAATATCAAATTGTTAAATGTTAAATGCAATATGCCAGAGACATGGTAAAGTTGTCAAAACCAGATCCAGGATAAGCAGCAGAAAATGGATGGATTGAAGCAGCAGCAACATTGTATTCTAGAATAAGATGAGTGAGTTTCTTAAGGCCTTGGATGTTGTTGCTGACATGGCTGTGCAACATTGTTGCACCTCTGAATCAAAAGGTACCAGTTGAGGTGGTAAGAGCATTTTGCCCTTATTTCTGGACTTCTGAGGGGTGTTTAAAACATGTCATAGAGGCATCAGAGTAGACCCAAGACTTGCTGGATGAATTATCTCTCATGTGGCTTGAGATTGCCTTGGTGTTCCCCAGAAGGGCTTGAGGAGGTGGAAGGAGCTCTAATAATCTCTGCCCCAGGCTGCTTCTCCAGCAGTTGGGATGAGCTGCAAAAAAATGACTGTTTACCAGAAAAAGAAATCAGATCAGAATCAAAGAGGATATAATTCTGTCACTTAAAAGAAAGTCATAGATATTAAGAGGAAGCAAAGATTTGGAAGTAATGTAGAGAATGTACTTGAGAGAATGATAGGAAGTTGACATAATTAATTTTTCTCTCTATTTGAAACTAATTGCTATGTCTGTTGACTTTTTTATGCTGTACCACAGAACAGAATAAAACAGTATGCTTGCAGTAACTTTACAATACAGGGTAATCAAAAAAAATTCTGCTGGCTAGAAAAGCCTGGTAGAAAATATAAAAAAATTGAATGTATATTATGGTCTAACTTTTTTCTTTTTTTCTAAAATTTTGTCTAGGTTTCAGCAGCCAGAGTGAATGACAGACATGGCTGGCTGGTTCAATGTAATAAACCTCTTCAGTTTATGTCTCTGCACATACCTGAGGAAAACAGGTGTAGTATGATTCCAAAGCTACTAATGCATGCTCTCAGACACATGACAAACACAATCAACACCCACACATGAACTTTTGTGTCCCAGTGCTCATGTAATGTATTTTATGTGTTGTTCAGGTCAATTGATGTCCTCGAGCTATCAGAGCAGAAGGACTTATTAAAGTTTCACTACCATACCCTTCGACTGTACTCTGCAATCTGTGCACTGGGAAACAACCGAGTGGCTCATGCTCTCTGCTCCCATGTTGATGAGGCACAACTTCTGGAGGCTATAGAGAATAAGTATATGCCAGGTAAAACACAGTATATAAACAACATCCAACACATAACTTTGTCCCTGGGTTAGGTTGTGCACTTATGTCACTGCTCTGTCTAGCCATGCTTAGAGCTCTTGAATTGACTTCCCCTAAGTAGCAAAACATTCAACAAGGCTGTCACTGCTATCCACAGGATTGAGAGTATTATAAATGAATATCATCTGAAAGGCTGGTGGTCTCGACCAGCATCTTTGCAACCTTCCAAAGATTCACATATAAAGTCTGGATGCCTGGCTGTACTTCAAAGAGGGATTTGTCAGCAAAATTACTACTACTACTACTACCTACTAACTTTAATTTTACTCAAAATCAATTTTTTTTGTAATCAAAATTTTAAGCAAAACTAAACTGTATTTTATAATGCACTGTATATATGAGCACAGTTGTGAGAGATTCGATATGTTTTGGCACTTTTTTTGCCACTTTTGCTCTACACTCTATTTTTAACGTTGGGAAAACATTTGACTTGTAAACAAGAGGAGCAGGATTACAAGAGGGAATTACAAGTGCCATCCATAAAAAATGTTAATAATAAACGTAATTTTGATATTTTTGGAGCAAATTTTAAACATTTGTCACTTTGTGTACAAATTACATTTTCAGAATAGACCTGTTATTAGAAATAGAAAATAGAAATAGAAAAATACTTTATTCATCCCCCAGTGGGAGAAATACAAATTAGTCAAGTAGCTCAAAAAATGACAAATATTTACAATGATTTCATACTAGACAATAATAATAATAATAATAATAATAATAATAATAATAATAATAATAATAATAATAATAATAATAATAATAATAATAATAATAATAATAATAATAATAATAATAATCAATTATGAAATTTGAGAAGAACATGTCACCACAGTGCTGAGAGGGTCTAGTCTTCTGCTTACAACACAACTGGCCTTTTTAACCAGTTTGTCCAGGCGCCTACAGTTTTTGTCTGTAGTGCAACTCCCTCAGCAGACAACAGCATAGAATAGTGCACTCTCAATGATAGTGTGATAAAACATGCATATCATATCACTACAGACATTGAAGGACCTGAGCCATCTCAGGAAGAAGAGAAGGCTCTGGCCCCTCCTGTACACTGCTTCTATGATTGCAGACTGCTCCAGTTTATTATCCAGCAACACCCCCAGGTATTTGCAGGTCTGAACAGTCTCTATCGCCCCTCAATGCAGACTGACTGGTATGGAGTTTTAGATCTCCTGAAGTCCACCACCAGCTCTTTGGTTTTGGTAGTGTTCAGGAGCAAAAAGTTATTTATGGTCCAGCCATAGATGGACTCCACAAGGTCCCTGTATTCCTTCTCCTGTCCACTGCGCACACATGCCACAGCCGTATCATCAGAATATTTCTGTATGTGGCAGGACTCGTAGTTGTACCTGAAGTCTGATGTGTACAGGGTGAAAAGAAAAGGAGCCAACACATCTCCCCATCCTGACATACTGTGGTCTGGCAGTCAAATAGTCTATAATCCACAATGTCATGGAGGGGGCCACACCCATACCTAGAAGCTTGTCTTTCAGTATGGGAGGCCATATGAACCATGCACATCCAATTAAGCATATGCCCGATGCAGCATGTACAGAATCGCGTCTTCCACTCCTGTGTTTCTGGTCGGCAAACTTGAGGGGGTCAAGATCCTCAGCAACCTGCATTCTCATGCAACGAAAAAGGAGTCTCTCCAAGGTCTTCATGATATTAGATGTCAAAGCCACCAATCTGTAGTCATTCAGCTCCACTGGTTGCCTAATTTGGGCACCGGTATGAGACAAGAAGTTTTCCGCAGCACCAGGACTTTTTCCATCTGAAGGCTCATGTTGAAGAGCCTATGAAGAGGGACTGGTAGTTGACCAGCACAGTCCCTCAGAAGCCTTAGACATACTACATCTGGGCCTGCAGCCCTCCCTGACTGAAGTCTCCTGAGCTGAGCTCCAACCTCATCCATAGTTAGGCAAAGAGGTTGTAGCGCAGGGATGACGACAGGAGTGATATTGTTATCAATTTTAGAGATGGGGGTGCAGCTGGACAGAGGAGGGCAAGTGGTGGGAGTTGCTGCAGAGTTGGAGGTGCAGCTGAACTGAGGAGGCCAGGTTGTGGGAGCAGCCACAGTTGCGAAAGAGCAGCTGTGCTCAGGATGCCTGGTGCTGGAAGCTGCCACAGAGGTGGATGTGCAGCTTGGCTCAGGCAGTCTAGTGGTGGAAGCTGCCACAGAGGTGGAGATGCGGCTGGGTTCAGGATGCCTGGTGGTGGAAACTGCCACAGAGGTGGAGATGTAGCTTGACTCAGGAGACATGGTGGTGGAAGCTGCCGAAGAGATGGAGGTACAGCTGGACAGAAGAAGCCTGTTGGTGAGAGTTGCTACAGAGGTGGAGGTGCAGTCAGGCGGAGAAGGAAGCTTGGCGATGCGAGTTGCCATTGAGGTGGAAGTATAGCTTGGCAGTGGAAGCAGTATAGAGGAAGCAGCTGAAGTGGTGGGGGTGGAGGGAGCAGCAGCAGAGGTGGAAAAAGCTACACTATTAAACCTGGAGCAATATTGGTTGAAAGTATGGACTCTGTCGACATCACCTTCCACCGACCGAGAGTTTTTCAGTCTGTATCCAGTGATGGTCCTCATGCTCATACGTCCCTGGTGTTACTGTTCTCCAGCTGTCTCTCTACCTTTTTCTTGTACTCCACCTTAGCTCGACGTAGTGTATTTTTAAGCTCCCGTTGTACATTCCTCCGCCTTTCTCCATCCCCATTCTGGAACGCCATCTTTTTCTGGTTCAGGACGTCTTTGATGTCACTGGTGATCCATTGTTTATTATTTGGATAGCACCTTACAGTCCTCACTGGAATCACAGTGTCCCTACAGAAGTTAATGTAGTCAGTGATGGTGCTGACCCTCATGTCCATCTCAATGTCCATTTCTTCTTCCTCCAGCAGTACAGCCCAGTCTGTGACATCAAAGCAGTCTCTCAATGCATCACACGCCTCTGGTGACCACTTCCTGAATGATCTGGTAGTAACAGGAAGTCTTTGTGCACAAGGTCTGTATGTGGGTTGTAGATAGACCATGCTGTGGTCAGATCTACCCAGTGGTGGAAGAGACACTGCCCTGTAAGCCTCCTTTACATTAGCATAAAACAGATCTAATGTCTTTTCTCCTTGTGTTGGACAGTCCACATACTGTACAAAGCCAGTCAGGCAGGAGGATAGAGAGATATGGTTGAAATCCCCTGTTATTGCAATCAATGCCTCAGGATGCTGGGTCTGTATCCCAGCAACGGCGTCATGGATGACATCGCATGCCGTTGTCGGTGCTGCCCTCGGTGGAATTTAAACAACGATGACGACTGTAAATGGGAACTCTCTGGGCGCACAGAATGCATGGAAACCAACTGACAGCAGTTCAATGTCTGGACAACATATCCTCTCCTTAACGGTAACATTGCAGGGGTTAACCCAACTCTGACCCGCCTACCGCTCGTACGGCTGTGAAGCCGGGTATGTCCACACACGAGTCTAGTGTGTTGTCGTTCAGCTCGGACTCTAGGACTCAGACAGACAGATCAAACTGCTCTCCTTATACAGCTGTTGGTTCTGCACTATTGCCTCTAGCTCATCACACTTGTTTGGTGGCGAGTTAGCGTTTCCCATAATCACCGAGAGCAGAAAAGGCCTGTGCATCCATCTCCTGTTGTCCCTCCTTGCCTTTCGTTTTGCTCCAGCTCTGCATCCACAGGATGGTGGACCAGAATCTCTTCGAGGCCGTCCGGAAGTCGTTCTCCATGGTCTCACCAAACTCCTCCCAGGCCCGAGTTTTTGCCTCAGCAACCGCCGAAGCCGCAGCCCGTTTGGCCTGCCGGTACCTATCAGCTGCTTCCAGGGTCCCCCTGGCCAAAAAGGCCCGATAGGACTCCTTCTTCAGCTTGACGGCTTCCCTCACCACTGGTATCGACCAGCGGGTTCGGGGGTTGCCGCCACGACAGGCACCGACCACCTTACGGCCACAGGTCCGATCAGCCGCCTCGACAATGGAGTCACGGAACATGGCCCATTCGGACTCAATGTCCTCCACCTCCCCCGAGATATGGTTGAAGCTCTGCCGGAGGTGAGAGTTAAACCTCCTCCTGACGGGGGATTCCGACAAACGCTCCCAGCAGACCCTCACAATACGTTTGGGCCTGCCAGGTCTGATCGGCATCCTCCCCCACCAGGGGAGCCAACTCACCACCAGGTGGTGATCAGTTGACAGCTCCGCCCCTCTCTTCACCCGAGTGTCCAGGACATATGGCCACAAGTCCGATGATACAACCACAAAGTCGATCATCGAACTGCGGCCAAGGGTGTCGTGGTGCCAAGTGCACATATGGACACCCTTATGCCTGAACATGGTGTTCGTGATGGACAGTCCATGACTGGCACAGAAGTCCAACAACATAACACCACTCTGATTCAGATGGGGGGGGGGGGCGTTCCTCCCAATCACACCCCTCCAGGTCTCACTGTCATTGCCCACGTGAGCATTGAAGTCCCCCAGCAGAACGAGGGAGTCCTCCCCCCACCCGAAGGCGGAGGGAGGCTACCCTCTCATTCACTGGGGTAAACCCCAATGTACTGGCACATAGCCGGAGGGCAATAAGTATGCCCACACCTGCTCTGCGCCTCTCACCATGGGCAACTCCAGAGTGGAAGAGAGTCCAACCCCTCTCAAGAGGACTGGTTCCAGAGCCCAAGCCGTGCGTTGAGGTGAGTCCGACTATATCTAGCTGGAACCGCTCAGCCTCGCGCACCAGCTCCGGCTCCTTCCCCAACAGAGAGGTGACATTCCACGTCCCAAGAGCTAGCTTCAGTAGCCGAGGATCAGACCGCAGAGGCCTCCGCCTTCGGCTGCTACCCAGCTCACATGGCACCCGACCCCCTTGGCCCCTCCTACGGGTGGTGAGCCCGTCGGAAGGGGGACCCACGTCATGATTTCGGGCTATGCCCGACCGAGCCCCATGGGCACAGGCCCGGCCACCAGGCGCTCGCTGCCCCTGTGTCCCATATCTGGGCAAGGGATGACGCGGACCAAATTTCTTTTTCATCATAAGGAATCTTTTGAGCTGTTCTTTGTCTGGTCCCTCATCTAGGATCTGTTTGCCTTGGGTGACCCTACCAGGGGCTTGAAGCCCCGGGCAACATAGCTCCCAGACTCATTGGGGCACGCAAACTCCCCCACCATGATAAGGTGACAGCTCAGAGGGGAGCTGATGTCTCAGCTATGAACCAGACTTTGTTTGACTTTTCAAAATTCTTGGTTTTTATGTCTTGGACACACAGAGCCAGATATCGAGACCTCAGTTGATAGGTCAAGCTGACATTCTGACTTATGTCTCAGCTATGCCCTTGACATGTATTATCTGCAAGCTTGATGTCTTGACTCATACAATCTGTCATCTGGATCTCTCATCTTCTTAATCTTTTCTTGTTTGTGCGTGTTGACCTGTTGTTATCTCTGTTGGCAGTCTCCAGTATTAGTAACCACCTCTTAGTTTTCCATTGTGGCCTTATTTAGTTTATCTAAGTTTAATTCACTACCGCAGGAGAGAAAGTATGTTTACTTTTGTCAAGGATGGCCATGGCCCAAGAGTGACAAACTATTTTATACAGAACTGTGTCTTGTCAGATTCATCACAATAAAGCCATAGCTTAGAAAGTCAGAGATGCTTTTCTCAGCAGAGAGGCGCAACCATACAAATTTAATTCTGCCGGAGAGTAGTATGATCCTAAAAGTTTCCTGCAGACATAGAACCAGTAGAACCAAGTCAGAACTCAATCTAGCAGGAGACCTGATGTTTGCCCTAATACCACCCAGGAGTCGTGAGCCTTGTCAGTCATACTTGTTTACCCAAAATAACGCTGTACGGAAAAAAAGCCTCCTCAAGGCAATATAATCTTCTAACATAATTGGGTTTGAAGTGAGATTTTGAGAACTCATCAAGACCAGTCTTTGCAGCCTCCTAGTGGAATTTTATCAATAGATTCAGCAGAAACACATGTTTCTTCTGAAGCATACATGATTTCTGAAGACAACAGATTCTTGAACTCTTTTATGCGGTTTGATAACATGTATGTGCATATGTGGCCAAAAACATACAAAAACACCTCCATGTCTCCATCTTGCACAAATATTTTCCATTATTTACATTACTTGCATAGATCTCTCGAGTATGACACAGAAACGAAACGGCTGTTTTTGGATGACTAATAAATTCGTCCATATTTCCAGAAATGAGAGCCGCTCCTTCCAAAGTGGGATGGATGCCGTTTCTCCTCATCAGACCAGGTTTTCTCCAGAAAGATTGCCAATTATCTATGCAGCCCACATTGTTTGCTGGACACCATCTAGACAACCAGAGATTGAATGAGGACATGCGAGTAAACATGTCATCACTGGTCAGATTTGGCAGGGGTCCAGAGAAAACTATGGTGTCCGACATTGTTTTGGCAAAATTACACACCGATGCAACATTAATTTTAGTGACCTCCGATTGGCGTAACCGGGTGTCATTACCGCAGACGTGAATAACTATTTTACCGTATTTACGCTTATCCTTAGCCAGCAGTTTTAAATAGGATTCTATGTTGCCCGCTCTGGCCCCTGGAATACATTTGACTATGGTCACTGGTGTCGCTAATGCCACGTTTCTGACTGTAGAGCCGCCAATTACCAGGGTTTTGTCCTCAGCGGGTGTGTCGCTGAGTGGGGAAAATCTATATGAAACGTGGACAGGTTGATGGTGAACCACGGGCTTGACTTTAGGACTATGACTCCTCTTCCTAAAAGTCACCCAGCCACTCTTAAGTCCCGGCTGCTCGGTATCTGCTAGGGGACGACTAACAGAGCTAGCTACGCTAGGTGGCTCCGCACTGGCTAAAGGGGCCTGGCTCGCTATCGGGTGGTTTTCAACAGTACAGAGCCGAGCTTCCAATTCAGATAACCTTGCCTCCAAAACTACAAAAGACTAAATTTTTTACATGTACCATTACTACTAAAGCAGGCAGAGGAGTAACTAAACATCTGACACACGGAGCAGGTGAAAGCAGGAGATGGAGGGAGAGAACTGGTAGCCATGCTAAGCTTGAGAACCAGACACACTGCTAAAAAGTGAAAAATAAAGACTAAAGATCTGTAAGAGTGAGTGTTAGAATATAACAAGTATGCGAGTTAACTATGCAAGATGTGTAAATTATAGGGAGAAATAAGGTGATTATTAGTAGTTCAAGAGGAGCAAGAAATATCACAGTGCAAACACAAAGCAACAGGAAGTGATGCAATACGTCTTACCGCAAAGCAAAGCCGCAAAGTCCAGCGTTTCCTTCATATCCCCACAGAAACAACTTTGACAAAACTATCAACAAAAGCGGGCACCAACTCCTGCAGCTCTGTCGAACACTGGGTCTGTGCATAGTCAACGGTCGAATTTAAGGGGACTCCCTTGGTCTCTACACACACAGCTCTCCTCTTAGCAGTCGTACAGTAGACTACAACATAACAGACCTAGACCCCTTCTACTTTAGAGCATGTACAGTAGGTCCCCTCACACCCTTATCTGACCACAGTAAAATTACACTATACATTAGAAAGACAGTAATGGACCCTCACGCAGCGGAGCCCAGTAAACTGAACTATACAAAACAACCTTATAGGTGGACAAACAACAGGAAATACCACTACCTCCTACATCAAACAATTCAGTTTCAATTAGACAATATTATCTCCACTTCATATTCCCATAGTAAAGGTGGCCTGAATCAAGCTGTATGGGATATCAACAACATCTTTGACAGTGCAGCAAAGTTATCCAATCTGACACAGTATCAACATCACAAATAAAAAAATAAAAAAATCTGCCAATAAAAAGTGGTTTGATACAGATTGCAGACATCTGAGAAAAACAATGATAAATTTATCCAATCAAAAACACAGACAGCCTGACAACCGCGAGCTTCGCATCCAATATTGGGAAACATTGAAAATATACAGAAGAACACTCAGAACTAAAAGGGTGCAGTATGTGCAACACCAACTGAATGAAATTGAATAGTCCATTGACTCAAATGATTTCAGGAAAAAATGGCAAACAATCAGCAAACCACACAAAGAAGAACTGGCTATACAAAATGGTGTAATTTGGAAACAACACTTTGAAAACCTGTTGGAACTGGGAAACACAAGTTAATAACCACAATAATGTCACATGTACATAATATCATTTGAGAAATTAAACAGGGGGAAAAAGAGAGCAAAGTGAGGAAAGGTGTGACAGATGAGGTCCCCCAGCAGTCTAAGCCTATAGCAGCTTAACTATGGGATGCTTACGGATTACCTGAGCCATCCCTAACTATATAAGCTTTATCAAAAAGAAAAGTTTTAAGCCTAATCTTAAAAGTGGAAAGGGTGTCTGCTTCCCGGACATTTACTGGCAGCTTATTCCACAAGAGAGGGGCCTGATAACTGAAGGCTCTGCCTACCATTCTACTTTTAGAAACTCTGGGAACAACAAGTAAACCCGCTGTTTGGAAAATAGGAAAATATCTTACAATGAGATCTTAAATATATGATGGAGCTCGGTCATTAAGAGCTTTATATGTGAGGAGAAGAATCTTAATTTTTTTTCCGAATTTAACGTTAATGATCTCAAAGACAAGGGAAGGACTTTTTACGCCTTAAAAAGTCTTCGATCATTGACAGAATCTGGCTCAAAACATTCCACTCTATAATTGAACCTATTTTGCTGTATGGTAGTGAAGTATTGGGCCCTCTTACAAATCAAGACTTTGAAAAATGGGACAAACACCCAATCGAAAGCATGCATACTGAGATCTATAGGAGCATTCTCAGAACCCAAAGGAACACCCCCAACAATGGATGTCGAGCTGAATTAGGACAAATTCCCCTTTTAATTCGAATACATAAAACAGCCATGAAATTCTACCAGCACCTCAAAGCCAGCGAGCCCAGCTCCTACCACTACAAAGCCCTGCAATGCCAAGAGGAGAGCAAAGAAAGGAGTCCCCTCAGCCAGCTGGTTCACCGACTCAGCTCCAACAGCACAGGGCACCGAGACCACCCTCACACAATCCAGCCCCACCAAATTATAACTAAAGAAAAAGACAATTACATCAACTATTGGCCATCTGCAACCAAAACCCAAAGCAAACTCCAATGCTATTTGGCCCTAAACAGACAATACTCCATGGCAGATTATCTGAGCTCTGTAAGCGACCCCAGACTGAGGAAAACATTGACTACGTACAGACTCAGCAACCACAGCCTGGCCGTAGAGAGAGGCCGACACAGACAGACGTGGCTGCTCAGAGAGGAGCGGCTGTGTCAGCTCTGTCCACACAGATAGGCAGAGACAGAGCAACACACTTCCTATTACATTGTGACACATATGAAGAAATTAGAACTAAATTATTTTCAAAAATCAAAGATAAACAAAAAGATTTTGATACCCTTTCTGATCAGGAGAAAATTAAACATCTGCTTGGAAAACACAGCGTCAGTGTCATAGAGGCAGCAAAATATGTCAGTAATGTCACAGCCTGTGAGAGACACAACAACCAAACACAGTCTCCTAATAACACTGCCTGTTGGTGTAGAACATACGTAGTATAAATAGTTAAAGTATTTCTATCTACCTATTTAAAATTAAATGTATCTATTGTAAATAATATGTAACTATATTAATATTTAATGTAAAATTGTATCATAATTTTAAGTATATGTTTCAGCTTTCAGCAACAGTGGTTACTATTCATGCCAATAAAGCAAATTTGAATTTGAATTTCTAATTATGTTAGAAATTGACTTTTGTCGACAACGTCGACTAATCGTTGCATCCTTAAATGAAATAATGAATCAATTAACTTCCCATTGCTGACACATAACTTATGCTAAAGATAATTGAAAATTGCTCAAATGTATCGTACTCTATTAAACAGTGACAGGGACTCAAATACAATGGCAAGACGTTGAAGTATCTTAGGATCTTGTTCACAAGTGATGGTAAATTGGAGCAAGGGATGGACAGAGAAATTGGGCCTTTGTCAACAGTAATAAGGGTGCTGCTCTGGTCTGTTGTGGTAAAGAGAAAGCTGAGCTGGAAAGCGAAGCCACCCTTGTTCCATCACACACCTATGGTCTTGAGATTTAGGTAGTGACTGAAAGAATGAGGTTGCAGATACAATTGGCTGAAATGGGTTTGAGGGATTATGTCCCTTCTGGCCTGGGAAAGTATTGAACTCCTCCAGAAGGAGCTAGGGAGTGTCCCTGGGGTGAGGGATGTCTGGGTTTGTCTCCTGAACCTGTTGCCTCAGCGACCCAACCTCGGATAAGTAGAGGACAATGGGTGGATGGCTTTCTTTACTTTCATTGGCACAACTTCTCTCATGTTGAACAATGGCAAGTACAGACTTCTAATTGTAGAAGCAAGTTATCTGTAGGCACAATTAAAGCAATGAAACACAACTGAGTAATCACAAATACCAGGGAAGCCAATTGTCCAAAACATTGTGGTGCCCTGAAACGAGGGGGACTAAGAACAAAAGGTGTTATCATTTCTACAAGGTGTAAATGAAATCTATGAAAATTACTTTAATTTTAAGCCTGGAATGTCAAAATCCAAATTAGTTTAATAACTAAGTAGGTTTTCACATACAAGGAATTTGTTTTGGTGTTTGGTGCAAAGAGTTGTAAACAAAACGTGGAAATAAATTTAGAAATACAAGTTTAAAACTAAAGTAAAGGTCAGATTAAGTAGATTAAAAAAAAGTAAATCAAATTTACAGCAGGGATGTGGAATATTTATGAAAAAAAGAGTAATTGTAATGATAGTGAGTATTTATACTGTGCAAAGTGATGGGAATGTGCAGTAGTTCTATGGTGGACCTAGGGGGATCAGTGTTAGTGAGTCTCTTTCCTCTTGTTGATAAGGTTGATAGCAAAAAGTTGTTTTTGTGGTGAGAGGTTTTGGTCCCGAAGGATGGCAGCCTCCTGACTGATGGAAGGACCTCACAGAATTGTATTCATTGTGGGAGAGGTCAGCTACAATTTTTGTTGCATGGCTTAGGGTCCTGGAGGTGTACAGGACCTGGAGGGAAGGTAGGTCGCAGCCGATCACCCTCTTAGCAGAGCAGATAATATGCTGCAGAATGCTCAGGTCCTTTACAGTGGGAGCACTGCCATAAAGTGAAGGAGGTGGAGAGGATTGACTCAATGTCTGATGTTCAGTTCCCACTTGAGGTCCTGTGTGATTGTGGTTCCCTGGAAGCAGAAATACTCCAGTGTCCACATGGGAGTCACACAAGGTGATGGGGTCAAGTGGGGTCTTTTCTGAAATCCACTGTCATCTCCATCTTCAGAGCATTGAGCTCTTGGTTGTTCTGCTTGCACCAGGTCACCAGATGGTCAATCTTCTACCTATTGACAGACTCATCCCCATCAGAGATCAGCCCAATGAAGGTGTCACCTGCAAACTTTAGGAAGTTAACAGACTGATGGTTGGAGGTGCAGGGATTTGTGAATCGGGAGAAGACCCACGGGGAAAGAACATAACCTTAGGGGGATCCAGTGCTGATGTTCCAGTATTCAAAGACATGCTTTCCCATCTTCACATGCTTCCTCCTATCAGGCAGGAAATGAATGATCCACCTTTAGGTGGAGTCAGGAATGCTCAGCTGGGAGAACTTGTGCCCCTTAATCACGTCTGAATAGTTTTTTCTATAATTTCACACTGAGGAGCAGAGGGGTAACTCAAAGAAAAATGTGACTTTGTCCCAAATATTATTGAGTGCACTATCAAATATTAAGGGAATTCAGAAATCTCTGTATGCCAAGGGAAAGGCCAGAAAACAAAATCTACTGCAGTACTGCATTAAATAATTTATAAAAAAAAAGAGAAATCATCATCATCATTGCATGAAAACCATTTTCAGTAATCACAGTTCATAAAATATTTTTTTCTTCAACAAAATCTAGAATCACCGCTTCCTGATCACATGTGTAGAGCTGGGATCCCTTGAGATAGACTGAAGCTAAGTAGAAAAATGTTCAATGATCTGAAATCAAGTTTTGATTATTTTTTTCGATAGGAACCTATAGATAACCTAGACATCTGTGAAGATGTCAGTAAAATTAAATGTTTGTCGGTAGGTGTTGAAGCAACATGTGCTGCCAACATTTTTCAGGGAAAGCTTTGCTTCTCTCAGCAAGATCATGCCAAAACACACTCTGTATGCATTACAATAGTCTGTACAAAAAACAGAACTTCTTTTTTTTTTAAAGAAACCCAGCTTTTTAAAAACATGTTGCAGGAATTGAATAAAGAAGTATTTAGAAAGATAAAAACCTTCTTTAAAATTGTCTGTTTAAAATTGACGTTTATTTTGAATACATTTAACTATCTCTCTGTCTGTGATCTACAGGTTTGCTTCGTGCAGGCTACTACGACCTCCTCGTTGACATCCACCTGAACAGCTATGCAACTGCGCGACTTATGATGAATAATGAGTATATTGTTCCCATGACGGATGAAACAAAAAGCATCACCCTGTTTCCAGATGAGAAGAAGAAACATGGCTTGCCAGGCATTGGACTCAGCACTTCCTTGAGACCCAGAATGCATTTTTCACCTCCAAGTTTTGTACGGCTGACTGGCTTATTGTGTCAAAACAATGGCAACAATGAATCAGAAAATTGTTTCCAGTACAGCCCTGAATTCCCTTTAGACAAACTAAAAGTTAAAACTATTGAAATGCTGACAGAAGCAGTGCAGGAGGGAAGCATGCATGTACGGGATCCGATAGGAGGCAGCACAGAGTTTCTCTTTGTTCCCCTCATCAAGCTCTTCTACACCATGCTCATCATGGGAGTTTTCCAAAATGGAGATCTGAAGAACATCCTCCGACTGATTGAACCTTTTGTGTTCTGTGAACAAAGAGATGGACAAGAGGAAATTGCAATGGAGCCTGAGCTGGTGAAGAAACTGGAAACAGTAGTAGGAGGAAAGGATGGAGGGAGGATCATGGCGAAAGAAGGGCTGTTACAGATGAAGCTACCAGAGCCTGTAAAACTCCAGGTGATGCTCAATGCATTTTCTTATTATTAAAATGTTCCTATTGTTCAGAATATTAGATAACAGCATTTTTTTCAAAGGTAGCAGAGCTATATTTTTTATCTACTTAATCTCTGTTTTAATTTGTTATCATATGCAGACCACGGTCCTCAGCCTTAAAAGGGTGGAATGCTCTTTCACTTTTCCTACCCTCACCTATTGTCACGAGTTGTGGGTAGTGACCGAAAGAACAAGATTGCGAATGCAAGCGGCTGAAGTGGGCTTCCTCCGCAGGGTGTCTGGGCTCTCCCTTAGAGATGGGGTGAGAAGCTCAGTCCAGGAGGGGCTTGGAGTAGAGCCACTGCTCCTCCGCATTGAGGGTGGCTCGGGCATCTGGTTAGGATGCCTCTTGGACACCTCCCCGGTGAGGTGTTCTGGACACGTCCCACTGGGAGGAGACCCCGGGGAAGACCCAGGACACATTGGAGAGACTATGTCTGCTGGACTCTATCCCAGCTGTCACTGGGCATGAGGCAGGGTACACCCTGGACAGGTCATGATGTAAAACTGTGGTTTAAAATTCACTGGGGTTCAGTATTTCCTCACGTGTCCATGTAGGTTGATGAGGAAATATGCAACCAACGATGTTAAAACAGTACATGAACCTGAACTGTGCTAGACTCAACAACAAACTAAATTGACATCTATGTTGTACAGTAATGGATTTTCAAAAGGGAATAACCACGTGTCACATACATTGCAGTATGACCTAATAATTCTGCTACTGCATGGTGATAGAAGCAACTGTATTTTGGAGATTGATTTATACATAAAGCGAAGTTTAATGTTACACAGTTAAAACACAGTAATGTGAAAAAGAAAGAACACCCTCTATCACTTTTGAGGTTCTACAAATGAAAACATGAAAAAATATATATTCTGGTCCCTTTTAAAATCAAGTAGATACAACCTCAAATGAATAACAACACATGGTATATTACAGTTTGTTAAGATCTATTGAACAAAAACTAAGTAAAACTGCAGACACAATGTGTCAGAAACCAAGTTGTCACAGTGATTTAAAAGCTTGTAGAGCCACCTTTAGTAACTTCAAGTAATAATTTTCTGCATGACAATATAATTTTTTTACATTGTGGGAAAATTCTTCTTTACAGCATTGCTTTAATTCACTTAACTAATTAGTCATTTCACAATAAATCAGACATCTGTAGGCTTAATGCTTGCCTAGAAACGTGTGGCAGTGGCAATGTAATAACCATGAATCAGGGCTGCAAACTGACCAGTAATTTGTTTCAATTTAATTTCATGGCTACATTGCTTTAAACCAAACAACCAAAGTTATAATGATAAACTAGAAAAATGTGGTAGTTTCCATACAATAACCATAAATCAGAGCTGCAAATCTCTGCAAAACCTATTTCTGTTTCACTTTTATTACTTTCTGTTTCCTATGGTGTAGAAAGATTTGGGGTACAAGATAGAAAGAGGGTTGAAAGAGTACATTTAGTTAAATCTAGACGACAACGAGAGTTGGAGAAATTGGTTAAAGAAAGAAGAAATTTAAGAAAGCAGTGAAAAAGAACTACAGGGGAAGAGAGGGCTGTTAAAAGTGCACCTGATATCCTAAAGGTTTTGTGGAGGCAATTAAGAATAGTTTGAGAGAAACAATGTATTCCTAGAACATGGCGTAGGGCAGGAGGCGTACTTATCCCAAAGGAGAAAGTGTCACAAGGGGGGTGGTTCAAAGGACTCAATTGCAGGACACACACACACTGGAATATGGCAAAGAGAGTTTTTTGTGTGTGTTTGGATGTGTGTGTGTGTGAATTGTTACTACTCGTGACAACATCCTGCTTGGCGAACAACATCTACAGCCGGCGCGATCTCCTAGTAATAGGTGTACACAGCGAGCGGACAGTTACAACTGAATTTCTCCGCTTCCATGACATCCCTGTGGATGTCGCCAGGAGCCCTGGCTCTTCTTGGATTACCATCCCAGCAGGAAGGCGACGGAGGTGGCACAGGGAGAGGAGGCAGAAGCGGTGAGGCTACGGAGGCCACACGCAGCCACATAAACCACTTCTTCCCAGTGTCTTCCTTACTAACACCAGATCCCTCGCGAACAAGACGAACTGAATTTACAGATTGCAACCAACAACAGTGTGAAGCACAGCTGCTTTCTGCTCATCACAGAAACTTGGCTTCATTCATCCATTCCAGATGCCGCCATCAAGCTAGCAGATTGCACGACAGGACCAGGGACTCTGGTAAGAGCAGAGGAGGGGGGTTATGCATCTATGTGAACAACAACTGGTATACCAACACTAAGACTATAAGCAGTCACTGCTCCCCAGACCTGGAATATGTGACTGTCAAATGTAGGCCCTTTTACCTTCCTCAGGAGTTTAATGTCGTGATGATAACGGTTGTTTATATTCCACCGGATGCTAATGCTATCTTGGCCCTGGGACATCTACACGACATTATCAGCAGCCAGTAGAGTATGTATGCTGAGGCTGTGCTCTTCATTGCTGGAGACTTTAACCATGCTGAACTAAAGGCAGTACTCCCCAAACTCCATCAGCATGTCAAATGTGCTACCAGGGCAGAAAAAACAATAGACAAGGTCTACTCCAACATCAAACAGGGCTTCAGGGCTAAATCACTTCCTCATCTGGGCCAGTCAGACCACATATCCCTGCTCTTAATTCCAGCATACACCCCTCTCAGGAAAAGTGCTCCTACCACAACCAGAACTGTTAAAACCTGGCCCGAGGGTGCCTCTGAACAGCTGCAGGACTGCTTTGGGGCAACAAATTGGGATGTCTTCAAACATCAGGATTTGGAGCAGTATACAGCAGCTGTCCTGGGTTACATCACATACTGCACAAACAATGTTACCGTGGATAAGTGCATCTTTGTCTATCCGAACAGGAAGCTATGGATAACAAAAGAAGTGCAGTGCCTGCTCAGGGAGAGGAACACCGCCTTGAGGTCTGGTGATGGAGCACTGTACAGTGCTACCACAACCAACCTGAAGAGAGGCATCAGAGAGGCCAAGGCAGTCTACAAGAGGAGGATTCAGGACTGCTTCCAGAGCAACAACTCCAGGCAGGTGTGGCAGGGGGTCCAGCACATCACCAACTACAGACCCAGCAACACCTCAGTTGATACCAGTAACATCTCACTGGCGGATGAGCTGAACCACTTCTTCGCCCGGTTCGAGGTAGCATCACAGGACAGAGCCACGCTACATCTGCCAGCCCACAGCAGCCACATCCTGACATTGGAGGAGCACGAGGTGAGGCGCATGCTGAGGGATGTGAACCCAAGGAAAGCTGCGGGACCTGATGGCATCTCAGAACAGGTGCTACGGCACTGCACAGATCAGCTGACTGGGGTTTTCACCTTGATTTTTAACCAGTCACTGTCTCAGGCCACAGTCCCCTCCTGCCTTAAGTCCTCAACCATCATTCCACTCCCAAAAAAGACCACAATCAGCAGCCTAAATGACTACTGTCCAGTAGCACTGACACCAGTCATTATTAAGTTGAAAAACTGGTCCGGACACACATCATTTCAAATCTCTCATCCAGCTTTGAGCCTCACCAGTTTGCCTACAGAACCAACAGGTCCACAGAAGACGCAATCACCTCAGCTCTCCATGTTGCTCTGTCCCACCTGGAACGGCAGGGGAGCTACGCACGGCTTCTCTCCTGGGAATTCCAGGTCTGACTCCATCTGCCTATGGATCAAAGACTTCCTGTCTGACCCAGAGGGTGAAGGTAGGCCACCACATGTCCCCAGCCCTCAGCATGAACATCGGCTCCCCTCAGGGATGTGTGCTGAGTCCCCTACTTTACACCCTCTACACTCACAACTGCTCCCCTGCCCACTCCAGCAACACCATCATCAAGTACGCTGACGATACCACTATTGTAGGACTCATCTCTGGGGGGTCATAAGTCAGCCTACTGGGACGAGGTGGAGCAGCTGTCAGTGTGGTGCTCAGACAACAACCTGGTCTTGAACACCACCAAGACCAAGGAGCTGGTCATAGACTTCAGGAAGAAAAGCAAAACAGTCACTCGGCCCCTGTTCATTGGGGGAAGACAGGTGGAGAGGGTGACAGACTTCCGCTATCTGGGTGTCCACATAGAGTATCCTGACTTACTGTATGTATGTGTGGTTCGCCAGCTACACAGTGGCAGAGAGGAAAGCGCTCCAAAGGGTTGTCAACGTGGCCCAAAAAAATCATTGGTTGCCCTCTCCCCACCCTGGAAGATCTGTACAGTTCCCGCTGCCTCAGGATGGCTACCAACATTCTCAGGGACTCATCCCACCCAGGCCATTTGTACTTTCAACTGCTGCCCTCAGGCAGATGTTTCAGGTCACTGAAAGCACAGACAAACAGGCTAAAAAACAGTTTTTATGCTAAAGCCATAACTTCACTAAATACAGCAAAAATATGAGTTTCGTATCTCTCTCTTACCAATCACTATTAATGAGACGTGCAATACTGTAAAGTTTTTCTTTAATGTTGATTGTATATTGTCTCATGTTTTTTTATTTATTTTTATTTTTTATTTTATTTATTTATTAACAATGCACTTTGAAGGGGTTGTGCTTTTTTAATTTCGTTGTACTTGTTCAATGGCAATAAAGACATTCTAATTCTAATGTTGCGAGAAGGCGAGAGCGCCGCAGGATGTGACAGCATGAGCTTAGCAAGCACACCGGAGTTGGTTCTGTGGCAGAGGAGAACAGGACACATGAAAAACAGGCAAGATCTTGTCAAACGGCAAGTTCCAAAGTTTGAGGGGCTTGGTCACACTACCATACAGTGTAACGGGTGGTGTATGGACCCAATTGCAGTACAAAGAAGTCAGAAGACAGTGGTAAAAAGTTCAAGGCTTTACTGAGACTCTGGCAGACAGACAAACGGTTTAGAAACCGGCAAACAGGAATCAGGAGAGGAGAGGCAAAGTTCTTGGTCAGGGACAGAAGGCTGGGTCGAATTACCACGAGGCAGACGAAGCAGGGAATCAGGGACAGACGAGGTCGGTACTGGTAAAGCTGGCAGGAGAACGCTGGAAAGACATGCATGGCAAAGAACAATCTGGCAAAGGATAGAGTGTGGAGCTAGTGACTATATGCTGGGCTGATTGCATGTGATGAGAGGCAGCTGTGTGCACAGGTGAGTGGAGTGAACTGATGAGGTGTGTGTGACTGACAGGCTGAGTGGGGCAGAAGCATGATCAATGGAAAATTACTGATGGTTGGATGACTAAACTGTGACATACAGAGTAGATTAACAATCAGGCGATGAGTGGAAGGAGAGTCCAGCTTAAGTACTGTGGTAGATGAATGATGATGATCAGGTGTGCAGGAGAAACTGAGGCAGCCACGCCTGCTTCTGGGAGGGTACATAGAGTTGGTGCTCCCGCCCACAGACACACAAGACAGAGGGATGAAAGAGCAGGAAAGATGAGGAAGAAGGAGGGTCAGCACCTAAGAGAGCAAGGGGACCATAACATAAAGAGTCCTCGGACCTGAGTCAGTTCCAGATGATCTCTCTCCTAAATGTAGAGGAGAAGATTTTCTTTTCTGTAGTTGCACAGATTAGCCAGTTATGCAGAAAATACACCTTACACCAATTTGGGCCTAGATGGATTACATGACGTTGGTGACTACAAGAGTGTCTACAAAGAGTTTAGGTGGTACTAGGCCGACTTCAGTGATGGAGAGCAGGCAGGACAGTTTTGGAAAGATGTTGCTGAGGAACTAGAATAGATAAATCAGGGTTTCCAGGAAAGTTGAAGCTGTGGTGTCTGCAGTTAGGATTGTTTCCTCGGGTGATGGGCCACTGTCTGTATATCAGATTCCATTATCTGTTGCAGCAAAAATGGAAAGATTAGTTAGCTTTTACATAAGAAAGTGGGTAGATGCTTAAGAACTGTGGCACTGTATGGGAAAGGCATACTTCTGCTCCCAGTATCTAGTCTAATAGAGGAGTTTAAATTTACTAAAGTACTGTATAGCGCTTTTCTAGTCTAACTGACCACTTCTAACACTACATGCCACATTCACACACACACATAACTACGTGCTTTCTAATCATCCATACCCTGATGGATACATCAGGAGGCAACGTGTGGGGTTTAGTGTCTTGTCCAAGGCCGCTTCGACATGTAGCCTGGGGAAGCCAGAGACTAACCACTGACCTTCCGATTGATGGGCGACTGGATCTTCCTCCTGAGCTAGTATGGAGGAAAGGAGTATTAGATTTTTGATAGGGGCAACATATAATGTATTGCCAACTCTTCAGAACCTGGCTGGCTTAGAGCATTGCCTTGTGTGAGTTTCACACTGTG
Organism: Leuresthes tenuis; assembly: GCF_036924035.1. NCBI lineage: Eukaryota > Metazoa > Chordata > Actinopteri > Atheriniformes > Atherinopsidae > Leuresthes > Leuresthes tenuis. Next base: position 31,436,838 of record NW_027325374.1, on the reverse strand, counting down.
GACTGACAGTGTGGACTGCTGGGATTCTTTGACTTTGTGTCGTTGTGATGGGTGGGTTGGGTTTTAGAGTATGCACACTGTGCATTGTTTTCAACTTTTGTTTGTTTGGGTACTGCTTGCGGCTGTCCCTTATTTGACCTAGTGTGGTCTTGAGGGGTCTGGGAGTGCTGGGGGTGTTCCCGTGGCTTCTGTGCTGGTTGAGTTGGACTAGTCCATTGATAGTGTAGAGTTGGGCAGTGGGGGCAAATATGGTGCACAGGTGGCACACTGGCTGATGGTGCTGGGCGGCTGGGTGATGTGTTTGTCATGGGGGGTGGGGTTCCTGTTCCCCGCTGGTGTTTGACGTGTAATTGGCAGTGTTTGCTGGCCATGGAGGGTACGGTAGCCACTTGGAGGGCATGTGTGTGTGGATTTGGTATCAGGATGGGTTCTCTTCTTTTTTTGTTTGGGTCATTTGAGTGAGTTTTTCAGCCCTAATTGTTGTTATTGTTGTTGGTATTACTGCTGTTATTACTATTTTGGTAATTCTTCCTTTTACAGTGCCCTAATTACCAGGTATTTACCAGGTAAATATATGGTAATTCATAGCATCTTCTTGAGTAATTACCACCAGTATAAGAAGGTAAATACACAGAAACTACAGCTGAAATACAAAGTATGTATCTGGAAACATTTTAAAGCGTGCTAATTACCAGGTATTAATCTAGTAAATGTAAGGTAAGTACAGGGAAACCACAGCAGAAGTAAAAAGTGTTTACCTGGTAAAATATATTGAAATTCCAGTGTATTATTGAGTAATTACTGCTGGTAACAAGAAGGTAAATACTGAGAAACTACAATTGAAACACAAAGAAAAAAATCTCCACTACTGCCCATGTTTTCAACTGAGTACCATGTAGTTGACAGGTTTAATTGTTTAAAATATGGAATTGTTTCTATCTAAGTTGAAATTTCTGTCCGTATTTATCTGTTTATCATCCTGTGCAGGAACAAACAGAAGCACAATCAATTGCATGTTTATGCAAGCATATATGCACACGCATGCACGGGATGCTTTTTTCAAGCATCCAGCACTCACTGCATTAGTCTGAGCATGTCCACGCTAAGGTTTATTTCATGAAATGAGCATGTAGCTGGGTCCAGGGAGAAGAGATTAAATCTCTCCAGTAGATTGAAGGATCTACAGGCAGACATTGTTTTATTACAGGAGATTAATTTATCAAAGACTGCAGCTGATGTTCTCACCACAGCACAGTTTCCTCATGTGTACTCAGCCTGTTACAACTCCAGACAAAGAGGTGTAGCCATTCTGATAAGCAGAAGAGTAAATTCCACAGTAAACAACACAGTTATAGATACAGAAGGTAGATTTGTAACAGTTAACTTATCTCGCCAAGATATGAATTTATGCATTGCAAATATATATGGCTTAAATGTTGATGACCCCTTTTCATTCCTTTTTCACTTCACTCTCTGATCCGTCAGATAACACTCCCATCATAGGAGGGGACTTTAACATGGTATTAGACTCAGGAGTGGACAGGCAAAGTACTACAGAAATTCAGCAGAACTGGCAGTCCACAAATATTGTTAAACAATATATAAATGATTTTGGTCTTTGTGATGCTTGGCGCTCCCATCACCCTGCTCTTAGAGAATACATCTTCTTCTCACCAGTACACCACTCACATTCAAGAATAGATTATTTCTTAGTTAGTAGTTCCTTGATGAGTGACATTTCAGACACCAAAATCCACCCCATCACTATCAGTGATCACACACCAGTTTCTATCACACTGAAGAATAACAGAGTTCTACCACCAGCTAGGAATTGGAGATTTAATACATCATTACTAAAAGGCCCTGATTTTATTAATTATTTAAAAAAGGAATGGTCTGTATCTTTTGAAAATAATGACCTGCCAGGAATGTCAGCTTGTATTCTCTGGGAAGCAGGAAAAACAGTTATGAGAGGCAAAATAATCTATCTTTCATCAAATAAGAAAAAGAGGAAAAATTCAAGAATATCAGAATTAGAACTCAGGATTAAATCATTAGAAGTTGCCTACAGTGCCTCTAAAGAGGAACACATACTGAATCAATTAAGAAAAGCTAAAGACTTTGCCTGGAGAATTTTGAGATTGGCAATAAATCTGGAAGGTTCCTAGCCAATCAACTAAAGAGAAAACAAAGAGAAAACAACAATCACTTCAGTTAAAGACTCAAAAGGAAATACCACCCATGACCCTGATGTAATCAACAACGCTTTTAGGGACTTCTATAAAACCTTATATTCATCACAAAATGATCCACCAGACAGTAACATAGATCAGTTTCTTAGTACCATCAACCTTCCAAAATTACAAGTGGAATAGCCCATGGCTCTGGATTCACCTCTCTCAATAGGAGAACTCCATGAAACCCTTCAACATATGCCTAGTAACAAAGCCCCAGGACCAGAAGGTGTTCCAGCAGTGTTCTACAAAGAATTTTGGACTGTTTTGGCACCTACATTTCACAAAATTGTATTACAAGTTCAGGAGAATGGCAGATTACCCCAAACATGAACTCTAACATGTGCTAACATTATCCTGCTACAGAAACCAGGAAAAGACCCCGTACTTCCATCCAGCTACCGCCCAATATCACTCATAAATGTAGACCTCAAAATAATTTGTAAAGCCCTCGCCAAAAGAATAGAAAAAAATAACTCCCCTTATAATACATCCTGACCAGACAGGTTTTATAAAGGGTAGACACTCATCCACTAACACACGCAGGCTAATTAATCTCATAGACTATTCTACCTTCAACAACTTGGAAACCACAATCGTCACTCTAAGTGCAGAAAAAGCATTTGATCGAGTTAACTGGAAATTTCTGGAAAAAAGTTTAGAGGGAACTAATTATTGAAGGAAATAACACTTGACTGATGATTCAGATGACCCAGCTTTCAAACAGTTCTTAAACACAACATGTATGGATGAATCTTTGAGGCTTCCGGATGTCTCAAAAGCCGTGGTTCTGGTGTATAGGTAAATGTAGCTTTTTGTGTGTGTATCGGGCGATTCGTGCATGTGTATTTGTGTTTGTAGGAGGCTTTTGAATTCGTAATTATCGTTTTGTCCGTAACTTCGGGCAAGTTACGCACGCACAAATCAAGTAGTACGCACGTACAAATCAAGTGCTACGCACGCACAGATGTATTGAGTTGATTTTCTCTCCATATTTTACCAGGTAAATACTTTGTACTTCAGCTGTACTTTCCCTGTGTTTACTTTCATTTGCTAGTGTAAATTACCCAAGAAGATGCTATGAATTACCATTTATTTACCTGGTTTCCATACCATTATCATTGTTGTTATTATCATAACTATTTTTATCATTGCTTTGTTTACTGTTTTTGGAAATATTTCTTATATTGTTTACATATCATCAAAATGTTTGGGAGTTGCCAGAATCTGCTTATGGTCAAATATTATACTACATTTTCATCATTCCTGGGTCGTCATGGTTTTGTTTCTCTAAGAACTTTGTTTTAATTTCTAGACAATATTGCTGTACCTTTCAAATTGTGATGTGTGCTGTCTGTCCTAACCAGATCAGGCTTTCCACAAAAAGTTTAGGATGACATGCAGTTTTTGCAATTTCTCTAAGCGTTGTACAGTTTGACTTTGAACTTGATGGGACATCTCCTCCTGGGAAGATTGGTGACTGTGTTGAATGTTTTCCATTTGGGAATTTTCTTTTTCTCTACAGAATGTAGGATGGTAAACTGTTTGGCCAGATTGATGGGCAACAGCAATTGCTGATATCATCAGTCCTTTCACATTGTGTTAACACACACCAGAATGCTGTTGACAAACAAACTGTCAAAACATCACCTAGCTGCTACTTACCCTCTTTATTTGTATAGAGGCAATAAGGGCGTCCCTAGTGTTGACCACATCTGCTTTTTGGCATAATTTGACACAGAGTAATATGTCATGTTTTGGACTAGCTTATCTATTCTTTTTTGTTTAATGACCTGCTACTTAATTCTTTAGAAATGGAAGAAGGTCAAATTTATTTTGCTATGGCTGTATCTAATCAATGTGTGTCTATGTATTCGTAGATGTGCCATGTGCTGCAGTTCCTGTGTGACTGCCAGGTGCGGCATCGTATTGAGGCAGTGGTGGCTTTCTCTGATGACTTTGTGGCTTGTCTCCAAGACAACCAACGCTTTCGCTACAATGAGGTGATGCTGGCGCTCAACATGTCTGCAGCCCTCACTGCCAAGAAAACTAAAGAGTTCAGATCCCCTCCTCAGGAACAGGTATGAACACCACTGACAAGGGGTTATATTGGGCAAGTACAAAACAGAGGACACTGTGTTCATGAATATGCCTCACAAAGGCAGGGTGTCACAACTTATTTTTTCTCTGTGATTTGAAACAAAAAAGGCTTTGTTGTTTGACCACTGTTATTCAAAGCGTGTAAAAAAAATCAAGAGGAACAAAACCTTACTTTTAAGCTATTTATACCAATAACTATCAAACAGACATTACATAAGCCACAGAGGAAGTCATCGACACACCGTATGCTTGTAATTTATCTTCCCCCTTTTAGCTCATTTCCACCAAGAGGCTGGTCCAGTAAAATAATCTTTAAAGGTGACAAATTATGAAAACTTCACTTTTCCTGTTCCAGGGAGCATAAACTGGGGTGTCTGAAGTCACCAGCAATGTAAAACTGCCCAAAAATATGATCTTGGCATTTTTCTTAGTTGCCTGTTGTTTGAAAATTCCTCATTTCTGATTTTTATTTCAAAAGTAAGTCACTTCTTAACCCATAAGGACGTAGACCCATTTTTCCTTAAAATTATAGGGAATATAAACAGACCAAAATGACCACATAGATCACATTTATGAAAAAAGGTTTCCAAGTGCCACCACCAAATCTCTAAGATGTTATAATGTTATATATGTTACATTGCCCATTTTTGGTAAATCTAATTTAGTTTCAATCGTTTGTCACCAACACTTACCCAGGCATCCATAGCTTGCTCCTCGTATAGGCCATTGTCTCTACTCAATACTGATGTTCAAATTCTGGCGTAGGTCTTAGAAACTTGCTTTGAGGCAGTTCTTCCAGAAGTCATATCAGAGGAACAAAATGGTTTCATGAAAGAACGTCATCTGTTATTTTATGTTTGCACACTTTTTAATGTTATTTTCTCTGCTCATTCTCTTTCTATTCCTGATTTCCCTCGATGTGGAGAAAGCATTCGATCGCGTTGAGTGGAACTATCTTTTTGCTGTACTGAAGATATTTGGCTTTGGGGAGAAGTTTATTTCCTGGATTAAACTCCTGTACTCTTCCCCCCAGGCCAGCGTTGTCACAAATGATACCGGGTCTAGTTACTTTACTCTTTCAGGGCTGTCCTCTCTCTCCTCACCTTTTTTTTTGGGCCTTTGAACCACTTTCGATCACTTTATAGCACCATCCTTTATTTCAAGGAATTACTCGCTATGGTATTGAACTTAAACTATCTCTTTATGCAGATGACCTTCTTTTGTATGTATCTCATCCATCAATGAGTATTCCATCAATCTTGTCTCTTTTACAGAGGTTTGGGTCTTTTTCTGGCTATAAGGTTAATCTCCTTAAGAGTGAATGTTGGCCTGTAAATTATTTAGCCCTAACACTAGACAGTCTGATATTCTCTTTAAACTCAACCCATCAGGGTTTAATATTTGGGGATTAACATCACTCGTTCTTTATCATCCCTCTATTGTGCCAATTTTAACACTTTGGTGTTCCAGATTAGAGCTGATTGTCAGAGGTGGCTTTCTTTTTGTCCTGTCAATTGTGGGCAAAATTAATGCAATTAAGATGAACATCTAGCCTAGGTTTATATTTATGTTTCAGTACATTACTCTGTTCTTGCCCAAGCGATTTTTAAATCATTAGACCAGATCATTTCTTCATTCCTGTGGAGTGACGGGACCCCCACATGGAGTTTATCCTTGTTACAGAAATTTACATCAGAAGGTGGCCTTGCCTTGCCCTCTCCAATTTTCTTCTGTATTATTGGTCTTCAGTTTGCTTTTTGGACTGAATCCGCCAATCTACTATGATGTAGACTTGAAAGTCAGTACATCTCCACATCTTCACCTACAGCCTGAATTACCTCTTCAAGGGCTATTAATACCTCTAATTTTACAGAGAGTGCGATCCACTCTCAGGATCTGGACCTAGTTCAGATGCCATTTCACTTGTCCTGGGTCTTCCCTGGGGTCTCTCTCCTCCCGGTGGGACGTGGATTTAATTTGGGTGGTGTGGGAGCAGCAGGTGGGAAGCTGCAGAGAAGTGTGTAAGGCTACAATTCTGTGTCCTGGTCTCAACCCTGGGTTGTGATGTTTTTGGATGACTAATACATTCCGCCATATTTCTAGAAATGTGAGCTGCTCCTTCAAAAGTAATATGGATGCTGTTTCTGCTAATCGGAACACGTTTTACGTAGAAAGACTTCCAATTATCTATGTAGCCCACGTTGTTTGCTGGACACTACCTAGACAACCAGCGGTTGAAGGATGACATACAATTAAATCACTGAAGTCTGACATAAATTCTAGTGACCTCCGATTGGCATAACAGGGTGTCATTACCGCTGATACTATCTTACTACGCTTATCCTTAGCCAGCAGTTTTAAGTAGGATTCTACGTTGCCAGCTCTGGCCCCTGAAATGCATTTGACTGTGATCGCTGGTGTCTCTAATACCAGGTTTCTGACTATGGAGCCAGGGTTGTTTTCCTCGGCGGGTAAGTAACTGAGTGAGGAAAATCTATTATGGACAGGTCAGTGGTGAACCACGGGCTTGACTTTAGGGCTATGCTTCCTTTTCCTGACCACCACCCACTGGGATCCCAGCTGCTTGGGGCATGCTGGAGGGCAGCTAATGGCTAATAGGATAACCCTGCCTCCAAAACTACAAAAAGACTACGTTTGTTACATGTACCATTATCACTAACGGAGGCAGAGGTGTGACTAAACATCTGACACAAGAATATGAGAACCAGAAACTGCTAAGAAAATTAAAACGTGTCAAAAAAGCCAAAGATCTATATCAATGGGTACTGGAATAAAACAAATAGTGTGGGAAAGGGTTTACAATGCAAAAGTGCATAATTTGTAAAAATAAATTAAATGGTATTTAATATTCCAAGAGAAGCGAGAAGTTCCACAGAACACTATGAGGTTACAGAAAGAGATGCAATATGTCTTAAATCAGCACGTAGCTTCCCAGTATATTTTATCTGAAATGACATTTTGTACAGTAGAGAATCTCTTTATCTGGAATATTGGCTTCATAACAATATGTTTGTAGATCAGTTATGAAATAAGGAAAATTATCTGTTTTCCAATCAAGAATTCTTAGTGGAATATAATATTGCTGGAACTCCAGGAGCCTCATGTAGAAAGACTTGCATGGATTTCCTACTGAAAAATGGCGTAGGCTCAAACTAAAATGCCCTCCAACATACAAAAATATCCGGATGTATCAATGCGTGCGCATGCATGAATCCAAGCACATTTCATTTGTACATCCCAATCAACGTGGAATTGAGCGCACATACGCTCAAAGTATCCGACTCCTCCCTGTCTATGCCCCTACTTAAATATGCAAATCATATTCAAATGCACCCTGCACCTGCGATTCCTCTGTCTGCACGATCAGAAGATTTAAAAAAAGTGAGTAAGACGGGAGAAAAGAATAACTTAACGGAAAGCGAGACGGAGGTGCTACTTTCTGAAATGCTGTCCTACGATATAAGCAGTAAACGTAAGACGAGTGGGTGGGAGAGCGTGAGCGAGCCCTTTAATGTGGGGTCTGAGAAGGGCACACAAGCAGTGAAAAAGAAGTGGTCCGATATGAAGTGACTGAAGTGTGGCCAAAACAGGCGGGGGAGGCTGTTTGAACAGAGAGTCAGCACTATGGGTGACACTGCTCTCTCAGGGGTGGTGGGTGTGGGAGTGTGGGTGACTCTGATTACCCCCAAGGTATTTGTGTAACTCACAACAAACGTGTTCATACAGTAAAGAAGTGCGCCAGGGAAAAGGTGATTAAGACATTTCACACTTTACGCACAGGGTTATTAACATTTACACACAGAGACAATCAAGGGCTTGTTAGAAAAATCTTAAGCTGTTGTTTAACCAGCAAAAAACAGGAAGTTACTAACTTTAACCACCAACTATGATGCTGTGAAGATGGGATAGAAATTGGGGGCGCACATGCTCAATGCACATCACAGCGAATAATATTAGGACAATTACACGAATAAAGTTACTCACCAAAAAGCCACCTCGATCGCACAGTGCCAGCTTGTAGTCTGTTCCCAACAATTCTGTTACTGAATGTATGAATCATGCGTTGAACCAGGCCACCCCCACAAAGCATTTGTGCATCACATACAATCTATACATTGGTATAACACATATTTCCACGGTCATTTCGCTCTTGATACATCTGATCGTTGACGTGAAAAAGTGCGTATGCCACTTTTTTGTGTTTACGGTGCGTACATGAGTGTACATGAGGAGAGATTATGCCAAAATATTTGATGCAATACCCACTGTAGTTTGTATGTTTTTTCTTAGCCAAGAGTTAATACCCAACATTTGTTTTTATGGTTACTTTAGAAATTATATCAGATCTATTAGATCCTTATTTCAGGGAGACATTACCATATATCCAAATGGAATTTGTTTTGTGGATGATATAATATGGAACGAAGCATGGCTATAGCCTAATCAACATTTAATTACAACAGTCAAGTAAATGAATTTGAAATTTAGATTCAGACCACCCTTGAAGTCAAATTTGAAAAGAACATTAATATGAACTGTAATTTCTGTAAAATATCTCTGGAATCTGCTGTACATTTATTTTGGCATTGACGTAACGTTCAGCAGTCCTGGCAAAAATATTATGCTTTCTTTCAGGAAAATATTATTTCTGATTTTTTTTCCTGTTTTGGAAAAAAATATTTATTTGGTCTTCTTAGAGACAAGATCACCAACAGATATATTACCATCCTTATTATCCTAATGGAAAAGTTTCATATCTGTGTCCCGCAAAAAAACAAGAAGACCACCATTCTTTCTTGCTTGTATTCAGGAATTCAAGCAATACATTCACTCAATTAAAGACTCTCTGAATAAAAAAAACTATTAAAACTGTAACAGTTTGTAATAAATTGAAAATGTTTACATAGATTCACACTGTTTATTCTTTTATTTTATTCCCTCCAGCGTTTGAAAAATGTATTCTTGATATATACATCGGCCATAACATTACAACCACCGACAGGTAAAGTCAGCAACACTTCTCATCTTGATCCAATGCAATGAAAACTTGCATCCTGAGACGCTCATGGATTTCACCTGGACAATCACCTAAATATTTCTGCAGACTAATCACCCCTCACTCAGCCTCAATCAGCCACAGCTGTGACACCTGGTTCTTAACTCACCTGTGTTCCATCTTCCCTTGATTGCCCCGTTAGTTTAAATACCTGGTCTTCTCCGCCTTTCTTTGCTCGTGTATTAATGTATTTATTATGCCTGTTTGGTTCACGACCTGGATCCTGACCCTTGGTGTTTTGTGGATTATTTTCAGTTCTTGGATTACCTTGGTTTTTTTGTTCCGGTTCTGCAGGCCGACTTCCCTGCTCACCAGGCCAGGTTTTTCCTCTGTGTGAGATTTTCTGTTAACCAATAAACTTTTGTTTGAACTAAGAGTTCTTGTTCTCCTGACTCTGTGACCGCACCGGGGCCCGCACTTCATTACGGTGTGACAGAACACACGAGCCAAATGGACCCCGCGGATCCAGAGTCGATTCACCAGGCGCTGACAGCCCAGGGTTCTTTATTGGGACAGCATGCTCAGGACCTCAAGGACATTATGGAGGCGTTGGGGTCCTTGACTTCTAGCGTCGCCTCCCTCTCTCAGAGACTGGAACTGTGTGCTGCTTCTCCGCCACCTGTCGCTGTTCTGCCGTCAACACCCCCTCTTCCTGAGCCCCATCTCCCGACGCCGGAGCGTTATGGCGGGGACGTGGGAGCCTGTGGACGTTTCCTCCTCCAGTGCGCTCTGGTGTTTGAGTTGCAGCCTCGGATGTACCAGGAGGACCGCGCCAAGGTGGCGTATATCACCAGCCTCCTCTCCGGACGAGCTGCACAGTGGGCGCTGGCTACGTGGGAGGGCAACCCCCAGCTCTGCTCCTCCTACCGGCGGTTCGTGGCGGAGATGAGAGGGGTCTTCGACCATCCTGTTCATGGTAAAGAGGCGGGCAACCGACTGCTCTCGCTGCGCCAAGGCTCCAGGTCAGTAGCCGACCACGCTATTGAGTTCTCCACACTGGCGACGGAGAGCGGCTGGGATAATGCTGCGTTGATGGGAATATTTCTTCGCTCCCTGAATGACAATTTGAGGGATGAGCTGGCGGCTCGGGATGAGTCAGAATCCCTGGCCGATTTAATAGACCTTGCGAGGCGGTTGGACAACCGCGTGCGAGAGAGACGCCGGGAGCGTGACCGGAGCTGCATCACTTCCGCCTGTACCCCGTTGTTTGGTTCTGCCTCTGGCCAACAGGTGGAGGTGTCCACTCCAGCAGGTGCTCACACTCCTGTTGTCCTGCCCCCTCCTGAACCCATGCAGCTTGGACGGGCCAGATTGACTCCGACTGAGCGTCAACGAAGACTTCAGGCGAGGCTTTGTTTTTATTGCGGCCACGTTCGAGAGAACTGCCCCCAATCTGCCAAAAGCCAAGATTCAAGTTGTTTTCCTTCCACACGTACTCAGTTGTCTGCCGTTTTGTTTTGTGACTCTAAGGAGGTGGCTATAAATCCGTTTGTGGATTCTGGGGCAGATGAGAATTTTATTTCCGCAGATTTTGTTAAACTACATAATATTCCTGTTGTGTCACTTACAGCACCTCGTAAGGTAAATGCTCTAGACGGTAGGTTGTTGTCTGTAATTTCTCACCAGACTGTTCCTTTGTCTCTACTTATCTCTGCTAACCACCATAAGCTTATCAGTTTGTTTATTATGCCTGCTCCTCATACTCCTGTGGTTTTAGGTCTCCCCTGGCTTAGACTGCACAATCCCAACATTGACTGGACACAGAGCACAATCATTAGCTGGAGTGTAGCATGCCACAATAATTGTCTTAGATCTGCTGTTCCAGCCTTGAGTCCTCCTGCCATAGTTCCTTCCGTCTCTCCTGATCTATCTGGGGTTCCTCCTTGTTATCATAACTTGGCTGAGGTATTTAGCAAACATCAAGCTCTCTCTCTCCCACCACACCGTCCCTATGACTGCCACATAGACTTACTGCCTGGGTCCCCTCTCCCCTCCAGCCGCCTTTACAACCTCTCCCGTCCCGAGAGAGAGACTATGGAGAGGTACATACAGGAGTCATTGGCAGCAGGTATCATTCGCCCCTCTTCCTCCCCTGTAGGTGCTGGGTTTTTTTTTGTGTCTAAGAAAGACAAGACCTTGCACCCCTGCATTGACTACCGTGGTCTGAACGCTATCACTGTCAAGAATAAATATCCCCTGCCACTATTGGATTCAGCTTTTCACTCCCTTCATCAAGCCACTGTTTTCTCCAAACTAGATCTTCGGAATGCATACCATCTTGTCCGTATTCGTGAGGGGGATGAGTGGAAAACGGCGTTCAACACACCTCTTGGCCATTTTGAGTACTTGGTCATGCCTTTTGGGTTAACTAATGCACCGGCAGTTTTTCAATCCTTAGTTAATGATGTACTCCGTGACATGCTCAACCGTTTTGTTTTTGTTTATCTGGACGACATTTTAGTTTTTTCTAGCACACTGGAGGAACATAGCAAGCACGTCAGATTAGTTCTCCAAAGATTGCTTGAGAACAGATTATTTGTCAAGGCTGAGAAATGCGAGTTTCATGTCCAGTCAGTCTCTTTTTTGGGCTTTTTCATTGAAAGAGGTCAGATTCGCTCTGATCCAGCCAAGGTAAGGGCGGTGGTTGAGTGGCCAGCACCTGAGAACCGCAAGCAACTTCAGCGTTTCCTTGGTTTTGCTAATTTTTACCGGCGCTTTATTAGGAATTTTAGTAAGGTGGCTGCTCCACTCACCCAACTTACCTCCACCTCCAGCCCTTTTACCTGGACCTCTGAAGCTGCCCAGGCATTCTCAAGACTTAAAGAGCTGTTTTCCTCTGCGCCTGTTCTCATCCACCCTGATACCTCTAAGCAGTTCGTAGTGGAGGTGGATGCCTCTGACAGTGGCGTGGGAGCAGTGCTTTCGCAGGTCTCACAACAGAAGTTGCATCCGTGTGCTTATTTTTCTCGCCGGCTGTCTCCAGCTTAGCGCAACTATGATGTGGGTAACCGGGAGCTTTTAGCAGTCGTTCTGGCATTAGAGGAGTGGAGACACTGGCTGGAGGGAGCAGAAATTCCATTTGTGGTTTGGACGGACCATAAGAACTTGGCCTACCTTCAGCAAGCCAAACGTCTCAATTCTCGACAGGCCAGATGGGCACTTTTTTTAGGCAGATTTAATTTTACACTCTCTTATAGACCTGGTTCCCGTAATTTAAAGCCTGATGCCCTTTCCCGTCAGACAGAGAGACAACCATTGACTGCTCCCTCCAAGCTGTTTTGTGGGAGCGGTCCATTGGGAGGTTGAGCAGCAGGTTAAGAGGGCCCTTTCCCGTTGTCCCCGTCCAGAGATCGGACCACCTAACTCTTTGTTCGTTGCCGAGAACGTTAGGTCTCAGGTGCTGCAGTGGGGGCACTCCTCCAGATTGGCCTGCCATCCTGGGGCGGCACGCACACTTGAGCTTATTCGACAGCGGTTCTGGTGGCCCACGCTGGTCCGTGACACCAATCAGTTTGTGGCAGCGTGCTCCGTCTGTGCCCGAGGGAAGGCCTCGCACCAACGGCCCGCTGGCTTGCTGAACCCTCTCCCCATTCCCTCACATCGCGGTGGATTTTGTCTCTGGTCTGCCTCCTTCTGCAGGTAACTCTGTCATCCTTACTATTGTCGATCGTTTTTCTAAGGCTGTGCATTTTGTACCACTGTCGAAGCTCCCTTCTGCTCTGGAGACTGCTGAGCTCTTGGTTCATCATGTTTTTCGTCTCCATGGTATCCCCATGGACATCGTTTCTGATCGGGGACCCCAGTTTTATTCCCAGGTTTGGCGAGCGTTCTGTGGCGCATTGGGGGCGAGGGTTAGTCTATCGTCTGGGTACATCATCCTCAGTCGAATGGCCAGACAGAACGGGCCAACCAGGACCTGGAGGCCGCTTTAAGATGTGTGTGTGCTACTGGTATGTCGCCATTCATGGTGATGTATGGTTTTCAACCCCCTTTGTTCCCTTCCCAGGAGGATGATGTGTCCGTCCCTTCTGTTCAGGAACACTTGCGACGAGTTCGCAGAGTGTGGCTTTAGTTAGGTCCGCTGCCCGGAACCGACTGTTGGCGGACCGTCGGCGTTCGCCCGCTCCTAATTATCAGCCTGGGCAGATGGTGTGGTTATCCACCAGGGACCTGCCTTTACAGGTAGATTCCCGTAAGCTGGCCCCTCGTTTCATTGGTCCTTTTCCAGTGGTCAGAATCATTAATCCCTCCGCTGTGCGCCTTAAGCTCCCAGACTCCCATAAGGTACACCCCACGTTTCATGTGTCCCTCTTAAAGCCAGTCACCTCTTGTGCACTTGGTCCTCCAGCTGAACCTCCTCCTCCCCCCCTGGTCGTGGATGGCCATCCTGCTTTCTCAGTTAATCGGATTCTGAATGTCAGACGTCGTGGCAGGGGTTTCCAGTATTTGGTTGACTGGGAGGGTTATGGGCCAGAGGAGCGTTCTTGGGTTCCACGTCGGTTTATTCTGGACCATGCCCTCATCACCGACTTCTACAGAACCCACCCTAACAAGCCTGGTGGGCCGCCTAAAGGCGGTCGTCGGAGGGGGGGTACTGTCACAGCCACAGCTGTGACACCTGGTTCTTAACTCACCTGTGTTCCATCTTCCCTTGATTGCCCCGTTAGTTTAAATACCTGGTCTTCTCCGCCTTTCTTTGCTCGTGTGTTAATGTATTTGTTATGCCTGTTTGGTTCACGACCTGGATCCTGACCCTTGGTGTTTTGTGGATTATTTTCACTTCTTGGATTACCTTGGTTTTTTGTTCCGGTTCTGCAGGCCGACTTCCCTGCTCACCAGGCCAGGTTTTTCCTCTGTGTGAGATTTTCTGTTAACCAATAAACTTTTGTTTGAACTAAGAGTTCTTGTTCTCCTGACTCTGTGACCGCACCGGGGCCCGCACTTCATTAGGGTGTGACACTCACAGCCATACAGAATGGCAACACCACTCCCCTAATGAGCAGTTTTCCACTGCAGGGACAGCACTGAGATAAGCACTTAAGATAAGCTAAAAAGCAAGTCAAAGTGACTGAGGCATTCCTCTGACCTTAAAACTCTCCAGATACCAATCTGATGGGATCTGATAGCATCTTTGGGAAGCAAGCTCAATACATAAAGACCCTCACCACAACCTACAGGGCCCAAAGGATCCTTTGCTATAGTCCTGGTACTACACATTATATTAAATATTCTTTGACCATGCCTTGACTGGTCAGAGCTCTTTGGCAGGATGAGGGGAGCACACTCATAATTTTATGGCTGATTGTGTATTTTTTAAATTTTACTCATTATTGTTGTCAAGTTTTATGTTCCCCTTTATCACTGAGTTGTATTTTAATGTAAATTGTTCAATTAAAGAATTCATATACCGTATTTGCTGCACTATAAGGCTCACCTGATTATAAAGCACACCCTCAAGTATGGGGTCCATTTCTGTACTTAACCCATACATAAGGCGCACCTGATTATAAGGAGTACGTATTTGATAATGTTCTCTGATTGGTTTATCGCTGCCAGCACACATACTGTATGTATTAAGTCCCTGTGTCAGCGGGAAATGGGCCGACGTTCAAGGACAACATCGTTGGTTGTTTTTACACTTATAAACTGCACATCGGTCTGCATCACCCATCTCAGACTGAAGAACAGGCACTCACTGGGACATGGGCAAAAGCTTTAATGATGACATGATTCAATCGCTAAGTACGAGCTCGATGCAGTCTTTGCCCCATTAAGAGTGAATGGCTGGGATCCGCCTAACCCTGGATTCATACCGAACGCAAAGCGAGCGACAGAAGTGGCCAGTTGCCATTCTTTTCCAATGTACGAGAACGAAGAGGTGTGGCAAAAGTGAACGTGCCGGTCAGCGGCGCGAAGGGCCAGCGGTGAGTGATGTGGAGGGGGCTCAATGCCCCGATGAATGCTCGGCGCTCCCCGCGGTAAATTCAAAATGGTGGTATCCGTGACACATTTTGGATGGCGCATGACCGTTTTTTGTGAAAATTTAAGGCTTTTAGGTGCGCCTTATGGTAAGGAAAATACGGTATATTCTTTTTTTTTTTAGAAAGCCACACTGGAAGTACTGTTAGCATTAGCGGCTAGTTTAACATGCAATCAGAACAACGGTCTAAATGCAGTTAGTCCCGTAGTCTACATTTTTGTTCATACTTTATAACAATTACTATGTTTTAAGCAGACCAGTCAATCACTGAGAACACAATTTGTGTGGGTCTGTTGAAATAACGACCCATCTTTATTGTAGCTTTGGTAACGTAAGTACAGTTTTTTTCAATCTTCTGAGACATGACCCCTGCAGCCTGATAATCAACCAATGGGTGAAAAGCTAAGCCCATGATATCGTCAGAAAGACCGCTCCCTCATTCGTATTGTAAAGCAAAAATGCATACAGAACTGTAAAAACAGAGACATGGAAATAAATGGACATGGGGAAATAAATAGGAGGAAAAATGCAAAGGGCATTTGTGTAATACTTCTTTGTGTTTTTCTGCAGATCAACATGCTCCTGAACTTTAAGGATGACAAGCAGGAGTGTCCCTGTCCTGAATACATTCGGGAACAGCTTCTAGATTTCCATGAAGATCTGATGAGACATTGTGGTCTGTTTTGTAACTATATACTAATAGTTTTATTTACTGCAATGACTGAGAGAGACAGAAACAAAAAGTTAAAAGACATCTTTATATTGTATATTAATAAATTCAATACTTGCCATATTTACTAATTTCTTCATTTTTTCAAGTATAGAGTTGGATGAGGAGAGAGGCATAGATGGTGATAATGACTTCACCATACGAGGGCGGCTCATGTCACTGGTGGAGAAAGTGTCCTATCTTAAGAAAAAGATTGGCAGTCTGCCAAAAGAGAAAAAGGACAGGAAACCCAGTAAGCTCTTTGTGTGAAGCCACATGTATAAAACAGACATTGTTCTTCTGCTACAGTGCTTTGAAGCAAAATATAATGTTAGTTGTCTTTTCTCTGTCTTAATTTTTGCAATGATGAATTTGATTAATAGAAAATATATTTTTAGCATCACAGACTCCAGCTAGAATTAGTGCTCTGGTTTACTCTTGATTTTCAGCAATGAGTAAAAGTTTTTTTTAAAGCAAAATCGTATCAACACAAAAGACAACATAACATATAATTTCCCTTTGGGTTGAATAAAGTATTTTTCATTTAATTCATAAAATTAAGTTAATCAAAATAATGAATTAGATTTTTAGCTTACTCTCATATCCTCATCTTCATTTAATTTATTTCTGCCTAAGTAGGCACTCTACAACAGCTCATTTCGGATACAATGGTCCGGTGGGCTCAGGAGTCAGTTATAGAAGATCCAGAACTTGTCAGAGCCATGTTTGTCCTGCTGCACCGCCAATATGATGGCATTGGAGGGCAGGTAAGTTTGTGTGTCTGTTCACTTTAATAAACCACATCACTGAAGACCCTATTTAAACTGCAAGCGATGAAACAGATCTTGTCGGGTCTGTGTATGTTTACCATTGCTCTGTACTCTACTCTTACTTCTTCTTTGATTCTTTTGTAGCCTCATAACTAGTTTTGAGAATAATGTTCATGTATTATCATTTTGATTTGAGTTTAAACATTTGAATTAATACAACATATTAATAGGGGTACCCTAAAATCAATCTCGTTTGACAGATGACCTTTAGATGACCGAGTATGTTAGGAGGGGGAAAAGAGGAGGAGTTAGAGGGGAGGGTTTAGGGAGGGATTAAGGAGGTTACAGCTCGGTCAGTTGGGAGAAATATATCTGTTGAGTGTATAAATGAAAGAATGATTCATTTCAGAATAGGAAAAGTTGTTTTAGGAAAGAAGCTGTCAATATTTTGGCAGCTTCAGCTTCTCTCCCTGTATGGTGACTTGGGTGTTGCTTATCTGATAAAAGTCTTGGGGAATCCTCTTCGGCTGAGGTTTACATGTGGCTTAACAAACTGACCAACTCCTCTTGTGAAGGGGGAGAACAGGTGGTTTCAAGTCCCAAAAATCCTCCGTTGCTTTACTTCATGAGCATGAGTGAATAATCTAGTGAATTATAGGAAGGGGGTGGAGTAAGGGTGAAGAGAAAAAAAACAAACAAACAAACAGTTGAAATTAAATGACTTCCTTAAAAAAGGTAGAGGTAAAAGAGGTAAAACATACATTTTTATTCAGACAGGATAAAAATGGTGCTGACCACTTACTCTCAGGATTCCTCGAGAGAAGATCAAGACCATGGCCTCTGATACGCAAAGGTTTCCTTTAAACTTCTTACTTTGAATACAGTAGAAGTTATAGTAAAAAAAAAAAAAGTGTGTATACAATCTTTTAGGAAAGAAAACGAGAGTTGAAATCCACAGACTTCCATGAAATGATTCTGAGGACATCTCAGGATTGTTCAACAGCAAGTAAACAGCCTTAATAATTAACATATTGTGGGAAATTTAAAAGACCAGGAAGGTGTGATTTTCCACAGAAGTGATAACCCTTACCACTGTGGGCATCGCGACGAATGAAAACATAGTTGGCTAATTTAAGCCCAGGAGGGACATGGGACTGGGGAAAACTGTGATGGGAAATGGGGACTGGTGTCTGGTGTAGTGTGGACCGCTGAAGAGACGCAGACCAAGAGACAGTGGCGCTGGCGAAAAAATCCCCCGAAACCCACAGTGGTTGGCCATAAACCAGTTCTGCAGATGAAGACTGTAGGTCTTCTTTTGGTGCGGTTCTGATGCCAAGTTCCATTCTTTGACCTATGGAAACGCTCACAGAGACCGTTAGCCTGTGGGTTATATGCGGTCGTGCAATGGAGTTTCACTCCCAGGCCTTTAGCCACAGCACTCCAAAGCGCAGAAGTAAACCGCACACCCCGGTCAGAGGATATGTCCGAAGGGGTGGCAAAACATCCAACCCAGTTCCTGACAAACGCCCGTGTCACCTCCACAGATGTAGCTAACGAAAGTGGCACAGCTTCTGGCCAATGAGTTGATCAAAGCGCCTTTCTGGCACTTGGAACAGTTCTAAAAGGGGCTTTGGTATGGCTGTGTACTTTGGCACGTTGGCACTCAGGACAGGTGTTTGTCCACTCCCTAACATCCTTTTTGAGGCCGCGCCAGACAAACTTAGCTGCAACCAGCCTCTCTGATGTTTTCGCACCCGGGTGAGAGAGACGATGAATGGCATTGAAAACCTGTCTGATCCCAAGATAAAGACCAAGCAGATCCCAGTCGACGGTGCTGTACTTCTGCTCACTGGGAAACAACTGTCGGCTGAAGAAAGGAAGCGGCTGCCAAGCACCACTCACTCACTGCTCATATACAGCACCAACGGCGTAGTTGGAAGCATCTGTGGTGATTGTGATACAGGCTGTGGGTGAGGGGTGTGCCAACATAGTAGCGTTTGCCAGGGATGTTTTAGTACCAGCAAAAGCCTGAACCCTGTCTGGTGTCCAATCAACGGCATGTTTTGGCTTCCTACCTTTCAAGGCCCCATACAAAGGTTGCATCTGTTGAGCAGCTTGGGGAATGGAATATTGGTAAAAATTCACCATGCCCAGGAACTCCTTCAGAGATTTGACTGTGAACTGTACAACTGCTGCCACCTTTGATGGTAGGGAAACTGCACCGGCCTTAGTGACTCTGTGCCCCAAAAAATCAATGGTGGAAAGGCCAAACGGGCACTTGGAAGGGCTGTTAATCAGCCCATGTCGGCTGAGCTGTTCAAAAATCAGGTGGAGGTGTCAGGTGCTCAGATTTCGAAGTGCTCGCCACCAGGATATCGTCCAAGTACACAAAAAGAAAAGGCAGGTCATGCAACACAGAATCCATAAGGCATTGGAACATTTGAGCTGCTGTCCTTAGAGAGAGAGTATTTAATGATGTGTTTGTGAGAGGACGGCTGCCCTCTACATTCTCAGAAGCATCAATCTTCCTGCTATTGAAAAAGGAGAAGGACCCCCTTCAGTGTAGCAGCTACAGACCATCCATCCATCCATCCATCCATCCATCATCTGACGCTTATCCGAGGGTTGGGTCGCGGGGGCAGCAGCTTTAACAGAGAAACCCAGACGTCCCTGTTCCCGGCCACTTCCTCCAGCTCTTCCGGGGGGACCCCGAGGTGTTCCCAGGCCAGCCGAGAGACATAGTCTCTCCAACGTGTCCTGGGTCTTCCCCGGGGTCTCCTCCCAGTGGGACGTGCCCGGCGTCCAGGGGTCATCCTAACCAGATGCCCGAGCCACCTCATCTGACTCCTCTCAATGCGGAGGAGCAGCGGTTCTACTCCGAGCCCCTCCCGGATGACTGAGCTTCTCACCCTATCTCTTAGGGAGAGCCCAGACACCGTGCGGAGGAAACCCATTTCGGCTGCTTGTATTCGCGATCTCATTCTTTCGGTCACTACCCACAACTTGCGACCATAGGTGAGGATGGGAACATAGATTGACCAGTAAATAGAGAGCTTCGCCTTCTGGCTCAGCTCCTTCTTCACTGCAGATGCCGCACCGATCCGCCCGTCAATCTCACGTTCCATTCGTCCCTCACTCGTGAACAAGACCCCGAGATACTTGAACTCCTCCACTTGGGGAAGGATCTCATTCCCGACCTGGAGAGAGCATTCCACCCTCTTCCGGCTGACAGACCAATCTCTTCATTAAATGTTGATTTTAAAATCCTATCCAAAGTTCTTGCCCTTCGTATCCAGAAAGCCAGTACTGATAAATGCAGATCAGACAGGTTTTATTCTTGGATGGCAGTCATTTTTTAACACCAGAAGATTATTGAATATCATCTCCTCTTCCTCTGATTCTGACCCGGTTGAAATTGTTCTCTCATTGGATGCCGAAAAGGCGTGTGACCGTGTGGAGTGGGGATATTTACGTTTTATTCTCAAAAAATTCGGATTCTGCCCCAATTTCATAAATTGGATGAATCTTCTCTATACATCTCCAGCAGCGAAAATTAATGTAAATGGTGTTTATTCGGACATCTTTCCTTTATCCCGAGGCACCAGGCACCACCATCACCATCCCTGTTTGCTCTTGCTGTTGAGCCCCTGGCCATCTGGCTCCGTGATGAGGGCAAGTTTGAGGGAATCTCTCGTTTTGGTTGCACTTATAAAATTTCATTATATGCGGATGATCTCCTGCTGTATGTTGCCAAACCAGTCACTTCCCTTCCGACTATTCTGTAAATTTTAGAAAAATTTAATGTTCTATCAGGATTCAAGATCAACTTACACAAAAGTGAATACCTACCAATTAACTCCCTGGCTGAGGCCATCCCCTTGGGTCTTTTTCCCTTTAGAAAAACAACTCAAGGACTACAGTATCTTGGCATTACAGTGACAAAGACCCTCTCTGATCTGTTTGCTAAAAATTTTCAGCCACTAATTGAACACCTTGAATTGGATATGGTGAGGTGGTCTAATATCCCCCTTTCATTAATAGGTCGTGTCAGTCTGATAAAAATTATGGTACTTCCCCGATTTCTATATATTTTTCAACACGTGCCTGTATTTGTTTTGAAATCCTTTTTTATGCATCTTGAGCAGTTAATTCATTCTTTCTTATGGGGTAGCAAACGAGTTCGCATCAGGAGGTCCATTCTTCAGCTTCCCAAATCCTTGGGTGGATTTGGGAAATTACCAACGGCCTCTATATATGGTGTCTTTCCTTCATTTGCAAACCTATCACACACTTTCAATCTCCCCCTTCCAATTTATTCAGTTTTTTCCAGATCAGACATTTTATTCAAAATCAATTTCTGCATTGTCCGAATCGCCCCCCAGAATCCCAGATGGACCCCGTCCTCCTTCTTAATGTAAATCAAAAATGTCTCATCTCAATATTATACGATAAAATATTCAAGTTAAATCCAAACTCCAATGACCAATGGGATTGCATACTGCGTACAGACGCGTTCACACCTCCTCTATCTGTGCAAGACATAAACTTATACAATGCAAGATTTTACATAGGAGTCACCTCACCAATGGCAAATTAGCTAAAATATATCTGGACAGAACAAACGCTTGCAATAGGTGTAAACTTTCACCGGCAGACTACATACACTCGTTTTAGACATGTCCCCAACTCTCTAAATTCTGGAATAATATTTTCAATACTTTAAGCAAGGTCTCTGGTTGCGCTGTGGGCCCGGAAAAGAGCAACCCCCCGGTTGGTTTTTTTGGAATTACCCTTGGACTCATTTTGCCTAAGTCCTCACAACAATTCATAGCATTCACCACCGTGCTGGCAAGGAGACTTATTTTATTGAAATGGACTCACTCCCCCCCCCCCTACACACAATAAATGGATACAGGAAATCCTAGTTGTATCCAACTTGAGAAAATCGGATTCTCCCTTAAAGGCTCTCTTCAGGCCTTCTACAGCCTTTTCTTCGACATATAGACACCTTACATATTGAGTCAGAACGTGAATGAACAGATGAAGTTATTTATTTTCATATGTATTACTCCCCCCCTTTTTTTCTTTTTTTTTAAAATTTATTTATATTTCTCAAATTTTTTCCTTTACCTCCTCTTTTGTTTATTTGTCTGTTGGTATTTTCATACCAGTTGTTATCCATTAATGTCTACTTATTTACTTATTCTCTGTCTGGCTACTGTTACGAGTGTTGTGTGAGTGTTTTGTTAGTGTTGTGTATATCTCAGTTCAAGTTGGAAAAGGTCAGTAGAAGTTTTTATATTCTGTTAAGGACATTGTTCCTGAAATGGACCAAAGACTAGAGATTGTACGGGATGTATTTTGATGTGTTATGTTGATTGTTTTCTTATCACTATTGTAGCGAACTCAAGTGTGGAATTTAATACAAACTTAAGATTTTAAATGACTGCAACATTCTTTTGTGGGGATGGTCAGTGTGGAAATACCAGATGGGGGATTTCTACATCAAAGAAGAGAAATTTACAACAACCTTTGCCCACAAAAGCATTTTGGGGGAGTTTTCTCAGCCCCTCTTTCCACAGACCTGTGCCATAAATTTAGATAAATGCATTAATAGCTTAGTGCTAACTAAGCTGAACAAACAACGGACCCTTTCAGGAGAGTATTGGGGAAAACCAGAACAGGACCCTTCCGACTCTATATGGTTCAAAGTAAATAATGGTGACCGTTTGCCCTGACTGATTCAAGCCAGAGACAGTCGCTGCATGGACCTCTCAAAAGGATCTCACCAGAATAACTTTTTAGCTGAATCTTGAAACTGTATTAAATGTGCTTAGCATCTTTGTACAAGTTCTTTCATGTTCTCAGTGATATCACAAGCTGCATTTTAATACCCTTTTCATGATCGTACATGGAATGATACGGAAGATATTATTATTTTGGAAAACTACTAATCAGCTTATGGAGCCACATTGCCCCCGAGTGGTTTATAGTACTGAATAGTTAAACCCAAACTAATCAACAACTTGCATATGACATGTGACATTTATATGGAATAATGTAACTATTAACCAATAATCAGCTGTTTCTTATTGTATTCTGTGTTTAACACAGGAAAATAACATTGTTTGGTTCGTTATTCATACTTCATAACTCTACAGATATCCATCTGAATTTTGAGACTCATAACCATCATGTTATGTTATATTATGTTGTTTTTGATGTCTTTATATCCTAAGTTTATGCTATATCTTTACCCTTTATATCTTAACATGTTATGGTGTTTTAGAATCCTCTGAACAAATGTTTACGAGACGGAGGAATGCAGGAGTCGAATTCCTTTGACGCAAACCTCCTTGCAGGTCGCCTTACGCCCAGGCCGACGTCACAACAGTTTCAGGCATACCATTGGCTGAAAGTGTAGCATAGGCCTACGTCATGCCCCGCCTCCGCGAATCAAACTCCGGAACCCGCGAGGAAAAGTCAGTTATTGCCCAGTCATGGCATAAGTTGTTGCCAGTTCGCATAAGTTCTTGAATAGAACATGGGCGGAATATTTAAAGAGAATATTGAAGGTCCAGATCAGTAGAGAAGATGAAGAACAGAGAGCTCTAATTGATGGAATGAGAGTCTGGCGGAGAGTCTTTGAAAATGGCAGGAGAGGAAAATGAGATGGAAGAAGAAGGTCCGAACAAAGACAGAAAGAGAAGAATGTAGCAGAAAGATACATTTTTGCGTTTTTGTTCGTCCGTCATCCTGTCTTCTCTCTATAGCACGTTTTGAACTCTGCTGCCACAGCATCCTCACCTATTTTTGATCAGAAAAAGGAGCCGGCTTTCAGCTTGTCAACCTTTTTGTCAATCTTTGGTGAATTTAAGTTCACCTCATCAGAGTTGGTCAGCAACCAAAGCCAACTCGACCCTTGGACAGTTATATCATTATTTGCGGTGAATTCAGACACACCACCCGCTCGTCTTCAAGCTATCAGAAGGAAGGCTTCTTCTCCAGCGCAGGAAAGCGACCGGTCCAGTCCCTGAAAGTCCCTGAAAGTCAACCACAACGAAGGCCACGAGACGTGGAACCGAGAGAGACCCAGTGGGACCCACTGGCGATGACCTGTGGTTCGGAGCTGACCTAACCATAAGATCTGCCCTGTTCTTACATTTCAGACGGTATGCGGTGGGTGTCGAGAGAATTTGCTGTTAAAATGATAAACTAACCAAAGTTGATAGCCTTTGAATTCAAATAGTAACAAAGCTCGACTATTTGAATGATTCTGGTATCCATCCACCCCCTCCCCTTAGTTCTTTTCAATTCACTAAGTGTTTCTTGTATAATCATCCATATTCAAAGCATTTCTCCTGTTGTCTTAAGGTTCATGTCTTTGGTCATATCATTTTGATAAATGGTTCATATATATACATATATAAAATCAACCGGCTTTTGTGTATGTGTTCTTTATGTATGTGTGAGTCCAACAAAACGAGAATTCACGAGTAGCAACTATATGAGACTGGAATTTATTAGTTATTAATTAATCATTGATTATTAATTTAACATACCAGAATCGGAAGATTCTGTCTTTTTCCTTCGATTGAAGGTGGTGTCCTAAAACGAGGTTAAATAAGGCTTATTCAGATAGTGAGAACTTTCGGATAAATCCTTATATCTTATCACATCACGCTACGTGTGTCCGCTATAAATATATATTGTTGGTGCCTTGTGTGCCAGCGATATATAATTTGGCTACACTATCTCATAAAACCAATAAAAATATTTGAAAAAAAAAAAAAGGATGGGTTATGGTCACCAAGGAGATCCAGCATTCTGTAAGTTACCCAGGACCGCCACAACATGATAGTATTTTGTGGTGTCCGCGGCGATGTCTCTCAGGGTGAACTGTGCTTTGGTCTGGGCAAACCATGCTGATGCCAATAATTCCCAGAATTCGGGGGGGCTTGAGGGTAACAGCGTTTGCTGTCGTTGTGTTACTGGATACATCCGGCAGACTAACTTGGTGGTCACCAGTGTGGGAAATTGAAAAGATCAGGAAGGTGCGATTTTCCACAGAATGCACACGCTTGACTGTGCTGTTTATTCAAGTTCCAGAACACGTAATAACTCATTCAAAATGGTTGACGAAACCAAACACAAAATGTCATCAAACATCGTAGCCACTTAAAGAGGCCAAGGGCACTAAACAGTTATACTTATTATTACTAAGTATTGAATGTGAAATATGCTGCTTTTGAAGATGCTGGTGAATTATGTACATTGCAGTCACTACAATATACTGTATATATGTATGTATACTTATATTCCATCATGACACATTTCTAATTGTTATTCTTCAGAACCCATTGCAGCGTAGTTGGAGGATTTTGTTTTAACACAATTGGATTACAGTACTGTTTCTTAAAATTTCAATAACCTTTCACATACAAAGTGATTTGATAAAAGAACAACAATTATAGATACTTACAGATTTGATTTGTGCTGCGAAGGTAAGCTGTCAGATTGGGTCACAGTGTTCCCTTTACACTTCAACTTTCTTTTCTCTTCATTGTGTGTATTTATCAGCCACGACATCACAGAACAGTGTGTGCATGACTGTGTGTGTGTTGGTGGCATGCACACCTCCAGCGGCCCTGTTGTGAAAGACTGCAGGCATCCCATGGTCTAGGAGACAAGAAAACCACAAGTTGGAAAGGTCTCGAACAAACATGCCAAACAATATAGAAACATTCAGTTGAATAAGACACTGGGAGTACGCCTACTTTTCTTTTTCTTTTTTTAATGTCCAACTAATTTTTAGAGATAAGGAACATTGTAAAAAAAAAAAGACACTGATTTGACAGAACAATGTGATAATTTCTACCCTGTTTCTTACAGAAATCAAGGTATGCAAAAATGTCAAGAAAGATTATTCAAGAAAACTCCTGAAACAGGTTCATATGCACAGAGAACTGATAATGTAATCTCACACCAGCTGTATTTTTGCATCTGCTACGGGCAAGAATAATTCAATAAGCTGGCTTTTGTTGCCCCTCACACTTTATGTTACTTTGCTGTTAAAAGATTTATTTACCTTCAGTTGACCACTGTAAAGGACATTTCAGGAGCCTTGTTACTTATCCTTATTACTTACTCAGCATTTAATTAGCTATATTCAATGTGATCTGCTGTTTTCATTTCAAGTTGTTATTAATGAAGGTAATCACACACAGCCAAAGACAAACAATTAAGTTTTCAGGACTGCAGGCAGTTTCCTTTGTGTTAAAGGGACAACTTCATCTGAGAGTCAATATTAGACCAGACAGATTTGTTGGCCTACTTCTAAATAGGAGTCTGCACACTTATTAACTAGCCCAGAGAAAATAAAAGTTTTAAAAAAACTAATTTGTTCATTGTGCTGCAGCAGTGGGAGGAATTTTCATGAGTGACAATGACTGTTGTGCAACAAACCTGAAGTCAATCTCCTTGGATTGTTTAGAGTTGATATTAAGAATTATTTAAGTGAAAAAACAAAACAAACAAACAAAAAAAAGATGTAAAAACCTAACAATATGCAAAGGAATAAACTACAGTCAAAAGATTTTTTTCAAACAGAGTGCAACATGTTCCTAAAGCAAACAAAACTTATGCAACACCTGAGCACCGAGTTACCCACAAAGTGATCCGATGTATCAAGAGACAGACGTTCCCTTGTGATTAGATGATTAAGTTAAAGTCAGCATTTAATAAACTTCTGAATTTTTTTTCCCACAGTGGGAAAATTATCACCATCACCTGCATGAATTAACAGTTTAGTCACAGAGGCACTAAGTATGTTCTCATGAGAACAGCGTACACGGCAACTACAGGCTTAGAAAAAAATAATTAGAGATAATGGTAGTTCACTTTTTCAGCAGGGTGAGGTTCTCAGCTGTCACCCTGAGAACTACAAATGTTTGATTCCATCTTTTATTCTGAGAGCTCATGAATTTTCAGTAATACATTTATATTAGATATGTGTGTCAGATAGTTAGCTGTACAAGTCCAGCGCCATATGCAGGGCCCAAAAAATACTGAGGTCATGAGTCAGAACTTCTAGCCAGTTTCGGGGGCATGCTCCCCCGGGAATTATTTTAATTCCGTTATATAAATCTGGCCATTTTCAGAGTCTTAAGGAGCAAAAACAACATCATAATGACTTTTGGGCTTATTTGTTTTGTTTGTTATCAGAGAACATCACCCTCATCCTAAATGATTTGCAAATTAGTTACATTGTATAACTGGAGAATGAATTTCGTCAAGTCATGGATTAGGAATAAAAGGAATGAACTGTCTTGGGACAGCGGGATAATATATACAAATGCTTCATATTTCCATCAGTATTTAAATAGATACCAAGCCCTATTATACTATTATGTTGATGATAGTGCCTAATCTGTTCACTCTTGTTAAGGAAAGCCAGTTTTTGAACACATTTCTATTACAATCTTACACAATACTTCAAATATCATGCATTATACATCTGACTTTTAAAACGTATACAGTTCTGGCATAGTCTCTTCCTTTTATAGTACCTGCTCTCCCTCTATCTCTCTCTTCACTGCTCCTCTTTTTGCTGCTTGGCCCAAAGATGTGCTTGGTTTGGCTCAGCCTTTTCCTCCCTATCCTGTTTTCCCTTTAGCAAAGAATATAAACTCGATCCGATACTAAACTGATAGAAATGAAAACAATATGCCATTTCAACATCATGTTTTTAGATGTGTCAGAAATCTTAAAAAACCTTGAGGGCAGTGCGGAGCTTTTGAAATTTGAGGTAAAAATGGGGCATTCTGAGGCTTTTTGAAGGACCATTATGGTGACTCATGAAGTAAGGGCAAGTTACCACAGAAAATTATTTATTATTATTATTTTGAAAATTAACCGGATATTTTATTTTGTTTCTGCGCACGACTTCCTGTCCCGCACAATCTGCTCTGTGCTGTGTTGCTGGTGTGACTGACTGACTCACTAACGGCAGCAGTGGTAGTTACCATAGCGACAGTGCATGTTGTTGATGACGCGCAGCATGTATGCCCAAATTGAGTCACTGTTTTATTAAACAGTCGCGCTACTCTTGGCTCCCCAAAAATAAAATCACCACAATTTAAGCAAAAAAAATGTAAAAATACAGAAGACACGACCTTGGTGTCCTCAATGGTAGTTACAGCCTTGTACAAGTCATATCCTACATTTTCTGTTACTGGTGAGCTGTTTGCAGCACACATTGAAATGTAGTCAAGAGTTATCTTTCCACAAAGCCTTTTAAGGGGGTGCAATGCAATTGTCCAACCTGGAACTGTAGAAAAAATGCCAACTTTCTGATGAATTACTCTTAAGCGGTGCCAGTTTAAAGTATTTTACAAGTGGAATGCTGCACTGTACAAACGTGTTTAGTGTTATAAGTCAAAGGTGATCGTGGATAACATTTAGACTCTGCTCTTCAAAGTTTCAATAAGCCAGTTCAGATATATTCCTGATAAAATATTGTTAATATTGCAACATTCCAAAATATTGGACCTGTATTCGACTTAATGCCTGATTGTAGTTAAGCTGTTAACAAGCAAACAAGGCCTGAGTTTAAGAAGTGGGTTTCCTAAAGAACTTTATTCAGCCTTGAAGACTTCAGACTCTGCTCAATCCATCCTTCATTTGAAATCAAAACACAAAAACGTCAACTGAGGTGACTTTGAGGTTAGATTCAAACATGAACAATTATTTGATTTTATGAGTAGACACTTTGATCTGAAGAAAGAATACTGATTTCCTGCGGACTCAGGATTAGCTAAAATAAAAAAAGTCTTGATCAAGATTTGATCAAGCTGAAATTAAAACCCCATGGATTTGTTCTGCATAAAGACCTTATAAATTGTACACTTCGTGCCCACCAAACGCCTTTTATGCTAAAAAATGTTCCTGAATTTAACCTTCAGACCACAGCTGACATTATTCTCAAGCTTGATTGGTGAAATATGTTGAACATGAATAACCTTCATCTTATGTGCTAGTGATTTGTAGTTCTTAAATCAACTTGAACTGACGGTGCTGGCAAGATTATTTAACCTAATTTCCCCCCCTTGGATTATTTAAGACAACTATGTGTTTACCTTGCACAGAATACCAGCACACATTTGGTTCTAGTCAGGAATAGCTACGGACAAAAGAGGAAAAATAAAGAAATTGGCAGACAAAATATTGTTGATGGGTGAGGACAATTGAGACAGGCAACACATACCACTCTGTAGAATCAATAGTTTGCAGACAATCAAAACCAGACATATATATGTAGCTTAGGTGTCTCATGCAACTGCAGTAAAGGTGTTAAAAAAATAAATGTTCTAACATTGAACTAAAAGGGGGCAAAAGGTCTAAATTAGCCACGCAATATTAAATATTTTGCATCTAATTATTAATTTTCACATCTTTAATTTAGTACTCATGCAGAGTTCAACACATGCTTGGTGGATAATGCGAAGGTAATAATGATTCACACAGAAAATGTATATCCAACCACCAAGGAAATTCCATCCAGTGTAAATGAAGGCAACAATATCCTGTGTTTCAATCTTGTTTTACTTTTTGTTATTATTATTATTGTTTTTTTTCCATCAATTTAAAAGATACGTTGGATACAAAATTAGCTGGTTCACCAAATGCACCCCAAAATAACAATGAAAAGGATGACAGATTTATTTCAGAAGTTGGGCATAGGGAGACTTTCCAATAAAGAATATCAATTTGCTATCTGGAGGGACCAACAACAAGGATCAATCAGTTAATTTACGTGTTGAGGGTCGGCTAAGATAAAGATGAAAGAATCCAAATTTTTCTCGTTGTTCTTAGTATCTGACCTCCCCACACCCACACTAAACATGGTGTGACATGATGTTGGAAGTTTGAAATGCATTGAAATTACACAGAAATTGTTAGCCTGGTCTTACAATTATAGCATAGCTATGACAGGACAAGTGAAGCAACACATGACAACTTTGCACCTCTTGTTTCATGTGTCATTATGTGCCATCCTGTTCAGAGATGTCACCATATCTTATTCTTTGACCCTAAACCTACCATTTTACATAGTGTTAAAAATGTCAGAGGATACAAAGCTTAAAATGCGTAGAAATGACATACAAAAAAAAATGATTAAAAAGTCGCTTGCTAATTATATGTAATCTCAAGAGACCAGCTGGAAATGTTCTTACGAGTGCTAGGATATAAAATGATTTTGCTGTTGTTAACAAGCAATATCGGTATAGAAATTTAAACCAATAGCAGTCCCTCAGATGGAATTTTCTCAGAAAGAAGATGGTCAGGACAAAAAAACATAAAAAAACAACAACATGGTGTTGTTGAGGGTCTATAGCCTCATATCCAGCACTCAAGCCAATGTCCGGCAATTAAACAAGGGTTCTAACACTTTATTCTTTTCCTGAAATAGTTGAAGAGGTTGATTCAAATGACTAATGTGTTCATGAATGAAGGACAGACTCTGTGTCAGTCTGTATTAGCCAAAGCTGCGTAGAGTAGACTACAAAAGTGATCAGTTTAAATGTCAAATGGTATCTTCTAGTACACTGTTAACAGAACATCATCAACTACATCTACACTAGTTCCATTCTCAAAAAGCTCAGGTTTCTTTATACTGTTTCTTGGTGGTCTGTCAAGATCAGTTGTAAATCAACTCCATGCACAGCCCTAGATACACAACAGCTGAGCAGTTAAAGAAATCGCGAAGCTATCCTCAGTCCATGAGGGTGGAGTTGGTTTAGAAAAGACATTTTCTGTAAGCTACACTTAATATAGAGGAATTACAATTACAATGACATATTTAAAGAAAAAGATAACTACAAAAAAGCTGTTCGAAACAGCAGTGAGAATGCTGATGAAATGAATGGGGATAGCTGACAAAGCTAAAAAGGCAGAAAAACTTTCAATTGCTGAAAAACCAGTTGCTGAAGTCTTGGTTGAAGTAATTCGAAGTTGAAATAACAATAGTGGAATTACTCAAACCTATTGGAAAAATGGAAGATTTGATGAAAGAGACGAAAAATGCAGAAGTATTTTTCAAGTTTTTGAAGCTGACATATTTCAAAATTGGCTTAATATTTGAGAAAGCTGAACCATTTGGTAATAGCTGAATGTCTTGTGAACCGTTTAAAATTTGAAAGGTATCTCTAGCTGAAAGTATGTAGAAGTACTTTGGTTGAAAAGAGGAGAAAGAGTTGAAATTTGAAATTTTGCATAGAATTTGAATAAAATGTTAAATATTTCAAAAAGTATAAAAGTTAGAAACACCAAATATTAAAGCCACAATCTCCTGAAAGAGCTGAACGTTTTGAAACCAAAATTGATTAAATAGGTGAAAGTATGCGGAAGGAGTTAAATGACAAAAAAGTACAGAAGAACTAAGATGTTGAAAAAATAACTAAACTAGAAAAAGCTGTTCCTGCGAAAGAGCAGTGAGAATGCTGATGATATCAGTGTCTTATTCAACTGAATCTTTCTATATTTTTTGGCATGTTTGCTCAAGACCTTTCCAACTTGTAGTTGTCTTGTCTCCTAGACCATGGGATGTCTGCAGTCTTTCACAACAAGGCAGCTGGGGGTAAGCATGCCACCAACACACACACAGTCATGCACACACTGTTCTGTGATGTTGTGGCCCATAAACACACACGATAAAGAGAAAAGAAAGTTGAAGTGTAAAGGGAACACTGTTAGAAAAATTCACTCACCGACAACGGCATGAAACCAAGAAATCCCTCAGAGGCCTCAGTATTTTACTTGCAAGGGGAGAACAACACACAAACCTTCTCTCTGCAGCTTCGCAAGAGTTCTCCAGCGAGTGGTTGCCTCCTTTGCTCTTTTATTTGGTAACACACACACACATACATACAATCCTCTATGTGCCCAGGTCTGGTATATCTCCTGAGTTTGGAGGTATCTCCTTATTTGGGGAGCTATAAAGATAACGATCAGTGGGGAGACAACATTCCTTCTTAAAACACAGTTCTTTTGTCTCCGAACTTCTCCTTGTGAAGTTTTGATATGAAATGGCCTCTCTGGCTGTGACTTTTATATAATGATAATAAGCAAACTTTTTAGACAAACACTGTGACCCTAACTGACAGCTTACCTTTGCAGCACTAATCAAATCTGTAAATATCTATAATTGTTGTTCTTTTATCAAATCACTTCGTATGTCAGATAAGGTTTTTGAAATTTTAAGAAACAGTACTGTAGTGTGATTGTGCTAAAACAAAACTCCTCTGCAATGGGTTCTGAAGAATAACAGTTAGAAATGTGTCATGATGGAATATAAGTATTCATACACTACCGTTCAAAAGTTTGGGGTCAACAAATTTCCTTGTTTTTCAAAG
Source organism: Leuresthes tenuis (assembly GCF_036924035.1). Lineage (NCBI taxonomy): Eukaryota > Metazoa > Chordata > Actinopteri > Atheriniformes > Atherinopsidae > Leuresthes > Leuresthes tenuis. The sequence continues at coordinate 31,404,555 of NW_027325374.1, read as the reverse complement.
AAAAGCACTGTTTTTTTTTCAATGAAGATATCATTAAATTAATCAGAAATACTCTATACATTGCTAATGTGGTAAATGACTATTCTAGGTGGAAACGTCTGTTTTTTTAATGAAATATCTACATAGGTGTATAGAGGCCCATTTCCAGCAACTATCTCTCCAGTCTTCTAATGGTACATTGTGTTTGCTAATTGTCTACATTTCTACAGATTAGCTCAACAAATTAACAGCTAGAATGCCAAAGGTCTGCAATGCTGTAATTGCTGCAAATAGAGCATTCTTTGACGAAAGCAAAGTTTGAAGAACAAAATGAATATTTCAAATAAAAAACATTATTTCTAAGCTTGTCAAATATTGACTATATTTTCTATTAATTTTGCAACTCATTTGATAAATAAAAGTGTGAGTTTTAATGGACAACACAAAATTGTATTTTTGAACAGTAGTGTACATATATATATATATATATATATATAGTACATGTTTATTATTAAGGCTGTTTACTTGCTGTTGAACAATCCTGAGATGTCCTCAGAATCATTTCATGGAAGTCTGTGGATTTCAACTCTCGTTTTCTTTTACTATAACTTCTACTGTATTCAAAGTAAAAAGTTTAAAGGAAACCTTTGCGTATCAGAGGCCATGGTCTTGATCTTCTCTCGAGGAATCCTGAGAGTAAGTGGTCAGCACCATTTTTATCCTGTCTGAATAAAGATTTATGTTTTACCTTGTTTACCTTTCTGAAGGAAGTAATTTAATTTCAACTGTTTGTTTTTTTTCTCTTCACCCTTACTCCACTCCCTTCCTATAATTAGTTCATTAGATCATTCACTCCAGCTTCACTTGAAGTAAACCAACGGAGGACTTTTGGGACTCAAAACCACCTGTTCTCCCCCCCTTCACAAGAGGAGTTGGTCAGTTTGTTTAGCCACATGTAAACCTCATCATAGGAGGATTCCCCGGACTTTTATCAGATAAGCAACACCCAAGTCACATTACAGGGAGAGAATCTCTGAAGCTGCCAAAATATTGACAGCTTCTTTCCTAAAACAACCTTTCCTATTCTCTCCTAAAACAACCATTCTTTCATTTATACACTCAACAGATATATTTCTCTCAACTGACCTAGCTGTAACCTCCCTAATCCCTCCCCTAACCCCTCCCCTCTTCCCCCTCCTAACATACTCGGTCATCTAAAGGTCACCTGTCAAGTTGTGATTGATCGAACGGAGGTCAAAGGTCACCTGTCAAATGCGTTTGATTTTAGGGTACCCCTATAAATATATTACAACAACTATAGAAAAATAATTCATCCATCCATTTTCTATACCTGCTTAATCCGTCGCTCTGGTCGCTGGGGGGCTGTAGCCTATCCCAGCGGTGATCGGGTGAGAGGCAGGCTACACCCTGGAGAGGTTGCCAGTTTAGACAAATAATTAATTATACAAAATTGAATTAAACTAACAACAAGCAGTTCTAGCTCTGATAACATTAGCACAGATTGAGCCACATTGATAAATGAGTCAGATGTTAAAGTAGTTCATAATGATATATCAACTATTTTAGAGAGTAGCAAAATTGCTTTTCCATCTCAGATAACACTACAACACTAATGAAAAGAGGCCAATTACGGAAAATGTGTGGGGGGAAAAAGATAAACAAAAAGATCACCCTGAAAACACAGTACCTAATCACAAATTACCTCTGTCTGCAGTCTGCATAGCTCCTCACATAAAGTCTCTGCTGGCCGAGGAAATGTGTGAATCTGTGCAAATCTAAAAAAAGACATGGATGTGTTCGCCAATTTTCAGGTTCGGGCTCTTCCTAAGACCTACACGATAAATTCCATATCAACCGAGGACACCATCAACCTGTTGGCTGCTCTGGGCCAGATCAGGTCTCTGCTGAGTGTCCGTATGGGAAGAGAAGAGGAGAAACTGATGATCAGAGGGCTAAGGTGAGATCACACTCATCTGTTAAGCTGCTTACAGGAACACCAAGAACATGCGTTTATGAGAGTCTGAAGAGAGGCCAGAGGTCATATGTGTTCTGAATAAAGGGTACGACCCTTTTTAAAAATGAGCATTCATAACACTAAAGCTGACCAAGACTAACTGTATGATGTAAATTAAGTCAACTGAGCAATGATAAACAAGACAAAATAAAAACATGCTAATTATTATTTTAACCTTATTTAAAACAAATTTTTAGAAGACATTACAGAGGCAGACCACTGTAATTAAAACGCTGCAGGAAATCACTGCTGAGAAACAAATAACATCTAAAGAGAGTGTAGTAATTCTTGGAGAAATTATCAGAAAATTAATTTCTGACCTGATATTTTTTATTGAATTGGTTTGTCTATTAAATGTTTACGTGTAATAAACTAAACTCAAGCATGACTGTAACCAAGAACGGGAGGGGAGACAAGTTTGCAACAAAAAAATAACAAATTTATTAATGGGAAAAAAAAGGCAAAAGATTAGTATCAGTAATCAATAGTGTAGGAGTGTATGGATGCGCCTGTGTGTGTGTGAGCATGCGAAACAAAAGAGCAAAGCCGCGCCTAATAAAAGATACAAACATTTTGGTAAAACAAGCATTTTGGTTATGTTTATACAACCACTCATAAGTCATGTTTCCATCCAAAAGTGATTTGAATCATTGGGAAATGCGCATTAAAAGAAATTCGAATCATGTGTGTTTCCATCAAAAGTACGGACTTTGGTGAAAACTACTAACTCGCGCTAGTTTTCTAACTCTGCCATGTACCGCCGCTTCAGACTTTTCCATTTACTTCTCATTGCAGTCCATGGTTTATTAAACCCCTGGCTACATCTTTCCACGCGGAGCTCTTGATGTATCCTGGCATTTTAATGCTGTTTACTGTCAAGAATAGCGGTTATATGTTTCTCCTTAATTAAAGTTAAAAACGCCACAATTTCTTCCTCCATCCACACAAACCTTACGTCGTCCGCCATGTTTGTTGTCTTGTGAGTGACCCGCAAACAACAGAAGCAGTCGGGGTGACAGTGCGTCACGTCAGACTTGAAAAGAACAGAGCTGTTTCCATCCCTTTCAAATGAACCAAAACCCAGCGCTAGTGAGGGTATTTTCATTTGTGCAAATCAGAGGATTTTAATTCGAATTATGGCGTTTCGATCATAATTTTCCAATGCGATACTTCTCGATGCGCATCTAAACAGGCTGATGGAAACACACCTATAGATATAGGCATTTGGATCCATTGGCTTAGCATCTCACGCACTCTGTCCACCAAGGGGTCACAATTCAAAGAAACCATGTGTGTCACATCAGGACTAATTTTAATCCCCAAGTACGTAAAACTATCATTTGTAGTTGTGAATGGTATGTCTACAATAGGCTGCAATCTTTAATTTTCATTCAAGAAGATTAGTGCCGATTTGAAACTGTTTATTTTATATCCTAATATATTTCCAAATTTAAGTTTGTTAAAAAAAAAAGGATATCGTCCGCATATGTGATGCTCATAACCACCAAGTTATACCAATGATGCTTTCATGGACTCTTATGGCCATAATCAAAGGCTCAATAGCCTAATTCCCGCTCTGCATTCTTTTAATGGCCTCTGCTAATTCCCTTGCTGTTAACTTGCAAGCCAATCCCTGTTGTCTGTTGAAGTCTGGAACTTCAACTGATCTAAAAAATTATTTTGACTCTGCAAATCATTTAAACACAAGGATCCGTAAAAATTCCTAAATGTGTTGTTCATCACTGTCAGTTCTGAAGTCCCCTCACCTGCAGGTATCTTGATGCTGTTGATTGCCCCATCTGACTGTTGTTTCCTAATTCGCCAAGCCAACAGTTTACCACATTTTTTTCCTTGATCATAATAAGACTGTTTTAACCAATTTTTTGCAACTTTGTTCATGGATAATTTATTATATTTAGTTTTCCTTATTTGCAATTTCTTTGCTTACAAATTTCGTTCCAACAATCCAATTTTTGCTTAATTGTTTCGATTTCTAAACGTCGTCGTTTGGCTCTGGATTTTGTAAAAATAATACCGTATTTTTCCGCACCATAAGGCACCTAAAAGCCTTAAATTTTCACAAAAAATGGCCGTGCGCCATATAATTCCAATGGATTCCAAAATCTGTCACAGATACCGCCATTTTGAATTTACTGTGGGGAGCGCCGAGCATTCATTGGGGCATTAATCCCCCTCCGCATCACTCACCTCTCTCCCTTCACGCCGCTCACCGCCACGATCACTTTTGCCGTGCCTCTTCGCTCTCGTACATTGGAAAAGCAACTGGCCACTTCCGTCGCTCGCTTTGCATTCGGTGAATCCAGGGTTAGGCGGATCCCAGTCATTCACTCTGAATGGGTCGAAGATTGTATGGAGCTCATACTTAGCGATTGAATCGTGTCATCATTAATGCTTTTGCCCGTTTCCCAGTGAGTGCCTGTTCTTCAGTCTGAGATGGGTGATGCAGACTGATGTGCAGTTTATAAGTGTAAAAACGACCGACGATGTTGTCCTTGACCGTCGGATCATTTCCTGCTGACACAGGGACGTAATACATACACTACGTGTGCTGGCAGCGATAAACTGATCAAAGAACATTAGGTAATACGTACGCCTTATAATCAGGTGCGCCTTATAGTGCGCGAAATAAGGTAATTTCCCCTCTAATGTACGCTTTAAATGCCTCCCTACTAACACAAGCATCAGCTTGTCATGATTAATTTAAAAAACGAACAAAAAGAAAAGAAATGATCAATGCATTCTTCAGTGAATTTGATAAACTTTGCATCCTGCAGCAGCTCAACTGGAAATCTCCATCTCTTACAGTTGTAAATAGACGTATCTATACGCAAATTTAATGATATGGCTGCATGATTGCTTATGACAATGCTATTGTACCAAGATTAATTCATTCTTGATAAGAGTCCAGAGGGGACCAAAAAATAGTTCATTCACGAGTGAGTCCCATGTGTACTAGAATAACAGGAGTATTCAATTGTATCTAAATGTTGTTCACTCCATATTTCAACCAAATCTAAATTTTTATGCGACTGCAACAGCATTTTCCTTGACTGTATGTGTGTAGAGTCAAGATTAGTGGAGCGATCTTTTGTGGGCACTAAAGCACAATTAAAATCACTGCCAATAATGTACATACCTTGCAAGGTGGACAGAGTAAGGAAGAAATTTCTGTGAAAAAACAGATGCTAACCAGGTTCAGCTATAGATGCTAACATATGTGTTGATGATATTAAGATTACTTTATTGCCATGTAGTCATTGTCACACGAAATACACGAAATTACTCATTTGACCCATCCAGGTTGGCATGGGGTCACACACTCATGGAGACAGATGCACAGATACACTGGAGCGATAGGCAGTCCTTCACACTGCCATGGGGCCTAGCTCAAGGGCACCTTGGCCTTGGCAAGGAGGTGGACTGCCACCCCTCCAGCTGTTAGTTCACTTTTTTTTAAAGTGAGAGTGGAAATTGAACTGATGTAATGGTAAAGATGTACATATAAGCACACCTCTAGCATAATAACTGTATGAGCACACATAACCTTTTTTCTATCAACTTCTGCTGCTTCTAAATGCATCTCCTGCAAGAAAATTATCTGTGACTTGAGTTGTTTGATTATGTTTAAAACCTGTTTTATTTAGGCTATTTCCTTCAATCTCCTAACATTCCTGTCACGACCAGGCTGGAACTCAGGGCGCAGATGCAGGGTTCAGGTTCTTCAATAAACAGTCTTTATTGAGGAAAACAGGTTTGACACTCCAAGACTGAGAAGTCAAAGTAGGCTATAAAACTTACCTCTAATACGCTTCTTCCGAAATAGAAGAAGCGTGGCTACAAAAAATACCAAAATAATAATTGCCTCACTAAATCGCAGTGTCACAATTCCAGCTAGTCATTTTTAGACATATTGGTGTTTTGATTTTATGAATAGAATAGAATGTAGTCCTGAACCAGTTAAGTAAGAACAGTAGTTTTATTACTGAGGATTTTATTATCAAGATATGATTGGTTGTAAGAGGCTGTGGCCCAGTAGGATAATTGAGATGGTGTGCAGTTAAAGGCGTATGAAGTCATGACTTCACATAGGTAGTTTCGCAACAATGAACTATTGAGTCTTTTCAACGGCTGATTTCTAAGACGTCAACTCATTTTCCAGACTCTGCTCATTTGTGGCAAGCAGATGGTACATTCATAACAAACTTTCAGCTTAGTTGCTTTATACGTTCTTGGTCCATTTTTCTTATAGCTTCTAGAAACTTGTGGCGAAGCTGTTTGGATATTGCCACATAAGGCAATGAAGGCTCGTAGAGAACTGATAAAGGCATTAGTAATCATCTCATCGAGGGGCTCTATATGCACACCTTGGGAACACAAGCATTTAAATAGCAGACCATAATGTCTCAGCTCCTTTCTTTCCTCTTTAATGTAAAACAGGCCAAAACAATCCATTCCATAATGAGTAAAAGGAGGAGATGCTTCTACTCACCTGCGGGGTTAGTCCACACTTTTTCTAACTTTCTACACTTAACACACTTGTAAATGCAGGATAACACTGCATTGCTACATCCAAGTATCCAGAGCCCATTTGAACGTGGTTCATTCATTATTATGCCATGGCCTTGATGTGCTTGCTGATGATAGCGTTCAATTAGCAACTTTGATACGTGATTTCTGCTGGATGTTTGATGTGTGGATACAAGGCAGCATACTCCAGACAACCTCTTACCCTGTGATAACTCCTTGTTCATCCAAGAAATGATTTGGTCTGTGTAGCCTGCTGATCTTATCCTTTGTTGTCATCTCCTTCTTTCTTTGAAGGCTTTGATTTCCTCAAAAAAGGCTTCCCTTTGGACAATTATTCCAAAGTATAAAGCGTGCTCTGCTTCCTTTCTCTTTTAAGTAATCTTGTCCAGCTGGAGAACTTTGTGGAGTGAGTGAGCAGAGTATTCTCTGCTGTCAGACTTTTAAGCACAAAGGTTTTGCAAAGTTCTGGGTCTTTGGCTGGTGTCTCTCTGACTTTATTATCACCACTGGGAAGTTTGTCATGCCAGGGAAAGTCCGGACCAGTGAACCAGTTGAACGCAATCAGCCCTTTCACTATGAGACCCCTTGATGCGTGATCAGCAGAATTTTATTCAGACATATCTCCATTGGTTTGGATTTGTAATCTTTTTGATGTGTTGAACACTGTTTGCTACAAATGTGTGAAATCATCTTGTGTCATTGTCGACCTATTCAAAGACGACTTTTGAATCAGTCCAGATAAACTCCTCTATTTCCAATCTCTCTATTTCCAATTCCCTTTAAAGAAGGTTACTTGTTCAGACAGCAACAACAACTGCTTACAGCTCAATTTTGGCACTGTGGTGACCTTTGAAGGTGTCACTCTAGCTTTGTCCATAACCAAAGAGCATGGATTCGGTTTATTGCTCTCAGGTAGGAACACTGGGTCTCATGCAACCACTCATGCGAACAGATTTTCTCTTAGGTGGTGCGTACAAGTGATTAAAGAGAAGTTGCCACATTCACAAATTTTTCCGTATTTTGAGTTTTCTGTCAGGTCCAAACAGAATTTACAAGTGAGCCAGACCTGTCGTAGGAATCACATAAAATAGTCCGCTGTTAGTTGAATCAATTTTATATTTAAGTACTTTGAAGAAATCAGACATAAATATTTAAGCTTACATTATTCTGTTTGACTTGAATTATACACTAATTGAAGGTTAATTTGACTGTATATAACAAGGTCAAATGTAACCAGCTGCGTCATGGCTGACTTGCTACTTTTGGATGTTCTCTTGGAAGAGAGCGTGTGTTCCGAGAGCGTGTAAATATCCATGCGGAGATAGACGAATGGCTGACATTGTGATTTAGGTTGCCAAGGACTGTGCTGCTGTAAATATGCAGCTTGCTTGAGCCACAACTCCAGAGAGAAACACGCCGATCAAACCCAATTCCACCACACATTCAGGTCCTCACCATCCCTGATTTTTGGACATGGGAACCTTTCAGAGGGAGATTGGAGACAGATCAGGTGTGTCCCAGTCCCAGTATCACCCAGGTACATCAAATTCCCATACACCGCTTTTGAACAGATACAAATTAAGAGGCACTTTCATGCTGTGGCTGGACTGCCAAACATAACTGGAGCAATAGACTGCACACATATACGCATCACAGCACCGTCACCTGACGTCACCGTCCCTTTCCTCATTCGCAAATAGTACAACTCCTTCAACATCCAAATCATATCAGACTCCAAATACCTTTTAAATGTTGTTGCTTGATGGCCACACAACTCCTTTGCGCTACAAAATAGCGCAGTTGGCACGCATCTTGCGCAAAGCGCAAGGACATGGCTGTCTTGTTGGTAAGTGACTTGTCTGATTGTTAATATTCACTATGCAAACTTCATCAGATTATTTACCTAAAATTCACTATTTTCTCCAGGTGATCGAGGCTATGCTTTAGCCCCCTGGCTATTGAAACTGTTAGGAAAGCCCAGTAACAACACAGGTACGCTTGTACAATGACCGTCATATGCGCACCGTGCCGTTGTGGAGCTAACTATTTGTGTGCTGAAGACAAGGTGGGTGTGTCTCAATATAGCTGCTCTATAGCCCAGTGAAGGCATTCCAGATTTTTCTGCAACCTTGGACTCAGGACACAGGTGCAGGGTCAGTTTGGATTCAAAGAGATGTTTATTATAAACACACAAACACACAGAGCACAGCAAGGCAGGGCGAGGATTTTTGGGTTTTTGTTTTACATCTTATTATTCTTAAAATTTTTCAACACATCGGCAAGGCATGCAAGACTACTTGATATCTTATCCAACGTCGCAGACATATTCTCTTTTTCAGAACTGCATTGGACACCACTTGTGTGTGTGGTAGACGACGGTGAGCTGGAGCATCACAGCTGTGGTGCTGCGTCTAATTGCTCTTCCTCTAAATAAAATATTGAAGATGATTGTTTGACTATTCCTTTCACATACAAAACATACAACAAAGGGAAATAAATGAGTAGAATCAGAGGAGGGTAAATCTTGTTTCATTCTTTTTATTTCATGCTAGTTGATACTGTTAATGTGGTCATTATGAATTATAAAAATGTGAAATTAAGAAATTATTTTCAACATTATACCATTTCAGTCAGGTATGTTGGCCATATCTTCATATTCAGGTTGATGCAAGTCGGTATCCAGGGGAGCATCCTCCACTGAAATGCCTGACAGTGCAACTTCACCTATTATGGAGCATATTTTTTCATTCAGTGTCAGTTACGCAGATTTCCCCTTGATTTCCTCCTGTGATCGAGTACCTGGCCATGGCGAGACGTTTTTTTGAAGCCATTTTCATGACAGTACGTGACAGTACAAACCACAGGTGACACGGAATTAACAGCACTTGTAAATTCTTCCCATTCCTTCGCTTTAGCAGGTCCCGTAATTCCACTGTTGACGCTGATAAAAATTATTATTATTTTTGGGTGTTGAGCATGCAAATTTACTATCCTCATGCACGTGTACTTAAATATGCACAGGTGACATTCATCATGTTTACACAGGCCGTTTATAAATTTTTTCGAAGTTAAGAGCGTTTGTTGAATCTGGGGTGGCATGTTTGTAAGAGACCTTCATGCGAAAAAAGTGAAATTTAGAATAAGAAAATGTTCTTGCATGAGACCCATTCTCCATGTCCTGAGATGCTTGTATCTGAGAAGTGATACAGCTCATATCTTTGAACTTCCTTAAGGCTGTCTGGCAGATAACATAGATGAATTTTAATATTACCCAGTTTCTTTAAGTTCAAGAGCCAACACTCCCACCATGGCCTTAGATCATCAGACAGCGGCTCATCCCATTCAATCTTGTCATGACACATACACTAAAGTATAAAAGATAAAGAAGCTTTATTGTCATTATACAAGAATAGCACAACATTTCATTTGGCAGCAGCTCTTATAGCAGCTAAAATATCATAAGCATAAAAACATAATACAATTAATAAATAATATTAATATTAAAAATGTTATAAAATAGTCTGTAGTGAAAGTCTGGTTAAAAACTAAAATCATTAAATGAGCTTAACTATAGAACAGGAATGATACCTAATAACCACCCATGGTGTAACACTGGACTTAAACAAAGTATCCATGTGTCAAGGAGAATGTAAGGAAAACCATTGAAATAGTTAATGAGAAAAACTTTGCACTCCCAAAGTTGAAGTTTATGACAGAAGTGAACCCTTTCTTTCAATATTTGGGGTGGCGGTGTTGTCAGTGATTAGGACTCTGACAAGAACAGGAATTCAGCATCATTCCATGGTAAGACTTTTAATAACTTTTTAGTCTAACTCATTCTTCTCCCTCTGCAGTGACATTATGAACAACAAGGTGTTCTACCAGCATCCTAACTTAATGAGAGCCCTAGGGATGCATGAGACTGTCATGGAGGTCATGGTCAATGTACTCAGTGGAGGAGACTCTAAGGTACGTACAGGAAGTGTGATTAGCCTGCTGAGATCGTAATCAAGCCTGTACTAATAAAAATGACTAGAGAATCGATGGCCCTATAGTTACAAGGGACAAAAGTAAAGTAGTTGAGGGTTGTCATGCCGAATATCATTGAATTCATTGAAACAAAAAAGACATGTCTACAAATGAAAAAAACTTTTACTTTGCATTTTATGCATTAAGGAAACTATAATTTGGGAAAAATATACACATTTACTAATTAGAGGATTTTGATTTTTGTCTTAACGTTTCTGTATGTGATGTCTTTATTTCTGTTTTTGCAGGAAATCACCTTTCCCAAAATGGTAGCCAACTGTTGTCGTTTTCTGTGCTACTTCTGTCGAATCAGCCGGCAGAACCAGAAAGCCATGTTTGACCATCTGAGCTACCTGTTAGAGAATAGCAGTGTTGGCCTTGGTGAGTGTATGCAGTTCACACTGTAACTGCATCCTTTCTTTTGTTGACCCCGGCAGTTTTGGTTTGAAACAAACTTGCCTGCTAGTGCTCAAAATTGTCTGAGTTTACTGGATCCAATGTTTGTGCTGTGATGTGTAATTCAAAATAAAACAGAAACAGATACATGTGGAAACAGGCAAATAAAAAAATGGACTTCAATTAACCTTACAAATGCAAACGGTATATAAAATACAAAAGATGACAACAAATGAAAATTCAAACAAGAAAACTTCCCCTTGTGGGATAGTTTGGTCATTCAAGGTGTGAGTGGTCATGACACTGCCTGGGGGAAGTCAGGCTGCATTTTTTGTGTGAAATCATTTTCACACATAAACACCAGAGATTTTCTGCAAAAACCAACAACACTTTAGTCTGAACTGTTTCCACAGTTGCTGTTGACACAAACACAGTAAAAGGCATTCTGCCATAGATGTGCTGTCCTGACTGGATATAAGAATTTTCTTTGAACATTTGCTTATCTTTTTCATTTTCAGTCCAGTTCTTGTCCTTTACCTTTTTTCAGGAACAAGGACTGGAATATGTATTTTTCGGTTTGCAAAACCACTTGACACTAACCTATGACTCATTAAAGCATAACAAAGGCATGCAACTGATGGGATGAAAGCAATTTCGTGTCTGTACATAATAGACAAGCAGAGAACCGTAGAACCAGTTTCAAATAGTATCTCGCAAAAGAACAGGACAAAAGAATAAGTGGCAGGTCAAAAAAAGAAAAGAAGGGAATGCTTGGTCTGAAGCACGAACGAGAGCAACTTTACTTTACTTTGTATCTGCCATGGTTGCTCTACAAAAATATTTTTCACCCAAAGTCAATGTTGTTTTAGACAATTATGCAGTATGTGGCCGCATTACATGATCTTGCTTCCAAATGTGGATTTGAATATAGATTTGATGAAATGATCTGCAACCAACAAATTGAACAAGTTTCTAGCTCCAGCAAAAGACAAAGACTTTTGCTTGAGCCTGACTTGATGCTGGATAAAGCTGTTACTCTTACAAATCGAATCTGCTGTTCATCAAGCTGAAACCACAACTGCAGACAGCAGTATTCCAGTCCAAACTGTGTAGCTCCATACACTTACCTCTAAAATCAGGCACAAACAGAACACTTGCCTAAGTAAGCCTCCTCATGTTGCTAAGTCTGCTCAACATGTGTGTTCAGACAAACATTTGGTTAAATTCCTCCAGTGCCCTGGGGCCTGTTGTTTAAAACCTAGATAAGGGATTAAGCCGGGACATGTTGGTTATCCTGGCTGAATTTAGCCTGCAGTCGGTTGTTCGAAAGCTGGATAAGTTCATCCTGGTCAAGTTACCATGGTGATTTATTCTCTGCAGCTAACCTGCTCCAGACCAGGCTAAATGCCAGGCTTAGTTGATTCTGTTGGCTTATCTTTGGAGATAGCGGCTGCGCTGATCAGAAATTGTGTTTTATACACACGTGGACAAAATTGTTGGTACCCCTCAGTTAAAGAAGGAAAAAGAAGGAAGAAGGAAAGTAACAATAAATAAAAATCCATTGAAAATTAAATAATCAAAATCAGCCATTACTTTTGAAATGTTGATTAACATAATTCTTTTTAAAAAACAAACTAATGAAATAGGGCTGGACAAAAATGATGGTACCTCTATAAAAGATTGAAAACTATTTGACCAGAGTGACATGATTAACTCAGGTGTGTCCTTTAATTGACATCACAGGTGTTTCCAAACTCATAATCAGTCAGTCTGCCTATTTAAAGGGAGACAAGTAGTCACTCTGCTGTTTGGTGAAAAGGTGTGTACCACACTGAACATGGACAACAGAAAGCGGAGGAGAGAATTGTCCCAGGACATCCGAATAAAAATTATAGACAAACATCTTAAAGGTGCAGGCTATAAGACCATCTCTAAACAGCTTGAAGTTCCTGTGACAACAGTGGCTCATATTATTCAGAAGTTCAAGACCCACGGGACAGTAGCCAACCTCCCTGGACGTGGCCGCAAGAGGAAAATTGATGACAGATTGAAGAGACAGATCGTTCGAATTGTATCCAAAGTGCCCAGGACAACCTCCAAAGAAATTAAAGGTGAACTCCAAGGCCAAGGTACATCAGTGTCAGATCGCACCATTCATCGTTGTTTGAGCCAACGTGGACTTCATGGGAGACGACCAAGGAGGACACCACTGCTGAAAGAAAATCATAAAAAAGCGAGACTGGAATTTGCAAAAATGCTTGTTGACAAACCACAAAGCTTCTGGGAGAATGTCCTTTGGACAGATGAGACCAAACTGGAGCTTTTTGGTAAGGCACATCAACTCTATGTTCATAGACTCAAAAACCAAGCATACGAAGAAAAGAACACTGTCCCTACGGTGAAACATGGAGGAGGCTCAGCAATGTTTTGGGGCTGCTTTGCTGCATCTGGCACAGGGTGTCTTGAATGTGTGCAAGGTAAAATGAAATCTGACGACTATCAAGGCATTCTGGAGAGAAATGTGCTGCCTAGTGTCAGAAAGCTTGGTCTCAGTCGCAGGTCATGGGTCTTCCAACAGGACAACAATCCAAAACACACAGCCAAAAACACCCAAGAATGGCTGAGAGAAAAGCGTTGGACTATTCTAAAGTGGCTTTCCATGAGCCCAGATCTGAATCCCATTGAACATCTGTGGAAGGAGCTGAAACATGCCATTTGGAGAAGACACCCATCAAACCTGAGACAACTGGAGCAGTTTGCTCATGAGGAGAGGGCCAAAATACCTGTTGACAGCTGCAGAACGCTCATTGACAAATACAGAAATCGTTTAATTGCAGTGATTGCCTCAAAAGGTTGTGCAACAAAATATTAAGTTATGGGTACCATCATTTTTGTCCAGGGCTGGACAAAAATTGTAAGTTTCAAGTGATTTCAGTGAGAATTGTGGGTTTTTCCTTCTTTAACTGAGGGGTACCAACAATTTTGTCCACGTGTGTACAGTTATTCCATGTTCTGAAGAAGGCTACACATTGGCCTTGTTTTTAAACAAACAACACCTTGGCTAAATTATTTTAAAAAAAGAAATAAAACAAAACATAGTCAAATTAAAAAAATAGCTAAAGTTAGCCTATTACGATAGTTCTTTTTCACAATTGGGGCTTATTATACATGTATAATAGGCCCCAATTTTAGGCCCCAATTTTTATTATACATGTATCATGTCAGGACCTGGTGCAGTCCAGCTCTTCATACGTGAGACTCTTTTTGGATATCTGCCACTGGTTCCTGTTCTGGAAGATTGCTCTTATCAGCTCTTAGATTCACTTGCCATGGAGCATAGGTGTTCTCTCTCATATGCTCTTCACTAAACCGCTCTTGGACGGTTTACAGGAGAACATCCTATTTATTTTCCTGACTTCAGGAAGGTGAGAAATGGGGCAAAGATTATTGAAGTCGTTGGGATCTGAACCAGGTTTTTTCAGGAAAGGACTGACAGCTGCAGACCTGAAAATTCCAGTGGACAGTGAGGAGTGGATAATGGCAGATATGAAGGGGGGCAGAAAAGGGTGGCAGCATTTGACCAGGACTGTGGGGAGGGGGTCAAGAAGAAGGCTTGGACTTGCTGATGAGGTCCAAGATTAATGAGGGTTGAGGGAGACCAAAGTTGGAAAATGGTTGACAGAGCGGAAGAAGTTCAGGTGAGGGGAGGAGAGAGGTAGAGGAGCCAAGGTGCTAGTGGATTTTGCTGACCTTCTCGTTGAAAAACAGGAGGAGAGAGTTGCAGGTTTCAGAGCAGTAGAGGTGGTGGGGGTAGGGAGTCAAGGGGTTGAAAGATACTATTAAATACTGGAGAACATCCTATTTATTTTCCTGACTTCAGCTTCAGTTGTTTCTTAGCTAGTTTAGATGTTGCGTTTCAAAGTTTCCATTGCTCCCACATCCTCTGCATATATTCCTTTTCACTGGGATAGCTGGAATAGTAGCATTCCAACAATGTGAGATTCTCCACTCAATTCCTAGCCTTGTTCTCGTGGCCCCCAACACCTAATGTGGACCTAAGGCCTACAGTTTCCTATTGACTTAATGAATTGTCTGTGGTATTCGTTGACCAAAATAACAGAGAGGGACACTACAACAACAACAACTTATTTCTCTTCCTTTGATTTACACCTCTTTTAAAGCAGAAAATCTTAAGGCATAGACGGACTCTATTATGCCCCTGTTTATGTCAGGGTCTGCCTTTTTTTAGATCTGTAGTACTTATTAATCCCTGGATTATATTATTATGATTTGAGGGAGCATACAATAAAGAGAACTCAGATCACAATGCAAACTAAGATACAATACATATTTAAAATGCTTCCTCAAATTCTTACATTTACCTTGTCTGTAATTTGACCATGGACGGCTTTGAGGCCATCAATCCCTCTTTTTGGCACAACCTTATCACCTGTCAAACACTGAGTGCAGTCCTGAGTCTACTCCTCAGCAGATTTTACAATCACTCACACCTTGAACCAAGTTACCAACACATCTCACCTGTTGGCCAGGTAATTAAACAACTCACAGGTGACAACAGCCCAAATGATTCATAGGAAGAGCGTGTGGTCAGTGACACATGATGCAACTTCTGCAGCTCTCAAATTGTGAATGTCCCTTCAGCATCATATAGAGCAGAAAATCACCCCCAGTCAGTGAAAACTATCATTTGGATTAGCAGCAAGACATCTTCAAAAACTGAGAAAAGTTAAGAGGTTCTCCTCTATTTACTTTGTTTCAGTAGCATTTTTCACACATTTTCACACACAACATTCACTGTCTGAGCATAGCTCAGTTTAGTATCCAGGAGACAAACTCCCAAGACTTTTCTTTTATTTACTTGTATGTTTTTTTTCTCCATATTTCCCCTCCTCTCTGCAGCATCTCCATCTATGCGAGGATCCACTCCTCTAGATGTGGCTGCAGCATCAGTCATGGATAACAATGAGCTGGCCCTTGCTTTGAGAGAGCCAGACCTTGAGAAGGTGAGATTGAGGAACACACGTGCTCCCCATTTGTGAGGTCCTACTATTGACATGCTTTACAACAGTTGTTCCCAACAATCGGTCCTCCCCCCATAAGGCGACTCCAAAGATTACAGTGAGTGTGTTGGGGTTACACTCTGCACAGAGGTTGTCAAAATTAGATTTGCACATGTACAAAATCATAACATGTTTACTTGATTGATTTATCAAAAGTCACGTGAAAATGATACCTATTACTCTTATTTACCCAACAGCCTCACAATGCCTGTTGGGTAAATAAATGTTTTTTTTTTTAAAGAGAGTCTCTATAACCCTGTATAAACTGCCAACTTATGTGTTTTATTAAAACCGCACACCTTGCAAACACATGGATGGTCCTGGATCAAACATTGATAAGTTAGAAAGTTAGAAAAATAAACAAGCAGCTCAAAAATTCCCACCAGAATTGAAATGGCTAAAGGGCACTTTGCGAGTGTCATTACACCGCAATTTACTTTACATATTAGTATGGTTTGGGAGGAAATGAAATCACAGTATGCGATTGTTTCACTGACGCATACTTGTAAAATTAATTTCCACCTTTAAGGGGGATATAAAGAAATATTTCCAGAACAGTACTTAAGTTTTGGATTGTCAAAAGTTTTTAGAATTTTTTGGGATTTTTTTTTTGGAAGTTTTAGGAGTGAAAAAGTTTGACTGATTGATTTCACCATAATTCATAATTCCTGGAAAAACCTAACTATCCATCTGTCTGCCTTCCTTCCTGTCCCTGCCTACCTACCCACCCCAACCCTACCCACCCCAGGTAGTTCAGTATCTTGCTGGCTGTGGGCTACAGAGCTGTGTGATGCTAGTGCATAAAGGCTACCCTGATATAGGCTGGAACCCTGTGGAGGGGGAGAGATACCTGGACCTCTTACGCTTTGCTGTTTTCTGCAATGGTAAAATCTGAAACTGTTTAAAAAACTAATACAGGCTTATTTAAACTTTGTTTCAAATTCTAATTAATTTGAAGATACCTGAAAATGTCTGTTAGCACAAAACCTACAGTTTTTACTATTGCAAGCTTTTGCCATTTTGTCCCTATTGTATGGCTAGGTGAAAGCGTGGAAGAGAATGCCAATGTTGTGGTGAGACTTCTTATCCGCAGACCTGAATGTTTCGGCCCCGCTCTTCGAGGTGAAGGGGGTGATGGGTTGCTTGCAGCGATCGAGGAAGCTATAAAGATTTCTCAAGATCCTTCCAGAGATGGTCCATCTCCAACATCTGAGAGCAGCAAAACATTGTAAGACAACTTGTAACCTAAACATATATCCTATATCATATGTCAATATTTATGAAAGAAATCAGTTGTTTAGGCTCATACACGCTCTAATAATGCTTGAGCAAGGTTTACAGTACAAGTTGTGCCATGGGGTTTCTTTATTTCAGTTGGTCACAAGACCATTAACATTCTTTCTTTACTGGTATAAAAATATATAACTTTGGTTCAATTCAATTAAATTCAGTTTTATACATATTGCAACAAATCACAATCATTGACATCTCAAGGCACGAGTCAATCCCCCTTCTTGAGTATGTATGAGCTGACGGTGGCAAGCAAAACTCCCCTTAACAGGAAGAAACCTTCAGCAGAACCAGGAAGGGCAGCCATCTGCCTTAATCAGCTGGGGTTGAGAGGACAGGAAAGAGGTGTCAACAAGCACCAGGACACCAGGTCAGGGATACACGCTAAGAAAGAGAAACACATGTTAATGACAAAAACCATCAGTAGGGTTACATGAGTGCCATCGGATCCGATTAATGGCTAAATTACAATAAGACTGAGTTATTCAGTTCATGTAGACACCTTAATCTGACAAAAAAACAGATCGTATTGGGTTACTCGCGATCGGATTAAGACCCCTAGATAACTCAATCCAAATGTACACTGAACGTGCATGAAGATGTCAACCGGAAGTGGCTTTATTAGCGATAGTTAAAATAGGTACAGCGCCACCTATCGTACTGGGGTATGACATACTTTGTGCCAGTGATTCAATTCATTCAACGCTATATGTCCAAGGATAATTACCCTTGCTCAGATAAGGAGCATAACCCAACTATAGCTATAATCAAGTTAATCTCATCATGTAGACCCACTGAATGTCATATGTGCAATGGATTAAAGAGAGTGTGAGGAGAGGCATATCATGGAAGGTTCTCCAATAGTCTAGGCTTGTATTTGTATTTGTAACTATAAGCTTTATCAAAAATGAAAGTTTTAAGGCTTATCTTGAGGGGGCGTCTTCTTTCTGAATCCATGGCAGCAGCTGGTTCCACAAGAGGGGCCTGATAACTGAAGGCTCTGCCACCCATTCTACTTTTTCTTCTAATTTTGTTCTGAAAATATCAAACTTTGAGATCTTTAAGATGTGATAGAGCTTGGTCATGTAGAGGTTTATATGTGAGAATTTTTAATCCTTTTCTGGATTTAACAGGGAGGCAATGAAGACCAACCAAAACTGGAGAATTATTATTACTATTATCTCTGCTGCTACAATGACAATTACATCTTTATTGTCATTGTAGCATGTACAACAAAATTAGTGTCATTCAGTCAGTGCATTAAAAAAAAGGAAAAAAGCATTTAAAAACAGATGAATAAATAACACACACACACAAGCATACATATATGTGATAATTGCACCGATATCTTAAAAGATAAATAGTCATGTATTGGCAGCATTAAATGTGGCGACTGCAGTGGGATAAAAACTGTTCTTTAGTCTATTTGTCCTTGTTCTTAAAATTTGGTACCATATCCCAGATAGGAGCAGTTCGAAGAGTGGGTGTCCAGGGTGGGAAATGTCCCTTATGATATTATTTGCTTTCTTGGGGCACTGGGAACTATGCAGCTCCTCCAGTGTGGGGAGAGGGCACCCGGAGATCTTCTGTGCAGTTTTGATGACTCTCTGAAGGGCTGTCCTCTGGACCACTGTGCAGCTTCTGTACCGCATGCATATACAACACGTGAGGATGCTTTCAATGCAGCTTCGATAAAAGGACACCAGCAGTCTCTGGGAGATGTTGTTTTTCTTCAGAGTCTCAGGAAGTGCAGTCTCTGCTGGGCCTTTTTTAGCAGCTCCGAGGTGTTCACGCCCCAGGTCAGGTCCTCCTCAAGATGGACTGCCAGGAAGCGGAAGATGGACCTCCGCTTCCTGGCAGTCCTTTCCACACCGTCCCTGTTGATGTATAGTGGAAGGATATCCGTTTTTTTTCCTCCTGAAATCGATGATGACGTCTTTCGTTTTGGAGGTATTGAGGAGCAGACTGTTTTCCCTGCACCACACAACCGCTCAGTCTCCTCCCTCACCCCCCCCCCCCCCCCCCACCCCAGAGATGGGCCCCACCACCACGGTGTCATCAGCTTATTTGACAATGGTGTTGCAGTGGTGGGTGGAGGTGCAGTCGTAGGTTTACAGGGTGTAGAGTAAAGGGCTCAGCAAACAGCCCTGTGGGGAGCCAGTCCTGAGAATCAGGGCCGTGAAATGTGTGTTGGCTCATTCCCACCGACTGCGACCAGACAGGAAGCTCCTGAACCATGTTCAAGTGGAGTGTGGAAGATCCAAGTCCATCAGTTTGCCCACCAGTTTATGTTGGAGAATGGTGTTAAAAGCAGTGCTGAAGTCCACAAAGAGCAGCCACACGTAGGTCCCCTGATGCTCCAGGGGGACAACGCAGCATGGAGGGCTGTGGCTACTTTATCTTCCGTGGATCTGTTTGCCTTGTATCCAAACTGGTGTGGGTCAAAAGTTGGTGGGAGGAGTGAGGTGATATATCCTGTACAAGTTTTTCAAAGTACTTCATTGCCACTGGGGTGAGTGCAACTGGCCGGTAGTCATTGAGACTGGTGATGTGGGGTTTCTTGCGCAGGGGGACTATGATGGAGGACTTCAGCCAGGGTAGGACAGTGGACTGGGACAGGGACCGGTTGAAAATCCTGGTGAAGACTCCAGCCAGTTGGTCCGCACAGTCCTTCAGCACACGTCTGGAAATGCCATCAGGTCCAGCAGCTTTTCTTGGGTTTACGGCCCACAGTGTGCGCCTCACCTCACGCTCCTGTGAGGGTGAGGCTTCCATGGGCCACAGGGTGAAGTGTGGCTGCGTCTGGTTGCTCTGCCTTGAAGTGGGCAAAGAAAAGGTTCAGCTGCTCTGTCAGTGAGGTGTCCCCTTCAGCAGCCCCAAGGTTGGTCCTGTAATTGGTGAGGTGCTGGACTCCCTTCCATACCTACCTGCTGTTGTTGCAATCCAGGTGGTCTTCAATCCTCCTTTTGTAGTCTAATTTGTTATCTCTGATGCCACTCCTCAGGTTAGCTCGGGCCGCGCTGTACAGAGACCTGTCACTAGACCTGAAGGCGATCTTTCTCTCCTTTAGCAGCAGCTGGACCTTCCAGTTCATCCAGGGCTTTTGGCTGGTGTAGATCTGGATGTACTTGTCCACGGTGACAGTGTCTAACATAACATAGTACACTATCCGTGAGCACCTCCAGGTCTGGATGTTCAAAGATGTTTTAGTTAGTCCTGTCGAAACAGTCCTGCAGCTGCTGAGAGGCACCATCAGTCTTTGTGATGGTAAGAGCAGTTCTCCTGAGGGGGCAATATGCAGGGATTAAATGCAGGGACATGTGATCAGACTGGCCCAGGTGAGGTAGTGGGCTAGCTTTGTAGCCCGGCTTGATGTTGGAGTAGACCTTGTCCAGTGTTTTGGCTCCTCTAGTAGCCTTCTTCACATGCTAATGGAATTTAGGGAGCACTGTCTTTAAATCTATATGATTAAAGTCCCCTGTTAGAATGTGCACAGCATCAGGATACATGCTCTGCTGATTGCAAATGCTGCCATGTAGATGTCCTATAGCCAAGTTAGCATTAGGGTCCAGTGGAATGTAAACAGTAGTTATTATGACCACCGTAAACTCCCTCGGGAGATAGATGGGCCCACATTTAACAGTCACATAATCCAGTTCTGGGGAGCAGTGGCTCTCAACAGTCACTGTGTTAGTACACCAGTTGTTGCTGACATAAACACAGAGCCCCCCTCCTTTGCTCTTACCTGGGAAGCGGTGGTCTGTGTGGCTGCCTCCATAGCCTAACTAGTGCACCAGCTCTGCAGCCTGGCTTCTGCTTCCTCTCCCTGTGCTGCCTTCGCCTCCTCACCACGGGGACGATAATCCAAGAAGAGCCGGTGCTCCTTTAGAGTCAGAAAATACGGAGTCATGCTTATAGTCTTACCAATTGATTAGTTTAAATTGCTTTCATTTTTAAGTATAACTAAGTATCATCTACATTGCAATTGAAATTTATGCCATCCTGTGTAATAGTGTTGTCTAATAGAAACACATACAGTACAAGTAAAAAGAATAGGTCCAAGCACAGAACCCTGTTGACCTCCACGACTACCTCTGATGTGTGAGGAAGATTCCTTATTTACGTCAACAAGTTGGGTTCTATCAGATAAATTGGATGATAAATACTATAATCAGCTAACAGTCATGGTAAAGTCAATAAAGGTTTATCTAAAGCATCCTTAAATGCCTGTTAACAAAGATGGATTGATCAAATCCAATACAGCAGTGTTGATTAAGGGAAAAACCTCCATGAACAGTTTGGTTGGGAAAGGATCGAAAACACATGTTGACTATTTTGATGAAGCTATGGTTGTTGTTAGTTCTGAGAGCTTGACGGTACACCAACATTTGAAACATCAGGTCCTACAACCTCTTCTGAAGGTGCCATACTTATGATACACCAGTGACAATAGTGGGAAGGGTTCTATTGATTCTCTCTCTGATGGGGAAACTCATAAAGTCAACACTACTAAGAGTTCAAATAAATGTATGGCTCAACAGAGCTAGAACTCTTAGTCAGCCTAGCTATAGTGCTGAAGAGAAACCTGGGGTTGTTCTTATCATCTAATATCAATGATGAATAACAACCAGTTCTAGCTTTGCAAAGGGTGTTCTTATAAATTAGTCACCTATTTTTCAAGACTAAGTGAGATTCTTCTCAATTAAAGGCCATTTTCTTTACTTCTTTAACTTTTTTTAAGCCTGTTATGCATCTTATGTATCTTCTGTCTGATCACATTCTCTTTCAGAAGGACATCAGAATCAGATTCAGAATCAGTGACAGTTTTATTGCCAAGTAGGTGCACACATAAAAGGAATATGTCGTGGTGTGCTTGTGCTTTGTTTTCCGGGTAATTAAATAAAAACAATAAATAAGAACAGTAAGTAAAAGTGAAAGTGAAACAAGTATGTACTGGTATTGGTACAGGTATTGTGTTGACAGTATGTGGAGGAGATAGTATACATCAATGTAATGTGTCGAGGGTGGTGGGGTCAGTGTCACGGGGGGTCTCTGGTCTTGTTTATGAGGCCAGATGCAGAGGGGAAGAAACTGTTCTTGTGGCGTTAGGTTTCGGTCTTGATGGACTGCAGCCTGCTGCCAGAAGGGAGCGGGTCAAACAGTTTGTGTCCGGGATGGGAGCGTACCAGAAGGTCATGGAGGAGGTGAGGATGGACTTGATGATGGCAGAGTTGAAGTGCACCATCATTGCCCTTAGCAGGTTGAATTTCTTCAACTGCATAAAGAAAACAATGTAAAATTGCAGAGAATGGGACAATTTATAAAACAAATCAATCAAATAAATAAATAGAAAATCAACTCAAGCCATGGTCTAAGCTCATAGGACTCTTTTGTATACTAAGTTCAGGTCTGCCTTGCTGTAGTAAGTGGGTGTTTTTTTTAAATGAATAACTGTTGTTCCAGTCTTAAAGTTTCATTCAGAATTTGTTTGAACAGATTAAGTGATGGAGGTCTCTGCTGATTCCAGTCAAGTAGGCTACATTTCTTCGCTATGTAGGATATTATGTTGATCCTCTTCATGTACGTGGGATGCAATGTCTTGTCCTGTTCTGTGCCAAAGAGGTATCATGTTGATGTAAAGTCCAGTTTATGTACAGCCCTCCAGAAAAGCTTTAATTCTTTGCATTCCCAAAAAACGTGCATAATTGATCCCGTACACGTTTTACAGCAATGGCATCTTGGGGTTGAATTAGGAAACATCTTACTTAGATGGAGCAGGGTAAAGTAGGTCCTGTGTATAAACTTGTAATTCTGTTCAATAACTTTATTACAAGACAATGATGTAAAGGTATTCTGACATATTATATTCCACTGTTCTTCACCAAAGTCACATCCCAAATCCCCCTGCCATCTATTGTTAAGTGGGGTGAAGGAGGAGCTGTGGTGGTCTAACAAAGCATTATAAATTACTGAGAATTTTCCCTTTAGTAATGTGGTTTTCATCAAAATCTTCTCTGTCTTATCTTATCTGTGGAAAGATTTGTCAGTCCCATTTATGTTTATGCATTTAGCAGACGCTTTTATCCAAAGCGACTTACAGGTAGGCAGGTAGGGTAAGGGGGTCTTGCCTGAGGACCCCTACTGGAGGTAGTATCTTTCATGCAGGGGATTTGAACCCAGATCACCCACATGAAAGATGGAAATCATACCACTACACTATCCAGTCCAATTTATTAAATGAATGTGTCCCCGTAACTGATGAAAATTTGTATGTGAATGTGCTCCTTTATTCCGCTGGCATGCCAGTACTGCAGAGTGTCTCTTTGAAACATCAGTTTTGTTTAGCCAGTGGATAGTGATCCCCATAAATGCCTTGTTCACAGCTGACCAGCAATCTGCTGTTGTGCACACAACATCAATCTCAGTGTCTGTACTTTTTTTCTTGATAGGACGTTTTTGGATGGCTGCAACCCCTTAATTAGGTTCATGAACGCTCGTTCATTGAACGCGTTCAGGCACAACACTGCAGGGGAGTGACTGAAACAAATAACTAAAACGCAGCAACACGTTCATTTTAATTTCATTAATTCGTCCGAGAAATTAAATGGGGAGCATCAGTGTTCTAGTTCTTCCTTTATCTTTTTGATTAAAGGGATGTAATTTAAATGGTAAAGATTTCCAAGTTTTGAAGACACATCCACTCCTAGATATTTAAAACTGTTTTGAGCCCATGTGAAGGGCGAGATTTTCCTGAGTTCATCCGAGACCAACGAGTTTATTAATAGGGCATTTGATTTTGTCAAATTAATTTTATAGCCTGATATTGATCCAAACCTGTTGATAAGGTTCAGGACTGCTGGGATTGATCTCCCAGGGCTAGTTAGGTATGAAATTATGTATTTCAGCATAAAATTAAATTTTGTTCTTTATTTTCCCAATATCAATACCAGAAATCTTTTCATTCGTCCATATTGCTTCTGCGATTGGTTCAATCGCCAAATTGAATAAGAATTGAATAAGAATGGGGATAACGGACATCCCTGTCGACAGCCCCTGAACATATCAAATTTTAAAGTAAATTTACCATTTATGCATTTGACCTTGTGGGTTGCTATACATAGCTCTGATCCAACCAATGCATTTTTCCCGAACAGCAAACAAATACAACCACTATGTGTTAATAACCCCGTGCGTAATATGTGAAATGTCTCACCTTTTCTCCAGTGCACTTCTGCACTAGGTTACTGTATGAACATGTTTGTTGTGAGTTAAACAGAAACATAGGTATTTACCTTGGGTGTCACCCACATGTGCTCCCACCACCCCCTGAGAGAGCACTGTCACCCATAATTGCACAGACTCTCTGTTCAAGCAGGGTGGGCCCCTCTTCTCCTGTCCCCCTGCCTGTTTTGGCCACACTTCGGTGGTGGGCAGCCAGTCTCCGCTTCACATCCACTTTAATATCAGACCACTTCTTTTTCACCTCTGCTTGTGTGCGCTTCTCAGACCCCACAGCATTACAGCCTCGCACACGCTCTCCCACCCACTCCTCTTATGTTTGCTGCTTATCCCAGAGAACAGCGTGCCAAAGAGCACATTTTGGCGGGCCTCCACTTCAGAAAGTAGCGTGTCCATCTCACTTTCCTTGAAGTTCTTCTTTTTTCCCATCTTACTCATTATTTTTTCTTTATTTTCTGATCATGTGGAGAGGGCTCATTTAAGTATGATTTGCATATTTAAATAGGAGCGTGGACAGGGAGAAGTCATGTATGTGCGCTCAATTCCATGGTGATTGGGATGTACAAAGGAAATGTGCTCGGTTCATGCGTACGCACAGATTCATACATCTGGATATTTTTGTACATAGGAGGGCATTTGGGTTTGAGCGTAAGCCATGTTTCAGTTTTTTAATGTGCTCTGTTTGAACTAGATTAAGAGTTTTCTAACAGCATTTAGTTTTTTCAGTTTTTCCTCTGTAGGTGATTGTTTATGCGATTGCTCCAGATTGCGAAGCCCCTATTGTGAAGAATCACAGTAACGAAGGCCCTATTGTATCTGAAGGCATTATTTACTTTTTATTATTAGGGCCCGAGCTGTGAAACAGCGGAGTGCCTAACGAATGGGGTTATTTTGGGGTACCCTTTGCCGACTCACAAAAAAGCCTATGGACACCATGGTGCCAGGTCCACAGGAAGTTGGCCATTTTGAGTGGAACATGCGTTTCGGCGCCATTTTTTTCCACACCTCGCATATGATCGAACTCCTACAGATTTCATGCTACAGGCTTCAAACTTTGCCAGGTTACTCTTCAGTCATGGGGGACTAAAAGTTGCACAAATGGCGCCACTGTTATCAAGGTTTATTCAATTGAATAGCGAGTATGTTACACCCGATATGAGGATAGCTGCCAATGAGTTGATTTAACAACAGTAAAATGTTAACATGATCATCTTGCTTCAGTCAGATTTCTATAAAACAAAACAAATCAATATAATGATCATCAATGAAGTATCTTAAAGAATTTATTGTTTCTAAAAGTATAATGGAAGGGAGACTCTTTAGTTTTCAAGCCCCTCTCTTATGGAACCAGCTTTCAGTATGGATTTGGAAAGAAAACAGACTCTCTACCTTTAAGATTAGGCTTAAAAATTTACTTTTTGATTAAGCTTATAGTTAGGGATGACTCAGGTGACCCTTAAACATCCTTTAGTTAGGCCTGGACTGTTTAGGAAGCCCCCCATGATGCACCCCTTTCCTCACTCTGCTCTCTTTACATTCCATGTACATATAACATTATTGTGATTAACTTGTGTTTCTCTTTCTCAGCAGGTGTCCCTGGCCTGGTTTTATGGTGCTTCTTGACCCTCTTTTCCTGTTCTCACAATGCCCAAGCAGACCGCCACCCTTCCTGAGTCTCGTTCTGCTGAAGGTTTCTTCCTGTTAAAAGGGAGATTTTTCTTTTCACCGTCATAAAAGTTGCATAAGAATAAAAGTGAAATGAGAATGGCCCAATAAAACATAAAATCATGAAGATAAATATCACAAGTCAAATTGCCACGATAAAAATGATCCAACAAAAACATGCAAATTTGAACTGTATACCACAGTAATATTGTGAGGAATTAATTTAGTAAGATCAGGTTCTTTAAATTTGTTATTTTGAAGTTGATACCATACAGCAGCATAATTAATGCCCTTTTCCCCTATTCAGAACAGGCGATGGAAACAGACAGACAATCCTAACTGGGAGAGAATAACTTCCTCAGCTTTTTTTAAAAATGTAGGACTATATAAAAAGGAAGCAGACTAAGAATAGCCATGTAGATAAATAATTGAGTTTACGCTTAGATAAAGTGGAACAATCAACTCAAGCATACATAAACATTAGTAAGTTAGAGAACTAATATTTGTTATAAATCTTAAAGCTCTGTAATAGATTGTATCTAAAGCATGTAAACAGTGTTAGGAATGTAAATAACGTGTAAATAACAGCACTAAAATCCTGCACAGACATGAAAGTAGCAGCTACAGTTATCTTTTGGCCTTGAATGAAAGACAAGTTTCATTCAAGGTTTAAGTTAAAGTTTAAGTTTCTGTACTAGTACGTAGATATTAGGCATAAAAGGTAAAGATTCATGAGATACAGTTTCAGTAACAGAGCCCTGAAAAGTGTTGAATGAAATATTCAGTGACAAAAGACTGATGAAAAGAGGTTCCCACCTGATGACCCGAATGACATGTTGGTCAGCACTGCTCACTGGTCTATATAGGGATAATAGGGATTATTCACTGAGTCTGGTCCATTTTCTTTTGTAGCACAAATTTATTTTGTTTACTTTGAATGGACAGTCTGTGTATCTATAGACCAAGAGTTATTGATTAGCACACATGCCTCCCCCTTTAGTTTTATCCGAGTCTGCGGTCAGATCTCCTATGTGCACGGTGTACGCCTGTAGCTGAACGGCAGATTCAGGAACTTTGTCCGAAAGCCAGTCCAGTTGTGTTGGCGCTGTCTAGTGATGTGTGTCTGCTGTAAGTTATCAGTGAACCCTTCTAGTGTGGGCAACTATGATTTTATTTTTCTTTTATGGAATAGTTTACTTAAACAACACCATATAAAAATCAAACACTTTCATAAAACGGATAGTTTTATGAAATACATACAGTGCAGCAATTACGAGGACAGCTAAGCGACCTCCTTCAGTTTTTCAAAAGCTGTCATAGCTACCAGAAACCCCACCGGATTTTAGCTTTGAAGGTCACCTGTTGAAAAGAACACGTTAAACCATAACATTGGTGTTATGCTGAAAACACACCTTATTTAATAAACTGTTAGTTGTCCAAATTACAGAATGTAAATGTTAAACTGAAAAGTATTTAAATGACAAATTATGGGTGTAACAATAATGCTATTGTTTAAAAAATTTAGAGTAATAACTCCCCAGGAGTTGGTATATGTCATCTTCATTACCTATGATAGTAGTTATGTGGTCTTGCTTGAAATCAAACATTGCATCGGAACTCTCAAAGATGCGACAGGCTCCACCATCCAGACCAAACTCAAACTTCACAATGCAAGGTACACTTCTCATAGTCAAAAGCCTTTATTTTGAGTTAATCTGTACATGTGTGGATGTGTATGTAGCAGTGACATGCTGGAGGAAGAAGATGAAACCATCCATATGGGAAATGCCATCATGACCTTTTATTCTGCACTTATTGATCTGCTTGGCCGCTGTGCTCCAGAGATGCATGTGAGTGACATCGGGATGTCAGACTTTTTGCACACATATAACGACATACGCACTCACTCACACATGGTATTCTCACTATGACCTTTCATTTGTTTAATATTAGTTGATCCACGCTGGTAAAGGTGAAGCAATCCGTATCAGAGCCATTTTGAGGTCACTTATTCCTATAGAGGACCTGGTGGGAGTCATCAGCATTCCATTCTCCATGCCTAACCTGACTAAAGGTAAGCAAACCTTCTGCACCAACTCCACCTAACATGCATACAGCACTAATCTGTATTTATTTATGCACGTCCAATACTTTTATATTTGTATATTTATATTTGACAAAACAAGAACAAAGATGAACATGTACAAATACAAGTATAAATGTCTGAATGAACCATATATAATTGAAAGACAGCCTTTTGTCATTTAATCAATTAAACTTGTTTTTGTATGTGTGTGTTCTTTTCGTGTACCCGTGGATGCGCAGATGGGTTAGTTGTGGAACCTGACATGTCAGCAGGTTTTTGTCCAGACCATAAAGCCGCCATGGTCCTGTTCCTAGATCGTGTCTATGGTATAGAAGACCAGAATTTTCTTCTCCACCTCCTTGAGGTTGGATTCTTACCAGATTTAAGAGCTGCTGCCTCCCTAGACACTGTAAGTCTGTGCTTGTGTGCATCTTATGCTTCTTCTTCCATTCCACTTCCTTAAAGAGCTTATTGCACAAATCCTCCCACAAGTCCACCCACAATGCTGTTTTCTCCACTGCATTCATTGCACAATTTATTGTTACTAGTGGCATTCAAGTTCTATGATTCTTCACAACAATTAAGCTTTTTTAATCTGTATAGTTAAATAAATTTGAGCATTATGTTACCAAACTGCATGTGCTATTAAGAATGCTATCTGGGTTGATTGCATTGTCTTAAAAGTTGTCAAAAACGTTTAAGGAGATTGTAATCAATTCCACATTCCCCAATCATGATTCAAAGACTCCTATGTGGTTTACTCTGTACATGCATGATTTAAAAAAATTCTATCATAGGTCTACAAATTATATTGATTTAATTTATACACTGTTTATTTGTTCAAATTTAACTATGAGGTAGGAATTTGGTGAGAATTTTATGATAAATGTACCAAATTGTAAGGATGTTTTATATCTATTTGTTTAACATGAGAATTTGAAAGACTACTTATGCTGTTATTAGTAACATATCACTTTATGTAAAACAGATGTCACATTGAAAAGGTGCACTATGCATGAAGGGTGCTTTTACATTTTATAATTTTAGTATTTTTATGTTAATAGTTGCAGTAATGTTCTAAATGCAATCCACCTGTTTATAACACAATATTTTACACAAGATCAGTTGTTCCTTCTTAAGCCAAGCTTCTTTTGCAGGCTTGTCCCTGGAATCTTACAATATCTCACCCAACAAAAAACATACTAGAGATGTATTAAGTGGTCAGAATATTCAAAGCCCCTCTAATTAGTTATCATGTATAAATAATGGATCTAATACATTTCAGTCTAATTATCAACTGCCTCACAAAAGCTCTGCTAAGCTTTTGAAGTCACATTAGAATGGAGACTGGAGTGTCATTTGTTATTATTTATTTATTTGTTTATTTTTTCTTAATGAAATTACAGCTGTTGACAAAACTCAGATGTGGCTGACATAGAGGGACACAGAATTTAAGAGGATTGTTGGGCTCAACCCTCACTGTCCTAACAAATCTGTATAAATCAGCGTCCTGCGATGGAGCTACAATTTTGTTGAATGTAGTTTAATCATGGGTCATTAAAGCAGTAACATTTGAATAGATAAATTCATAAAAGTGAGAATTGCAATATTTTTTTAAGGAAGAGAACACAAAAAGCCTATTGTTGTTCCAACAAAATATATATGAATGAAGAGATTTATATATGAAATATATATATGTTTTTTTCCATCATTCCTCTTTCCTGTTTCTGTATTTGTCTCAGGTTTCTCTCAGTGCCACAGACATGGCACTTGCCCTCAACAGGTACTTGTGTACAGCAGTGTTGCCTCTCCTAACTAAATGTGCTCCTCTGTTTGCGGGGACCGAACAGTTTGCCTCATTAATCGACTCCCTCCTTCATACGGTTTACCGCTTGTCCAAAGGCTGCTGCCTCACCAAAGCTCAGAGGGATGCCATTGAGGAAAGTCTGCTCACTGTTTGTGGGTAAGACCAGATTTCCTCTGCTAAGGCAGTGTATTACAGCAATCACACTCCTACGGTGTAATAATGTTTATTGTTTCTTATATGGGAGACCTACTCATCATCTAATCCATAATGTTTTTGTAGAGCTAGTTCTTGAAAACATATTCTTTGTCGTTTATGCCATCCTAATAATGTGCAGTAAGCTGAGGCCTTCAATGATGCAGCACCTGCTCAGGAGGTTGGTGTTTGATGTACCTCTGCTTAATGAACATGCCAAAATGCCTCTGAAGGTGAGAAACATATTTATTATGTCTGTGCTCTGTTCATCCTTAAGTGTTTTCCAGGTTTTCCACCGTATAGGAACAGTCCCTTATACCTTTAGTAAAATTGTTAGTTTTACAATACCATCAACAATGTACACATTTTCTACTTTTCTGTTGTCTCCTCAACATGAAATAGTGATTATGTTTGATGGGCATAAGAGAAGGAGAACTATGTTCATTTTCTATATTTTGTCACACTACAACACTTTAACAAAATATGTTTTTCTTTTTTTTCTAGATTTATTAGAAATGGGTTAACATGTTAATCATGAATTGAAAAATTGTGTTTGCTTTGGTATAATATGTAAAAGCTTGCTGAATGCTGATGATTGTGTTTATCACATTTCCCAGCTGCTGACCAATCATTACGAGCGTTGTTGGAAGTATTACTGCCTTGCTGGAGGTTGGGGTAATTTTGGAGCAGCTTCAGATGAAGAGCTTCATCTCTCCAGGAAACTCTTCTGGGGAATATTTGATGCCCTGTCATGCAAGGTGAGGTTAGGTGACCTCTAGTTATATGCCAACTATATCAGTATAAAACAAAGAAATTGGGTAAGAAATTGTAGGATGTGTGAGGCATATGGCTTTATTTTATTTAGCTTCAATCTATGTCAAATCTACTTTGTCATGGAATCAAATATTTTGAAGTCTATAGCCTCAGTTTGTATATTAAAACTAGATTAAAACCACCAAAATAATACTTGATATACGGGGGCGACTGTAGCTCAGGAGGAAGAGCAGTCGCCCACCAATTGGAAGGTCGGTGGTTCGACTCTGGCTTCCCCAGGATACATGTCGAAGCGTCCTTGGGCAAGACACTGAAAGTGGTATGAATGTGTGTGAATGCTTAGAAAGCCCGTAGTTATATCTTAAGACGTGGTGTCTTAAGGTGAATGCGGCAGCTAGAAGTGATGGTCAGCTAGACTAGAAAAGCGCTATACAAGTACAAGTCCATTTACCATATACGCTGAACTGTGCATTCCGTTATGGATAAAGATTACCATTGGTATATTTTCATACTTTGGCACTGTCCCCATACTTATCCCTTGGTAGAGAAAGTGACACTTCAAATATCATCAATCCAGGAATTTTTGATTTATGTTAATTTTGTATGGTTTGTCTTAATACATAATTTCTCTCTTTAACAATTTTTATTTTATATTTTGTTATAATAATAAGTATAAACAGCTGTCACAAAACACTGGCCTGAGAAAAACCTTACCAACCTGGACTTTTTTTTATAAGCACTGTCAGCTATGGAAGAGGTGACATACAGCCTTCTTTTACAAAAGCACAAAAATCAAAAATGCTGAATGTGATGTTTTGTACAGTAATGCTTCCTTAGCCAACATTCAAAGTTCTCAATTAATTATAAGCGTGGAGACCATTAGCTATAAATATGTGCAAGTCGAGTCAAAGGGTCATCCGTGTGCAATGGAAGCATATAATTACTGTCCAAAGAGGTATTAAGCAGAAAACTTACTTCATTTGTGTCTTCATGATGTAGAATTATGACCAGGAGTTGTTTAAGTTGGCGCTGCCAT
Source organism: Leuresthes tenuis (assembly GCF_036924035.1). Taxonomy (NCBI): domain Eukaryota; kingdom Metazoa; phylum Chordata; class Actinopteri; order Atheriniformes; family Atherinopsidae; genus Leuresthes; species Leuresthes tenuis. Next base: position 31,372,398 of record NW_027325374.1, on the reverse strand, counting down.
GTCTTAGTGCTGTGGCTGGAGCTCTTCCCCCAGACTACATGGAATCCAACTACATGTCTCTGATGGAAAAACAGTCATCTATGGACTCAGAGGGAAACTTCACTCCGCAGCCTGCAGACACCACTAAGTATGCAACCCATTTTCTGCTTTCTTACATGCTTTCTTACAACCAGTGCTTTCTAGTCCCAGTTCTAAAATTTCCTGTGAGCCTCCTTAAATACAAGATTTTTGACAAGAAAAGATTCAGTCATTGTCTAGTATTGTTTGCGCACTAATAGAAATAGAAATGTATATTCAATTTACTTAAGGATTCATGTATCTGTAGCCTAGCTCAGCGCTGAGAGATGAAGACCCCAAATGTGAATATTTATTTTTTTCCATGTCTCCCCTCATTAGTGTGAATGTCCCTGAGAAGCTGGACTATTTCATCATCAGATATGCAGAGCTCAACCATGAGAGGTGGTGTATAGAAAAAGTAAGTAGATGAGAGGTCATGTGTTTAAATTTTTATTTGTAAAATCTTAAATCTCTATCGTCATGATAAAAGCAGAAGTACCATATAGCCATAACATATAAACGACCAGCCACATGACAACATCAACATGTTTCATGTTTATCAATTGTGTTTCATGAGTGCTTCATAAAGGGCTGTCTTTTTAGGCAGTGACTGACATAAGGCCTGCTTCACATCGGCACAATGACATATGCATTGCATGTGTATTGCTGTATTGCCACATGTTTGTGTCAAGATTCAGTGTTGGAGGCGAGGATATATCTCATGCCACCTCTCTGACCATGTAGCTGATAGTTATCATGATGTTTTCCTTAATTGATGTCATTGTGCTGGGAAGAAAAATCAGAATTATGAACAGTAGAACAATACTCTTGACTTTAGGGCTATGCTCCCTTTGGATGTTTATCGACCTGGCTGTTTATCGACCTGGACTATCATCTGAGGGATGATATGTAGAGATCTGACACACTGAGCAGGTGAAGAAGGCTGGTTTTGATGCTCTTATCTGTTAACACGCTGGCCAAAATTAAGATTGTGTCGTTGCTTCCACACAATGCCAAGCTGCTGGTATTAAGGTGGGATAAGACATTCTTAAACAATGCAGCCTACAAATGTGACGCCAAAAAATATGAGATTTGACTCTATATGTTGGTTCATTTGGATTTTGAGAGTTTAGTGATATGAAAGAAAATAGTATTTTGTTGTATTAGTATCGCTGTCTCATGATCACATCTAAATGTGTAGAAGAATTTGCTGCTATAATATATTATTTTCAGCATAAATTCTGTTAATTTTGAAATTACTTTGTCTTTATGTTTTCCAGTTTTCCAATGGCTGGTCATATGGAGAACTTATATGTGAGACCAGGAAGAGCCATCCACTACTGAAACCATACAAAACTCTTTCTGAGAAGGTAGTGTCTATGCATCTGTTTGAGTCTGCTTATAGAAGGTGCTAAACTATTTACAGTTAACACACAACAAACATTTTTTTGCAAAAAAAAAGAAGATAGAAATATTTTAAAAAGTCTCTGTGCAGTCTTACACAGCATTGGCCCAAACAATCCTGATTTTGGTGTGCCTTTGTTAAGTAGTTGGTATAGATATTTTACACACAGCTGTGTTATGACACATGGGAAGACATGACATAAGTGATGATCAGAGAGTGAACACGTGGCTCTCCTCTGCAGACTGTCTGGCAATTTGTTTTGATCCTGCAGACTTATCTATCCTCTGAGAAGATAAATTGTGCTCATGTACTGCTTTCCCTTTCTGTAGATAATTGGAATGCAATCTTTAATGCAGAAACTATAATATGAAAATAAATGTTTCCATGAACACAAATGTCCACCTCATCCAAATGTCCATCTCAAAGTCATATTCACTCAAGCAGTTTAATTACCTACCATGTATGTAATGTCAATTTATTTGATAATTTACTAAGATCAAGCTTACCCATTTCCTTGAAAACTGAATAGCAGTCTGAGCATATATAAAGCTGCTGTATGTCTATCAAACGTGATGCTTTGCACTTTGCAACATAAGAAAAATGTGGTAGTATCTGACTCTGTATTCTCCTGAACTCCTGTTAAAGGCCATTGATTGACTACTGCAGTGCTGTTCTCGCATGTCCTCCAGCATGCACAGTGAAACCTCAACAGATGGTCCACACGTATATACAAGATACAAGGATGCTCTCAATGGAGCACGGATAAAAGGACACCAACAGTCTCTGGGAAATGTTGTTTTTCCTCAGAACTCACAGGAAGTGCAGTCTCGACTGAGCCTTTTTTAGCAACTCCGAGGTGTTCACGCCCCAATTCAGGTCCTACTCAAGATGGACACCCTGGAAGTGGAAGTCCACCACCCTTTCCACACTGTCCCTGTCAATGTACAGTGGAAGGATATCCATTTTCTTCCTCCTGAAATTGATGATGACCTCTTTTGTTTTGGAGGTGTTGAGGAGCAGATTGTTCTCCCTTCACCAAACTGTCAGCCGCTCCGTCTCCTCCCTGTAAGTGGTCTCATCCCCCCCAGAGATGAGCCCCACCACCGTGGTCTTACTGTGATGGGTGGAGGTGCAGTCGTAGGTGTACAGAGTGTAGAGTAAAGGACTCAGCACACAGCCCTGTGGGGAGCCAGTGCTAAGACTCAGAGCTGTGGATGTGTGTGTGCCCATTCTCACTGCGACCAGACAGGAAGCTCCTGATCCATGTTCAGGTGGAGTATGGAAGATCCAAGTCCATCAGTTTGCCCATTTGTTTATGTTGGAGGATGGCGAGCTGAAGTCCACAAAGAGCACCATCCTGATGCTCTAGAGGGACAGACCTGCATCTTCTGTGAATCTGTTTGCCTTGTATGCAAACTGGTGTGGGTCAAAAATTGGTGGGAGGATTGAGGTGGTATGACCCCATACCAGTTTTTCAAAGCACTTCATCATCACTGAGGTAAGTGCAACTGGCCGGTACTTATTGAGACTGGAGATGTGGGGTTTCTTGGGCAGGGGGACAATGATGGAGGACTTCAGGAAGGGTGGGACAGTGGACAGGGAGAGGGTGTGAAAACTCTGGTGAAGACTCCAGCCAGTTGGTCCTTCGGCACAGGTCAGGAGACACCATCAGGTCCAGCTGCCTTCCTTGGGTTTACGGCCTGCACTGTGCGCCTCACCTCACGCTCCTCCACTGTGAGGGTGAGGCTTCCATGGGCCATAGGGTGGAGTGTGGCTGTTTCTGGTTGCTCTACCGCTCTGCCAGCGAGTTGTCCCCTTCAGCAGCCCCAAAGTTGGTCCTGTAGTTGGTGAGGTGCTGGACTCCCTGCCATACCTGCCTGCTGTTGTTACAATCTAGGTGGTCTTCAATCCTCCTCCTGTAGCCCTGCAGCCTCGGTTCTGCTCTCTCCCTGCGCCACATTCACCTCCGCACCGCGGGGATGATAGAATGATAGTTAGGGCCCGAGCTGCGAAAGAGTGGAGGCCCTATTGTATCTGTTGGCGTTATTATGAGAGCCCGAGCTGCAAGGCAGTGAAGCCCTATTGTATGCCTTGGCATTATTAGGGCCCAAGCTGCAAGGCAGCGAAGCCCTATTGTATCCCTTGGCGTTATTAGGGCCCAAGCTGCAAGGCAACGAAGCCCTATTGTATCCCTTGGCGTTATTATTAGGACCTGAGCTGCAAGGCAGCGAAGCATTATTGTATCCCTTGGCGTTATTATTAGAGTCTGAGCTGTGAAACAGCGGAGACCCTATTGTATCCCTTGGCGTTATTATTGTCATTATTATTATTCTTTGCACTTTGATCACATTTTTTCAGTGCTATTAAGCCATGGGGGACTAAAAGTTAGGAGAATCTTTTTCCAAAGTCTGAAGGGTGTGGCCGTGGCGGGGTGATGAAGATCGTGTTTTGGCGTTTGTGGATTAAGAGCAATATCATCATCGCAAGGTCATGAAACTTGGCACACATGTCCATGCTAACGACCTCATACGTATGTAAATAATATTGTTTGTGGCCGGAGGAGAATTGCTCTGTAGCGCCTCCTCCAAATTTTCAAAATACCCCTGCCATTGGGCTTAGTTTTGCGTAGGCTGGTCAAATTCGGTACACGCCTTCATCATGGCGCTGGGGCCACAGGAAGTCAGCCATTTTTAATTGAACGTGCAAATTAGTGCCGTTTTTGCATTTTTACACACCTCGCATCTGATCGAACTCCTCCTACAGATCTATTGCTACCGTCTTCAAACTTGGTGTGCTTACTCTTCAGCCATGGGGGATTAGAAGTTGTGATCAGATTTTCCAATTTCTAAAAGGTGTGTCCATGGCAGACCCTCAAACCTTGACGACTCGCCACTGCTCGCCAAAAAACACAAAGTCTCTGAAAACTTTTGGATTCATTGTATGATCTTCACCAAACATCATAGGCTTGCCGGGGACTCTGCCCTGAGTGCATATATATACACATACTGACCCTCACATATAGCACCATCTGCTGTTGGTTGGAAATGTCACTTTGTTTCCACCCCTCACATATGATCAAACTCTAACTACAGATTTAATGGTAACGGCTTCAAACTTGGTCAGATTACTCTTAAAACATGGGGGATTTAAAGTTAGGAGAATTTCTTCCAAAGTCTGAAGGTTGTGGTTGTTGCAGATCCTCAAACTTTGAGGACTCGCTGCTACTCGCCACAAAACACAATAACTTACAACTTTTGCATACATTGTCCGATCTTCACCAAACATCATTGGCCTCCACCCAGAACGCATACATATGCCAGAAATTACACATGCTTATAGTGCCACCTCGTGGTGGTCAAATAAGCCACTTATAACTTCTTCATACATTGTCTGATCTTCCCCAAACTTCATAGGCTGCATGTGGGCTCCACCCAGAATGCATACATATGACCAAACTTACACATGCTTTTTGCGCCACCTACTGGTGGCCAAAAACGTCACTTTTTATGCCTGACGGTAGTATGCCTGGCTGGGATTCTTACATCCTGCTCTCCACTTGATGGACGGCTGTGCGGTGCGCATCGGACTGAGTCCAGCGCATACCCCGATGTGCACACCTGCGAGGGCCCGTTCATGGCTGCTTGCAGCTTTATTTATCTTTATTTTTGCACTGTCCTGTTCATCATTGCACCGCACAACGGTGAGATGCTTTTTCAATGGATAGGATAGTTATTACTACTCTTAATTGCACTTGGGACTCTTTGGAACACTGGGAGGCATGCCTGCAACACCGCCGACATTGTTTACATCCGCGACCAGCTGATGGCCCTGATGTGCCCGACTCACTTGGGCAGAGAGAGACCCACCATACCAGAGGAGCTACAGAGAAGACAACGAGGCTGTAGAGCAAAGCTTAAACAGAGGATGAAGAAAAGGAGGTATAAGCCCTGCATCCCCGCAGTCATCACTGGAAACGTGAGATCATTCGCAAATAAAGCTGATGAACTGGAAGCCCTTGCCAGGACTCAGAGGGGGTATAGAGAGTCCAGTATCATGTGTGTCACGAAAACAGGGCTGCAATAGCAGATACAGGACTCCAACGTCAATGTCCCGGCTTCCAGACGGTTCGAGCCGACAGGGACACCACTGCGACCGCAAGAAGAAAAGGAGGGGGCCATGCTGTGCTTGTGAACAACAGGTGGTATAACCCCGGGCACGTCTCAGTGAAAGAGCGTGTCTGCAGCCTGGACATCGAGCTTGTTGCTTCCATCATATGGACTTCGTTCATATGATTTACCAGTGTCATCGCCATCATTGTTGACATTCCTCCATCTGGGAACGCTGAAGCAACGTGTGATGTCATCCACAGTGCAGGACTACAAACCAAACACCGTGGGGCCTTCATCGTCATCACAGGTGACACTAACCATGTTTCCCTCTCATCCACACTCCCAACCAGTTTGTCGAAAATAAGACTTTGGAATTGTAAATGTTTGCCACCAATGGGCGGGTCAGACCCCAACCTTGTCCTGCTCTCACCAATATACAAGCCTGTGGTACAGCAGCATCCAGCCACAGTGAGGACAGTCAGGAAATGGTCGCTTGAGGCCATGGAAACACTGCGTGGAGCACTGGAGGCCACAAACTGGGATGCTCTGTGGCCTGAGCAGAATTCAAACGAGTACAAAGGTAGCTTAAGCGCAGCATCAGGGAGAGAAAGGACAAACTACAAGAGAAAATTGGAGCACAAACTGGAGAACAACAGCATCAGGGATGTATGGAGTGGGTGAGAGAGATCACTGGCTTTGAGAGGAGAGGTGGGGTGCATCTGAGGGGAATGAACAACCTGCCAACGAGTTGAATAGGTTCAACTCCAACCCCCACATGCCTGACGGTCTCTCTACAGCTTCTCCGAGCAATAGCCGCTCACCTCTCCCCAACACCTCAGACCGCTGGTGTGTACATCACAAGACCCCTGTAGTTTGCATATCAGCCCCATTTTAGGGTTGATGATGCAATCATCCACCTACTGCAGAAGGCCTACTCCTCCCTGGACAGACCCAACACCCAAGTCCGGATCATGTTCTTCGACTTCTCCAGTGCCTTCAACACCATCCAGCACCACCACCCCCCTCCTCCTCTTCACCACATACATGTCTGACTTTAAGTACTGCACTGAGTTGTGTCATCTGCAGAAATTCTTTGATGACATGGCCATTGTGGGGTGTGTTGAGGGCAAGAGGTAGGCAAGAGTACAGGGACCTGGTCGACAGCTTTGTGAAGTGGGGAGAACCACCTGCAGCTGAACGTGGCGAAGACGAAGGAGATGGTGGTGGACTTCAGGAGGAACAAGCCACTGCCCTCTCCTGTCTGCATTGGTAGGATGGATGTGGAGATGGTACCAGCATACAGGTACCTGGGTTTCACACTGGACAATAAACTGGACTGGTCCACTAACACAGAGGCCATCAATAAGAAGGGCCTGAGCCGGCTTTACTTCCTGAGGAGACTCAGGTCCTTTAACTATCCATCTGTCCATCCATCCAGTCTTTTTTTCCCAGTTAATTTTTCCCCATGACTTTATTTTCTTTCTAAATCATTATTAATATTTGGAGTAGTATTTCAAAATGATGCATTTACTTTTCAATTTCAACATCATTGAATTCATTTCATAACTATCAGATAAATCACATCTATTTGTTCAGTTCTCCTTTAACCTGTTCCTTTTTTGCTTGACATTTATTTATCTGTTCTTTTTATTTCTGAGTCATTTGTTATTTCCATCCATCCATCCATTTTCTATACCTGCTTAATCAGTTGGTTGGGTCGCGGGGGGGCTGGAGCCTATCCCAACGGTCATGTGTCGAGAGGAGGGGTATCTCAACATATTTGCATGTTCACTACAATAGTGTATACATAATATGCCGCTGTGTTATTTGTGTTACTTTGTCCTTTTTTTCTCCATTTGCCACCCTGTTATGTGTCATGCCCAATTTGTATAATGTTTTCCATTAAGAATAAAATTTGATTTAAAAAAAAAAAGGAACAATCTGGAATTTTTTTTCTTCTTTTGGTAAATCTTTGAAGGCCCGTTGGCACAAGTCTTTTACAGACTCCTATTTAAAAGATTTGCACTCAGTGCTGTTTTCATTTCGAACAAGTTACTATGTCTCTTCAAATGTTTACTTTTGAAACCAGGTGAAACTTTTTTGTAACTCTACCTACAAAACTCTGTCATATTTGTACTTTGCTGCACTTGTTGAGTGTTGAACTCTTTGCACTTTTTTTATTTTGAAAGGTAATTGTGTTGCATGGTTTTTGCTATTTAGCTACTGTCATCTGTGATTTGAATGTTTTAATGTTGCAGGATAAAGAGGCATACTGCTTCCCAGTCAGAGAGTCTTTGAAGACCATGTTGTTATGGGGCTGGAGAATTGACAGGAACAGAGAAGGACACCATGCCAGTCTCCACAACAAATCCAGACGGATATCACAGACCAGCCAGGTAGATGTGAACATAATACGCCATTCAAGCCTCGTGCATTATCTAACATTTAACTTCAAATTTGAATAATTTCTTAAAAAAAATTTGTGTGAAAAAATTCCACCATATATTATATACATCCGCCACAGCTATCTTTCGAAGGAGCTTCAGCTTTCACTCCAAGACCAGTTGATGTGAGCAATGTTACACTGTCCAGAGACATGCAGGTAAATTACATAATATCACTTTATACACAAAAAGAAAGCAGAAATGCATTAGATAAATCATTTGATCTACAAAGTATAATACATAATTATAATTGTACTTCTTCAGTCTATGGCAGAACTGCTTGCAGAGAATTATCATAATATCTGGGCTAGGAAGAAGAAAATGGAGCTGGAAGCCAAAGGTGATACCTGCACACTTCCACAAACAGAGCTTCCGATAATTGATATTTACCGTATTCTTTCATTTGTTTGATCAGCCTTAGCTTTTCATGTTGCCATTATATTATGGCAAAGAAACCTGAATGTTTCTGTTTCTGAATTTTATGTATAATTTCCTGCATTCTTAGTAAGTGTGCAATTAATGATTTGGATTTTTTTTTTCCAAAAAGGCAACTATGGTGAAACTACAGGTCTAGGTGGAGAGGGGAATCCTCTACCAAGACCTACAAACCATCTTGCAGTTTTCAGGAAAATTATCTGGATTCACACCCAATTTTAAGGAGTTTCTACTTTGCCCATTACGCACTTCTCCATTATGTGTCATAAAATTCTCCCTGGTAGTTTGTACATGATCATGCAGACAAACAGATGAACTGCACCAAAAACATACCTTGGCTGCAGCCCTGGAAAAGAGACAGTTAAACTCTATCCAATATTGTCATGTAAACAAGGATCTAACCATCCAGTTAAAAAAAAAAAAAAAAAAAAAGGTAGTGCTGTCCTCTATGATTAGAAAGCCATGGTCAAAGTTGCTCTATTAGCCATTCAAACAGTAACTGTTTAAATGTACAGTAGCCTGTTAATGTTTTTTCTTTCTGCTATGATCCTGTTGTCTCCAGGTGGTGGAAGCCATCCCCTGCTGGTTCCTTTTGATACACTGACTGCCAAAGAGAAATCAAAAGACAGAGAAAAAGCACAAGACATTCTTAAGTTCCTTCAGATCAATGGCTACACTGTTTCCAGGTAGAAGATTTGGTGACCACTTTGTGCTCTGATTAGAAGCACTGAAAAGTGTATTTTGAGTTTTGAATGGTTTAAATCAAATGTCTTGGTAGTGCTTGCATACAGTAGCAAAATCTATATCTCATGTGTTTTCTAGAAAAAGCAGGGAAAAAAGAAATCAGAAAAACATTTAGTCTGTCAGAAAGTATATTTTCTAAAACTAAAGTTGTCCAGTGCAAAACTTTTGTCTGGGTTGGGTTTAGATTAGGGCCGGGACTTGATTAAAAAAAAAAATCTAATTAATTAGAGGCTTTGCAATTAATTAATCAAAATCAATCAATTTTTTAATTGCATATAAATATTTGACCTGAAAACAGTGAGAAACAATTTTTTTCACATGGATTTTAGTATACAATTGAATAATGACTTATAAGCTTAAGCAACAAAACATTGTTTATTTTTTCAAGGTGGTACTTAACCAAAAGTGCTTCCATCCATCCATCTGTCCCTTTTAAAAAAGAAAAAAAAATATGCCTTTTAATGAACTGGACAGATAAAAAGAGGCAGAAAGCAGAGAGAGGGGGATGACACGCAGTAAAAGGCTGTCCAATGCGGAATTCGAACCAGGGTCGACTGCAGCAAGGACTGTAGCCTCTATACACGGGGCGCATGCAAAACCCTCCACTACGCCACCGACCATCCCATCTGTCTGTTTTTTTTTTAAACAAAACTTCCCATCCACGGGCCAACCAAAGTGGTCTCATCAGCTTCTTTCTTCATGTTTGACTATTGTTCTCTGTGGTTTGTTGTTGTCTGAAGTCAGTGGCAGCGCCAGAGTATTTTTTATGGTTCAACTACAGTGGGGCTCAAATCAATGCCATAATTTCAGTGTGAATATATATTCAATAAAACAACATCTCCCACAGCTAGAAACACACACACTCAGACACACAGAGAGAGACGGTATAGTTAACGAGAAAAAGCTGTTTCTGCGAAACAGCAGTGAGAATGCTTGTTAAGTTGAATGGGATTAGTTGAACATGCTCAAAAAGCTGAATCTAGTGAAAATTTTGCAGAAATCAAGTCAGTAATAGTTAAAATGGCTTCAGTGTAATATACAGCAGGGAGTAGAAGAGTGATGTCATCAGTGATAGCAATGTTTGTCAACAGCTGCAGCTTAATGAGCTCTCTCCCTTTATAACCTGCAGAAATTGCGTTTTTATTTCAATGGAGTGAAAGAAATTTAAACGGCAGCGAGTTGAACACAGTTGAACCTGTCTCTGGCGTCAGACCAAATTTCCATTGGAGTTAGTGAGAGAAATTGAAAGGTTTCTCTCGCTTCAAGGCTCATAGCTGACATTCTGTAAATGTGAGCTCTTCAGTAGTTACATCAGCTGAAAGAGGACAAGTGTACCTACATTTTAAGGTATACTTTGTTTGTCTGAGTTAAACAGTATGAAAGTTAGAGGAATTTGTTTGAATATCAGAAAAAGTTAAAATGATCAGTGTGCCATTCATAAAAACATAAAAATCAAGAAGGAGCAAAAATGTTCATGGTTTTGAAACTGTCATATTTCAGAATTGGCTTAATATTTTAAAAAGCTGAATTATTTGGTAATAGCTGAATGTCATGGGAACATTTTAAAGTTTGAATGGTGTCTCTAGCTGAAAATATGCTGAACTAGTTAGGTTGGAAAGAGGAGGAAGTTTTTGAGGAGTTAAAAGAAATTTCCATTCATTTGAATGACGGGAAAAATTTGGATAAAAGTGAAATAGTTTAAAAAGTATAAAAGATATCAACACCAAAAGTCATAGCTGGAATGTGCTGAACAAGCTGAACGTTTTGATACCAGAATTGTTGAAATCGGTGAAAGATTGCATGAGTAGTTAAGTGCCAAAAAAGAGAAACAGGAAAACAATAGTGAGAATGCCTTAAAGCATTCTCACAATAATTAGGTTGTCCTATAGCCATATATAGTTTACCACACAACAGCCAAGAGTCAAAACACAGCCCCAACCAATTAAGTATGCTAATTAGGCAACAAGACTGCAGCAAGGAAGAGCATCAAACAGGCAACATGCAAAATGCAATAACAAAGTCAGCAAAGTTTCCAAAAACAATATTAAAACTCACCAGGTTGAGATTTTTAAATGAGTAAAATCCGCCGTTTTTTGTGACGAGCATGCACTCAAAGCGTGCACTCACATGAGTGAAGTGGTCCCAGTAGAGTGCCTGTGTAGAAATCCCTCCATTAGCTCTCCTATAGCCGTAAGTAGCCACATAACAGCACCTATGAGCTAACAAAACTATAATACACGTTCGTTCATTCATTCGTCTTAAAGTATTGGTGAAATAAAGACAGATAATGCCTTATTTAGGGGCTGCATCATCTTTACCCTGTTCACTCCATGATATGGATTGCGAGTTATCTAAATAGCTTCCGAAGGACGTGGACTATCGCCAAACTGTTCTCGGTGAATAGATAAACGTATTTCATGCCGGAAAAAAGGTCTAGGTTTAAAAATACTGGAGTTCCCCTTTAAGGATAATTCTATCATGCGCATAAACTACGACTTAACGTGCCTGACAAGCCCGAATGCGGCATCTACGTGTATATATCTATGCTGCTGGTCAAATAAAAGATGTACATTGCTAATGGTTGACGTGTCAACCATTGGTTTGTGTCCAAGAAAGGGGCTGCATTGGGATTGGGCCCCGCCGGTCCCGAGGGACCCAACTCAAATCTCGTGGGAGCGGGCAGTATGAACTTTGCTGCGGGCAGGAGCGGGCGGCTAAAAAAAACACTGCGGATCGGGATGTAGCCTAGCGACAGGATGTCAATAAATGATGTGGAAAGGGAGCTCAAAGAAGGTCTTTACATCACAAAGACAAAGCAAGGCAAGTCTGACATTTGGAGAAGTTTCTCTATTGTCCATGAATCTCTTTATTAATAGCCTGTAAAACTACGTGTTTTCTCCTGCGGGACGGGAGAAGACACAAAATCAATGCATTTCTATTATTGTGCGGGCATAAATTCTCAAAGTTTTGCGGGTGCGGGTGGGAGTGGACATACACATTGTGAAAGCGGGCGGTAATGGTCAGAAATTCTGCAGGAGCGGGATGAAGAAAACAGTCCCGCGCAGGGCTCTAGTCCTAGGCACATAAACCCTTAAAGTGACCACACCCATACTAATGCAGACCTGTAAAACTTTAACTATTTGAATTTATTTCTTTTACAGGCTTTTAACATTAATATTTACATTTATCTGCTACTTTTATCCAAAGAAGCTTACAACTGAGAAACAACATTCTAGAAACCCTGTCAAATGCATCTAATGATTATTTTATTTAAATGAGAGTACAAGTAGGTACAGGCAAAGAAGTGCAAAGTAAGTGTAGGTGTTGGAGAGGAGATGTTCACAGAAGAAATAGTTTCTTGAAAGTTTAAATAAATGTACCTGCTCCAGTAGCAATTGTTTGCTTGTTTCACAATAGTGGAACCCCAAATTAAGAGGTTGAGAACAAGCATAAGCTTCTATGACTGAGAATATGCGGCAAGCATTAGTGACTTAAATTAGATTTAGGCAGCCATGATTAGCCAGTGGAGTTCAATAAATAATGGTGGCGTGTCCTTTTGTGGCTGATCAAACACCAGGTATGCCACCATGCTCTGGACCATCTGTGGGAGTTTCGCAGCACATGCTGGGAGACATGCGACAAGAGCACTGCACCAGTTAAACTGAGAAATAACCATGGCCTTTACCAGGAGTTTGGTGGCATACGGGCTCATTTTTCTTATGTTTGCAAAGCAACATGACCTAGAGACAGATGCAACATGTTTATATTTGCTGTGCAGATGCACAGGTTCTATGATTAACCCTTTTTATGGAGACAGTCTCAAGTTACTCATTGAGGATATGCAGTTTTTGGCACTTCTGGATTGGCTTCATTTAAAGTTTCTTTGTCACTTGGTAAAAATTGTAGAGGCATGTTGTCATTTGTTTATCCACGATTATTACTATTATCACTAATTCCATAATTTTTTATTCATCAGTTGTTGTACTGCTTTGGATTACGGTAGATAACAACCATGTATGTTGTTACATTGGGCGGCTGTAGCTCAGAAGGAAGAGCAGTTGCCCACCAATTGGAAGGTCGGTGGTTCCCCGGGCCACATGTCAAAGTGTCCTTGGGCAAGACACTAAACCCCACATTGCCTACCCATGCATTCATTGGTGTATGAATGTGTGAATGACTGGGAAGCACATAGTTAGGTATAGGTATGAGTGTGTGTGAATGGGTGAATGCGGCACGCAGTGTTAAAAGCACTTTTAGTGGTCAGCTAGACTAGAAAAGCGCTAGATGAGTACATTCCATTTACCATGTCTTTTGAGAACTTATTACCTTTGACAAAGCCATACTAGCACTTTTCCTATAAGTCCATGTTTTGCATTAAGCTAGGTTATTAACTCTCAGTCAGGCTGGCTGGATAAACAGTGTACTTTCATAAGTCTGGTAAAGATGAAAAACTACATCATAAGTGCTTTGTGTGTTTCCAGAGGTATGAAGTCGCAAGACCTGGACACTCCAGCTATCGAGAAGCGTTTTGCCTACACTTTCCTCCACAAGCTTATTACATATGTCGACCAGGCTCATCAACATATGATGGAGTTTGGTGAGGTTCCTCTGACGTCTACTGAATCTTCAACAAATAACAATCTGTGCCAAGTACAATTGCTGAACTGTATATTTCTAGTTTGGTGTAAGAGTAGAGGCCAAAACACACAAAATGATGCATGTCAAAACAGCCGCTCCTATTATTTGCGATGATCATGCCACTCAGTTAGTGTTAATCATTCCTGTGCATGCTCACAAAAAAGGGGCGTTTTACATATAAGAATTATATATAAAAGTCAAAGATTGTAATGAAAGGAAAAAAAAATTGTATTGAAGAAAGGACTGCTGCAGAAAATGATTAGCTATGCAACTTGGTACATGGACACATGCCTGCTGTTTATGTCATGATGGATGCACATAAAGTTATTTTAGTTTTTACTTTGATGTGTGCATTTAGCTTCAAGTCATTGACAAAATCAAACTGAAATTTTGAATTATTGAATATTTGGATATACAGACAGGTTAATTGATTGAGAGTGTGGTTTCTATGGTAAGTCAATGCACACCCTACTTTTTATTTTTTAAAGGAGACAAAATTTAAAGCTTCATTGGTGTGACAGTATCAGGCTCAACACGTTTAGAGATTAACATTTTCCTTCAGCTAAAAATCTTGGACCCAAAAACATTGAACTCTGGGCAAAATAGGTGATTTTTAGTTAAGGTTATAATCCATGGTAAATAAATCCTAGAATAAATGCCAAAAAGATTTAATTGACTCATAGCATTGTGATAAGATATGGCAATTAAAATTACAACAATTGATCAACATTTAAAAGTGGTACACCATTTGACTTTTAAGATGACAATTGAATGATTGATTTTCTGTCACTTCAACCTATTTGACATATTACTTTTATTCAATCTCAATTAAGCATTTTTGATTATCTTAAAATGTCAGAGATCAACTTTCAACACTTCCAACTCAAAACAATTAAAAATTCAGTTAGTGAAATGATAGTGCTTATTTCAGGCAATTTACGGTAGTCCAAAATTTGTAGCTTCAACTGCTCTGGAGCAGGTTATGAGTTCGGCCCAATTGGCCATCCTAATCCTTCCATGTGAAATGGCTTTAGTAGCTCATTTGAGTCTTTAGAGATTTTCAGTGGAGTTTTTCTGTGAAAACACAGATTTATTGAGCATTTTTCTCTGCTGGTTTGGCAATTTTTTTCATCTTTTATGATGGATAACCATGGCAACAGGAAAGTTGTTAACCTGTTGGAGCAGGTAAATGAGTTTTCCAAAGCCCAAGTAATGCCTGGAACAAGACCCCCAAATCAAGATGTGTTGAAGAGGAGCTGTATTGGATGCAGCGAGGGAATGGAATGGGGCGAGGGGTGAAAGAAAGTCAAACCATTTATGTGGATGTGGATGTGGGATCACTAGAGGATGGAATGGACAAGCTTGGATCCCTGATGAGGACACAGTAGGAATATCAGCAAGGCAATATTATTTTTTCATGGCTGCAGGAGCAACTCTTGGGCCTCTTTACTTGGCTTTGGGACTGTGCGGGCGGGTGAGCACAGGCTACAGACAGTGATGTTGAACTGCTGGCTATGAGTTCTTGTCCATGTTATCTACAGAAATAGTACATCTGTATTAACCTTCCAACGCTGTGTGTGACATTGTATGCTAAGCTGTTGTTGCCAAAATTGGATTGAACTGAATTGAATTAGTAAAAGAGTGCAGTTTCACTTTTCAGTGCACTATCAGTGGTACATGTACAATGGCTGACTAACAAGTAGGATGTTGGATACTGTATTACAATGAGCAGGCTCTATAGTAGTTACTTGTATAGGACTAATCTTAAACAAACCAGAAAAGGCTTTGCCAAAAGCTTTATGAATGAAAAAGTAGAAAACAATTTGCAATTGTTATGTGAATTGATGTATGTCTCCCCCACCCTGACACACAAACACACACCCAAAGTGTTTCTTTTTTCTTTTTTTTTAGCTCTTTGCTGAACCAATGGAAATAATGTCTTTTTCACATGAATGCATGCAGACCTGACTGTCTTTTTTTCTGTTTTGCCTGTCATTTAGATGAGGGAACAAGGCCAAAAGGCGACAAGATTCCTCATGAACAGCAGATTAAATTCTTTGGAAAGGTCCTTGTCTTTTATTATAATTGTTGTTGTTATTATTATTTTTATTATTTGCCTGTTAGGTATTTGTGTTTGTCCACATTTGACACATTTTACAATGTAAAGTTTGAGGAGGAATATTTTTTTTTTTTTATCAGCAATCAAATATCCATCCATTTTCTATACCGACAGTCCGTTAATCGGGTAGCGGGTGGGCTGGAGCCTATCCCAGCAGTCATCGGGCGAAAGGCAGGGTACACCCTGGACAGGTCGCCAGTCCATCACAGGGCCACATAGAGACAAACAACCATGCACGCTCACACTCACTCCTACGGACAATTTGGAGTCACCAATTAACCTGACATGCATGTTTTTGGATGATGGGAGGAAGCCGGAGTACCCGGAGAGAACCCACGCATACACGGGGAGAACATGCAAACTCCACACAGAAAGGTCCCAGGCAGGGATCGAACCTGGAACCCTCTAGCTGTGAGGTGACGGTGCTAACCACCACACCACCGTGCAGCCCCAATCAAATATCAATTAGTCAATTAATAATCAATTATACTATTATGCTTGTCTGCATTAGAATTCCAACGCTCAAATCTCTTTAAGCTAAACTTAAAATAAATTTTAATAAAATTGCTTTTTAGAGGACTGACAAATAACACAATCAACATTTGGTCTGTGCTCTGCACACTATAAGTCATAGAATTATTGTATATAGTATAATATAAGTATATAGTATAAGTCATTTTTTAATAAGCCTCGTCTTGACCTGACCTAATTTAAGACGGTATGACTCAAAGTCCAAAAAGTCCAACTGTCCAAAGAACTTTAACTTTTTAAATACTGTGTCGAAATCATAGATGTGGCATGCGTAAAAAATCTGTGATGGCACCATTAATGTGAATAATATATGCAGCTTTTGGGATTTGTGCTGATATACTGATGATGCAATTTTCTTGGAATGCCTTACTTATATTGGAAAAACAGTGCCAAACTACATTAGGAAAATATTATGAAAGCTTGGCACCATTGTAAATTCTGGGTTTGACTGTAAAAGTAGTCTGCTTGGTAGATTATACTTTGGACGAAATCTGTACAATATCAATGAAGTCTTGCTTTCCTAAGTAAAAAAAAAAGAAAGAAAGAAAGAAAGGGTATTTTTAATGAAATGTGCTGCTGACTGAGCTTATATTTTTAAGAACAATAATAGGATTTCTCACTTTCTTTTTTTTTTTAGATAAGAGCCCCACCTTCAACAAAAATATGACTCTCTTGCCTTAATGTATGAATTATATGTTGTGTAAATTGTATGTATTTTGCCACCAGGTTGTTTTGCCATTGGTGGATCAGTACTTTAAAAACCACAGGCTGTACTTCCTGTCCACAGCCATACATCCGATCAGCAGTGGCGGCCATGCCTCCAACAAAGAGAAAGAGATGGTGAGCAGGTGAGTATGGAAAGCCAGTCACTCTTTTGCAGGGTATTAAACTTGCTTAAGTATCATTGCTTGTTTACTGAATAAAACCTTGACTTTATGTCAAAGACAAATAATTCTGTGTACTAATATTACTATGCTAGATTAGTATTTCATACTGCACTGAGTAAAATCTCCACTACTTGACATCTTTCCTGTTCCCTCCATTTTCCTCTGTGTCCTATCTGAATATCTCACCTTTCTTTTATTTTTCTCTTCTAACTCATTCTACCTCCTCTTCTCTCCTTGTATTTAGTCTTTTCTGCAAACTGGGAGTTCTTGTCAGGCATAGGATATCCCTATTTGGTAAGAATGCTGTAACCAAACTGTTGAATTGTTTCTCTTTACATAAATAATTAGCTCAGAATATTTTATAAAAAGTTTGAAATTTCCATCTATAGTTATTTGCTTGAGTGACATGTTGCTTTTTCCTTGGAGCATTCTCACCTCCCGAGGCACTTTCACTTGAGGCAAAGATCTAACCCCTAACCCTGAGAGAGCACTTCAACCTTTTTCAATTGAGAGCCATGGCCTCAAATTCGGAGGGCTGTCTCACATCCCAGCTTCTTTACACTCTGCGGCAAACCGTTCCAGTGTGTGCTGAAGGTCAGGGCTTGAAGAAGCCAACACAACCACAACATTGGTAAAGAGCAGAGATGCAACCCTGAGGTTCTTCAACCAGACATCCTCCTCTCCCTGACAATGCCACAAGTTCCTGTCCATGAACAAATAGGTTCAGTGACAAGGGGCAGCACTGCTAAGTCCAACACGCACCATAAACAAACTTTCGACTTTGTGTTGAGGAGCTCATAATAACCCATTTCAGCAACTTCAGTACCCTGACTTCATCAGCATCTCACTATAGAATCCACCAAAAGACACAGTTATAAGCCTCCACAAAGTCCACAAAACACCAGTAGACTGGTGTAACTCCTGTGACCCCGTCAGAAAACTATAGTACTCCTCCTAAATCTGAGGTTTGACAATCGGTCAGAGCCTTCTGTCCAACACTCTTTCCCAGAAGTACCTGAGTAGTGTGATGACCAGATAGTTGGAGCACACCCTCCGGTCCCTCCTTTTAAAAATGGGGACCACTAACCCATTCTTCTATACCGCAGGCATTGTTCCTGACCTCCATGCAACACTGAAGAGGTGTATAAGCCAAGACAACCCCAAAACATCCAGAATCTCAGGACAAATCTCATCCATCCCCTTTCACTCTGCCTCCTTAGTTTCTTACCAGATTAAGGTGATCCTCAAATAACTCTTTCCCCTGCTCATAGATGTCCCCAGTTTGACTTTTCTCTCCCTGAACCATTGAACTGCTTGCCAGAACTTTCTTGAGACAAACCAAATCTTTCTCTATGGCTATTAAGAATTCCTCCCAAGCACAAGTTATGGGTCCCATCACCCCCAACCCTCCCTGTCTTTTTTGCCACTTGGTACCTGTCAGCTGCTTCAGAAGACACCCGTTTAATGTCCTCCCTCATTGCCAGTGTACACCAGTAAGTCCTCCAGTTTTCACCGCAGCAGGCTCTGACAACCTCCTGGTCACAGCTCCTGGAGACTGCATCTGAAATGGAGGCTCTGAACATGGTCCATTCAGATTCCATGTCCACGACCTAGCCCAGTACATGGGACAAATCCTCCATGTGTGTGAAGGATCTCATGGAGAGGGACTTCCACCAGATGTAACTAGCTGAGCCTCACTATTAATTTGGGTTTACCTGATCCAACTCATGACCTGGTGGTGAGTTCACAACTAGGTGAACTCAGTATATCAGTGTCAAAGAGACGGCTGCAGGTCTGATGATACAACTAAAAATCAGTTATGGACTTTTGGCCTAAGCTGGCCTGGTAAAAATAAATTCACGAAACAAATGCACAATATTATAAGTTGATAGATTGAACTGTAATTGTGATTTCAGCTATCATTATTTCATAATGCTATGCCATACTATAATACTAACATTTTAGGATATGAACATTCTGATGACATATGTTACATGTAAAATTTGTTTACAGATAGAACTCAGTTTAGTACCAAAGTAACAATTCTCAGTAAGTCCCGCAGTGTAAGTGTCTGCATGGTGTTACCAACCCCCCCCCCAAAAAAAGAGCAAACTCTTGAGAGCAAAGAAAGAGTCAGTATTTCTAAATTGTAACGTGTTTCTTAAAAGACATGATAAACTATTTCAGTTCACTACAACATATGCAGGGAATCTTTGATTTCAGATAGACAACTCCTATTACTAACACAGTGGGTTTTCTGTTCTTGTCATCCTCTCTGCTCTCCAGGCTACAATGCAACGTCAATAGTCAACTGTCTGCAGATATTGGGACAAAGTCTAGATGCCAGGTATATTGATCTTGAATGTAAATATTGATATCTTTGACAGGAAAAGGAAAAATATCATTGTGTTGATGTTACATCATATTTAGACTGCAGAAACTATATTTTCTTTGACCCAACTTGGCTCCTCTTGTGATGTTTTAGCTCTGCTAAAATTGGCTGCATAGTGTATTATGTTATGACACCAGAGATACAACCCAAACTAACACACCCCTTTGCAAAAAACTGAAATGTTATATGATGAATATAGTATCATCTTACATTAGTTTTTAGGATATTTGGTCTTTTGTTTAGATTAAAAAATAAAGTTAGAATTTTTACATTTAATTTCCAATTAAAGCTAGTTGCATCAGCAAAGAACCTGTGAACACCAGTGCTCTCAAGTAAATCAGTAACAACAAGAAATTAAAGCCGCATTAAATTAATTAAAATTAAAATTAAAGCAACGATGATCGAGCCCGAGCACATGCGCATGTCAGGGTAGGCGCTGGACACTGGCCAATGCGAGGTGTGGAAAAAAAGTGACATTTCCTAGTTTAGTGTCAAAATGCGCATATGTACACAGTCAGGGCAGAGTCCCGGGCAAGCCTATGAAGTTTGGTGAAGACCGGACAATGTATGCAGAAGTTATAACTGACTTTGTGCTTTGTGGCGAGCAGTTGCGAATTGTAAAAGTTTGAAGGTCTGCCACAGACACACCCTTCATATTTTGGAAAAGTTGATCACAACTTTGAATCCCCCATGGCTGAAGAGTAAACAGATCAAGTTTGAAGCCGTTACCATTAAATCAGTAGGAGTTGGATCATATGCGAGAAGTGGAAACAGGCAAAACGGCACCAATTTGCATCTTCCACTCAAAATGGTTGACTTCTGGAGGACCCGGTACCATGACGTCCCAGACTTTTTTGTGCGGTTGGGCATTATGAAGGTGTGTACTGAATTTCGTCTGGCTACGCACAACTAACCCCAACGGCCCGAGTATTTAGTAAATTTCTAGGGGGTGTTACAGAGTCATATTGAAGGTAAAGGCCACCAGATGCGCTACAATAGGGCCTTTGCTGCTTGCAGCTCAGGCGCTAATTAGCAGCCAGGTTCTACTAATCGAACACACTTGATTAAGTGACCATCAACAAGTGTTCCCACCTCCATAAAAGTTCAAGTTTTGACAGTTTGCTTGTGTGTAACATATAGGTCTGTGTTTTCATAATGCCAAGGAAGAAAGATATCAGAAAGTATCTTAGTTATCTTAGTTAGTCTACAGTGGGTAAGATTATTCACTCGTGAAAAACAATAAAAACAGTTGCCTGTCGAGTAGATGTCCTAGCAAGTTAACCCCAAGGTGCAATATTCAGAGAAATGAAAGAAAATCAGCACTGTACAGTTTTCTGCTTATACATTGTTAAAGCCCATGACAATACAGAACAACACAGCATAACACTCATCTTGTCTGTAAGGATTGGCAGGAGAAAGGCTCTTCTCTCTCTCTCAAAAAAAAAATACAGCATGACTTACATTTGCAAACTTGCACTTAAAGCCAAACCAAGCTTGAAACCACAAAACCTCTGGAACAACGTCCTTTGGACAGACAAAACCAAAGTGGAGATGTTTGGCCATTATGCATTTTACATTTAGTAAAATCATAACAGTGCATATTAAAACAAACTTGTGACGCTTGAAGATGCATGTCAAACATGGTGGTGAAGAAGTGATGATTTTGGATAGTTTACAGCCATGGGACCTGAACACAATGCAGTCATTGACTCAACCATGAATTCTCCTATAAACCACAGCAGAGTTAAAAGTGAGGCCATTTATCTCAGATAGCTAAAGCTTCAATGAAATTGAGTTCTACACCAGGACAATGATTCCAAGCACGCCAGTCCATCTACAATAGATGGGCTAAAAAAAAAATTAAGGTGTTGGTGGTGGCCTATTGAAAGTCTACATCTCAACTTGACTGACGTGTTGTAAGAGGAACACAAGAGAGCTGTGCATATATGAATGCCCACAAACCTTAAAAAACTTCGTAAGGAAGAGTCAGCCAGAATTCCTCCACAAGATCGTGAAAGACTGATGATGTCATACTGAAAATTATTACTTCAAGCTACTGCTTGCAAAGGTGTTTCTACAAACGGGAGTTTGCATTTTGCCTCAGCTTTTCATTATAGATGATGACACATTGTAAAATATCTTGTTGTTGATATGAGGATGCATTTACCGATTTTTCAGACATGGCAATGATCACATTATTTATTTTTATTATGTACAAACACATAAGATCTCAGAACTGCAATAGCCTCTAGTTTTTCATATGACATATGATAAGATATATTGGTAGGTTGACTTTAGCTAACATAAACTACAGATGAAGGACAACAGAACGTCAACATAACGGTGCTTTAAGCTATGCTATCCTGCACAAAATGTTTAGTTTTTGCTAAAAGTCACTGAGAATAACCAGTCTTTAAAACATGTATGTTCATCATTGATCTGAAGTCAGTGAAATAGTACTAATAGCACAACAATCATGGTTCTGTGAAAGGGTATTGTCCTGATGTTTAACCTGTGATTAAATGTTTCCAACTGAGCTTTGCAGTTTTGTTTGTTTGTTTTGTTTATTTGTTTGTTTTGTTTCATATTATGCCATCTGAGTGTGTCATTTGTTTTGTGATTCTGAGTAGTTATCAATCTAGATGAATGTGCTCTCTACTTGGTTGAAAGAACTATACTTTTTCCAACATAATGATATGAAACCTAACTTTTAACAGGACAGTGATGAAAACTGGTATTGAGCCAGTAAAAGCAGCTTTGCGGTTGTACTTTGACAATGTGGCTGAGGATTTGGAAAAGACTCAGGAGAACCTGAAGCTTGGTCAGTTCACTCATAGCAGAGAGCAGCCACGAGGTGTCACTCAGATTATCAATTACACCACCTTCGCCCTGCTGCCTGTGCTGTCCTCCCTATTTGAACACATTGGACAGAACATGTTTGGAGAAGACCTCCTATGTGAGTAAAAAGACTGAGTGAGTTTGAGTTTATACGTTTCATGCTGAGAATAATTTCACATTTTCAACATGCCTGTCTGTCTTGTCATGACCATCCAGTGGATGACGTCCAGGTCTCCTGCTATAGAATTCTGAATAGCCTATATTTTCTGGGAACCAACAAAAGCATCTATGTAGAAAGGTATAGTATAAGTTTCACATCTCTAACAAACATATTGAGTTAATTTTTCCTCCTCAAATACCACTTTTTAGGTACAGCTATGTTTGCATGAGGCATGTTTACTGGCCTGCGGTCCTTTCTTTATGACATTTCATGTCTTGTAGAGTTACAGTCATTCGTTGATCAGCAAAATAAAACCTTTGTCTTATACTTCTTGCAGAATTTAGTATCACATAAAGTATTGGGTTTTAGACATCTGACATTCAATCTAAAAATGATAGGAGAGTTTCAGGACACATGAACATTTTAAAATGCTGGAAGTTGTGATATTGAATATGTAAAATATATGACATAGAATATTTTACAATCTGCTATGTTTCTAAGTCAGCAATTAAAATGAGAAAGATTAGTGATAGTGCCCATTTTAGCTCCTTTGTACAAGTAAGAAAAACCTAAACTAAATAAGAAACCTCCATTTATCAGAGACAATCTCATTCAACAGTCTGCTCAACCTTTTGAGCTGCCAGTATCATTTGTCATGACAAATATGAAAACAAATTTAAAGTAAAGTCAAATATTCAATGTAACTTTATTCATGGAGTATAACTTAAGAACCATATTTCATAAACGTGTGTTTATGTCATGATGATGATGACATAATTTAAAATAATGGTAATGCTAAGGTTTGATGCTCTGTACCAAACACTGAAGAGTACTGAATTACACTGAAAAATGTCAAACTTCCCACTGAATCTAGTTGCCACTATGGAGTACACTGTAATACTGGTGTGGACAAAATACATTTTTGGTTGAAATGTGATAGAGGTGTTTCTTGGTTGTTACCAAGAGTCTGAATCAGTCTCTTTCATAGTGTATGTTTTTAAAATAATTTTACCAAAGCAACCTATCTAAAAGTAACATTGCTTTTAATTTAAGATTGATGGATTAATACTTTATTTATCCCAAGCTGGGAACCTCTCTTGCTACAGCAGTACACTTTACAATGTATGATAGAAATAAAAGATACATGAAAGATAATAATAATTGCGGGAACATCAGGTCTATAGGTCCTCCTGTTCTCTCTCACCTTGGCTCCAGCTCTGCGACCTCGTCGTCTCCTCCACAACTCCTCCGGAATCTCAGGCCTTGCTCCGGCCAGCAGCACACACAGCACAATCAGCTGGTTGCATGTGTAAACAATGCCCTCAATGCCAACAATGCCTGAATCTGTGGCTCTCCGTCGCCAGGAGTAACAAAAGTAGTCCAAAAAGTATCATAAAAGTTTTAAAACTGAGAGTGGTAATTCCTACATGGTATCTGTTGTAAGTGGAGGATACGTGACAAAAAAAAAGTGGCAAAAAGTGACAAGATATGCTAAAAAAAACAACTAAAGCATTGGGGGAGCTGCTGTAACAGGCATCCACTAACGTGGCGCCACCACGGCAACCGAATTTTTCTTCCAAGTTAAGATGAAAAATACTGCCTATCTACCTGTTTTGAAAAATTTACCAATTACCTGTTGAGTGAAACAAAAACGAAACATTATTTAAAATGATATGGACCATTAACTCTCTTGTTTTCTGTCCTTTATTTCTCCAGGCAGCGCCCAGCATTAGGAAAATGTTTAGCAGCCTTCTCAGCAGCATTTCCCGTAGCCTTTCTTGAGCCTCATATCAACTTGTTTAACAGCATCTCGGTCTACAACAGCAAAGGAAGTAAAGACAGAGCAGGTACACAATTTTACTTCACACTTTGCATGGACATTAATGCTATGGTAATATTGGGTTTTAATTTATTCTCTCTTTCTATACACACACACATATATGTATGTATATATATATATATGTGTGTGTGTTTGTGTGTAAGTATATGTAAATACATATATGTATAACCATTAATGTGGGGGTGGAATAATATTTGACTGATTTACAGATCAACAGTTTGGTTTACCTTGCAGTTTTTTCTATTATTCTGAAATTCCAGAGAAATGTTCAGAATTCTAAGGAAGCAGAAATACCTGCTATGAAGTTTAGTCTATGTAAGTTATGTAATTAAATAAACAATACAAGACTCATTCATTCTGTTTTAAGAATGATCCACTTCCCATCTCTCAGCTTTAGGTCTTCCAGGGCCAGTTGGGGAGGTTTGTCCTTTAGTCCCAAACTTAAAGAAGTTCCTGGAGGAGATCATGGAGCTGGCAGAGTCTGGCATGAGATACACTCAAATGCCTCATGTTGTGGAGGTGAAACACTGAAACACTAACTTACAAACTTTTAATTAATTTGCTTTTTTCTATCCATAAAGATTTGGTTTTGGTTTTGGTTTCTTTCGGATGATTTGTCTCTACTCAAATTCATAGATGGTCAAAGTACTAACTTTTGGCAGCCACTACTATTAAATAATGAAATAGTTTGAAAGACCGAAGACTGCTGATTTCCTCATAGGGTTTAATACATGTCATGTTAATTGACAATATCAGACTATTTTACTTACTATTTTACTTAGCCTATAACTTCAAGTCTAATGGGGGAATCTGCAGCTGACAGGAATGACCTCCTGTATCGTTCTTTGTTGCAGCAGAGCTAAATAAGAACACACTGCATTGTTTCATCACTATGTTGTGTAGTGTGCTGTATTGTCCATTATGTTCAGAAAGCATGCAGCATTCTTCTTTGTACAGTTGGCTGTAGGAGCTGCAGAGTAGTCCTCACCACAGATCCATCTTGGTTCTGATGCTGCTGCTGCAAGACAGATTGTACTCTCCTCGACAAATTTACAGAATATATGCACTATTTCTATTTCTGGATATGACAGGACTCTTAAGTTGTACGGGAAGTCAGGTTGTAAGGTGTAAAGAAAAACTATGAGAGTAGAGCCCCCCATTATACTTATGTACTGCTTTCACATGCCTTCTCAGATACACAACTTCTAACAAACTGTGATCTGTTAGTGAGATAGTCAATAATCCTAAAATCCAAGTGGTTGTGGAGGCATTCGCCTGTCTTTTCTGGAGCATCTCACAAGCCCCTGGATTAGCGCCTCTATGTTGGACTCTTTCTTGTGAGTGAGAGGGTCACCTCACTGCAGCTTCAAGTTACAGAAGGGAAGGTTCTGACTATAGTTGCGTAAAGCACCAAAGTAAGTGCGTATGCACCAATGTCTATGTGGGCAATGATGAAGTGACCTGGAGAGGCGTGATTGGGAGGAACCCAAGCAGTGTTTTGTTTTTGGACTTCTGTGCTAGTCATGGATTGTCCATTACAAATATCATATTCAAGTATAAGTGGCCACCTTAGGCCTAAGGTTGATGATCAGCTTTGTAACTCTACTATCAAACCTGCAGTCGTTTGTCTTAGACACCTAGGTCAAGAGAGGGGCGGAGCTGTCAACCAATCACCATCCAGTGGTGCTGGACAGACCCGGTAAGGCCAAATAGGTAGTGAGGATGAACTTGGAATGTCTGGTGGAAGCCCCCGTCTTCAGTGATCTTCACCTCACTTCTGAGAATTTTAATCATCTACTGTGGTAGGTTTGGGACATGGAAGCTGAGTAGCCCATGTTCAGGACCCCAATTGCGAATGCAGCTTCCAGGAGCTGTGGTCCAAAGGTTGTCGGTACCTGTCGTGGCAGTAACTGGAGAATCAGCTGGTGGATGCCAGCAGTGAGGGAAGCTCAAATTCGACGAGGCCATAAATGAGTTTCAGTTGGCCTCAAGGATGTTTTTGCAAACCATTTGGAGACTCAGAAAGGGAAAGCAGTGTTCGTCCCATGTAGTGCTTAGCCTGGATAGAGAACTGCTGACCCAAACTGAGGATACTGTCAGGCAGTGGAAAAAGCCTTTTGTGGATGTCTCCAGCATGTCTCCATTGAGAAGTATGTCGCGAAGGTAGTTAAAAAGCTTCCTGGCTGTAAAGGGGAAGGGGGTGGATCAGATTCATCCTGAGATGCTGAATGTTCTAGACATTGTAGAACTGTCATGGCTGACATGTCTCTTCAATGTCGCATGGATGTCTGGGACAATGTCTGTGGAGTGGCAGACGGGGTGGTGGTTCGCGTTTTTTAAGAAGGGACCGGAGTGTGTGTTCCAACTACACGGAGATCACACTACTCAGCCTCTCCAGGAAAGTGTACTCTAGGGTGTTGGAGAGGAGGCTGTGACTGATTGCCGATCCTTGGATTCAGGAGGAGTAGTGTCATTTTTTTTCCCAGGTCTTGGAACAGTCAACCAGATCTTTACTTTTGCAGAGTTACTAAGAGTGTCATGGGAGTTGACTATCCAGTCTTCATCTATTTTGTGGACTTGAAGAAGACTTACGATCGTGTTTCCCAGGGGATTTTATGAGGGGTGCTGTGGGAGTATGGGGTCGCTTTTGTTATTTGATCCGTGTATAACCAAAGAAAGTGCTGTGTCTGCATTTTTGGCACGAGGTGGAACTTGTTTACAGTGCAGGGGGGATGCCTCTTGTTACAAATCCTGTTTATGGTTTTCATGGACAGAATCTCTAGGCATAGTGTCTGGTTTGGGAACGTCAGGGTCGCAACTGAGTTTATTGCAGATTATATGGTTCTGTTGGCTTCTTCAAGCCATGACTTTCAACACATACTGGAGTGGTTTGTGTCTGAGTGTGAAGTGCCTGGGACACAAGTCCACTCTTCCAAATCTCAGGCCATGGTTCTCAACCAGAAAATTTTTAAATGATCTCTCCAGGTCGGGGATGAGGCTCTGCCTCAGGCAGAGTTAAGTATCTTGGAATCTTATTCACAAGTGGAAGCAAGTTGGAGTGAGATTGAAAAGACAGATTGGGGCTTCATCAGCATGAACAAGCTGTCGATAGTCATGGAAAGAATGACCTTGTGGATACAAGCGAGTGCAAATGAGTTTCCTTCGGACTGTTGCTGGGCTCAGCCTTAGAGATAGGGTGAGGAGCACAGCCAACTGGATGGAGCTCGGAGTACAGTCGGTGATGCCCTGCATTGAAAGGAATTAGTTGAGGTGTTTCAGGCATCTGGTTATGCCTCCTGGTGGCCTCCCTTTGGAAGGTTTTTGGGCACGCCCAACTGGGAGGAGACTCCTGGTTAGACCTAGAACTCATTGGAGGGATTATCTCTTCTGGCTTGAGAATGCCTTCTAATCCCCCTGAAGGAGCTGGAGAGGGATGTCTGGGTTTCCCTCCTGAACCTGTTACATCCATAGCCTGACCTTGGATAAGCGGAAGACATTGGATCTATGTTATTGTTTGAACCCATGCAGTGTATATATAATTTGTTTTCATGTGTTTCCATTGTCAGATTGTCAACGAGAAACTCTGTAAAACTTAATTGGGTGTTATTTATTTTTTCTGTAGGTGGTGTTGCCAATGTTGTGCAGTTATATGTCTCACTGGTGGGAACATGGACCAGAGAGTAACCCAGACAAAGAAGAAAGCTGCTGTACATCTGTTACTTCTGAACATATTAATACTCTGCTAGGAAACATCCTCAAGATTATCTACAACAACCTGGGAATAGATGAGGGAACCTGGATGAAGAGATTGGCTGGTAAACGTCACTGAATGATTTGTCCGAAAGAGGGACAGGGTATCTTTAAAGTTTTGCTCATACTTACACTGCTCTGTCGTAGCACTTTACTATGAAATCTTGAAATCATAACAGAGAACATGATACTTTTATTGTTAATGATATTTACATTGACTGTGTCCCACCAAAACCTAATGTTTATAATCTTATATTCTGATAAAGATGTGTGTAAAATGTGTAAAAACAGTTTGTTACCCTGGCTGGTGGATTGCTACTTACACTGGTAAACTGAGTGGTAGTAGTCAAGTAACAGGAATATTTTGAATCTATTTGTGAAACAAAGAGTTCTCAGATCAGATACTGACAACTATTCTCAACAGCAACTACTGTCAGTTTTTGAAAGTATTGTATTGTATTGCAAGTACTCTAGTCTAATCACTAGGCACCAAATGACATGTAAATGCAGTGATGTGCAAACAGTTATAATTGTTTTATGATTCATCTAATGCTTTTTTTCACTATGAAGTCTTCTCTCAGCCAATCATCAGCAAAGCCAAGGCCCACCTGCTAAAGACACACTTTCTGCCTTTGATGGAGAAACTCAAAAAAGTAAGTCTTTTTTGCCATGCTCTTTTTATTTCTTGCCACATTAGAAGACAGATGACCTTCACATGCTATAATAAATCTGTGTACAACTAGATCATA
Source organism: Leuresthes tenuis (assembly GCF_036924035.1). Classification (NCBI taxonomy): domain Eukaryota; kingdom Metazoa; phylum Chordata; class Actinopteri; order Atheriniformes; family Atherinopsidae; genus Leuresthes; species Leuresthes tenuis. The sequence goes on along the minus strand of NW_027325374.1, from coordinate 31,343,300 downwards.
TTTATTGCACTTTTTTTAAATTTCATGTTGTCCTATCTGAAATTGTACAGCCAGATGGTTTTCCTAGTAGCAAAATATTAATATATATATATATATATATAAACACACATTAGAAAACAAAATACATATATACATATACAGTATATATAGTAGCTTTCAGGAACACAGCACACCACACATTGATAGAAATCAAAATACTACTTGTCAGGTTAAAGCACAAAGGATGTATTGTAAGGTAGATAAAACTATTGCTATGTTGTGTAGAAAGCAGCAGTTGTGCTGATGGATGAAGAACACAGCAAGGCTGAGGGGAGAGGGGAAATGTCAGAGACAGAGCTTCTCATCATGGACCAGTTCACCATACTGGTTAGAGACCTATATGCCTTTTACCCTCTCCTCATACGATTTGTGGACTACAACAGGTACACTCACAACTAATACAAAGCAGTCTATTTGCAGAAAGGATGATGGGCTTATAGCGTGTCGCTGAATGGCTCGATGTTTTACAGGGCCAGATGGCTAAAAGAGTCTGACCCAGAGGCAGAGGAGCTGTTCAGGATGGTGGCTGAGATTTTTATCTTCTGGGCCAAGTCTCATGTAAGAAAAACACTGGGGAGGATGCAAAGTAAAACAAATCAATGCTGATAAAATATTAAGAGTGACAAGAGTAAATTAGATTAGAGTTTTTTCCAAAACGGGTGTTGCAGAACTCAGGGCAGGATCACATGTTGCTTATTTATTACTAGATACATTTTTTACCTTCTTTTTTAAATGTACAATATATTTAAAAGAAGCAATTAGAAACATAAGGCCCTTCCGGCAGAGACGTTCTAAGAATGCAGTTCTAAGAATGCAGTTCTAAGAACTGTCCATCTTGAATTTTGTTATAAGAACTGCCCTTCCCCAGGGGAACTGTTTCATTTTGCATTCGCACATGAGTCAGGGACCTTGACAGGGACTGATGTGACGTAATCGTCTGCGACAGTGACGTGTTACTTTTATTGCCATACTCGACAACAAAATAAAACCCGCGAAAAATAAGGAGAGAAGAAAACAACACCACCAAGAAGCTAATATGGAGAGCGAGGAGGCCACCATGTTCATGGTCTGCATGATGGTAATATTAATCATGGACGATCACATCAGGCATCTAAGATCTAGGCTGGAAGAGCACACAGCGAGAGAAGATACTTCTTTGTTTCATGAATGAAAGAAGGAGAGCAGAGCGCCACAGACAAAGGAGATGATGTGTAAGTTTAACTTATTAAACATGTGCCGGTTGTGTCCGTGTTGTATGTAAACATTTCAGACAAGGGGCGTAGCCACCAAACACCTACGTCATATGTTTTCCTATGGAACCCAGAGAAGACCCTACCTCGGAGAATGAGCTAAAATAGTTATAGGTACTGAGGGCCGTGGTCCCTAGTTCCTGTCCGGATGCGCAAAAAAACGGCCTTATTCCTTAAAAGGTTATGGGAACTGAAAAAGGTTCCTACAGTGGGAATGCACCTATAGAAGTAATTGTGGAAGTCATCAGTCTGTTTATTAATTTTCACTTCTAGAGGATATAAGCATCCATATACAATATTCAAGTATGCTATAATATACTTGTATCTTCTACATATGCTACCCCTGGACTCCATTTTCAGTAACCACAATACATAATTTCACTGTTATGCAGATGACATACAGATTTACCTGCCTTTAAGTACACATTGCAAAGACTCACTAACTCCTCTACTGGCCTGTTTGGCTGATATTAAGTCTTGGATGAGCCAAAGTCATCTTAACTTAAATTACAATAAAACTGAGGATATTATGTGTGGACATCCACCATGTAGCATTAAATCTGTTGCTAGTATGGGCCTCCTGGCAAAACCGAAGCCATAATTATCTTTTGATGACTTCGAAAGGGTCATTCATGCGTTCCTTTTCTCTAGGCTTGATTATTGCAATTCTTTATACATTGGTCTTGATCAGTGCTCCCTCCATCACCTGCAGATAGTGCAGAACACTGCAACTCGGCTTTTGACTGGCACTAAGAAGCGGGACCACATCACTCCTGTTCTGGTCTTCTTGCACTGGCTTCCCGTCCATTTTAGAATACATTTTATGGTGTTATTATTTGTTTTTTAAGATTTTAATTGGTGAGGCCCCTCAGTATCTCGCAGAGCTACTTCAAGTTCATAATCCAGTCAGAACCCTCAGACAATCAAATTAGCTGCTGCTTGAGGTCCCAAGACCCTTAAAACTAAGGGTGACCAAGCGTTCTCAGTAGCTGCTCCAAATCTATGGAATACGTTGCCACTTCATATTAGACACGCTGTATCGTTGGAGTCATTTAAATCTTCCTTAAAAAAAATTTTTTTCTCCTTTTGGTCCTCTTGGTCCTGCTGTGAGCCAAATTTGATTTTTATATATAGAAATAAATGTGACCTTGACCTTGAAGCAGTTTTATATAGGCACCAAAGATGCAGAAAAAAGCCAAAGAAATATAGGTCTTGCTTCACCTGCAACAGGAATCAAACAAAGCTCTGCAGTAGTGCATAATCCCTCATGAAACACAAGTCTTTTTTTATTTTTATTTATTATTATTTTTTTCATCTGTCTGCAGAATTTCAAGAGAGAAGAGCAGAATTTTGTGGTCCAGAATGAAATCAATAACATGTCATTTCTCATCTCTGACACCAAATGCAAGATGTCAAAGGTATGAAAAAAAGGAGAGCCACATCCAAAGAGAGGAAAGTACAAAACAAATACTGAATAAAATGTATGAATTTAATCTCCATAAATAAGTTACAGATGATGATATACATTTGTGCATTTCTTTTCTTTTGATATTTAACCTTGCCATAGGGAATAGTTTCAGACCAGGAGAGGAAGAAGATTAAGAGAAAGGGAGATCGATACTCAATGCAGACAAGTTTGATTGTAGCCACTCTGAAGCGTCTACTGCCAGTCGGACTCAACATCTGTGCTCCAGGAGAACAGGAACTCGTTGCACTGGCTAAAACCCGTTTCACTCAGGTAGCAAAGTAATACTAGTCTATAAGATTTTGATAAGAGCTGTTTGTTTGCCAGTACAAACCATCCATCCCTTTTCTATATCCGTTTAATCCAATTTAGGGGTCATGGGGGGCTGGAGTCTATACAACTGTCCGAATACAGATTGGTTAAAACATTTGCTACACTATTAAGCTTAGGCAATACAATGCCTGGCAAAAAATATGCAATCACCACACTTGGAGGATGATCATTCAGCTTTTTTTTTTTTTTAAATATAAATGAACTATTTTTCTCCCCCCAAGAAAATAAAGGAAAATGATGGAATCACCTTGTAATTTCCATTTATATAACAAATAGCTACACCAGTCTACATGTGCAAATGAGTTTGCAATTAAGAGAGTTTTTGGAGAGCTTAACACTTAAGTTATTGAAGCTAGCTGATTAGCAGGAAACATGTGCCTAACAAGAGCTGTCAGTAGAAATAATGGAATGGATTTTAACACTCTTTCAAGAAGCAAATTAAACCTAGAATTTAGCAAATGATGTTTGTTACCAGAGGGGTTGCATGTTGGTGTGGTGGTTAGCACCGTCACCTCACAGCAAGAAGGTTCCAGGTTAAATTCCCAGCTGGGACCTTCCTGTGTGGAGCTTGCATGCACTACCTGTGTACACGTGGGTTCTCTCCGGGGACTCCGGTTTCCTCACACTGTCCAAAAATAAGCATTTTAGGTTAATTGGTGATTCTAAATCGTCCCTAGGAGTGACCGTGAGCATGAGTTGTTGTTTGTCTCGTTTGTCTCTGAGTGGCCCTGTTTATGGCTATCTGTCCAGGGTGTACACTGCCTCTCGCCCGATGACAGCTGGGATAGGCTCCAGCCCCCAGCGATCCTGAATTGGATTAAGCGGGTATACAAAATTAATAGATGGATTCTTGTCAGTCAGCTGTGTCTAAAATTTGAAGCAAGCATAAACAAAATGTGAAGGTTGTTTGAGGAAACACACATTGACAAAAGAAGACATAATAGCGTTAGGACAGAAACACAAAGCTATATGCCCTGACGGTAGAAAATGCATAGCAAAAAAAAAAAAAAAAGGCGAAGGAGTCAAATGTGGATGATTGGATGAAAGCAATATTCACTGAAGAGTCACAAATCTCCATTGAACAAGAAGATGATGCAGACATTTTGTGTGGTACAACTCCAATAAACATAAAGATGTCTGCCTGAAGAAAACAAGCAAATATTCACAATCATCTTAGAAATAGGGCTGATGTCAGGTAAAGGACAAGGAGAGATGGCATTATTATTATTGATTACCTCAAGAGTAAATGAACAAGAGTATGTTGAAACGCTCTTCTCATTGCATTAGTCAAAAGGAGGTTTGGTGATTCTGAGGTCATATTTCAGAATGATAATGCATATTGCCACAGAGCAAAGAAAGTTCAAACCTTTCTTCAGGAAAGACATATCAACTCAATGACATGGTCAGCAAACAGTCCTATTGAAATTTATGGTGGAAAAAATGGTCCATGCCAAGGCTCAATTCATATGTTAATTGCTTTATAAGAAATTTGGAACCTGATTGATGAAGTGTTTTTATTAGTGAAGTCCATGCCAAATCAAAAATTTCAAACTGTCATAAAAGCAAGAGGTCTAACAGTAATAACAGTTTTGTTGTTGCATTTGTTTCATGATTCCACAACTGTCTCCTATACCTGATTTGGAAAAAATAAGATAAAAGATTGGAAAAAATTGATAAATAAAACAAAGGCTTAGTAAAAGAAAAAAAAGAAAAACACGTCTATTCAGCTTCTAGATTAAATGATTTGTTTATTTTCTTTCTTTTTAACTAAATATGCCATGGTTTGCAAAAAGCATCGCCGTTAAAAAATAAAAAATATAATATGGCAACAATTAATAATTCAGGAGTTGTTATTTGTTATCCATCAATAGAAAGACACGGAGGATGAAGTTCGAGAGATCTTAAGGAACAATCTGCATTTACAAGGGAAGGTAAGAATGCATTTGCTTTGCGGTTGTAAAAAGAGCAAAGTGCTGTAAGTATGTCGAGACACGAGTATTTAGATTAAACACATCTTCCACTGGTTTTGCAAAGTGCAATTACAGTTTATAGTTAACTAGAGTAATGGAAATAGATTCCCCCTTTGCATTATGTGTAGCTGGAGGACCCAGCTATTCGTTGGCAGATGACTCTGTACAGAGACCTTCCAAATCACTATGAAGATATAGCTGATCCAGAAAAGACTGTGGAGAGAGTCCTGATCATTGCACATGTGCTCTTCTTCCTGGACCAGGTCTGTAAAATTATATTTGAGTACGTGTTGCTGAACATGTGCTCCTTCTGGAGAACAAGAGCTTTCAAAGTAGAAACTTGTTTGCATGGTCTGCAATTTCACTGTCTATGTATAGCGACAATAAAGGATTCTTCATCTTATCTTTATCTTTGATGTGATTGGACATGTCAGAAATTGCCCAAATCAACTAAATTCTTCTGTGCTGAGTGGTTTAGTTTTTGTTAAAAGGTGGAGCATCCTCAGCGCAGTAAAAAGGCTGTATGGCACAAACTACTGTCCAAACAGAGGAAGAGAGCCGTGGTTGCTTGCTTCAGGATGGCTCCACTCTATAACCTACCTAGGTAAGTTTGGAACCCACATACACACCCATCAGTACAGACATTCAGATCAAAGAGTTTCTGACCTCATCAAAAATGTTTCATATTTTCACGTAAGCATCAAAACAATCAGAGATACAGTATTACAAGTCCTGGCATGTTAAATGAAGAGGAAAGATTTGTTATTCTGCAGTACTTCTACTTTAGCAAAGAGACTAAACAAGATTTCAGGCATTGATGTAATCGGATGACATTCAATTCAATTCAATTCAGTTTTATTTATCCATCCATCCATCCATCCATCATCTACCACTTATCCGGGGGTCGGGTCGCGGGGGCAACAGCTCTAACAGAGAAACCCAGATGTCCCTGTTTTATTTATATAGCGCCAAATTGCAACAATTGTCATCTCAAGGCACTTAAATAATATAGTCCAATTCAAGCCAATTGGAATTCAATTCATTGTAATCATAATCCAATGAAATCCAATTAATCCAATTAATTCATATAGAGCCAATTCAAAAACAATATCTTTGCTAAGGAAACCAACAGATTGCACCGAAACTTGTCTTCAGTCCAATCTCCCGTCCTGAGTGCGCCTGTGGCAACTGTGGAAAGGAACGACTCTGAGGTGGAGCTGATGTACACATAGGCCTATCCAAGAAAATCAGCTTGCACCCAGGGTAGACTTGTTAGGCGTATGGATATGCTTCAAGTTTCTGTGAGGGAAGATATCACCTTGCAAGTGATCATCAATAATTAAGACCTTACTTATTAATGATGATGATTTTCAATACACCTACAAGTTTGCCAGCGCAGTGCATTCGCACGTGAACTCAGAACGTAGAAATTAATATTTTCCTATGAATATGATAATGTATACATTGTAAAAATATCCTAGATATTATTACCCAGTCAATATTCATGTCTCTATCTCCCTCCAATTAGGCACCGGGCTGTAAACTTGTTCTTGCAGGGCTATGAAAAGTCCTGGATTGAGGCAGAAGAGCACTACTTTGAAGACAAACTCATAGAGGACCTTGCTGTAAGTTAATTTACTTATAAATGTTGAACTAGTTCAATTATTTTGACCTCTGCCAGAAAAAAAATGCTTACTCTTTTCTGTAAATATTTGCTTATTTCAGAAACCAGGTGAGCAGGAGCCATCTGAGGAAGATGAAGGTGTGAAGCACATTGATCCACTGCATCAGCTTATTCAGCTATTTAGCAGAACAGCTCTCACTGAGAAATGGTGGGTTTTTTGTAGATATATTAAAGTTACAGTTGCTTTATACAATGTTCAGACCTTTTTAATCATCTTAAACATTATGTTTTAAATTTGTTTTAACCAAGACAACTGTATCTTTATTTTCTTTATATTAATCTGCACACAATCACAAAGTAAAAAAAAAAAAAAAAGTTACACTTTACATTCTCAATTAAGTGCTGCAATTCTTCTTTGATTAGTCATTACCGGTAGTTTGACTAGTTTGTTTCAAACTGCAGTTCATTCATGAGATATATCCATGACAGAGACAGCTGTTGGTTGAAGCTGAGTATCAAACATAGAATTATGACCCTGAATAAACTGATGGTGCTTTTAAGGCATGCTTCCATGGAATACATTTTTCAAAAATAAGCCTTTAAATAGACATTTCTGATCAATTTCAGGAAAACAAATTGACAGATTGCATTAATAAAATGTAATAAATTATTCTTAGTTAAATTATGCCAGTGCTTTACTTTTTTCTTCTGTCCTTCAGAGGAAAATATTCTACTTCATGTAGAATAAAATGCTTTGTTTTTTACCAACTTGGATATCTGTCAAAAATTTCAGTTCCTTCATTTAAGACATGTAAAGGGTAATGGTCACATTTGTTCGGACAAAGAAAATATTGTGATGGGATCTCTTTGGGCTCAGAATTTATTCTGACTCAATAGAATTAAAAAATAGTGAATAAATGACAATATTCATAAATACAGCCTAAATACAGTTACAGCAGGAAAATAATTTACATAAACAAGGTAATGATAAAGTAAATGTAATAATGAAATCTGCTGTTTATCATTGTAATCTCTCTCTTCTGAGTGCTTGGAATAAGTTATTATAATGTAACACATGTTTGATAATTAGCGACCTAAAAACATGTGTGTTAGGTTAATTGGTATCTCTAAATTTACTTTATGACTGAGTGTGAGCGTGCATAGTTGTTTGTTTCTGTGTGGCCCTGTAATGGACTGGTGACCCGTCCAGGGTGTACCCTGCCTTATGCCCAATGACAGCTGGGATAGACTCCAGCCCCCAGTGACGCTTAGTTGGATTAAGCAGGTATATAAAATAGATGGATGTTTGTTGATTAACAAGGAGTTTCAAAATCTGGGACAAAACAGATCATTGACATCACTGGAGCGACTGTAGCTCAGGAGTAAGAGCAGTTGTTCCAATTGGAAGGTTAGTGGTTGTGGACTCCTGGCTTCTCTGGGCCACATGTTGAAGCATCCTTGGCCAAGACACTGAACCCCTCTTTGCCTTCCGATGCATCCATTGGTGTAGAATAAAGTACAAAGAGTGTGTGAGTGAATGGGTGAATGTGGCATGTAGTATAAAAGCGCTTTGAGTGGTCAGTCAGACTAAAAAAGCGGTATATAGTATGTAATTTACCTTTTACCACTGTAATTGAATCACTTTTTAAATCATTTTACCTTTGGTTCAGTGGACGATATTTTTGTTTCACTGTCAGTTAAACTGAGTACACATACACAACCTTTAAATCCACGTGTCATTTGTTTTATTTGGCTAAACACTGCTTTGATGGCTTAGGTTGACTTGTCTAGGAATTATTTAATGTCCACTTGTGACAAACTGACTGGACCTTATAACAAGCCGTTTAGTCCTAGGAACTCCTGGATCAGGTACAGATAAGAGCAAAGACAGAAAACCATTTCTAAAAGTTTTGTTGTTCTTAGTAGTACAGTTGTTTCAGAAATAGTGAAATGGCGGAATTTTGGAACATTTAGGATCCCGCTGCATAATCAAGCTGGGGTGTTTATCAGGGAGATTAGCAAAGTGATGATAAAGATGATCCCCAGTTTTTTCAGATCCACAATGAGATCCATTTTTTTCTCATTTATTATTAAACTATTTACTTGTGCAGTCTTTCACAGAGGAGTGAGCCTCGTTCCATCTTTGACTCAACCTGCCGTGATGGTTCATCTTTACATTTAATCATTTAGAAGACACGTTTATCCAAAGTGACATAAAAGGAAGGAAATAATATTTGTCAATCTTATTCCAAATCATATAATTGACGTTTGCCAGTTCATCATATTAGCTGCTGTTAGTTGTGACACGTTCCACCAGATATTGCACAACTTTTCCAGACTTTTGTTGCTAAGGCCCATCTTTTGTAGGTGTTGGCAAAAAAAGATTAAGAATAGGGCTGGTCAGTCATCAAACTGTTTTTATGTGTGCATGTGTTCCTTTTGCAGTAAATTGGAGGAAGACAATCTCTACATGGCATACGCTGACATCATGGCAAGGGTAACAGCAACAGGAATCCTTTCGTTAGATATGAATTCACTGTCTTATGAAAGTTTTTATGTTAATTGCTCCTTTTGTGATACATCACAAATTTTCTCCATATATTCTTCATTTTGTCATCACTGTCACTTCCCTCAGAGTTGCCATGATGAGGAGGATGAAGATGGAGAAGTAAAGAGCTTTGAAGTAGGTGATCAGTAACTACTTTTATCTGTCAGTCTCCTTGGTGATTTTTGTAATAGAATGGTATACAAGTGCTCATCAGTGTCTTGTTTGAAACAAATAGGAGAAGGAGATGGAGAAGCAAAAACTGTTGTATCAACAGGCTCGGTTGCATGATCGTGGAGCTGCTGAGATGGTACTCCAGACAATCAGTGCTTGTAAAGGTAAGCCAATTTAAGTTAAAGCTCTTCCTCCACCCCTTTCATTTACATGCTATGACATTACTATCTAGAGTACAAGAGAAGTGAGTAAACCTTTGTACAACACTACTTAACATTTTTCAGACCTGATACAACATATCTATGTTATGCAACACTCTAAGCCTTTGCATTAATCTTCCAGCCCTCTGCCAGGGCATCTGTGAAATGGGTTGACTCTCTATCTTCTGGACGGCAGTTGATCTTCTATTCTTTCAACATTTGTTGCTGAGAAGTGATTAAGAAATCTAGAGATCTACAGATTAAGCTGGTGAAAGCTTCACAACAGGAAGGTATCACTATGCAACTTAATGTCAACAAATAGCCTTCAGCTTCAGTCCCATGGGACCGATGCCACTTTATTGCACATTGATATCATGTACAGAGGTGGCATGGTGGGTCAAAGTTGATTTCATGATGCTGGCTTGATGTGTGTAAACACATACTGACACAAGAATTAGCCTCCTCTCTGGCATAGGTGAATAAGCACGGAGTAAGAGTGGTGGGCTACAAAGAACGTCTTTTTTACGTTGATGTGAAAAGGTCTAATGAAGCGCCTCACATTTTCAAAAACATGACTAAACATTTAGGTAAGATTGCTTGAATCCAGCAAACATTATTATAATTATTATATGTGTATTTTCACCAAACATATATTTCATTAAAGATACAGTAAGTACAGTACAAATGCACATACTAGTATTAATGTATTCTTAAATCAGTTGAATTTTCAGTTGTATATGAAACTTGTAAAAAAAAGATGTAAACTAACTTGTTTTCAACCATTTGTAACATGTCAATTTTTACGATAATAATCTACTCATAAGAAATCTATTCAAATATACATGACGCACAACTTCTGTTTCTGTTGTTTATTTTCTTTTAACAAAATAATAGCATTTTTACCCATAAAACAATCTTTACATTTTAGACTACAATAGAAAGTAATAAAGAAAGTATTTATGTGCCACCACATTGAGCTGGTATGAGCTTCACATCAGGAAAGTTTATTCTTAGTGTGTGTACACGCACTACTCTATAAAGGGAATGCACCTACATCCCATTTCTATCAAGCCAAGCCAAGAGTGCTTGAATCGTCAACTCAAATGAACAAATGCATTTTCAATACTTTCGAATGTCAACAGGTCGATCTGAAGAGCTTCTTCGCCGTATACAGCTATTAAGACCAGAAAAAGCAACTGCTGGAAATTACGTTTTGAGCAGACCAATCACAACCCTTGCGGTCCACAACAACTCAACGCGTAATTAGGATTTTTTGGAGGTGCACGTCAGGCATCAACGTGGACCCCTACGCCGTAGCTACGCCGTCAACTTGACGCAGAAGCATAAACTAGACTTTAGGCGGTCGCCAAGTGCTGAATATACCGCGTGCCAGCAAAGTTAGTTAGCTAGTTAGCTAGCTAGCAGGAAAATACACTATTTGATTTGCCAGTGCCACAGCTGCTTTCAGTGCGGAGAAACTGACTTAAGTAGGTGAGCCAACAGGAACGTACATAGTTTGTTTCGCTTAAAACTTACCTTCATGGTTCCATATTCACGTTATTCCCTGTCTCAGTCAACAATGTCCGCCAACCTAGTTGAAATGTGGACCATGTACGTATAGTACATGTCTGACAAAAGACCGCTCAAATGTGTTGACGTCATGCTCCGAATGTTGCCAGATTCACCGATGTCACTCATTTGCATTTTATTTGGAAATATCAACTAATTAAGCCAATGAACTGGTTTAGTGAATATTACTTGGATCGAATGATTCAATTTACATACAAAACTGAGGACACATAATTACAAACAATCACCAAGTAATGCACTACATGAAAAACTGTTATTTTAAGGTGAAAGCACTGAATTACTGAAACATTTTTTTTCAGTGTATGCAATCACTAGCAGCTTTGGAACAATATGATCCCGTAAAAAATCCAAGGTGCATTTATAATCAATATCCCCAGGCTTTTCAGGGGCAATCAAACTGTCCAGTAATCTATACTTCTTTGACCCCATGACGCTTAGCAACACCAGGACTTTCTTGGCATCCCTTATCTGATTAGCGAGAACATCAGTTGCTAACTGGAAAAGATCCACATGTCCGATCAATCTAGCCATGATGTATTTGCCTTCAGCGATCTAAAATCTTTGAAGAAAAAGGGAGGGTACACACAGCTAGCTTAATAGCTAGTTCTCCTGCAGCGTGGAGGTTTGTCGGTTCAAACTGACACTGGCTACATTACTTGCAGCTGAGCAAGACCAGTGTCTAGTTCACACAGTTTATGTTGTGTTTCTTTGTCCAACTATCTGCATGCAGGCAGTATTTCAGGTACACAAGGCTGACACAATGCTTGTTTCTTACTTTGTCACTGGACGAAAAAATAATAAAAATTAAAATAAAATATTAAAAAATTTAAATTAATTGGTTTAATGTACATATATGCACCATTCAAACATTGATTAAAAAACTTTTGTAAATATTTTTTGTCAGTGTTAGTGATTCAATAAATCCACCTTACTATTATGAAAATATCACCAAGACTTTGAACTTAGACCTTCTGTCTGATAGTTCTAAACAGTATGGACTTTATTTTTTTTACTGAGGTCTGGCTGTCAGAGATGCCATAGAGATATATATGAATACTTTGAGTAAAAGACGGGGAATGGGAGCAATCCAGGTTTGTGGTTGATAAGCTCATAATAAAGTTTATTTATGTTTTGGGCGCTCTCCTCTAGGTGAGATGGGTCCTATGGTCGCATCGACTCTGAAACTGGGCATAGCTATTCTCAATGGAGGAAACTCGACAGTACAGCAGGTATTGTTAAACTACTACTGTTTCTGTTTTATTTCAATGGACAGATGGATTTAATTTTTCAGTGTTACTCTCTATTGTATTTGAAAGGGTATGCCTTGGCTTGCATTTTGAATTCACAGCTATTAGCTACATCATTCTATTCTATACTCTCAAATTACATAATAAATTGGGCAGCATTAGAACAATAATTATCTGAAGTTACTGTGTTTGGCAAAAGGGGCAAGCAGAAGAAACTATATACCTTTTGCAACTTAACTGTGATGGTTAGAGGAGTGGGTCAGAGCATATATACACACACTGTATTTTATAAAACAATTGTACATGTTTGCAAAAATATTGCAAAACATTTCAAAATTAGTTATGACAGAGAGTTATAACGTTTTGGTCTCGCATCTCAGATTTGTGTTGAATTCCACAGTACACTTCCAGATGTTGTTTGGGGTTCATTCCTTGACTGATCAGAAATGTTTTGATATATTGAAAACGACCTATACAATACTGGGCATATAGTATGCAGATCTAAACGAATTTTACAATGTTTTTTTTTTCTACATGTATTAGATTCTGACTTGCATGTTGTACATGTAGGACATGAACCTGACAACAGGAGGATAATTATGATATTCTCTTGAAATTTTTAGTGTATGTTGAGATCCTACCGATAAGGCTTTGTATTATATTGATGTGAAATTGACAGCGTGTTAATAATTTTATTATTATTGAGTCCATCCTCTAGATCTGTTTCAATCAGAACATTATGTAAGATGTAACAAGATAGTCCCATTGTTCTCTGTTGTTTTGCTCTGCAACTTTGACAGAAAATGTTGGATTATCTCAAAGACAAGAAGGACGTGGGCTTTTTTCAAAGTCTGGCTGGTCTAATGCAGTCATGCAGGTAACTTGACAAATGCCTCCTCTTTCAAGATTGATATATATATTTTGTTCATAGCAAAGCAACGCAGCTTACTGGGTTTGGTTTGGGGAGAATAAAAGGATTCATGGGTACATAGCAAACTGGAGATATATTAAATATCTTTAATTGACAATCCTGGTCCTCAAGGCACCCTGCCCTGCATGTTTTCCATGTTTCCCTGCTCCAGCCCGCCTGATTCAAATTAATGGGTCAGGTCTTTAAGCTCTGCAGATGGCTGTGGACAACCCATTCATTTGAATCAGGTGTGCTGGAGCAGGGAAACGTGCAGGGCGGGGTGCCTTAAGGACCAGGATTGAGAAACACTGGTCTAAGCAACTGCAACAATGAATTTTGTCTTGAGCAGTTGCAGTGTAAGTATATTAACATTTATATATAAAAGTAAAGTTGGATGTACATAATATTTAGTAAATATTTATATAAACGTGTCTAGGTTGTATTTGTATGATATATTCATATTCATCTTTGGTTTGAAAAAGAATCCGTGCTGTCAGATGTTGCGAGAATGTGCTGCTGAGACGTGGAGGCATTTTATTTGTCATTCTGAAAAATGTCAATTAAGTGTCAGAAAGTTTGAAAAATGCATTGCCTGTATAAAATGAGTCTGACATTGACTTTGGAAATGGAGTGTTATGGGGTTTTCTTTTCCCATGAGAATTAACTGACTGCTGCTCATCTTCTTAAGGGATAGGTCAGTAGCTAAAATAGTATGCATGTCTGTATCTATATACAGTATATGTACATATATATGGAAAATAAGTTATTATCTTAGGCTGACCAAAACAGGATATCACTCTGTATGTATATGCTTAGCTGGACTCAAATATTGTAATCTGTACATGCTTCAAAGTTCCATCTTGCATAAAAAAAAAACATTTAAGTATAAGTATAATGACAACCAAATTACCAGTAAAGCGGCTCAACTTAAATATACGTAAATATAGTTACCTTTTTCAGCATTCTACATGGATCAGAAAATGCGATTGAAAATAAACTCATTAAATGGATGTGACATAAGCATTTATTTATTACTGCTCTACTGTAATAAAGCCACAATTTCATAACCACATCATCTGACAAAATCACTATTGAAGTCATATGTAGACAATGTATGTGCAGTGAATCTTGCAATGCTTACATGTACGATGTTCTCCCACAGAGAAAATCAGAAATGGCACAACGCCTTGAACAGTTACTCACACAGTGTAACAGGCAGCACAGTGCTTTTCTTCTTTATCACACACATTCACACACCGATAAATGCATTAGATCCCAATGTGGGATGCAGTGTCAAAGATACTTCAACATTTAGCCTGGTCTGGTGAAGCCAAGAATCAAACTTCCGATCTTCCGACCGACCGCTCTTTCTCCTGAACTACAGTCACTTAAGGTGCTTTAGTTCCCGCTCGGCTCTTAAGTGGCAAAAAATTCAATGTGGCTGCCATCCCAACAAGTGGGATTGGATTTATTACATTGGATGTATTATTAAGTATCATTTTAAGTTAAGTTAAAGGCTGTTGGTTCAAAAGAATCTGTGGTTCACAGCAATATTTGGCTATAAATTAGGTTTCATGATATTTACATGTTTAAAGCAAAGCCTGTCTAGATCCCTGATCATACTTCAAAGAGAGATTTGTCATTTGAAATTAAAGTGGTAAAGATTGTATAATAATTTTGGTTGTATGACATTTTGGTCCAACAAAAATGTTGATTGTGGTCATCACCACCTTAATTCCGCTGACAAATCTCTCTTTGAAATATGTTCGTACTAACATCCTTTATTTCATTCAAACTTTGTAATGAAAACTGAGCATGGATGAAATTCAACTGTAATTGAAGTCATCACAGACCAACATTATAATGTTGTTAAATGAGAACTGTGGTTCAGCAGGAGGCGGAAATAGCTTTCAGAGCAATTGTTTCAGTATGCTTTTTCAGTTAATTGAAATGAATACAATTCAACACTTTCAGAAAAGAAAAGCATGTATTTTTGCAAAGAACATCGAATAATATTACAAAACATAACTATTTTTTTTTTTTTAAATTCAAACAGATAATTCAAAGTTCTACATTGGCTATTTTTTCAGTTTACGAAAAGAAATTAAACAATACTGTGGATTCATACATTTTCTGTAGGTAAAACTACCTTGGCATGACACGTTACCAGCATTCTCCTAGCTAATGTTCAATAACTGGAGAACGAGGGGCCAAGATGACTTTCCACCATGATATTAAGGGCACTTTCACACTTGGACAGTCCAAGGGACTTGGTTCAATTGGGCAGGGAATGCTGAAAAATGACCCACCTTCATTTAGTTCGGTTTACTTTCACACTGCACTTTTGACCAAACTGCTAGAACAATGTCAGTTACAACAGTTGCTTGTTTGGGGCGCTATTGCCCGAAATGAGCACTGGCCAGTAAGCAAAAAAGCATGAGGAAGAACAAAACCTCGCTCATTGATTGATTAAGACTGAAAATGGAGCAATAACCTTAGCCACAAGCAACCACGATATATCGTCCTCTGACCATATATCAATTAGGGATGCACCAAATATTCGGTAACCGAATATTGAAAAAAAAAAGCCACATTCGGTATTCGTTGGAATGAGTTTGATAGATAGATATATATAATTATTTTCTATCCAAAATGCACTGCGCTCTACCTCACCTCGTCTCTTTGGTTCACTGGATAGTCCGTTGGGTTAATTTGCAAGTGAACCAAGAGTTTGCTTGTTTGGTCCACACCAGAGTTCAGATGAGTTTTCACACATGCCCAAAGAAGCAGACTATCCGAGGAAACATACTCTGGTTTGGACCAAACAGTGCCAGTGTGAAAGAACTTTAATGTCATTATTTTTATGGGGACATGGCTGGTGGTGGTGTGTGTATACAAACAATTTCGTTGGGTTGCTCTACTGGTCTTGAACATCTTATGATCAAATGCAGACCTTTTTTTTATCTACCTAGAGGTTTACAACGATGTGCTATACCGCTGTTTATAGCTCCCCCACATACCGACACCACATGGGCACTGGACGAACTGTATGAGATGACCATGAATCGCTTATGGCGTTATAATTGTGCCATATTCCTGAGGATGCAGTGGCGTGTTCTGAGTGCAGACTAGAGTTGTCACGATACCAAAATAAGTAACCACGATACTATACCAGACAAAGTATCACAGTTCCGGGTATTATCGCGATACTCCAGCCTTTTTTATTATTATTATTTTTATGAACTGCAACGTATTTATACAAGCTATAAATACTTATTAATTATGTTTGTTGTTATGTGCATAATAAACATAATACTAATATGAATAATCAACATAGGATAACAAATCCACTGTCTTTTAAAAAAATTTATTTGACAATAATGCTTCATCTCCAACATAATAAAACCTAGAGGACAAAATACAATAAACAGGAACCAATAGTCTATTGCTTTATCGTCTGTGCCTTGTTTAAACCCAAAATAGTTCCAAAGGTGGCTTTTGGAGTTTGTTTTTAGTGGTGCCGCTAGCACGCTGCGGAGAGACTTGCCGCTCGGGTGCGGTGCTTCTGCCATGGGGTGTGTGTGTGTATGTGTTGTCTCATGTTTGTAACTGCTGTGCTCGCGTCTGGGCGAGACAGAAATGTAGTTTTGAAGAGAATTTCTATTGAAGCGGAGCTGTCTACATGGAATTTGTTCTAGCCGTCAGAAACACACAAACAGCCAATCAGCTAACAGATGGGCTGACCCAGCATGCGGAAACAGCCTATCATATCCTGGAGGTCACCAGTAACAGGCAAACAGACAGTCATTCAGCAGCTGTGTAGGTCGGTTGCAGTGGTTGCCGTGTGGGTTTGTTTACAAGGGAGTAGCAAGCGGTGAGAAGCCACGAGGAGAGTCGAAGCGGCCGCTGTGTAGCGGAAACTGGCACCGTTAGTATAGTAATCCACGGTAGTACTGTCGTGTAGAATTTCTAGTATTGTAGGAACCATAACGATTTGGCACCACGGGGTACCATGGGTATCGTGCAACTCCAAACATTTTTACAAGAATATCGAGCCTGTGATTGGTTGGTGTTATAGCACATATCAAGTTAAGCGAGCATGCGGACAGGTGTGTGGCCGCACACAGAGGAGAGATTAGAATAAATAAAACTGAGGAAAAAGTCTGAACATTATTCGTCTACACAGGAGAAAAAACGTAAATTAATTTCATGTGCACAGAATTTATTTTTTGTTTGCTCAGATTAAGTTATTTGAATGAAAATATTTTCTGCTCAAAATACTGTCATGATCAGTGTTTTGAGTTTTCTTATGTTCTGGTTCTTCTTTTTGGTCTCCTGTTATTTCTTACGCTTTAGTTACCCTACTTCCAGTTTTATTTTGTAGAGTTTCCCTGTTTATTTTCTGCTGAATTTTACTTCCTGTGTCACACCTGGTCTTCAGCTGCTTCATGCTGAATGGTTTTCCTTTGTTCAGTGCCAGACCGTTTGTATGTTGGTTGTATTTGCTCACCCGTGTAATTTTTTCCTTCGTGTTTTTTCTCTTGTGACCAGCCGGTTTAATGTCTTTAATTCTGCTTAAGTTTTGTTTGGAGTTTTTTCGCTTCTGCCTTGGCAGCATCTTATGTTTTGTTTTTTTCAATAAACTCTTTTTCCTCAACCTACTGCTCCAACACGAGTTATGAGAAATATACCTTTCTATGCTTGTCTGCGCTCAGAAATACCCCACAGTTAATAGCTATAGCCTGTTACAACTTGTTACCCATTCAGTACAGTCATTATTATCAAATAATGATAGTTATATTTGGTTATTTTTCATAAACATTTTTAGATGCATTTATGCAAAAAAAAAGGTAATTTAAGACACAGAAACAAACTATCACAAATAGAGCTATGGAACATGCAAAAGTTTATCTGCCTCAGGTATTTCATGTCTTATTGTTGATTGTGTTGCATGTGCAACGGATGGCAAATTTAAGGCTACATTAACAAATAAGTATGTGGACACTTTAAAAACCAGCAGGTTAAAGAACAGGTTTACTGTTCTCTACAATTACCAAAACAATTTGAGAATATGAGGGATAAGAAATTGTGAGGATTTTCTAATAATTTCATCATCCTCAAGTATATATATACACTCCAAACTCCACTATGGCCAAAATCAAAGAGCTGTCAAAGGAGATCAGAAATAAAATTGTAGACCTGCACCAGGCTGGGAAGACTGAATCTGCAATAGGTAAGCAGCTTGGTGTGAAGAAATCAACGGTGGGAGCAATTATTAGAAAATGGAAGACATACAAGACCACTGATAATCTCCCTCGATCTGGGGCTCCACGCAAGATCTCACCCCGTGGGGTCAAAATGATCACAAGAACGGTGAACAAAAACCCCAGAACAACACGGGGGGACCTAGTGAATGACCCGCAGAGAGCTGGGACCAAAGTAACAAAGGCTACCATCAGCAACACACTACACCGCCAGGGGCTCAAATCCTGCAGTGCCAGACGTGTCCGCCTGCTTAAGCCAGTACATGTCCAGGTCCGTCTGAAGTTTGCCAGAGAGCTTTTGGATGATCCAGAAGAGGATTGGGAGAATATCATATGGTCAGATGAAACCAAAATAGAACCTTTTGGTAAAAACTCAACTCCTCGTGTTTGGAGGAGAAAGAATGCCGAGTTGCATCCAAAGAACACCATACCTACTGTGAAGCATGGGTGTGGAAACATCATGCTTTGGGGCTGTTTTTCTGCAAGGGGACCAGGACGACTGATCCGTGTTAAGGAAAGAATGAATGGGGCCATGTATCGTGAGATTTTGAATGAAAATCCATCAGCAAGGGCATTGAAGATGAAACGTGGATGGGTCTTTCAGCATGACAATGATCCCAAACACACCGCCCGGGCAACGAAGGAGTGGCTTCGTAAGAAGCATTTCAAGGTCCTGGAGTGGCCTAGCCAGTCTCCAGATCTCAATCCCATAGAAAATCTGTGGAGGGAGTTGAAAGTCCGTGTTGCCCAGTGACAGCCCAAAAACGTCACTGCTCTAGAGGAGATCTGCATGGAGGAATGGGCCAAAATACCAGCAACAATGTGTAAAAACCTTGTAAAGACTTACAGAAAACGTTTGACCTCTGTCATTGCCAACAAAGGGTATATAACAAAGTATTGAGATGAACTTTTGTTATTGACCAAATACTTATTTTCCACCATATTTTGCAAATAAATTCTTTAAAAATCAGAAAAATGTAATTTTCTGGATTTTTTTTTCTCATTTTGTCTCTCATAGTTGAGGTATACCTATGATGAAAATTACAGGCCTCTCTCATCTTTTTAACTGGGAGAACTTGCACAATTGGTGGCTGACTAAATACTTTTTTCCCCACTGTATATAGAATGAATAACATATCGTTTTGATATAGCCTATACATTATGTTTTCATTAACAGGCTACATTATGTTTTCATTAACAGGCTACCCATTTATTTTGTATGTGTAGGTGTACACATACTTTTGATTTGCATTGTACCTACATTAATGCATTCACACGATCAGCCATATAGGCAGGTGGGAAGTTTAAAAGTAACATCCATGTAAAAGCCAGAATGTAGGTTTTCCCAGCAGAAGATTGCACTTTAACAGCAGTGTTACTCTTGTTACATGTCAGTGGTGATGATGTTATGGCTGATCAGTGTATAAGAATCTATCAGTGGCAGTTGCCCTAAACAATGGTAGCTTCCATGGCAGGTATTGGCAGTATCTGGCAGGATGTGGCAGGATGTGGCAGTAGCTGGCGGGAGCCTGGCAGGGTTAAACAGGTTTTCCAGGAAGCCTGGGAGAGTCTGTTTTAGCTCCTGCTCTCACGCCTGTCCCAAATCTGTGCTCGTCAAGACACCCTCTTAAGGATCTGGAGGAGCAACCAGTCTTCGTCAGATTGTCTATTACAGTGGTAATTCGGCTGACTTCTGTGCTTCTTGTTTAAGAATCTTCCTAAGTGTATTTACTTTGTCCTCCTGTGTTCCCAGTGCCTGTTCTTCTATTTCTTGCCTCGCTTTTGGATTTCCAAGCTAAGGATTTAATTCAATTCAATTCAATTCAATTTTATTTATATAGCGCCAGATTACAACAATTGTCATCTCAAGGCACTTAAGTAATATAGTCCAATTCAAGCCAATTGGAATTCAATTCATTGTAATCATAATCCAATTAATTCATATAGAGCCAATTCAAAAAATAATATCCTAGCTAAGGAAACCAACAGATTGCACCGAAACTTGTCTTCAGTCCAATCTCCCATCCTGAGCGTGCCTGTGGCAACCGTGGAAAGGAACGACTCCCTTTTAACAGGAAGAAACCTCTGGCAGAACCAGATTCAGGAAGGGTGGCCATCCGCCTCGACCAGCTGGGGTTTGAGAAGACAGAAAAGAGGGAAAAGAGGGGGGAAAAACACCATAACGCCATTCAAAGGATATCTGTTGGAACAGGGAAACACAAGTTAATAAACACAATAATGTCACATGTACATAATATCATTTGAGAAATTAAACAGGGAGAAAAAGAGAGCAAAGTGAGGAAAGGTGTGACAGATGAGGTCCCCCAGCAGTCTAAGCCTATAGCAGCTTAACTATGGGATGTTTCAGGATTACCTGAGCCATCCCTAACTATAAGCTTTATCAAAAAGGAAAGTTTTAAGCCTAATCTTAAAAGTGGAAAGGGTGTCTGCTTCCCGGACATTTACTGGCAGCTTATTCCACAAGAGAGGGGCCTGATAACTGAAGGCTCTACCTCCCATTCTACTTTTAGAAACTCTGGGAACAACAAGTAAACCTGCAGTTTGGGAGCGAAGTGCTCTGTTAGGAAAATATCTTACAATGAGATATTTAAGATATGATGGAGCTCGGTCATTAAGAGCTTTATATGTGAGGAGAAGAATCTTAAATTCTATTCTGAATTTAACAGGGAGCCAATGAAGAGAAGCTAAAACTGGAGAAACATGATCTCTCCTGTTAGTTTGCATCAGAACTCTGGCTGCAGCATTTTGGATCAGCTGGAGGCTTTTCAGAGAATATGTGGGACAGACCAATAATAAGGAATTATCCAATCTTGAAGTAACAAATGCATGAACTAGTTTCTCTGCATCACCCTGAGACAGGATGTTCCTGATTTTAGCAATATTACGAAGGTGAAAGAAGGCAGTCCTAGAAACCAGTTTTATATGTGCGTCAAATGATAAATTCTGGTCAAAAATAACTCCAAGATTCCTCACTGTAGAACTAGAAGCCAAGGAAATACCATCTAGAGTAACTATATAACTAGACAATTTCTCCCTGAAGCGCTCGGGTCCAAAGAGAACAACTGAATTTAAAAGCAGACAGTTCTGAGTCATCCAGGTCTTTATGTCTTTAAGACAGGCTTGTAGTCTGACCAACCTATTGGTTTCATCTGGTTTCATAGACAGGTACAGCTGAGTATAATCAGCATAACAATGGAAATTTATGCCATGCTGTCTAATAATGTTACCTAATGGAAGCATGTATAAAGTAAAAAGAATCTGTCCAAGCACAGAACCCTGAGGAACTCCATGACTTACTCCAATGTGTGAGGAAGATTCTTCATTTACAAGAACAAACTGGAATCTATCAGATAAATATGACTTAAACCAGCCTAATGCAGTTCCTTTAATCCCAATAACATGTTCAAGTCTCTGTAACAGAATGCTGTGATCGATCATATCAAATGCAGCACTGAGATCCAACAGGACAAGCACAGAAACAAGTCCGCTATCAGAGGCTAAGAGGAGATCATTGGTAACTTTCACCAGTGCTGTTTCTGTGCTATGATGCACTCTGAATCCTGACTGAAACTCTTCAAACAGATTATTTCTATGTAAATGATCACAAAGTTGAACTGCAACTATTTTTTCAAGAACTATAGACAAAAAAGGGAGATTGGATATAGGTCGATAATTAGCCAACACTTCTGAATAAAGAGTAGGTTTTTTAAGTAAAGATTCAATTACATCAACCTTAAAAGTCTGAGGTACATATCCTGTCAACAAAGACCGATTGATCAAATCCAATATGGAAGTGTCAATTAAGGGGAAAACATCCTTGAACACTCTGGTTGGGATTGGGTCTAACATACAAGTTGATGGTTTAGAAGAGACTATTGCTGTTGTTAGCTCAGAAAGATCAACTGGGCAGAAGCTGTCTAAATACAAATCAGGTTCGAAAGATACTTCTAAAGCTGCTCTACTTGATGATACATCAGTGATAATAGAGGGAAGGATTCCATTAATCTTCTCTCTGATAGAAACAATTTTATTGATGAAGAATCTCATGAAATCATCGCTGCTGAGAGTTAAAGGAATACATGGCTCAACAGAGCTCTTTGACTCTTTGTCAGCCTGGCAACAGTGCTGAAAAGAAACCTGGGATTATTCTTATTCTCTTCTATCAATGATGAATAATAAGCAGTTCTAGCTTTACGAAGTGCTTTCTTATACGTTATTAAACTATCTTTCCAGACTAATTGAGACTCTTCTAAATTTGAGGAACGCCACTGTCTCTCCAGCTTTCTTGCAGTCTGCTTTAACGCACACAGCTGTGAATTATACCAAGGAGCCAACCTCTTCTGACTGATTACCTTCCTTTTCAGAGGGGCAACGTTGTCCAGTGTTATACACATTGAAGCTATAGTACTGTCAACAAGAGAATCAAGTTCTACTGTAGTAAAATTTAGGTAGCCAGGACGGCTACCTAAATTTTATGTCATATCTGCACATGGCAGTGAAGAAAAGGATGATGAAATCAACTCTTTAAATTTGGTTACAGCATTCTCTGACAGACACCTTCTATATGTAAAATTCTTCTCAGAAACCGTATAGTCAAGTAATGTAAATTCAAAAGTTATTAAAAAATGGTCAGACAAGACAGGGTTATGAGGGAACACTGTTAAC
This sequence comes from Leuresthes tenuis, assembly GCF_036924035.1. Classification (NCBI taxonomy): domain Eukaryota; kingdom Metazoa; phylum Chordata; class Actinopteri; order Atheriniformes; family Atherinopsidae; genus Leuresthes; species Leuresthes tenuis. The sequence continues at coordinate 31,320,003 of NW_027325374.1, read as the reverse complement.
TGTCCACTCTCAATGCCATTAGTCAGCACAAGGTCAAAGGTATGATTAAGGCAGTGATGTGTCTGTGAACACTTTGAGAAAATCCAATAGAGTCTAATATAGAATTAAAGTTAATATTTAGGCTGTCATTTTCAACATCTACATGAATATTAAAGTCACCCACTACAATGACTTTATCTGTACTACTAACTGTGATAAAAACTCTGAGAATTCAGACAGAAACTCAGAATAAGGGCCATGTGGACGATACACAACAACAAACACAAGAGGTTTTTGTGATTTCCACTTTGGGTGGGAAAAACTGAGAATCAGAGATTCAAAAGAGCTAAATCTAATCTTGGGTCTAGGACTGATTAGTAACCCTGATCTGAAGATAGCTGCCACTCCTCCTCCTCTGCCTGTGGTTCGAGGAACGTGAACATTTAAATAGTCAGGGGGAGTTGATTCATTAATGCTAACATGATCCTCCTGCTGCAGCCAGGTTTATGTAAGACAAAATATATCAATATGATGATCACAAATCAAATCATTCACTAACAGAGACTTCGAAAGGAGAGATCTAATATTCAGAAAACCACATTTAATAGTTTGATGTTTTTGTTCAGTTAAAGTTTTTGTTTTAAATTTTTTTTGCACAAGAGGATTTGCTCCTTTTGTGTTTTTTGATTGAGGGGGGGGGCAGCATCAGGTGGGAAGCCGCAGAGAAGTGTGTAAGACTGCAACTCTGCATCCTGGTCTCAACCCTGGGTTGTCATGTTTTTGGATGACTAATAAATTCGTCCATATTTCTAAAATGAGAGCCGCTCCTTCCAAAGTGGGATGGATCCCGTCTCTCCTCATCAGACCAGGTTTTCTCCAGAAAGATTGCCAATTATCTATTTAGCCCACGTTGTTTGCTGAACACCATCTTGACAACCAGCGATTGAATGAGGACATGCAGCTAAACATGTCATCACTGGTCAGATTTGGCAGGGGTCCAGAGAAAACTACGGAGTCCGACATTGTTTGGGCAAAATTACACAACGATGCAACATTAATTTTAGTGACCTCCGATTGGCGTAACCGGGTGTCATTACCGCCGATGTGAATAACTATTTTACCATATTTACGCTTATCCTTAGCCAGCAGTTTTAAATAGGATTCTATGTCGCCCGCTCTGGCCCCTGGAATACATTTGACTATGGTCGCTGGTGTCTCTAATGCCACGTTTCTGACTATAGAGCTGCCAATTACCAGGGTTTTGTCCTCAGCGGGTGTGTCGCTGAGTGGGGAAAATCTATTTGAAACGTGGACAGGTTGATGGTGAACCACTGGCTTGACGTTAGGACTATGACTCCTCTTCCTGACAGTCACCCAGCCACTCTTAAGTCCTGGCTGCTCTGGATCTGCTCGGGGACGACTAACAGAGCGAGCTACGCTTGGTGGCTCCACACTGACTAAAGGGGCCTGGCTTGCTATCGGGTGGTTTTCAACAGTGCAGAGCCGAGCTTCCAATTCAGATAACCTTGCCTCCAAAACTACAAAAAGACTACATTTGTTATGTACCACATTATGTACCATTACCACTAAAGGAGGCAGAGGAGTAACTAAACATCTGACACACGGAGCAGGTGAAAGCAGGAGATAGAGGAAGAGAACTGGTAGCCATGCTAAGCTAGAGAACCAGACACACCGCTAAAAAGTGAAAAATAAAAACTAAAGATCTGTAAGAGTGAGCGTTAGAATATAACAAGTATGCGATAGAGTTAACTATGCAAGATGTGTAAATTATAGGGAGAAATAAGGTGATTATTAGTAGTTCAAGAGGAGCAAGAACTGTCACAGGGCACACACAAAGCAACAAGAAAGCCCGCAAAGCCCAACTGCTGTTCCAAGCCATTTTAGCATTCTCCTGTGGATTCCTAGATACCTACCTGCTCACTAACCTACTTGCTCACCCCACGCTGACTTAGTACCTTCTGCACAACAGCCAGCATCTTCCCCTGCACTCTGGAATCCAACCTGGACTCCATCCATCCATCCGTCGGTCGGATCGCTGGAGCCTATTCCAGCGGTCATTGGGCGAGAGGCGGGGTACACCCTGGGCAGGTCGCCAGCCCATCACAGGGCCACACAGAGACAAACGAGACAAACAACAACACACACTCACTCCTAAGGACAATTTATCTAAAGTCAGGAGATTTGGTAGAGAAACCAATTAACCTAACATGCATGTTTTTGGTGGGACATTTGGACGGTGGGAGGAAGCCGGAGTACCTGGAGAGAACCCATGCATACACGGGAAGAACATGCAAACTCCATACAGAAAGGCCCCAGCCAGTAGTTGAACTTGGAACCCTCTTGCTGTAAGGCGATGCACACCACCGTGCAACCCCCAACCTGGATTCAGTAAATATAAACCCACACCTTTACCTGGATAAGTCACTCCTTCAGATCAACACTAACCATATCCCTCGCCTCTCAGAGTCTCCTGTTGTCCTGGATCCACTCTCTGGCTCACCACATCTCCTGACTTTAGATAAACCTTGTCTTGTACCCAAATCTCCCATTGTCAGCATCTGCTCTTGGGTCCTATTTGTGAGTCAGCCAGCATCAGCCAGGCGATAGTACAATCTGGCCAAGAGATGGATTTGGCAGACGCTTTCCGTTCTGCCCTGAAAAATGAGGGAGTTATGCTCGTTGAACATGAGAAAGCGCTACGTTCTCTGAACAAACAACAGGGTTCCAATAACCAATGTCTAAACCAGATTTTTCAATTACTTCAGAATGTCCATGAACATATGTTTGCTTCTCTGGCGAGATTTGGCAGGACCTCAACCGCCAGCCAAATCTCCAGCTCTGCATTCAACCAGCCATGGCGTCCAACCTGTGCCTGGCTCCCGTGGCGCTTCCTTTTCCACCCCGGATCACTTCTCAGGTGACATCAACAAGTGTGGTGTTTTTTTTACTTAAGTGCTAACTAGCTTTTTCTCTTTCTCCACGATCCTTTTCCACCGACTCCTTCAAGATTTCCTATGTCATAGGATTACTCCTTGTGATAGGATAAATCGCTGGACTAGGCGCCAACTTTTGAGGAGTTAGGGAGAATGTTCGACCACCCTCTCCGTGAGGTTAATGCAGCCAAGCGGAGTAGTAGATCCGGTAGCGGAGTTCATTATTGACTTCCGCATCTTAGCTGCAGAAACAGGGTGGCTGCCCAATGCCCTCCAGGGAGTCCTACTACATGCGTTAAACGATCAAATGAAGGACCAGCTAGCCTCTAGAGAAGGATTTGGTTACCAATTTGCATTGACAACCTGCTAGCGGAACGGAGAAGGGAGAGGATCTTCTGTCCCCTGCAACCATCACTGCGATGGTCTTCCCATAACATGCCTTCTTCCCTACCTTCCACCGGATCTGCCCAGCTGGTTTCCAAGTGTCATTTTTTTTTTTTTTTTTTTTTTTGGTGATTAATGTTTAATGATGATGTCACGATGGCTTATTGGCTTTAATTGGCTTGATATGTCAACCTCAAAAGTCACTTAAAATGCCCTTTCCTAGAATGTACTTAGGAAACAGCTACTGGCACGTTTTCCAAATACTTGGTTACAGAACACCTAGCAACAGGCCAACCTCATCGTAAAACTGTAGCTATCTGTAAGCCTCTTGCACCTGTCTGACACAACACCTTATTGTTAAATCTGACTTTGTGTCAAGGGGTAACACATTTCTGTCCAAAATCCTTTAATGATCATTTTGTGTCTCTGGTGCTCAAACCTGCTAAGCAACCTTGCAGCATTGTATTATTCTTTGAAAACAGAATAATGACGGTCATTCATTGCATTCCTGAATGAGGTCCCCCTCATTCCTCCTTCATTCACAGAGCCTTTCTTTTTTTTTTTTTTTTTTTTTCTTTTTTTTTCTTTTTTTTCCCCCCAAGTGTCATTTTTGAAGAAATCTCCAAGCCCATGTAGATGGGTTGAACATGTCGTACAGCTGAGGAGAGACATTGTCATGTGAAGGCTAACAAGTGCATCCATTGCAGCTCTAAGGGTCATTATATTTCCGCCTGCCCAGTGGAGCCAAAAGACAGAGCCCACCAGTATAGACAGGATTTCTGGTGGATGGAGCTCGAACAAAACTCCTTTGCTTTACACTACCTCTGACCATCCACTTGGAAACACCACCCGAGAACCTCTCGCCCCAGTGGACTCTTTGGATGGATGCTTATTGACCACCATAAGTCATTAGACCAAACCCGTCACTTTGATTGCATCTGGAAACCACTGTGAATTAATTGAATTTATCCTGTTCCCCATCTCTGGTGTCCCCCTAATACTTGGTTACCCCTGTTTAGCACTGCATAATCCACACATTTTTTGATCGGACCGCCGGATTGAAGACTTGAGTCTTTCTTGTCTTTCCAACTGCCTCAGATTGGCCCTCCATTCATCCAGTCACCCCCCGCCAGATACCTCAGTCCCTCCAGTAGATTTGTCTTTTGTTCCCACTGTATATCATGACCACATGGCACAGTTTTCAGTAAAGACAGGGCCCTGTCATTAGCTCCTCACCGCCCCAATGACCTCCTGCTTGGAGCACCCTTGCCATCCAGTCGACTATACAGTCTGTTTCGCCCCTAGTGTGAGGCCATGGAACATTACATCCCAGAGTCTGTAGCAGCAGGGATCATTCCATTATCCTCTTCACCTTTAGGAGTCGTGTTTGTCTTCATGCAGAAGAAGGAAGAGTCTGCAGCCCTGTATTGACTATGGGGCCTTAACCAAATCACTGTCAAAAATAAGTATCCTCTGCCACCAATCTCATCCACCTTCGAATCAATCAAAGGAACAACCATCTTCACCAAGCTCTATCTCCACAACCCTTTACACCTGGTCAGAAATCATGAGGGAAATTAATAGAAGACAGCCCTCAACACACCTTTAGGGCACTTTGAATACCTGGTCATGCCTTTTGACGTTACAAATGCCTGTGCAGTTTTCCAAGCCCTCATAAATTACATTCTGAGAGACTATCTAAATCTGTTTGTGTTTGTTTACCTCAATGACATTCCGATTTTTTTCCAGAGCACACACAACATGTCCGAAAGGTTCTCCAAAGACTCCTGGAGAACTGCCTCTACATTAAGGCAAATTCACAAATGTGAATCCCACACATCTTCAGTCACCTTCTTCAGTCACCTTCCTCTTCTTCCAGGAGGGTTAGGACAGATTCATCCCTACTTCCATCTTTATCCAGCCCAACCCCGACCAGCAGTTCATTCTGGAGGTGGATGCCTCAGACTCTGATATTAATCAGAGGATAAACTGCATCCCTGTGCATTTTTCTCAGCTGAACAAAATTATGATGTGAGCAATTGGGAACTCTTAGCGATAAAACTAGCTTTGGAGGATTGGAGGCATTGGTTAGTGGCCAAACAGTCTTTCATTGTGTGGACCGACCATAAAAACCTTACTTACCTCCAGAAAACTAAGAGGCTAAACTCCCATCAAGCCCGTTGGTTTCTGTTTTCTGGTTGTTTCACCTTCTCCATTACTTACTGGCCAGGCTCCTATAATGTCAAACCAGATGCCTTATCCCGACAGTTCGCTACTGAAGAATGGAACCTGCTTGCATTCGCCCCTCGACCTGCCAAGTGGGTGGCATCACGTAGCAGATCAAAAACCGGATTCACCAGCGGTTGGTCTTGGACTCAGATCCTGGTGGTGGACCTCCTGGGCATTGATTCAGCCTACTTCACTGATCCCCTGTGGGCCCATACCTCCAGGTTTGCTTGTCATCCAGGAATTCATCGCTCCATCACTCCCGTCTCTGGATACCAGGGAGTATGTATCTGCCTGCTCCACGTGTGCTAGGAGTAAGAGCAGTAACCAACCACAATCAGGACTTCTGCAGGCTCTGGAGGTCCCTGGTCAGCCCTGGTCTCATATCTCCCTCGCAAGGTAAAACCACTATACTCATCATTATCAACCGAAAGTCTGCTCAAGATGTTGAGATAACTTGCAAAACTCGCAAAAGCCAGCATCCTCCCCTCCACTCTGGAACCCAACCTGGGCTCAGTAAGGATAAACCCACACCTTTACCTGGAAAAATCACTCTCTCAGATCAACACTAACCTCCTGGATCCACTCTCTGGCTCACCACATCTCCTGTCTTCAAATAAACTTTGTCTATTACCCAATTCTCCCAGTATCAGCGTCTGCTCTTGGGTTCTATTTGTGAGTCAGCCAGGCATTAATCATGCTATAGTGAGGTCTAAGATGTTTACTAGTTAAGCTAGTGGAAGCTCAAATCTTCTCTCGTCCCACTAGATAAAGACTTTCTAATCTCACCAGTTAACTACTGATGCTAAAATTGTTTCCTGGTTGAACTAGTGAAATGCTCACTAGTCACACTGGTTACACAAAATGCTACTGAGGAGGTGGACAAAAACGTGAATTTATGCTTTTTCTTGGCTTTCCAATTAACAATAAAAAAATTAAAACAAATAACTTTATCGTCATCCAACCCACTTCATTTGCATGTTTCACACCAGTTAACATGTTGTCTTGAGGAACTGCAACTAGTAAACTAGTGACTGCATGCCTCAGCTTACATGTAAACTAGTCAAGGCAAAATTTTTGACAAGTTGTAACCTAGTTAATGTAACCTAATGTTACCTTAGTTAACTAGTAAATATCAACTCGTCATTTTCTTAACTGGTTATGCATATTCTCTTGCTAGTTAACTAGTGACAGTGTTCGTTTACCTCACTAGTTAATGAGTGGAAGGCAGTTTATGTCATAAGTGAGACTGTACGAACATGTAAAACCTTCTAAATGTATACCTTGCTCAGCAAGAGTAAGCAACTGTGCACTAGTGATACATTTGTTATACATGTTGGACTTGTCACACTTGTCAAAGCTGCTTACTAGTTAACATGTGCATGACATCAGTTTACTGGTGAAGTGCAGCAACTGCCATACATGCTAACAAGAGAAATTTGATCACATCACTTTTTGTAGTAGACACATTTGAATATCAAATGCACTATTTGATATTCTTATTCTTTAAGAACCGAAGCTGCCATTGCTAGTTAACACTGCCACAATTTGAGCTTCCTGTGTCCCCGGTTGTGTGAAAGCAGTTACACAGGATGACGTCTGATTGGCCAATCCAGCGCTTCTTCTTCTTCTTTTCTACTGTTTTATATTTCACTTTGGATTTTTTAACTAAATGTTACTTACTCCTGTGCAATTTTTTGTTTATTTATGTGCAATATTTAAAGGGGTTCTGAGTCCAAGAATTTCATTGCAATGTCATGGAAATGTTAGTTTTTAAACCTAGATAACATGTGGAAGAACATTTATCAGTTCCTGATACTTTTTACTCTGCTTTAGTGTTCTGGATTTAAATGCGTTTGAGAGGCAGAATAAAGCAGAGGGCCTTGGGATGGTGACAGAGGAGGGATCAGGTAAGCCTCACTCTTTTAACCTCTCTGATTTTTTTTTTTTTTTCGACAGCTATAGAAAGACTTGCAGCACTTTTTTTCCCAGGTGGAGATTGATAGCCTAACTTGGTATTTATTGAAAGCATATTGTATGTGGATGTTTCATGCTTATTGATTCAAGGTGCAGATAAAATTCTTAAATGCCCCTTTAATCATCACAAAAATGTGTATTGAAAACCTGGCCACAAGGCAGGTGCATTTTGGTCTCTAATACTCATCACTTGTAGAATGTGACAATTGATATAGTTGTGCCAGGAGAAACTTAATCTTTGGTGTCATTTTTAAATGTTACTTACAAAGATTTGTTTTATCCTTGTCAAATCATCATTCTGTATTTTGTTTTGACCGATTTATCATAGCATTCTTCTTTTGAGCTTTTTGTTAAGTTTGGTAATGCAGTAATACCTGTTGTTCACATACATTTATTACAAGTATTGCTTTCTGTTGTAAAAATGAATGGGCATATGATGAGCTTTTTTCTGATTTATTGACTACTAATTTGTGAGTTATAACATGATTATAGTTAGTTACTAGTCCTTACCATGTCATAATAGGTTCAGCAATTGCATTTTTTTTTTACAAATTTGTTGGCAGTTTTTTGTTTTAGTTTAAGCAATTCTTTTACATTTCAATTCACATCCCTTTTCAGTGTCCCATGTATGTGTAGTAATAATAAGATCGTATTAGTATTTAGTCATTGTGCTCATTTGAATAAACCATACATATATATATGTTGTGAATTTCAAACAGGCAGGGCATCACTTCAGCATCAGTGAAAAAATAAACACTATTTGAATAGGTTTTATTCAGTTGTACAGATGTTCTTTTTACCAAACAACACTCACATTTCCCTATATATATATATATATATATATCTTTCTTTCTCTGTGTCTTACTTTCTTTCTCTCTTTCTTTTTCCTCTGTTTTTCTATTCTCATTTTGGTTTAATGCACTTTCTTCCCCTACCTCAGTCATCACTCATGAGCGTGGTAATTATGCCTTCTGCCATTTTCTTGTGTGTTGGATGGTCTTTCTTTCTCTCTTTCACCTTGGTTGTTTAGCTGTTGTGTCAGTTCTGTCCAGGTCCTGAGTGTAGACCTTCAAACCATGTCCTTTACCTGCTCTGCACTTGCAGCCACTTTTCAGCTTAACTGTCACTAATCTAATATTTTTGTTTTTAGTTGAGGTAAATGCATAACTCACTCTCAGGTTTGTTGTAGTTGCTCTTTTTCTAATGTTTAAGGGCATATTTACCAAAGCTGTGTACACAAAGCCATTTTTGGCATAGAAAAGTTAATTACTTTTTGTATTAACTAATGAATGGTAAGACTGTAACTTTGCTGCCAATTGTGCCATTGTGCCAAAAAAATAGCGAGTCTTTTTCCTCCTGTCTTGGCTGTGGTTGTTGCTGTGCCCACGTTTGTATATTATTTGGAATGAGACTTCATCAGACTTCATCAGAGCAATCTCTTGACTGCCAGGATCTAAAAGAATAGCTAACTAGAGTCATGCAATACCAACACAAAAATTTCAGCTCTTTGTAGTTTATTTTTTGTTTTATTGATGTTAATTTGTTTTGATAAGCTCATCGTAAATTCTGTAACAATATCTTCATCCACTTACCAGGATTTTTCTGACTATTCTGGCCTGTGGAAGAAACATAGAAACTTGTGCTGTCTTAAGAGGTGTCAGTCTAAAGCAAAGAGGGCTGACTATCTTTTGAAATCCCTGTGTCAAGAATGTTTTTATGGGGGGAAAAAAAAGGAATGTAAACTTGAACTGGCAATAGAAAATATGTGAGACTAAACTGATCTAAACTGTGGTTAAGGAGTTTATTTATTTAAGCTGACCTGATAAACAGTATTTTATGTTCTCAGCTAAAGAGTGCATCTTAAATATTTTGCCTGAACAAATTACCTGGTTCATGCTTATATGTCCTGTGTTGTAACAAGAAACAAGCTGTGTCTGTGTTGCTGCTGGACTACAAGTTCCTGTGTCCTGTATATCAACTGGTCTGCTTGTTTGCACACTGCACAAACTTGGGCAGTTCCTGATATACTGATTTTAATAAAATGAACTGGTTTTGCCTGTTTGTAGATCAGCACAGATTCAGGACTTTACCTGCAGAACTAGACACTCACATCAGTGCCATTTCTGACTTGCTATCAGACAATTATTTTCACGTTTTAGTAAACATGCCCTTTTAAAGTCTCAGTTTATTTGAGAATTTAGATTCAAATGTAATCTATTGTAAATGCATGTACCATTATCTTCTGAAACTAATAATGATATTACAATGTCTTGTTTAAATCAGGACATGGCACAAGTGGTAGAGGTGAAAAATCTTGCCACAGCCTGCCATCTTAAACAACTCATGTCTACCTTCTCCTCAGGATTTGCACAGTATATAGGACATTTTGAAAAGTGCAAATAAGAGTATCTGAACTTCTCCCACCTCCATCCACCACTTCTCCTTTCTCAGTCCTAAGGTCAGAACACACTGGCGCCGAATGACAGGCATCAAAACAGTTAGTTGAATAATTTTACATACTAGCAGTGGCTGGCTGCGTAAAAGCACTCTGTGACATGCCACCCCTGATCGCTTCTCAAGATTGTCCTATTTTCTAGCATTTTCTCTCATGAAAAAACACATTTTTCAATTGTACCTGCTTCATGCAAGTACAACCTGGCTCCTGTCCCATTGCAGCACTTCCTCTGTGCTTTCAGAGTTTATTTTTTTTATTATTATTTTTTTTCATCCCTGCTTTTATTAAAGCGCTGTCACAAATCAAAATATATTTGAAAAATTGATGAGGAGAGTCATCAAATCGATAAATATTACTCTTAAAGTAAGTCACCAACTTGTGTTATTCCACACAGAAGTTAATAATTAACTTAACAATATTTTTTTGTTATGGTTGAAAACTTTTCTTTTCTTTTAAACTAATAAAAATCAATAACAAACAGATAATAAGCAAAGCTATAACACAAAAATGTTGTAATGTAAAAGTAATTGTGTTTTATAGATCAACTGCATCTTAATTTCCACTAAGTGTTACAACTACGCTACCTGCTGACATAAACTGGTAGGCTACCTGCATTGTCCCTCTACTAATTAAGTAGTGGAAATGTACAAATATTATGATAAGTTTGATATCTGGTAACTGACAAATTATTAAGGATTTTCTGCTTCTATTAAAAAAAACAACAACTATTAATTAAAAAGTGAAAACTGTGATTAGGAACTTCACTACAGCCCAGATCTGTCTAGTCAGATGCAGGGTACATCGCTAGGCTTCCTATCAGTGCCAAAGGCATCTCTTGACGCAAGTCAGTTGACTCGCAGCAGCAATACGCCGCCAGTGTGTTTTCGGCTTTACAGTCAACATCAAGTCAGTTGGTTGTTTTGTCTCAGTAATGGAAATGGTTATTGTGCTAGCTGTTTTCCGTTGTGATCCCCCTGTTCTCGACCGCTGTCTTTTTCTAAATCACACCTTTAGGGCTGCAATGAATTAAACAAATTTCCCCAACAAAATACATATTTTAGATCATGCCTCCACTGAAGTTGCATTCATCAACATTTTAGTATTTAATATGTAGAAACAAGAAGGTCACTACTAGTGACTGATCATCAAATGATACTAGTGTAATCATCAAATTTGCAGTCTCCTTCAACATATTTTCTTTTGAGTGCCTTTTCAATTTTTGGTTTTCCATTCTACTCTGTAGCCTTTACTCTTTTAGTTTCATCTAGGTGCTCTTAAATCTTTTACAGAAATTGTGCACGCTATCTCTTGGACAGCAAACAACATAAAATAAACAAGCTGGTGAACCTAATGGAGCGTTTAAAATCCAGATATTATGTTGTCTCACCAATGGAAAATCTAAAACAATATTAGATAGAGAATATATATTGGGCTTTGATGCTTCAGAGTGAAACATTTGGATGCCATACTAAACTAATGTACTAAAGCTTTTTCAGTGTCAAATGGTAAAATAGAAAAAGATAAGTTACATGAATGTTTGACTGACTTATGTGAGGATGAAAACAATCTTTTCACTTTGTTACTGCACACTCTGTTGCCACTCATCTTATCCAACCTAATGAAAAACTCCTGCTATAAACTGTCAATCATGAATGAAGACACCAAGACTTAGTTAAAAATCTTGATTAATTTAGAGACGGTGTAATGTTAAAAATTTCTTGACAAAATTTAATTTTATATCAGTAAAACAACTAACACAAACAAAAGCTAGTAGTTGCAGCCCTGCTCATTTTCCATTGTCACTTTTTCATCCAGTGTAATGGGTCCCCTTCTCCTTTCTTCTCACTTAGTAATGGGATTGGGATGTTAGAGTGGCTGTTTGTGATCATGTTGCTCTTCCAGAGGAGGCTGAACTCTGATCCTTTTTTTCTCTCTTCCTCCTTTCTTATCTCTGTTTAATGGCTGAGCTGTGTTTTGTAGTTGCTGTATTTGTTCTTTGTATATGGAATAATGTGGAAAATGTATTAGAAAAGCTTTTTTGTCTGACTGTTAAATTATATATTTTTTTTACAGAATTAGCATTTGTCAGTTAGCTGTTTTTTATTTTATTTCTTATAATATTTTTCTGTGGAAAAAGAAAAATATGTGTTAACATTCAAACAGCGAAAATTGCAATCCTTTCATTTGGTTAATCACTGTTTTGTAATAAGCCTGAAAGGACCATAGATATTTACTAAAAAATAGTTTAAATTTATTTGCCATGAATGTAAGACACAAATTGTCATTGAAAGAAAAATCTTAAAGAAGTAGAGTCTCAGAATCACTCTGTTGTTCTGATATCTACTGATTTAACACATATGAAAAAGTATTTTTTTTAGTAAGTAATTCTTATCTACAATCTCTTACTTTTTGAGGCTGGCCAGAGATTTATTTCTGCAATCATATTGATAAACACAATTTCAACCAGTTCTACCACTACATAGTGTAAAATTTTATTCTTTTGATCATCTTCTGTACACCTTTTCATGAGGTTTATCATATATTTATTTAAGCAATATCCAGTAAATGGGCCCAGAGACAATTTAGTGCATCTTACATTTCCCTAACAATTTAACCATATTAATCTTTGGACTTTTGTTTCTAGCTTTGCAGCTGTTATTAGTATTTGCATAATGTAATAATTACTGTTCTATACTGTCTATACTGTTCTATTATTACAGCTTGTATATTCAGTATCACATAACAAAAAATGAATATTGTTCATTTTCAGTAGATGTGAGATTCACATGTTAACATCAGCATATCCTCTTTCTTTTCTAGCCAGATAAGATAAAAATCTATGACGTACTGGTAGGATTAATCAATCTACTTGATTAATCTACCTAGTTCTCAGACAAAAAAGAAAAAGAAAATGTTTTCAGTCTTGTTAGTTTTGACCCACGTTTCTCTCCCAAAACCTCGTTCAATTTGTTCTCACTTTGTATGGATGTGGTCTGTTACTGTTTATCTTCATGTTACTATATTAAGTTATTGTGATGTGTCTCATCTTCCTTCTTCTACTCTTGCATTTCATGGTTTAAAGCAGCATTTTAGGACAGTCAGAGCAGTTTGCCTCAATTACCACCTTGTTTTTTAATTGTATGCATGATCTCAATGTGAAGGGTATGGCTTTGGCAAACCATGAAAAGAGCCAAAATCCTATTCCGATACTACAGTTCATAGTCCACTTCAGCCCACCACCACCAGGTGTGGCTGTCCACTGCTCATCCAGGAGTACATATATTTGTGTTAGATAAGAACGGTTTCTTATGACTGATTTTTTTTCTGAAAGAAAACATGAGAGGCTTAACCTTTTTTAACACATATTCATTTTCATCTCCTTTGTCTGACACTTTCCTATATTGTCTGTTTATGATGTCCCTGTTTTCTGACTCTCTTTTTGTACATATGACTGTGTGTGTGTGTGTGTGCGTGTGTGTGTGTGTGTGTGTGGTGCTCTCTGTGTGTATTTATGTATGTGTTTGCTCATGCCCGTACCCATGTTTGTTGTTGTGCACATATGTACATGTATGTGCGTGGGTGTGTGTGCATGTGTCTTTCTTTTCTCTGGCCAGGTGAAAAAGTCATGCAGGATGACGAGTTCACATGTGACCTTTTCCGCTTCCTGCAGCTGCTCTGTGAAGGACATAACTCAGGTACAATATGTCAAAAATAAGAAAACCATTCAAGAATATATTAAGAATAAATAAGTGTTTGCCAGTGAAATTATTGTTGTTCCACCGTAGATTTGTTATAGTAAAAATAAAGAGAGGTTGCATGGCCACAGTACATGTGTATGCAGAAGATGATTTCTGTGTTCTGAGGCATAGCATCATCTATCAGACATTTTTCCTAAAAAATTACGCCAGTATTCCTTCTATGTTTATTTTTAAATTAAAATTAATTTAAAGACATTTTCTTCTATTTTTGTGGTATCTTGTTTCAGACTTCCAGAACTACTTAAGGACACAAACGGGGAACAATACAACTGTCAACATTATTATCTCGACTGTGGACTACCTACTCAGAGTTCAGGTTAGTTTCTGTAGTAACAGCTGCCACCTCACAAAGGACATATTTTAAATTTAATCAATTTTTTTCTCACACAGTCTTGACAAAAGCCCCTATCTGTGACACCAGAATTTTGATTTTACTCAATGCCAATGGACAGTTGACTAACTTTAGAAACAGAAATTTGCCTTAAGGTGACATGCTGTAGCTATATCTTGAAAACTGTTGAAAAAAAATAATAATAATTTGACTTTCTGGTATCTGTATTAACTGTCAGTGTGATGGTGTAATTTATTTAACAATACCTAAAAACAGCAAAACTTAATTGCACTATGTACACTTTGTAGTTGTAGCCATATTGGGTCTCTACGTCGCTGCAGGTTAGGTTCACTCTGGAAATCTGTCAGCCAGTTGGATTTGTCAGCAGGCTTAATGTACTTAGTGCACTCTCTGACACAGAAAAACAGCTGTCTACCGAACTTCATAGCTAAGGTCAGAGGACTGTGTCAAGGGACAACTACCTGCTTAGATAGCAGAGTTAGCTTTTGCTAAAACCTGGTGATTTTACCTTGGTTGCGATCTTTAAACATGTGAACATTAAAATTGTGTATGAGCTAAATCACTTCATGGTGTAGATTTAGAAAAGAGCTAAGATCCTAATGTTATTAGCTTAGGTGATATTTTAAGATGCCATTTTATAATTTGACTCTTTCAAATGCTATCTTAAATTTATTTCAATGAAAATATTTAGAGTCTTGAGGCACTGAACATTGCTACCACTTATAATGCCCCTCTCTTGCTCCCCTCCCTATCCATTACTTCTCTCTCCTCCAGGAGTCTATCAGTGATTTCTACTGGTATTATTCTGGGAAAGATATTATTGATGAGCAGGGCCAGAGAAATTTCTCCAAGGCAATAAATGTTGCCAAGCAGGTTTTCAATACACTCACAGAGTACATCCAGGTAGGAGAGCACATTCATTCACCACTGTTTAAATTGCTGTGAGAGAGAGTATGTTTACCTGTAATTCTTAAGATGTGCCAAGTTATTAGAAATGGCAAATGCTTTTCAAAAAGTTATTTACAAGTTTCTTTAGGCATACAATTCACTACAACTCATATACAAATTATTTGTTAATCAGATGCAAAAGGCACAGCATTGGCTTCTTTTTGATAAAAAAAAAAGTCAATGAAGTATGTGAGGACATGTATAAAAAAGCAATAGTCATAGAAGTAGATATGGGGACTCATGTTGTGAATATTTGATTTAAGGTATACCATGGAAATTAATAATATGTGTAATTCATAAAACAGTGTTGATAAAATTTTGCTTTTTTCAATGTTACAAACCATAGTAACACTCACATTCTTAAAAAGAATTTCCAGAAAAAATTGAAAAATGTTTAATAAACGGCAGCTGTAGCTCAGGAGGAAGAGCAGTTGCCCACCAATCGGAAGGTCGGTGGTTCGGCTCTGGCTTCCCCGGGCTACATGTCGAAGCGTCCTTGGGCAAGACACTGAACCCCACATTGCCTCCCAGTGTATCCATTGGGGTATGAATGTGTGTATGAATGATTAGAAAAAGCATGTAGTTATGTATCTTAAGACGTGCTGTGTGAGTGGGGTGAATGCGGCATGTAGTGAAGCGCTTTGAGTGGTCAGTTAGACTAGAAAAGCGCTATACAAGTCCATTTACCATTTAAAAACATAAATTGAACTTGGACAACTTTACTGTGTTTGAGAATGATTATAAAAAAGTTTTTGTTGTCTAAAATACCCATTAAGAGTAAAATAAGAAGTAGAAGCATGTTTACTATTGCCTTACATCAATCTTCCTTTTAATTAAACTGGCCTGGTCTTTCTCTTCGTTGGCACATAGACATAGACAGTGTTTTTTTTTTTCTTGTTTTTTTTTTTGGATGTGTGTGTTCTGTTCACAAAAGCGAGCAAATTGTGGATACATTTGGCCACAAACACATGTCCACTTTCATAAAGATGTTCCTTTTTCTGTATCCTGCGTCATTTCGGACCCTAATGGTCGCTATGTGATGGTCTTTGGCACCCTGTATAATACAGCCCTTGCACTGGTTAACATCTATGCCCCTAACTGGGATGATGTTAATTTTTTTAATAACCTCTTTAGTTCTATACCAAATTTGATTTAATTTTGCGTTGATTTTAATTTGATTCTAGACCCTGTCCGTGATTGTTCCTCCAATAAACCATACCCTGCCTCTAAATCATCTAAGGTAGTTAAATTTTTACTGGAGACCTATAATTATGTGGACCCTTGGTGTTTCAAATTCCCCAGCTCCAGAGCCTACTATTTCTTTTCTTCTGTACATAATTAATTCTCACGGATTGATCATTTCTTTATTAATGCCTTTTTGGGGGGGTTCTGTTAGAGCTTGTGATTACCAAGGTATTGCTGTTTCGGACCACTCGCCATTCAAACTCAAATTGAGCTTACTTTACAGAAAAGACCCCCAAATAGGTTGTGGCGCTTTAATCCTCTTCTCCTCTTCCACCCCGAGTTTGTCATCTGTCTCAAACCAAATTGACACATTTCTTTTGACTAATCCTGTGGCTGATACCTCTTCATCTATCTGCTGAGAATCCTTGGAGGCTTTTCTGCCGGGACAAATAATTTCTTATACATCCCATGTAAATAAGCTTAGCAAAAGTAGAATCTCTAACCTCACTTCCTCCATTCTTCGTCTAGATCAGCAGTATACAATGAACCCTACTCCAGAACTCCTTAAGGATAGGATCGCTTTACAGACTTTGAGCTCTAAAAACTGAGCGCACAGAGGAGTCACTACTTAAGTCTTGCCATAAATTGTATGAAGACTGGGATAGACCCACTAGACTTTTAGCCCATCAGTTTCGTCAAAAAGGTGCCTCTCGCACCATTCCTTCTATAAAAACTGTCTCCGGCTCTATCACTTCTGATCACAAGCCTATCAACGATGAGTTCAAACATTTTTACTCAAGTCTTTATGCTTCTGAATCTCAGCTTAACCCAGACGAGTTTTTTTTTGTTTTTTTTTTTCAATATTTTGAATATTCCCAAAGTGTAAGCCCTGAGGATTTTTTGTTCCTTGAAAAAACTATCACCCCCGAATTTATAAAAAAAATCTGTTGCTTCTATGCAAAGTGGGAAGGCAGCAGGACCGGACGGCTTTCCAGCTGACTTTTATAAAAAAAAAAAAATTCAGACAAATTAGTTCCCCTTTTGCATGTGATGTATACTGAATCCTTTCAAACAAAAACTCTTCCTCCGACTTGATATCATGCCATCATTTTCGCTCTTCTTTTTGACCTATAAGCCTCCTTAATCAGGATTTCAAGATTCTAGCAGAAGCTGTCTACCAGAAGCTGTCTAATGATCAAACTGGTGTTATCCATGGTAGACAGTCATTCTGTAATGTACAACGTCTGCTCAATATCTTACATACTCCTTCCCAACATTCGGGTGCTGAGCCTGTAATTTCGCTAGATGTGGAAAAGGCTTTTTATCGTGTTGAATGGGATTATCTTTTAGAGAAGATAAGATAGCTTTAGAGAAGTTTGGTTTCGGTCAAAATTTCATTTCTTGGATCAGGCTTTTATATGCATCACCCATGGCTTCTGTACTTACTAATTATCAGGTGTCTGACCATTTCTATCCAGGTAGAGGCACAAGACAGGGGTGTCCTTTAAGTCCCCTCCTGTTTTCTATTGCTATTGAGCCTCTCGCCATAGCTTTGAGACAGGATGATAGGATAGAGGGAATCATTCGGGGCAGTCAGACACGAGGTTTCACTCTATGTGGATGACTTCCTTCTTTTTCTCTCTAATCCTGATACCACTCTCCCTAACGTCTTGTCTCTGCTGAGTTCTGTCCGGGCCATCTCAGGGTTCAAACTCAATCTGAACAAGAGTGAATATTTTTTCCCATAACACCCTCCCCCCTTCGGCAAATTGATATACAATTTAAGATTGTCAAGGACTCATTTAAATATCTTGGTGTGACTATCACTCGGACATACTCAAAACTATTTCAGGCTAATTTTGCTCCTCTTCTTGAGCGCTGTAAAGCCAACTTTGCACGATGGGCAGCCCTTCCTCTTCCTTTAATTGGCTGACTTAATTCAGTGAAGATGAACATTCTCCCTAAATTTCTTTCTTCCCATTTATAATACTCGCTCATTCTTTAAAACCTTACAATGACTAATTTCTGACTTTATCTGGACGGATAAACAAGCACTCATACATAAAGACTTCCTTGAGAGACCTAAGCGGCTTGGGGGCCTTCCTGCCCCTAATTTTCAAATATATTACTGGCCGTCACACTTAACCAACATGTCTTTCTGGCTTTTATCTTCTGACAGTGCAAACTGTTCGGAATGGGTTAATAGCAAGGCCACCCTTTGTTATCCGTACTCTCTCTCTGCTCTCTTAGGGGCATCGCTTCCACTTCCAGTTTCAATCCCCAAACATAATGTTGTTGTGTGGCATTCTTTGAGAATTCTGAAACAATTTAAACTTTTCTTTGGTCTGCAGAGCATCTCTCTTTTCTCCCCGCTCTCTTACAACCCCTTATTCCCTGCTTCTTGCCATTCAATTCAATTCAATTAAATTTTATTTATATAGCGCCAGATTACAACAATTGTCATCTCAAGGCACTTAAGTAATATAGTCCAATTCTCAAGCCAATTGGAATTCAATTCATTGTAATCATGATCCAATTAATTCTTATAGAGCCAATTCAAAAAATTTATATCCTAGCTAAGGAAACCAACAGATTGCACCGAAACGTGTCTTCAGTCCAATCTCCCGTCCTGAGCGTGCCTGTGGCAACTGTGGAAAGGAACGACTCCCTTTTAACAGGAAGAAACCTCTGGCAGAACCAGACTCAGGAAGGGTGGCCATCCGCCTCGACCAGCTGGGGTTTGAGAAGACAGAAAAGAGGGAAAAGAGGGGGGAAAAACACCATAACGCCATTCAAAGGATATCTGTTGGAACAGGGAAACATAGGTTAATAATCACAATAATGTCACATGTACATAAAATCAATTGTGAAATTAATCAGGGGGAAAAAGAGAGCAAAGTGAGGAAAGGTGTGACAGATGAGGTCCCCCAGCAGTCTAAGCCTATAGCAGCTTAACTATGGGATGTTTCAGGATTACCTGAGCCATCCCTAACTATAAGCTTTATCGAAAAGAAAAGTTTTAAGCCTAATCTTAAAAGTGGAAAGGGTGTCTGCTTCCCGGACATTTACTGGCAGCTTATTCCACAAGAGAGGGGCCTGATAACTGAAGGCTCTACCTCCCATTCTACTTTTAGAAACTCTGGGAACAACAAGTAAACCTGCAGTTTGGGAGCGAAGTGCTCTGTTAGGAAAATATCTTACAATTAAATCTTTAAGATATGATGGAGCTCGGTCATTAAGAACTTTATAAGTGAGAAGAAGAATCTTAAATTCTATTCTGAATTTAACAGGGAGCCAATGAAGAGAAGCTAAAACTGGAGAAACATGATCTCTCCTGTTAGTTCTCATCAGAACTGCAGCATTTTGGATCAGCTGGAGGCTTTTCAGAGAATATGTGGGACAGCCCAATAATAAGGAATTACAGTAGTCCAATCTTGAAGTAACAAATGCATGGACTAGTTTCTCTGCATCACCCTGGGACAGGATGTTCCTGATTTTAGCAATATTACGAAGGTGAAAGAAGGCAGTCCTAGAAACCTGTTTTATATGTGCGTCAAATGATAAATTCTGGTCAAAAATAACTCCAAGGTTCCTCACTGTAGAACTAGAAGCCAAGGAAATACCATCTAGAGTAACTATATAACTAGACAATTTCTCCCTGAAGCGCTCAGGTCCAAAGAGAACAACTTCAGTTTTGTCTGAATTTAAAAGCAGACAGTTCTGAGTCATCCAGGTCTTTATGTCTTTAAGACAGGCTTGTAGTCTGACCAACCTGTAGGTTTCATCTGGTTTCATAGATAAGTACAGCTGAGTATCATCAGCATAACAATGGAAATTTATGCCATGCTGTCTGATAATGTTACCTAATGGAAGCATGTATAAAGTAAAAAGAATCGGTCCAAGCACAGAACCCTGAGGAACTCCATGACTTAATCCAACGTGTGAGGAAGATTCTTCATTTACAAGAACAAACTGGAATCTATCAGATAAATATGACTTAAACCAGCCTAATGCAGTTCCTTTAATCCCAATAACATGTTCAAGTCTCTGTAACAGAATGCTGTGATCGATCGTATCAAATGCAGCACTGAGATCCAACAGGACAAGCACAGAAACAAGTCCGCTATCAGAAGCTAACAGGAGATCATTGGTAACTTTCACCAGTGCCGTTTCTGTGCTATTAAAATATTCATTCATCTGCTTTTAAAATCTGGCATGATAAGGGCATCCAAAAACTGGAGCACTTGTACATAGATGGTGTCTTCACCAGTTTCACACAGCTTAAAGAAAAAAATGTTCTCCCACGGTCTCCTTTTTTTCAGTTCTTACAGGTGAAGGACTTTATTAGGAAGAAGTTCCCAGATTTTCCCTCTCTCCTGGCTAAACTCATCTGGATCCTATTATTAACATGCTTTTACATTCTCAAAGGGGGAGGTTGGCCAAAGCTTATGAATAAATAGTTTCAATCAACATGCCCTCTTTAACTATCATAAAACAGCACTGGGAGGAGGAGCTGGGCTTTGACATTTCGGATGACATTTGGGATGCAGCCTTGGATCGTGTACACTCTTCATCCATATGTGCACATCACAGTCTTATCCAGTTGAAGGTATTGCACCGCTTACATTATTGTAAGACTGTCCTGATAAAAATTTACCCAGACTCCTTGAAATTCTAAGTCTTTTTTGTCATTTGGGAAGCTCAGTCAGCTGCTTCCATTTGCAAACAATTCTTGTGTTAGCATGGTCACTCATCAATCAAGAATCAAGCTGCATGACTTCCGGTAGAGCGATGAGAGGAATGGCGGCGTAGTTCGTTGCTCCTACCAGTGGAAGACAAGTAAACACCCCCCCAACTAACGGTAAACCGAATTCAAACAGATTTTTTACGAGGAATGAGTGGGGGAACGCGTCAGAAAGGCCGAAAAAAGTTGAAAACACAGGAAATAAAGCAGTTTCGATATGGAGGCAAGCAGCGCAGCAGGGGGAAATGGCGGCGAAGCATTAGCCAAAGACGCTACGCCAGCACTATACAAATATTTGACGGACATCACTAAAGAAATCCGTGAACTCAAAGAGGAAATTAAAAACGACAAAACGGCCCTCGACACATGCTTTAAACAGGAGTTTGCCAATTTTAAAGACGACATTAACAACAGGCTTAAGGCAAACAAAGACGAACTACAGGAACAGAAGAAAAGTCTCAATGAGGCACAAGCACGCAACTCGAGACATTCTAAATGGAAGCTAAAGACACCCTGTTGACAACCCTGCACGAGAAAGCTACAGGAAAAGCTAACCGACCTGGAAGGAAGGTCCAGAAGGAACAACGTGCGGATATTTGGAGTCCTGGAGGGCTCGGAGGGGGACTCAGTCATCCGTTTTGTCCAGGAGCTACTACAGAGAGAACTGGCTCTGCCAGAGGGGACCAACCTGCTGATTCAACAAGCACACTGAGCAGCAACAAGTAGAACGGTCCTTAATCATAAACTTTCTCTGGTTTGGCACAAAGGAGATGATATTAAAGAAAGCTTGGCAAAAACGGGTTAAACTTGGCAACTCATCTCTGTTCTTTGACAACGATTACGCAGCTGAGGTGGTACAGAAACGCAGAGCCTATATGGAGATCAAAAAGACTCTCAAGACCAAAGGCTCCAAACGCCCTGACCAGGATCAGAATCCACTGGACTGACGGACCTCGGCTCCAAATGCAATAAAATTCGAGACCTTAAAGGAAATGAAAGATAAAGAAGGAAGATACATTCTGATTAAGGGGAATATGCACCTCCGGACAGTGATAAGAATTTCTTTAAGAAATTATTTGAAGTTCTTGTTCAAGAAATAGAAGGGATACTGATATGTCGGGGGGATTTTAACTTCACACTGAATCAGGATTTGGACACAACTAGTGCAAAGAAAAGTAGCAAAATTCAAGTGTCCTGATATTTAAATACTGTATTAACAGAACTGGGAATTTCAGATGTCTGGAGGGAACTACATCCATTTGAAAGGGACTTCACGCACTAGTCAGCTCCTCACTCTATTCATGGATAGATTATTTTTTCATTAATACAGGAGATAGATTTAGAATAGAAGAGTGTAAGATTGGAGTAGCAGACATGTCAGATCATTGTATTCTCCACCTGACACTGAATATGAACAGCAGGAAAAGGAATACAGTATGGAGAATGAATGTTGGTGCACTAAATAATCTAGGATTTGTTGATGAGATCAAAACAGAAATAAATACATACAGGGAGGACGATGACAATGGGGAGGTAGATCCTAACACTCTATGTGATGCTATGAAAGCAGTTATGCGGGGAAAACTAATATCTCGAGCAGTATACAATAAGAAAGCTAAATTAAAATTATATGAAGTTAGAAGAGCTTAAAAGAATTGAGCAACAACATAAAGACTGAAATGATGCAGGTTTACTTAAACAAATCAAGGAAGTGAGGACAAAAGTGAATGAGATATTAGGAGACGAAGTGGAAAAGAAATCTAGACTTCTGAAGCAGATTTATTACGAATAAGGCCCCAAAGCTACAAAACTATTAGCTAAATGAATAAGGAAACAGCAACTCATGATTACAATCCATAAAATCAGAGGCCACACAACCAATTCACTAGAATTAGAACCAGGAAAAATAGAAAAGGTTTTTGAAAAGTACTACCAAAAAAGTACTCAGCAGACGAGGAATCAATAATCTACCAACAATAGGAGAGAAACAAAACAAAGGTTTAAATTCATATATCACAGCAAAGGAACTGGAAGAAGTCATGAATAAGTTCAAATAAAATAAGTCAAGGATAAAGTACGCAACTCTTCAGATTCCCAAAGACAAAGGTGGGTTAGCCCTACCAAGCCTCTTAGAATATTATTATGCTGCACAGACTCTACCTCTGGTGTATTGGTGTGATCCTGAGTATACTGCAAAGTGGAAAGATATTGAATTAAAAAGAGAGGGATACCGTATCCATAGTATGATTGCAAACAGGGACATGTTTATGAGATATAAGAATATGCTTGATCCTAGAGTTGTCACGATACCAAAATAAGTAACCATGATACTATACCAGACAAAGTATCACGGTTCCAGGTATTATTGTGATACTGTGGCCTTTTTTGTATTACTATTTTCATGAACATATGTATTTGTACAAGTTATAAATACTTACTACTACTTATTACGTATGTTGTTATGTGCATGATAAACATGACACTAATATAAATAATCGACTTAGGATAACATTGTACGGCCATCGTCTATTGCTTTACCGTCTGTGCCTTGTTTAAACCCAAAATAGTTCCAAATGTGGCTTTTGGAGTTTGTTTTTAGTGGTGTCACTAGCACGCTGCGGCAGGCTCGCCGCTCGGGCCCGGTGCTTCTGCCATGGTGAGTGTGTGTGTGTGTGTGTTGTCTCGTGTTTGTGACCGCTGTGTGCGTGTCTGAGCGAGACAGAACTTTAGTTTTGAAGCGAATTTCTATAGAAGCGCAGCAGTCTACAAGGAATTCGTTCTCACCGTCAGAAAAACACGAACAGGCAATCAGATAACAGATGGGCGGACCCAGCGTGCGGAAACAGCCTATCATATCCCGGAGGCCACCAGTAATAGGCAAACAGCCAATCATTCAGCAGCTGTGTAGGTCGGTTGCAGTGGTTGCCGTGTGGGTTTGTTTACAACGGAGTAGCAAGCTTGAGAAGCCGGGAGGAGAGTCGAGGCGGCCGCTGTGTAGCGGAAACGGGCACCCTTAATATAGTAATCCAGGGTAGTACCATCGTGTAGAATTTCTAGTATAGTAGGAACCGTAATGATTTGGCACCGCGGGGTACCGTGGGTATCATGCAACTCTACTTGATCCAATTACTAGATTCATCCTGAAAATCTGGTTTATAGTGATTAGGAAATACAAACTAGAGAGGGAAATTAAACCAGGGGCAACGGATAGTAGTTGTGAACAATGGACAAACAGGGGAATTTCAGCAATATGCACAGTAATTGATCAGGGGAAAATTAAAAGCTTTCCAAAACTAAAGTGGGAATATGGACTGGAGGAATGTGACCAGTTTAGATATTACCAAGTGAGAGACTTCTTTGAGAAAGAAATAAAACCAAATTTACCCCAGGAGCTGAATAAAGTAACTATAACACTGTGTAATGCATATAGAAACAATAGTAGAAGAGTGGTTTCAACACTGTACCAGGGTCTAGAGAAGAACAGAGAAACTTCTGCATTGTATATAAGAGACAGATGGTATAAGAAAGTAAAATACCATTAACTGAAGAGGACTGGTTTAACATATGTGATGTACAGCTAACCACCACCAGCTTCAGGATGTGGAAAGAATTTTGCTGGAAAAATAGAATCAGGTTTTTTATTACTCCCAAAATAAAGAGCAAATTCTCAACTATCCAACAAACATGCTGGAGACAGTGTTGAGAGCAGAATGCAGATCACAGTCATGTTTTTTGGGAATGTACTAAAATGAGAAATTATTGGAATGATGTATGGGTAGAATGGAAAAAATACTGGGATATGAACTACCAAAGACATGCGAGATATTATACCTGTGTAATCTGACAAGGGAAAATGTACAACATGATGACGAATATCTGGTAAAAATTCTGCTGGCTGAGGCCAAGAAGGCAATCGCCAGGAAATGGCATACAGAGGACCCTCCCACTCAGAGGAACTGGCTGGACACAGTCAAAGAGATAATTAACATGGAAAGACTCACCTACATATTGAGACTCCAGCAAACAAAATTCAATAATAAATGTGAAAAATGGACAGAATACAAATATCAAAGCAGAGACACCACCAAAGACCTTTGATTGATGTCAGAGATGTTTGACTATTACTGCTAAGAACATGTACCCCACTGACACTGTGCTGTGTTCTTTACTGTTCAATGCCAGAAACTAATAAAGTATGAGTAAAATCTTGGACATGAGTAACTGATTCTATTCTTGAATTTAGTTGTTTAGAGTAGACATGAGTGTAGATAGCATGGTAAGGACTATGTTCTTTATGACATATTAGATATCTTACCTGAACTTGTAGTCAGATCCATACTAATTTGTCCTGTCTTGTAACAATAACAAGCAGTCCCTGTCTTGTTGATGAACGACAGCCTTCTGATTATCAGTAGGTCCGTTTCTTTACAACTCAGCATCAGATTGTGCTTCTTCTTGTTGACCGCACTAGTCATAACTGAAATGACTGGGTTGCTACGGTGTTTTAGTGCAGTTAGTGCAGTTTCACCCATAAAACTGGACAGGAAATACAAATACAGCCGTTGGCACTATTTCTGATTGACAACCACACACTAGGTCGCCCAGCTCGGTGAAACGCCCCTATTCACTGGTGGTGTCTTATCACCATTATGTTAAACCAATTAGTCTGGTGATTGTAGTCTTCCACTGTTACTTGTAAATTTCCAGGAACTTTTCTTTCTTTATTTGCCATATACAACTTTTCTTTTCTTGTTTGAGTGTGATTCTAGCATGCAATTTTGTAAATATTGTGAAGTTAGTGAAAACCAAACTACGAGTTACAGATGTCCTTGCCTTTCAAAAATTTTCCAACTTTTCTGGAAATGAGTTTTGTCTACCATTTCTTGAGGCAGCATCTGTAAAAAAACAAACAAGAAAAACCTCATATTTTGATCTAGAAAACTTCTGCTGTGTATAACTGATCTAATAATGTGTCTTTCTGGTGTTGCAGGGTCCTTGCACTGGCAATCAGCAGAGTTTGGCTCACAGTCGACTGTGGGATGCAGTGGTTGGTTTTCTACATGTCTTTGCTCACATGCAGATGAAATTATCTCAGGTTAGTTGAGGTTATCTACCAGCTTAGTTGCAGATTCAGCTGCATGTGATACATGCCTGTTGATGCTTCATTTGAGAAGAGATTGTGAAATTTCAAAGTGAGAACCTTGGGAATGGTTTATCAACCCCAACTCCTAATAATTAAGCTAGAAAGGTAGCATACAAAACGTA
Organism: Leuresthes tenuis; assembly: GCF_036924035.1. Lineage (NCBI taxonomy): Eukaryota > Metazoa > Chordata > Actinopteri > Atheriniformes > Atherinopsidae > Leuresthes > Leuresthes tenuis. The sequence continues at coordinate 31,293,776 of NW_027325374.1, read as the reverse complement.
AAACGTAAAACGTATTTTATATTTTATATAAAAGCTGTAGCTCAGGAGGGGCGGCTGTAGCTCAGGAGGAAGAGCAGTCGCCCACCAATTGGAAGGTCGGTGGTTCGACTCTGGCTTCCCCAGGATACATGTCGAAGCGTGTGTGAATGCTTAGAAAGCACGTAGTTATATCCTAAGACGTGCTGTATGAATGTGTGTGAGTGGGGTGAATGCGGCATGTAGTGAAGCGCTTTGAGTGGTCAGCTAGACTAGAAAAGCGCTATACAAGTACAAGTCCATTTATATGTTATTATTGATTTGATCTCATAAAACATTAGACAAAGTACTCAAGCATTATTAGCATTATTTTTGTGCATGCATTATTAAAAGGAATAAAAAGAATCAATAAAATCAAATAAAAGCTTGATTAAAAAGGTGAGTCTTGAGCCTCTTTTTAAAAACATCAACAGTCTCTGCGGCCCTGAGGTTCTCCGGCAGGCTGTTCCACAATCGGGGGCGGCCATAATAACTAAAAGCTGCTTCCCTGTGTGTTTTCAATCAAACACGTGGTATTGTTAAAAGGCCAGTGCCGGAAGACCTCAGGGTCCATGAGGGTTGATATGGTAAATGTAAGTCCGATAAATAAGAAGGCCCAAGACATCTAAAAACGAGTAAAAGAACCTTAAAATTGATCCTGAAACGTATGGGGAGCCAATGGAGTGATTTTTAAACTGGTGTAATGTGCTCCCGCCCTCTGGTCCTTGTCAGCACTTGTGGGGCTGAATTCAGTAGTAGCTGAAGATTAAAAATACTCTTTTTTTAGAAGACCAAAGAGCAGGGCAATACAGTAATCTAAACGACAAGAGATAAAAGCATGCATCAGCACCTCCGTGCTGCCCTGAGAGGGAAACGTGAAAACCTATCTTTGTTATGTTTTTAATATGTGGAAGAAAACTAAGTTCAGAGTCAAGAATCACGACCAGTTTTTTTGTAGTTTTTGTTGGTTTAAGATTTTGCAGTTTTGTTAAAAGTTTCTCTCTCTGGCCTTCAGGACCAATGACTTTCCTTGTTACTCTGTCGAACAGATTATCAGTTTCAGTTCCATCAAGAAGTCCTTTTCTATCGCCATAAGCTAATGCTGAAAGTCGAGCCTGCCCTGTCGTTTTTCTGGCATAAGTTTCATAAGTTTTAAAATTTTGAATCCATTTCTTCTCCTCCTTAAGCCATTGTGGGTTGACAAAACAGCTATAAAATCAACACTATATTTTTCTCATGCAGCTCACTACAGATGCAGTTTGCTAGCTCTGGCTAGTTCACTCTCTGACTATCCAATCAAAGGGTATGAATATGCTGACGTCACTGTACGCCTGTTAGAAGGAGTAAGGTCTAGCTCCAGCCAGAGACGCTACAACCCACGCCCCTACAAATCACACCCCAAGATAGCTGTAGAGGCCCATAGCACTTAGAACATAAACAAAAGGGAAACGAAGCAATTATGGGAGCAATTTTAACAACTGTAACGGTTAATTCACAATATTAAATGTCTTTCAATGCAAACAATTAAATTTATGCAAAAATAGAAAGTAATGTCATTAAAAAGATTATATAGGACTGCAGATTTATATGTCAGTATATATATTTTTATAAGTGACAAATGTATGTGCACAAGTTTATTTTAAACTCAATAAAATATTTACAATAATGATAATTAGTAGTAGTTATTTAAATTAAAATAGGTTGTTTCCACCGTCCGTCCGTTAAGAGCCACACTGTCACAGAGCTTGGCCTACTACATCAGAAGCCATAAATATCACTCTAAGGTGATGATTTCTGATGGGTTTACAGAAAAGATTGCTGGCCCTTTGACACAAATAAAATGTATTTATTTATAACTAAACAAAATGTTTTGAATTAAGTATACAATTCACATGACTAGTAAAATAAATATGACCATACACAAATCTTTAAAATATGTTCCGTAAAAGAGAAAAAAGTTTAGACAAATGAAACAGCAAGCAACAACTTTTATTGGCAATAAAATAAAACATACATTCACACTTAAACATAATCCTTGATGTGAATTAATGACTGCAAAAGCATCCAAGTGATTACAATAGGGCGAACAGAGGTTAGTGATATAGGCCAAAACTATGAATTGAAGGATAACATACTGAAGGCCTGTGTCACTGCTTTTGATGTTTTCAAACAGCAGTTTCTTTAGAACAAGGGCTTGGATGGATGCCAGAGCTCCACAAGGACCACCCTAGAAAATAAACACACAAAGTACATAATAACACAAATTAAACTTCACCAACATACATATTACCCAAACTATTCAGTTTGATATGTTGAGTTTAATTAAAATTACAAATATTCTGCGTCTACGTGCCACTGCTTCTGTTATCATCCCTTGCTCACTCATTACTTTGATTTTCATAACACATGTAAAATACGACACAAAATGGGTTTGAGTTTGAAGAAATGTGTTGTTTTTTCTTTATAAATAGAGTCCGCTATCTTTGAAAAACAGTCATTAATGCTCTTTCTGCCTAGCAAAAGATATCTTAAGCGTTACAATAAATGTCAACATCGTCCCAAAATGTAAAAATATAAATATGTCTTACCTGAAACGCCATTACTGTCTCGTCATGCAGCACACATTGCCATCTTGTCTTGCAACACGCAGGCGAGGGTTACAGGGGTGTGGTTTGTATGGGCGTGGTTGGCAGGGGGCGTGGTTTGTAGCAATATTGTGAGACAGGAAATAAAGGAGCTGCCTAAGGTTCAGGAAGTTTCGCCAGTAGGGGTTGTTGTTTGACGGAGGGTAGTTTATTGTTCAGAGAATTTAAAAAAAATTACTCTAATTAAAAAGGCAGTAAAAAGTAGGCTAACACTCACAATTTGACAACGTCTTGCTAATCTTACATTGAGCAGCACTCTCTCTCACAATTCTAATTCTCCTCTGTATCATCATTAATTGAATTATTGTTAAAAGAAACACAGCCAGATTGATAGAAGATGGCATTTCGATAGCTGAGTTTTCTAGATAACGGTAAGTTGTTTTTTTTCCCCGGTGAATTGCTCGTAGTTAGCCGTTGGATGACAGGCGCGAGACAAATTCATGAGTTGTGGAGCAGTACAACAGTGACGAAGCCAGTTTATTCCATTGTTTATTTCATTACAAATTTTAAAACAAGGCATTTTAAATGTCTTCCTATATTCATTGAAAAAAAAGTGTAACACAAACAGCATATAATTAAACATTCCAGTAGGTTACACTGCTATTACCAATGAGCCAAGAGAAATATGAAAATATGCTTAAATAGAAGACAAAAATTACATGACAGTAATCAAAAGCCTCTAATTTAACAAAAATGCAGTAGTAAACGGACAAGATTGTATGAGACGGCATTTATGTGGTACGTTTTAATTGTGCGACAGCAATGACGTGATTACTGGCGCCGAGAGTAGTGTCCGAAAGATTTTTCTGTTGAGCTCACTATATAGTGCAATACATTTATTTCTCTATATAGGGAGTAGGGAATGAGTGAGTGATGTCGGACACAGCCATTGTGAAGGCCTCCAGGCAGATTTTAGACTGAAATGTGATTGGTTAAATACTTTGATATGAAAATACATGTCTGGAATCAGCGCAACCAAGCTATGAAAGGAAGTGGACAGACTATTTGGAATTATGGTATTCATTAAAATCAGTCTGTAATTCAGATATTTTTTTAGGCCAGCAGAGAAGGCCTTGCAGTATACCCTTTTGTAGCCTCAGGTATATGCTGACTTTAAAATTTAATTTACAAACACAGCTCTTTATTTTTGGCTGACATTACATTCGGTGACATTACAAGCGATGGTTTAACAAGTTACTATTGCTACAAACGAGACTGTTCTTAGACAGTTTAAAGTTTATTCAGGAGTAATGAAATAAATGAATGAATAGATTACATGTGAGGATATGATGCCATTTTTTACACTTGAAATTAAGATTCAGAAATGCAACGTGTTTTAGTGATAAAACAAGGAAATTTACATTATTACAAGTACTGAATGCATTTACTCATATCTGTAAATGTTAAAACCAAGCAGGGCTTACTATGCTTTTGTATATTTCACTTTCACCCTTTTTTGCAATGTTAATAAACATTCTTAGCACAACAATTTCATATTATACTGTAGCATCATTTATTTTGCAAAACCTAAGCCAAAATGCAGGGGCAGAGTACAAAAAAACTATACTTTCTGCTTGCATAAGAATTTAGAGGATAAGTAGCAGCCAGGTGCTAATCATATGCACTTTATTAAATAATCATCAGCAAGTTTGACCACTTCAGAAGTTTTGGCACTTTGCTGGTTTTAGGGAAGAACATCTGCAATTATCTTAGAAAATAAAATGTTGCAGTCTATCGATCCTCAGTGAAAAGGATTAACGATGAACTCATAACAGTTGTGAATCTTCCCAAAAGTGGGGACCCCTGAGAGTATAACCCAAAGTCAGCTCCAGAATTATCCAGCAAATTGCAAAAATTCTTATGCCTTAGGCCTCATAATGTTTAATGTTAAATTTTGGGATAGTATAGTACAAAAAACACTGTGAACAAGTATGGTTTGCTTGAAAGGGTTGCTAGAAGAGAGATTCTTCTTTCTAAAAGGTAAATGGCAACATGGCTTAGGATTGCAATTTACATCTAAATAAACCACTAAAGTTCTGGAACAATGCCCTGTGGTGGTTGAGAAGAAAGTGGCAAAATTAGGCTATATCGCAAAGCACTACATTTGTTGAAAACCAGACACAAACAGAGTTTTAAAGATGACTTGGCCAGATTGTCTGATCTACAATATGATATACTGATAACGTCATACAGAAAATTATTAACTAAAGGTATTGCTCCCAAAGATGGTTCTACAAGCTCTTGAATCTTGAGGTGTTCTTAGCTTTTTCACACACTGCTTCTGTGTTTTGGCACATAATGACACTGCGTTTACCACATGACACTGTGTTTAAAAGTTATTCATTCCACGTCTGTTTTCATATGACTGAATTTGCTCTCCAGCACAGAGATGTCTCATTTAATAATCAAAATGTATAATATGTATAATATTTAGGGTCTTCTTTGGATACAGTCTCTAAGAGGCACAACATCTTCAAGCAGGCATCTCTGAGTAACCTTTGTTACTTGTCCCGAGTTTTGGAACTCACTGTCTGATACTTATAGTTTACTTCTGAGAACTACTCTTATATTAAATTTCTTTGATTTTAAGTTCTTGTTTTGTATACCCACAATTGTTTTGCTATTTTTCTTATGTTTTGTCCTTGTCACGGTTCGGAGAGGTAGGACCCAGATGCAGTTCTTCCAAACGTAACAAGGGTTATTAACAAAAACAGGGAGCAAGAACAAAAACAAGACAAGGCCAAAAAACATAAAGCGCGGCAGAGCCGGATCAAAAATACTTAACTATGAAACAAAACGAGACTATGAATAAACAAAGGAACGCAAAACAAGACTGAGCACGGCAAAACGAGACTTATCTGTGTGGCAAGGCATGGAATGAGGTAAGGATTCTGCAGTGACTGAAAGGAAACCAGAAGACTAAATACTGTGGAGGGAGTGATCAGTGTTTACTGTACTTAACCTTCTTGTTCTGTCTTAAGAAATATAATATAATATTGTTCATACTGCATCTTCCCTGCATATGTTGATGTATGTGATTTAACATTTTTGAGTAGCTAAAAGTAATATAATAAACTATACGTGCTTTATTATTATTATTATTATTATTATTTTAGCAAACCTTTATTATTACAATATCTTCGTTAGCCAATACTGGCTGAGTGTAGATGACATTAAATTTCTTTAAACGTGTTTTTCATTTTGTTCACCTCAGGATTCCAGTCAGATTGAGTTACTCAAAGAACTGATGGATCTGCAGAAAGACATGGTCGTCATGCTGCTGTCCATGCTGGAAGGTAGGTTTGTTGTCATGGGCACATCTGTATAAGATATTGAAGCGGGAATAGTATACTAAAATAATAAATACATACATACTAAATTATTTCAAACCAGTCTCAGAGGTTAGGCGTGTTTTCCAAGGTGTAATTCCACAAATATTTAATTGTCTTTCCTAGAAGCCGCCTCAGAACATTTTAAAAAAGCTAGCTGATTCTGTACTGTTATATGAGATCAATGGCCTACAGTTAATTCTGAGAAAAGGGTCAATGACTGCAAATACCCTGACAAAGGATGTGTTGAATAGCAATGTTTTAAATGTGTTGTGTGGTTTCAGGAGCATTTATTATACCAAATACACTGTTTTTGTGGCAGGTAATGTGGTGAATGGAACAATTGGGAAGCAGATGGTGGACATGCTAGTGGAATCTTCCAACAATGTGGAGATGATCCTCAAATTCTTTGACATGTTCCTCAAACTGAAAGATTTGACTTCATCAGATGCATTCAAGGAGTATGATCCAGATGGGAAAGGTAAAGTTCTTAAAACTTATTTTACTTAGATTTTTTTTTTTTTTTTAAACTTAGACCCACTTATCAATCCTTATAACTGAGGAATCATTCGAATTTGCATGTAGAAAATTGTTTCATGAAAAGAGCAGCCTATGATTTATCAAATTTTAAATTAACCGACAGGTGTCATCTCCAAGAGGGACTTCCTTAAGTCCATGGAGAGCCACAAACACTACACCCAGTCTGAAACGGACTTCCTTCTTTCCTGTGCTGAAACTGATGAGAATGAACTCTTGGACTATGAAGAATTTGTGGAGCGCTTTCATGAACCAGCCAAGGTAAATTATGAAGAAGAAAAAAGTTTTCAAATCCCCTTTACTCTTTCCTTTTTTTTTCTTATTTCTCACTGAATTAGCTTTTAAACTCTGACAGTTTCTGTTTTGAAAAGATAATGAAGCACATAACAATTTTTTTAGTTTCATGCACTATAAATGAACCAAATGAAGATAGATACTAAAGACAACTTAATTTTTGTATTAAATTTCAATATGGAGCACTATAGATTAAAAATAAAAATTTCATATCTAACATCTGATTATAACAACTTAATAAAATCTTTCTTATTTGATGGAGGAGCAATTCATATGCATCTGCCAGGCAGCTAGATTCTCATAAGAATCAAAATTAAATTAATTCAGTTTTATTTGTATAGCACCAAATCACAACAAATGTCATCTCAAGGTACTTCAAAGAGATAGTCCAATTCAAGCTCATTACAATCCAATTCATCTGCTCCTTGGCAGATTTGATACCCCTCTTTAGATTAGCTTTATCCATGCTGTGCTGTACCCTGTCTCCTGACTTAAAGGCGATGTTGTGGTCTCTCGTGAGGACTCAGACCTGTCTTGTAATCCAGGGTTTCTGGTTTTTCAACCACAACATTTCCAACACAGAATGTGATGTAGGGGATTACAGTCTGTATGTACTCTTCTAAGTCCTGGTTTTTAAACTGGCTTCACTCTGTGCTCACAAAGCAGTCCTGAACCTGGGAGAGGGCATCCTCGGGCAGAGTCCTAATGTGTTTTCTGCTAACCCTGGTTTTCTTGATATGAGCGGTATAATCTAATATGAGGTGTAATGAGAAGTGGTCTGACGGGCCCAAATGTGACTGTGACACTGCTCTATATGCTTGCTTAATGTTACAAAACACATGGTCAAGTAAATAGCACTCTCTGGTGGCGCACTTCACATATTGGATGAATTAAGGGACTTTAAGCATGTTTGGTCGATGTCTCTATAATAAGTACCCCCTGCTGTTGTTTATGCAAGGTTCTCTAGAGGTGGCATAAGGGCAAGGCTTGCGTTTGTGTCCAGATTAATGTAAACAGCTGTACAGATACAACAGCAAACTCTCTTGGTAGAAGGCAGCAGCACGAAAGTCTCAAGAAAAGGGGAATGGTAGTTGTCAACCACTTGGCTCTGTGAACACCAGTTGTTGTAAACATAGACACACTGCTGACCTTTATTCTTGCCAACATCTTGTTTGTAATTGGGATTCTACTTTGAAGCCCGATGAAGATCAAGTCAGGACAACCGTACACATGTTTTGCTTGGCAGTGCTCACCATGAAAACCCACACCCCTTATCCTTCCTTAAGGTGTTGAACCTCCGCTTGGATCATTTCACTACTCTGCATTAGGTTTGGCTCTCGGACAATGTCTCGGTCTTGTCCTGTATTCTAGCATTGCTGAAGAACCCTCTTATTGAACACACTTTGTTATATAGAAGATGGGCATTGTTGTGATGGGTGTTGTGAGTGTTGTTTTTTTATGTTGATTAACTTCTGCACTATTTTTTTTACAAGTTTAGAAAAAGAGAATTACTAATTAATAGATCAGATCAAAAATATAAAAGTATCCGTGTATTAAAATATGTGTGCTTGTGTCATACACATTTTTTGAAGTGGGGGGGTCTCTTTTCCTGCCAGAGGTGTAAGCTTGCAACATAAGGGATATGTGATCCAACTGGCACAGGTGGGGTGTTAGTATAGCCCTGTATCCCTGTTTAATGTTGGAGTAGACTTTATTGTAGGGCGGCTGTAGTTTAGGAGGAAGAGCAGTCACCCACCAATCGGAAGGTCGGTGGTTCGACTCTGTCTTCCCCAGGCTACATGTCGAAGCGCTTGGGCAAGACACTGAACCCCACGTTGCCCCCCCAGTGTATCATTGGCGATATGAATGTGTGTATGAATGATTAGCGTTATACAAGTACAAGTCCATTTACCATTTATCCAGTTGGATTTTCTGCTTGTAGCATAGTTCACATCCTGGTAAAGTTTGGGAAACACTTAGATTAAGTCCATATGATTGAATTCCCCGGCTATTAGCCTCTAGCCTCTGGGTGCTAATCGGGCGCTCACACCAAAAGCGTCTCATTCATTTTCTATGTAAGGCGGCGCCGATGAATGGCCGGTGTTGTGAGAAGTGTTATGAGCATCGTGAGCTTAATGAGCGTCGTGAGCTTCATGAGCGTCGTGAGCGTCATGAGGCTTCGAAAGTTGAGAGAGGCTCAACTTTATGCAAATGACCAGTGAGGCAATACAGCTGATCTGGATTCCGAAGGCAGAAAAAAGGCGGAAAAGGCCAGAGCGAGAGTAAAAACCATGGAGGAGAAACTTATTATTGCAGGAACCGATTTATAGATGGATTATTCAATATGCCTGCTATCTGAAAGCCCTGCCCCTTCGGTCGCATCGGCCTCTTTGGCCACTTCGGCAGCAGAGGCGGCGGGTTGTGAGCACCCTGAGCGACCACGGCCGCTCAAGATGCTTTTGGTGTGAGCGCCCAGTAAGGGCCAAGTTGACTCCAGGATCAGGAACTATATTCAATTCAATTCAATTCAATTTATTTATATTGTGCCAAGTCACAAAAAAACGTCATCTCAAGGCACTTCAATGATACAGTCCAATTCAAGCGATTACAATGAAGTGGATTATGATGAATTCATTGTAATCACAATCCAATAAAATTTGGACCAGTTTTTTAACCTAATCTTAAACTTAGAGAGGATGTCAGCTTCCTGAACCCAAACTGGCAACTGGTTCCACAAGAGAGGGGCCTGATAACTGAAGGCTCTGCCTCCCATTCTACTTTTAGAAACTCTAGGAACTACAAGGAAACGTGCAGTCTGAGAGCAAAGTCCGCTGTTGGGAAAATATCTAACAATGAGTTCTTTAAGATATGATGAAGCTTGGTCATTTAGAACTTCATGTGTAAGGAGAATAATCTTAAATTATATTTTAATCTAACAGGGAGCCAAGGAAGAGAAGTTAAAACTGGAGAAATATGATCTCTCCTGCTAGTTTTCATCAGAACTCTAGCAGCAGCATTTTGGATCAGCTGGAGGCTTTTCAGAGAAATTTGTGGGACAACCCAGAAATAAAGAATTACAGTAGTCCATTTTAACAAATGCATGGAGCAATTTTTCTGCATCACTCTGAGGCAGGATGTTCCTGATTTTGGCAATATTTTGAAGGTGAAAGAAGGCAGTCCTAGAATTTATTTTATGTGTATGTGAAATTATAAATTCTGGTTACAAATAATTCCAAGGTTCCTCACTTTAGCCAAGGAAATACCATCTTGAGTAACTATATAGCTAGACGGTTTCTCCAAAGGCAACAATTTCAGTTTTGTTTGAATTTAGAAGCAGAAAGTTCTGAGTCATCCATGTCTATATGTCTATAAAAATGAGCTACTTGACTAATTTTGAATATCCCCCACTGGGAGATGAATAAAGTATTTTTCTATTCCATTTTTCTATTCTACACTATTCTACAGCTGAGTATCATCAGCATAGCAATGGAAATTTATGCCATGTTGTCTAATAAGATAATCAAATCGAAGCATGTATAAAGGGAAAATAATCGGTCCAAGCACAGAACCCTGTGGAACTCCATAACTTACGCTGGTGTGCGAGTAAGATTCTTCATTTACAAGAACAAACTAGAATCTATCAGATAAATATGACTATGACTAGTACAGTTTCTTTAATCCCGATAACATGTTGAAGTCTCTGTAATAGAATGCTGTGATCGATTGTATCAAATGCAACACAGAGATCCAACACAGACGCAAGTCTGTTTGCTGGACAGCATCTCGACAAGCAGCTGTTGAAAGATGACATGCGGCTAAACATGTCCTCACTGGTCCAAAGAGATCTATGGAATCCAACATTGTTATGTCAAAAAAAAATTTTGTACACACTGATGCAACATTACTTTTAGTGACCTCCGATTGGCATAACCAGGTGTCATTACTGCTGTCGTGAATAACAATTTTATCGTATTTACAGTTATCATTAGCTTGCAGTTTGAAATAGGATCCTACGTCGCCTACTTTGACTCCCGGAATACATTTAGTGGGTGTGTCGCTAAGAGGGGAAAATCTACTTGAATTGTGGACAGGTTGATGGTGAACCACAGGCTTGACTTTAGGGCTATGCCTCCTCTTCCTTTTAGCCCGGCTCTTTAATTATACCTCCTCTTTAATTGTAACATTTAATATTTCTCTTATGTTATTCATGTAAATGAATGTTATTCCTCTAAATATGTTTTACGTAGTAGCCTTTATTAACATATAAACTTATTTACTTAGTCATAAATATATATTCATATTTATTTCAGATAATGGCAGTTTCATTCTTCCATAGTTTAGATGCCAGATAACAAGGTCGTTGATTCTGCTGAATATGTTTCATTCAAGCATGTCCAATAACCAGTGTATTACTGTTTGTTTTTTTGCTCTGTTGTCACGGATAAAGTGGCTGACTCACAAATAGGATCCAAGAGCAGACGCTGACACTGGGAGATTTGAGTAAAAGACAAAGTTTATTGAGAGTGGGTCCAGAGGAACATGTGGCTCTGAGAGGAGAGGGAGATGGTTAGTGAGGATTGGAGAGAGTAATTTATCCAGGTTAAGGTGTGGGTTTTTCCTTATTGAGTCCAGGTAGAGTTCCAGAGTGGAGGGGAGGATGCTGGCTGTGGTGCAGAAGGAACTGAGTCAACGGTGGGGCGAGTCAGATAGTGAGCAGGCAGGTGTCTCCGAATCCACAGGAGAATGCTGAATCCAGAGCAAGGCGAGCAATGGAGGAACAGACACTGGGAACACAGAAGGACAATGTAAATCCACATAGGTCGGCCGAATTACCACTGTAGTAGTGAGACAATCTGGCGAAGACTGGTTGCTCCTGCAGATCCTTAAGGCAGGAGCTGAACCAGACTCCGCCCCGGGCTTCCTGCAAAACCTGCTCAACCCTGTCTAAGAGCCAGAAAACCAAACAAACAAGAATGATCGTGACATCTGTGGCACATTTATCTTGTCAATTACTGATGTGTCATAATCCATGGAGAGTCTGGACCCAAATGCCAACTCAGGAGACAAGAAAAAGAAATTAACAAAAGATTTATATGAAGCTAAGGCAGGAGCAATAACTAAAAAACTCAATGGTGTCAGTTTACCAGGGGACTCAGGACACAGACGCAGGGTTGTTTGGATTCCGACAGGGTTTTTATTATTTAACGTACCACACAGAGCACAGCAAGGCAGGGCGATCTCCAGGTAGAGCAAACTGGCTAGCTCTCCTCAGTAACTACCGCGGAGGAGGAGCGCAGCTATGAAAGTTACAAAACATAAATCTCTCCAAACTGGGAGGAAAACAGAAAAGCTATGAACACTTAACAAAACAAAGACACCCTCTCCTAACGAGGCAGAATAAAACAAAAGACGCACTCTTAACAAAACAGAGGCTCTATGAACTTTCACAATAACTTAAAGCTCTCCTTTAACGGAGGCGACTAAGAAAAGTTACAACGAAAAATCGCTCCATGAAAACAGAGTGTAGCGAACTCAAGTGTGGAATTTAATACAAACTTAAGATTTTAAATGACTGCAACATTCTTTTGTGGGGATGGTCAGTGTGGAAATACCAGATGGGGGATTCTACATCAAAGAAGAGAAATTTACAACCACCTTTGCCCACAAAAGCATTTTGGGGGAGTTTTCTCAGCCCCTCTTTCCACAGACCTGTGCCATAAATTTAGATAAATGCATTAATAGCTTAGTGCTAACTAAGCTGAACAAACAACGGACCCTCTCAGGAGAGTATTGGGGCAAACCAGAACAGGACCCCTCCGACCCTATATGGTTCAAAGTAAACAATGGTGACAGTTTGCCCTGACTTTGATTCAAGCCAGAGACAGCCGCTGCATGGATCTCTCATAAGGATCTCACCCAGAATCACTTTTTAACTGAATCTCGAAACTGTATTAAATATGCTTTGTATCTTTCTACAAGTTCTTTCATGTTCTCAGTGATATCACAAGCTGTATTTTAATACCTTTTTCATGATCGTACGCAGAATGATACGGAAGATATTATTATTTTGGAAAATTACTAATCATCCTATGGAGCCACATTGCCCCCCGAGTGGTTCATAGTACTGAATAGTTAAACCCAAACTAATCAACAACTTGCATATGACATGTGACATATATATGAAATAATGCAACTATTAACCAATTCTTCAGCTGTTTCTTATTGTATTCTGTGTTTAACACAGGAAAGTAACATTGGTTGGTTCGTTATTCATACTTCATAACTCTACAGATATCCATCTGAATTTTGAGACTCATAACCATCATGTTATATTATGTTATGTTATGTTGTTTTTGCTGTCTTTATATCCTAAGTTTATGCTATATCTTTCCCTTTATATCTTAACAAGTTATGGTGTTTTAGAATCCTCTGAACAAATGTTTATGAGACGGAGGAATGCAGGAGTGGAATTTCTTTGAGGCAAACCTCCTTGCAGGTCGCCTTACAAAATACGCCCAGGCAGACGTCACAACAGTTTCAGGCATACCATTGGCTGAAAGTGTAGCGTAGGCCTACGTCATGCCCCGCCTCCGCGAATCGAACTCCGGAACCCGCGAGGAAAAGTTAGTTATTGTCCGGTTATGGCATAAGAGTTATTGCCCAGTTCGCATAGGTTGTTGAATAGAACATGGACGGAATATTGAAAGAGAATATTGAAGGTCCAGATCAGTAGAGAAGATGAAGAGCAGAGAACTCGAATTGATGGAATGAGAGTTTGGCGGAGAGTCTTTGAAAATGGCAGGAGAGGGAGATGAGATGGAAGAAGAAGGTCCGAACAAAGACAGAAAGAGAAGAATGTAGCAGAAAGATACATTTTTGCGCTTTTGTTCGTCCGTCATCCTGTCTCCTCTCTATAGCACGTTTTAAACTCTGCTGTTGCAGCTTCTTCACCTATTTTTGATCAGAAAAAGGAGCCAGCTTTCAGCTTGTCAACCTTTTTGTCAATCTTTGGTGAATTTAAGTTCACCTCATCAGAGTTGGTCAGCAACCAAAACCAACTCGACCCTTGGACAGTTTTATCATTATTTGTGGTGAATTCAGACACCCCACCCGCTCGTCTTCAAGCTATCAGAAGGAAGGCTTCTTCTCCAGTGCAGGAAAGCGACCGGTCCAGTCCCTGAAAGTCAACCACAACGAAGGCCGCGAGACGCGGAACCGTGAGAGACCCAGTGGGACCTGCTGGCGATCACCTGTGGTTCGGAGCTGACCTGACCGTAAGATCTGCCCTGTTCTTACATTTCAGACGGTATGCGGTGGGTGTCAAGAGAATTCGCTGTTAAAATGATAAATCAACCCAAGTTGTTAGCTTTTAAATTCAAATAGTAACACAACGCGACTATTTGAATGATTCCGGTATCCATCCATCCCCTCCCCTTAGTTCTTTTCAATTCACAAAGTGTTTCTTATATAATCATCCATATTCAATGCATTTCTCCTGTTGTCTTAAGGTTCATGTCTTTGGTTATATCATTTTAATAAATAGTTCATATATATACATATATAAAGTCAACCGGCTTTTGTGTATGTGTTCTTTACGTATGTGTGAGTCCAACAAAACGAGAATTCACGAGTAGCGACTATATGAGACTGGAATTTATTAGTTATTAATTAATAATTGATTGTTAATTTAACATACCAGAATCGTAAGATTCTGTCTTTTCCTTCGATTGAAGGTGGTGCTCTAAAACGAGGTTAAATAAGGCTTATTCAGATAGTGAGAACTTTCGGATAAATCCTTATATCTTATCACATCACGCTACGTGTGTCCGCTATAAATATATATTGTTGGTGCCTTGTGTGCTGGCGATATATAATTTGGCAACAGGAGGAAAAAACAAGGCTATGAAACTCACCATGTAGAATAAATAAACTAAGGCTAGGGATAAGAATAATTTACAAAACAAGGTAGCACTGCAGGAGGATCGCTCACTGCAGGCTTGTGGAACTATGGATCGAGGAAACTATGGTTCAAGACAAATGGCTGGTAATGATGCTCATGGGGAGAGACAACATACTGGCACAAGACAAGGGAAACGCAGACTATTTGAACACATGAGGAACCAAGGGGAACAGGTGGAAACACTTGGCAATCAGGGAAGACAATGAGACACTTGACACGGGAGGATACCTGAAACGAGAGAAGGTCAGTGCTTTCAAAATAAAACAGGAAATGATGAGACAAGACATGGAACAGAACATAAATCGTGACAAATGGAAACAAAAGTACAGTGGCTGACTGCCAAACTAACAAACTGACACGAAAATCATGCAACAAAGACTGACAATAACAAACGACATACAATGATCTGACAAATTACATGGCAGACGGAAGAACTATAAGTACTTGGAGGGTTGATGAGCAGACTAGCAACAGGTGAGAGAAAAACAGGAACAAGTGTGAAATGAGACCAAGCAACAAATTCCAAGACAACTGCGGACATCTAGGGGTAAAGAAAAGGAACAGAAAAAGAAAATCTAATCAAGGACTGAAAACTAAAACGGAATGCAAGGAGTAAATCTCAAACAAAGCCAAGGCAAGTTTATTTATATAGCACCATTCATACGCAGGGCAATTCAGACATAATAACATAATAATAAGAAATAAATCACATCCAAATCATACAAAGTACCAAACAGGAACACAGAACAAAGATGTCAAGAAATAATGCAACCAGAGCAAGGACAAAGAAATCAAAAGACAGAAACCAACACACCAAAACCTATGACATCGCTCATAATCATTTCTATCCTACTCATGCTCTGGTGAAGGGACAAGGTGCTTACCAACAAATACATACTAAAGAAAATCTATTAAACTTTAGAAAAAAACTAATCCCTTTATATAAACATGAAAATAAAAATAAGAATGCATGGTATGAAATGAAAACTAGATTATTATTATTCACTGCAACTAATAAAGACAGACAAACCATAGACAAAAGCTTTATGAAAGATTATGATGAACTTTTCCATTTAAAAAAATCATATCTTACATCATATTATATTTTACAATTTAACTATTTTAACAGTTTATTCAATGCTTTTCACTTTGTTTTTTTACAGTGAAGGACATATAACTAATTTTCTTAAAGTATTTATACCATAGCTCTATCTTTACTAATTGTTTTTAGTTTTCTTTCCGAACCATTTAGCTATACTTTTGCATGTCTCTTTGCTTTGCCATTTGTGTACTATTTGTGTCACACACTTATTCTAATTGTCCCAAATGTTGGTCATTTCTGTTTTATCTGATTGTTGTAGCTGCTTCACTGTCTTTCATGCTGAACATGCTGAAAAAGTAAGGTTGTTATTATTAATAAATTATTCGTAAATCAAATTCATAATAATTTCAAACTTTTACTGTGATCCCAAAGGACATTGGCTTCAACGTTGCAGTTTTACTGACCAACCTTTCCGAGCACATGCCTCATGACACCCGGCTGCAGACCTTCCTGGAGCTAGCGGAGAGTGTCCTCAACTACTTCCAACCATACCTTGGCCGTATCGAGATCATGGGCAGTGCTAAGCGCATTGAGAGGGTCTATTTTGAGATCAGTGAATCCAGTCGGACACAGTGGGAGAAACCTCAGGTAAAGATATTGTGCTTAATTAACTTATGCGGATACCTCAGAGAGACACAACTTGCTTTGGTTACAGTGTTCGGTTTGGACAATAAATTCTAAAATATTTTACTTTCTACCCAGGTCAAAGAATCCAAACGTCAGTTTATCTTTGATGTGGTGAATGAAGGTGGGGAGAAGGAGAAGATGGAACTATTTGTGAATTTCTGTGAGGACACAATATTTGAAATGCAACTGGCAGCTCAGATGTCTGATGCTGGTGAACGCTCATCTGTAAAAGAGGAGAGTGAGCTAGAGAAACCAGATGAGGAGAACTCTGAGATGGGCTTCTTCTCTGTTACCACTGTCCGCATGGCCCTTCTCGCTCTTCGTTACAATGTTATGCTGCTGATAAAGGTAGGAGCACAAAGAGCACTGAATATGTTTCATTCAAGCATTTTCTTTGTGTTACCATCCAGCTAGATGTCAAAAAAGTCATACGTGTATTTTGAAATATTTGCAAAGATTATGTAAACATTTTTGAAAATCTACATATTTGCTTTTTTTGTGATATTGAAATCAGAAAAATTATGTCTGTTGACATAATACACCTGGCAGATCCTAACAAGTATGTGAGATTAGATGAAAATATCATACAATTATAATCTGTAACCATGCAGCTATATCTTTTGCATTTTTCACCAGATGGCTCTTTAATTCTCTTTAACGTCTGATGATCAAGATTTCATTATTTTATTTATTTATATATATATAAAAATATATATATATATATTATTGTTATTATTGGACATCCTTTATGGAAATGAACAATCATCAACTCTATGGGAAACAGGCAAAGCTGTTATCAGAGGGAAGGTTGCTTCTTATTCATCACACACAAAAAGAAAGAATTGGAATTGGAAAAAGATTAAAGGTTGAACAAAAGATTAAAGCACCTTCAGTCACATACAGCTGTAGCTCAGGAGGAAGAACAGTTACCAATCCGTAGCTTGATGGTTCGACTGCCGGCTTCCCACATTTGCCACATGTCAAAGTGGCATTGTTGCCTGATGATGTGTCTATCGGTGTATGTGTGTGTGAATGTGTAGAAGAACACACTGTGTAGCCTATATGGACTAAGATGTGCTGTGTGAGTGAATGGGTGAATGTGGCTTTTAGTGTTAAAGAGCTTTGAATGGTCAGTCTAGACTAGAAAGTACATTTACCACTTACATCCTGGAAACACCATTAACAGTAGCAGAAATTCATAAAATTCTTCTCCAAATGCCAAACAATGGATGGGTGGCATTATGGTAGATACTGCTGGTTGGAGGAAATTGTTCCCAAACCCACCCCAAATGTTGTCTTCATTATATACATACGGGCATAAAGAATCTCTTTATATTAATTTTCCACTATTCTGATCGGTCTCCCTGTTTCTATTGAATTCAGTTCCGTCTTATTTATATAGCACCAAATCACAACAAACATCATCTCAAGGCACTTCAAAGATATTGTCCAATTCAAGCAAATACAGTCATAATCCAGTCAAATCAAATTCATTAAATTCCAAATTGGTCCAGTTCATGCAGAGTCAGTTAAAAAAAAAGTTCCCAAGCTAAGGAAACCAATAGATTGCACCGAAAGTTCTCTTCTAAACCAAAATCTCCCATCCTAAGCATGCATGAGGCGAATGTGGAAATAAAAAACTGATTTTTAACATGAAGAACCCTGTGGCAGAGTGGCCATTTGCATCAACAGGCTTGGAGGTTGAGAGGACAGGAAAGAAGGGACAACAAGCACCACAACACCAGGCCAGGGATACCTGCTGAGAAAGAGAAACACAAGTTAATGACAACAATAATGTCATATCATAACCGCTTGAATAAACGAAACTGGACTTCTTCTTGAAACTTGAAGACATTGCACCTCTCATCTGAAAGGCTCCTTCAGTTCTGAGCTAGATGGTGGTGAGTATCAGCTTATCAGCGAGAGGGTCATTACAGTCACAAGTGTCACTGAACCCCCACCAGTGTACATGCTGTTGGTGTCATCACCCCTAAATTGTCTACCTCTCTGGAAGGGCGCATCTTGGTCACAGGATCTAAGGTGTGAATGGTTGGGAATATTTACCGCATCGCGAGGAGAGACAATGCTGCATTGTAGGTGCTGGGAAGGTGATACTTGAGACCACCTCCTCTTTTCAAAGATGTTTTTTCCAGTTTATCATAGATTTCTTCGATGACTCCTCTCTCAAACCATCTGTCTTCTTTGTTCAGAATGTGTACATTACTGTCCTCAAACAGTGTCCCTTTTCCTTGAGATGTAGGCGCACTGCTCTTGACCAGAATCTTGACCTAAAGAGGTGACTCTCCTATGTTGTGCCATGCGTTTGTGGAGCTGTTGTTTGGTCTCTCCTATTTAGAGGTCCCCACACTCCTTGATACACTGCACTGCATACACGACACACCACTCAGTTTTGTTTGGGTGTTTTGTCCTTTGGGTGAACCAGTCTCTGTCTGATGGACTTCTTGGGTTTGAAGTGCACTGGAAAGTCAAGTTTCTCCGAGACTCCTGCCACATATGGAATTGCAGTTAGTGGCTGTTCTTCGTAGCTTCTCTGCCAGTGTGGTTTGGTCCATTTGTCTTTGATTGAGTTGGATGTTGTTTGATTTGACAAAGGCTCAGATTGGATATCCATAGGTCTGAAAAGCTTTCTTGGAGTGCTGATTTTCCTATTGTTTTCCCTCTTGTTTTCCTTCCACCCAGTGGTGTAGAGTTCTGATGACTGCCAGTTTGTGTTCTCATGTATGATGTGAGTTGAAAAGCAAGTACTGGTCTGTATCTGTGGGTTTTCTGTAAACCTCAGTGTTAAGATTGCCATGCTCTTCAAAGTACACTGCACAGTCCAAAAAAGGCAGCTTGTGGTCTTTAGCATCCTCCTTCGTGAACTCTTAATTTGGGTTAGGGTTAACCCTAACCCATCCTCCCTCCACAAAAGAACGGCCTGATCACTGAAGGCTCTGCCGAGGCTCTAACTATGAGATCTTTAAGGTATGATGGAGCTTGGTCATTTAGAGTTTTAATTGCAAGGAGAAGAATTTTAAATTCTATTCTGAATTTAACAGGGAGTTTTTAGTTTTTATGCATCACTGAGACAGGATGTTCCTACTTTTGCCAATATTACAAAAGTGAAAGAAGGCAGTCCTAGAAACCTGGTTCATATGTATCAAAGTATAGATCCTGGTAAAAAAATAACTGCATATAAACTTCCTCAATATAACAAGAAACCAAGGAAATGCCATCTGAACAGAGCATCTCAAAAGAGCAATGTGATGGCAGCGTGCACAAACACAGCGGCTCGAGAGTCCCATTTTTGTTTTTTTGTGCACTATGATAGTGGTCTTTCCTGTTTTTGTTGAGTGTTGTGTCCTGCCATGCACATACTACCTACAGCTTGCAAGTCCTGATAAATATTGGATTTAACTGCAATACGGAAATTATGAGCACTTTCACAGACTTGCAACATTCCACCAGAGATAGCAAGACCACCGGGAGCTCCATGGATTGTTGTTGGGCCCAGAAGGGAATGCAGGTGGTGTAGAGAGGAGGCAAAAATTGGGTTGTAGCTAGCTCAGCTACGGAAACAACCACACAAACCTCCACTTTCAGCTATCTTCCAAACAAAATGGATGAATTACAATCCCAGATTGCCTACAACTGCCTCATCCATGATGGTTTTCTGCTGATTGTAACAGAATCCTGGCAGCACCCGCAAATCCCTGATGTTATTGTGGAGTTCGCAGGCCAGACTATTCACCACCAAGACCACAAAAAAACCTCCAGAAAGAACAAAGGAGGGGAGACTCTGTGTTTATGTGCTTGAAGACTGGTGCCCAAAGATAAAAAATAATAGGCAGCAAATTGTCACAGCTCACATGTCAAGTGTTCTACCAGGGGAGGTAAGACACTTGAACATGATTTTTTTCCAATGTTAAGCATGCTTATAGAGGGACACCTCTGCCCTACCTGGACAATCAGATCATCTTTCTCCGCTCCTCATACTGGCCTACACCTCCCTTAGAAGACAAATCAACCCAAGCACACAAATCGTGAAAACATGGCCTTAAAAATTCTCTCCTTCAGCTCCAGGACTGCTTTGCTTTGCCATCTTTGAACATCAGTACATCCAGACACACAGAGAATATCCTTTTTTACATAAAGTGCTGTGTGGAAAATGTAACAGCCAACAAAGGCATCTGGATTTTTCTAAACAGGAAACCCTGGAAGACTAGTGAAGTCCAGGCCCTGGTCAGAGCTCATAACTCAGCCTTCAGGACGAGGGACAGCTCTCTGTACAGCACTGCCTGAACCAACCTGAGATCAGGCATCCAACATGCAAAAGAGGCGTATTGGAGGAAGACGGAGGGCTATTTGACAGACAACAACCCACAGCAGATGTGGAGGGGCATCCAGGCCATAAACAACCACAGAGGTCAGAGTCCCTCATCCTCGAGCAGCTACAGTTGTGCACGGGCAGAGGAGCTAAACAACTTCTTTGTCCACTTCGAGACCACCACACACCTGCACACACTGCCTCTCCAAGAGTCAAACATCCCTCCCGTCTGTCTCCAGGAACACTAGGTGAGTTAAATCTGAAAGCAGTGAACCCCAAGAAAGCTGCTGGACTGGACAGGATCCTGGGGGCAGTGGTCAAAGTATGTGCAGACCAGCTGACAGGGATCCTCACCAAACTGTTCAACCTGTTGCTGACACAAGCTACTTTCGCTACATGTCTGAAGGCCTTCATCATCATCACTATTCCCAAAAACCCTACCACACACAGCCTCAGTCACTACAGACCCATAGCCTTCACATGTGTAGTCATGAAGTGCTTGGAGTGACTGGTTTCCCAACACATCAAGGACTCCCTCCCTTCTTCAACCCCCACCAGTTTGCTTACAGAACTGGTCCACGGAGGACGCCATTGCCATAACTTTGCACGAAGTGGTGAGTCATCTGGAGAACTGGCAGTGACATGAGGATGCTCTTTGTGGACTGCAGATCAGGGTTACAATCATTCCGGACATCTTAACCACCAAACTGCTCCACCCACAGACTTTTTTGCAATTTTGCAGTTATTTTAATCCCAATAACATCTTGAAGCCTCTGTAATAGATTGTTGGTATCGGTTGTATCAAATGCAGCCCTGAGATTTAACAGGACAAGCACAGACACAAGTCCGCTATCAGAGGCTAAAAGGAGGTCATTTGTAACTTTCACCAGTGCTGTTTCTGTGCTATGATGCACTCTGAATCTTGACTCTCTTCAAAGAGATTATTTCTGTGTGAAGGATCGCAAAGTTGAGCTGCAACAATTTTCTCAAGAACTTTAGACATAAAAGGAAAATTGGGTATTGGTCGATAATTAGCTAACACTCCTGGATCAAGAGTAGTTTTTTTAATTAGTTTAATTACAGCAGCCTTTAAAGAATGTGGTTCGTAGCCTCTTGAGAAAAATAGAGTCATCCAATCCAATATGGAAGTGTTGGTTAAGGGGAAAACTTCCTTGAACAATCTGGTTAGGATTGGATCTAACATACAAGTTGATGGTTTGGATGAAGCTATTGTTGTTGTTTGCCCAGAAAGATCCACTGGACAAAACAGTCTAAACACAAATCAGGTTCTAAAGATGCTTCTTGTCAGGGTTGGTGGTGGAGAGAGGTGGACCCAAATGCAGACACGTATGATGAGAGGAGGTTGAAAGTGATCTTCTTGATTTATTTTAGAACTAGAACAAAAGACGCAGCCAAGCGGGAGACACCATAAATCTAAACTGAAAAACAAATCCTATGAACTGACGAAACCTGATGATCACAAATAACATGAACAAGAAATAACTATGACACAAAGCATGGATTGTAATGGTGAGGATCTGACAAATGCTGTGAAACTACAAGGAAACTAAATACTTTGGAGAGAATGATTTGTCAATGAGTGCAGCTGAAGATAAGTGAACACAGATGAAACAGAAGAGAACAGAGAGAAACCAATAAGCAATCTAGAACAAGACAAATTAAGAGTTAGCAATAAACATGATAAATCCTAAAGATGACAAATGACTACAAGACACAAGAAAACTGAATAGAAACAAAAGCCAAAACCAAGACCTGAAACAACAAAAAGTCCCAAAAAATTCACAAAAACCATAAACCCTAACAATTCTAAAGCTGCTATACTTTATGATAGATCAGTGACATTAGTGAGAAGGATTCCATGAATCTTCTCTCTGATAGCAGCAACTTTATTGTTAAAGAGGCTCATGAAGTCACAACTACTGAGAGTTAAAGAAATACATGGTTTAAGGAAACCTGGTATTCTTCTTATTCTCTTCAATCAATGATGAATAGTTAAGTAGTTCTAGCGTTACAAAGGGCTTTCTTATATGTTATTAGACTCTTTTTAAATTACTGACACCCTTCCAAATTACAGGAACGTAATTTTCTTTCCAGCTTTTTTGCAGTCTGCTTTAAAACAAGCAGCTGTGAATTATACCAAGGAGTCAACCTCTTCTGACTGATTACCTTCCTTTTCAGAAGGGCAACATTGTCCTATATTGTTCACATTGAAATTGTAGTGCTGTCAACAAGAAAGTCCAGTTGAGTGGGAGAAAAAGTTTAGGGAGCTGTTGTGTTCGAAAAGGTTTTTGTGATTTCCACTTTGGTTGAGATAAACTGAGTCAAAGATTCAAAAGAGCAAAAAATAATCTTGGGTCTAGGACTGATTAGTAACCCTGATCTGAAGATAGCTGCCACTCCTCCTCCTCTACCTGTGGTTTGAGGAATCTGAAAATTTAAATAGTCAGAGGGAGTTGATTAATTAACACTAAAACGATCCTCTTGCTGCAGCCAGGTTTTCGTATGATATAATTTATCAATATGATGATCAAGTCATTCACTGATAGAAATTTGGACGGGAGATATCTAATAGTCAGCAAACCACATTAAATAGTATTATGGGGTTTTTCCAGTTAAATGTTTTGTCTTAATTTTATATTTTCTGAATTTGCTCCTCTTATGTTTATTGATTTATTACATTCGGGTGATAGAGAAGCAGACAGTCATTATGGACTGCAGAGAAAAGTATAAAGTAAAGACACAAGATGGCGGTGCGCAGTGGTGCAATGGCTTCTCGAACTCTCGGGACTAAGCCTTATTTAAAGACCTTTGAGGCAGCTTTTAGCACTAGTTTAGTGCTTACTTCACGTGAGAGGTACAGCTCAACCGAACTGATGGTCATCAGAGATAGTTCGGTTATTACTATATCACCAAAGTTGAAACCCGCATTTGGAAGACAGCGGCTCCTGAGGACAATGGAGTGGCGCAGCAGAGTATGGGTAGCAGCAACGGGCAGGTGCCCTGGCCCAACTAAAGGCTTGCAGACCGCCAATTTCAACTGTCTTTCTGGCCGCTCACTGGATAACAAAGTGGACTTGTTACGTCTGATGCTGAATGTTTCTACAGAGATGATGAACTATGCTGTTCTTTGTCTCATGGAAAGGTGGCTCAACAACTACATGCTGGACTCAGTCTTCCAGATCGACGGCCTACAGCTTTTCCGAGCGGACAACACGGGGAGGATGACTCTGTTAGTATGTGAATGAGGGTTGGTGTACAAACTGTGGACTGGTTAAAAGCTACTGCTCTGAGGCGATAGAACTTATAACTGTGAAATATCAGCCAGCAGAAAAGTGTGCTCCAGGACTGTTTTCAGTGCACAGACTGGCAGGTCTTCAGAGAGACAACTATGTGTGAGGGAGAGGTGGACCTGGAGGAATACACCTCCTCCATCCTCGGCTTCATCTCCAAGTGTGCTGATGATGTCTCCACCACCAGGACAGTAACCTGCTACCTGAACCAGAAACTGCAGGTGAATGCTGAGGTGAGAGCTCTGCTGAAAGCTAGGGATGCTGCGTTCAAGGCAGGTGAGGCATCAGCTCTCACAGAGGCGAGGAAAGGACTGGCTGCAGACATCGCGAGGGCCAAAGTCACATACACCCAGAAAATTAAGGGTCACTTCACCACCAACAACCCCCAGCGCATGTGGAAGAGCATCAAATGCATCACAGACCACAACACCAGGGTTGCACGATGCCCAAGGGACCCCTCCTTGCCACAGATGCACTCAACAGGTTCTATGCCCACTTTGAGGTGCATATATCCAGTGACTTCACCTGGAGTGCCAAGACTTCCCACCTGGTCAGGAAGGCCCAGCAGCACCTCTACTTCCTCAGGAAGCTGCGGAGGAGCTTCTATCGTTGTGGGGTCAAGAGCATCCTCTGCACCTGCATCACTGTGTGGCACGGCAGCTGTACCGCTGCTGAGAGGAAGGCTCTGCAGAGGGTGGTAAAGGCTGCACAGAGGACTGTGTGGAGCAGCCTTCCCACCACCTTGGATATCTACACATCACGATACAGGGGGAGGGCCCTCCGCATCATGAAGGACTTCACCCATCCCGCACACAGACTGTTTTAGCGCCTCCCCTCAGGCAGGTGGCTGAGTAGCATCCAGAGCTGGAGCACCAGGCTCAAAAACAGCTTCTTCCCTGAAGCTGTCAGACTGCTGAACTCAGGCCATACTCTGTAGACTCCCACCCCTCTCTCTCTCTCTTTCTCTCTCTCTCTCTCTCTCTCTCTCTCTCTCTCTCTCTCTCTCTCTCTCTCTCTCTCTCTCTCGGCACCACACACTGGCCTGCACTAAAATCACTTTATCCACCATAGGTGCAATATTTCATATTTCATTACTCTCATAGATGCAATATTACGGACTACCTGCTCTCATCTGTGTACTTAACTGTTTATATTTTTGCTGCTGTTTATAGTTTTTATTGCTATTTATATATTTGATTTTTTTCTCGTGTTATACACTTTTTATTAGGCTTTTTAAAGCGGGACCTGAGATCTAATTTTGTACCGTAAACATGTACAGGTGAGCTGGTATGACAATAAAGAATCCTACAAACTACAACTCTGCATCCTGGTTCAACCCTGGGTTGTCATGTTTTTGGATGACTAATAAATTTGTCCATATTTTTTTATATGAGAGCTGCTCCTTCCAAAGTGGGATGGATGCTGTCTCTCCTAATCAGACCAGACTTTTCCCAGAAAGATTAAATTATCTAGGTTTGTTTGCTGGACACCACCTAGACAGCCAGCGGTTGAAGGTTGACATGTGGCTAAACATGGTTTATGCTGAAAAAGCAGTCCTATAATAGGATGTTCCCAATGCACTGTATCAAACTTTGCACAAATGGTCAGATAATAAGAGCATGGGTCCATGTATATGAATTGTTATTTTAGTGCAGAAATAGGTATACATTCTAAACAGTACATGTGTATCTGTGTAGCTTCGTCACATCAAGCTAACAGTTCACCTTTTGCTTTCTTCCTTTTTTCAGGTGTTATCCATGAAGAGCTTAAAGAAGCAAGTGAAGAAGATTAAGAGCATGACTATGAAAGACATAGTGACCACCCTGGCCTCCTTCTACTGGTCAGTGTTGGTGGGCCTCCTCCATGTAGTGTTCAGTGTGTCCCGAGGATTTTGCAGAATATTCTACAATACCTTCATGGGAGGCAGTTTGGTGGAGGGGGCCAAGAACATTAAGGTTATCGTAATGATTTTGAAAAAAATTTTTTTTTAAAAGGATCAGTAAAAAATCTTGATACAGTAAGACCTGTTGCTTGATACCTATACTGTCCCCATTCTCAGATGTCAGAGCTGTTGGCCAACATGCCTGACCCCACCCAGGATGATGTGCGGGGTGAGGCGGAGGACAGAGACAAGAGGTTGTCTGATTGCAGCTCCCTGAAGGAGGACCTGGCTGATCTGGCAGTCAATAGCAGTGAGACCGAGCTGCTATCAGATATTTTTGGTTTAGACTTGAGAAGAGAAGGGGGACAATACAAGATTACCCCCCATAATCCCAACGCCAGCCTTACTGAGCTTCTCAACTCCCCAGTTCTCTCTCCAATCCCAGCTACTACACCCAAACCTGAATTTAGACAAAGGCATCAGGTGTGTCAAAGTTTTTAAAATCCTTTTCCTTTTCTTTACCATCACAAATGTTTCTCTCCATGTTGCTCAGTTAACTATATGGAAAACCAATAGAAGATGCAGATTGCATTATTATGCGGCCATGCGTGTTCAGACCTCCACTGGTTCTTTTGGCTGTTTCCTGTTCTCTTTGCGCATGGAATTGGATCAGGATAAAGTAAAATTGTCAAATGGCTCATCTAAACTTTTCAATTGCTTGCAATGATTGCTGATGTGAAACATACTTTTTGACCAAGTTTGTTTCATGTGATGAACATGGAAGTTGTACTTAAGTGACTTTGCCACAAAATCTGCTTTTAGCTAAGCACCATTCCTGGAAGCTTGGTGGGTACCAGCTTTTAGGAATGGAATTAATTCTGGTAAAACATCAGGCTCTCACTTACAGTCATGACTAAATCAATTAAACTTCCGAATGAGATTTTGAATGTTGCATTGATGTATCTGGCACTTTAATAACTCAATTACTTCTTCTTCAAACCAAACTGATGAGCAAGACTTTATACTATGCAAATGTGGATAAAGTACACTCACACCTACAAATATGCTTGTTAAGGCAATTAGGTTTTCTTTTTCAGTCAAAGAGTTCTACAACAGAAGAGAAGGAAGCAACACCAGAAGATGAATCTGAACCCGAAAGAACATCTGAGTAAATGCACATTTTGTTGTCGTTATAAAATGCTTCATAGTGGGCAAAAAAAGTGGACAAAAATCTATATACACTGAGAAATAGCTCTAAGACACATAATAAGAGACAAATATTTTGTGGTTTCAGAAGTGGACAAATAGTCAGAGAGGAGAAGCAGCAGACGTATGAAAAGATGAAAGCAAATGTGAGAAGACACCACAACTCAAAGCCTGAAGAACCTGATCTACATGAATCAGCCTTTTTAAAGAAAATCATAGCCTACCGGAGGAAATTACTGGTATTGTCAACACTTGGATCTTTTATTTTGATCTCTCTCTGGTAAATCTGTGTTGTCTGGTCAACTGTGATTAATTCAGAGTTAAATAATGCTGGTTCATAAAATCAAAATCAAAATAAACTTTTATACTTTGATGTAATTGAAAGAAATGGGATGCTGTGAAAAGCGTCAGTTTTCAAGTTTTGAATCACCCCACCCTGGAGCACTCAGGAACTAAATTCAACTCCCTTTAAT
Organism: Leuresthes tenuis; assembly: GCF_036924035.1. Lineage (NCBI taxonomy): Eukaryota > Metazoa > Chordata > Actinopteri > Atheriniformes > Atherinopsidae > Leuresthes > Leuresthes tenuis. The sequence continues at coordinate 31,266,068 of NW_027325374.1, read as the reverse complement.
TTCTGCAGAATTACTTTGCCAGAAACTTCTACAACATGAGAATGCTGGCATTGTTCGTTGCCTTTGCAATCAACTTCATACTCCTGTTTTATAAGGTAACTATACACTGTAGATGTTAATAAATTTTATAACAGACAAGACAAGACAAAGCAGATCACTTTCTTTCACTGTGTAAAGAATGAAGAAATGTACTCTATTTTTGTTGAAATATGGAATGATGGCAGATCAATTTAATACAGGTTTTGTGTTCATTGAATAGTGTTGCACCACTTTGCTCCTTGGCCTCAATGTAGTCTACATGCTATGAACTCTTGAAGTGTTGGTATCTATAATTTCTTATGGGTATTTTCACTCTGTGAACAAAAAGATCCTGAGAAAAAATTCCTTTTAAAATTTTTATTAATGGCTTAGTTTTAGTTCTTCAGCCATTTCATCAGGAGAGACTCCTTTTGTATTGTATTTATCAGGTCTTTTTCATCATACTTTTAAGATAATTGTTATTTCATTTGTGACTTTTGACATTATCAGAGATTTCAGTTAAGTTTGCAAACACTTGGATGCTGACAAGAGTCAGCCTGTTACAAGGTTGCCAAACTATAGCAACACTATGGCAGTATGCAAGAATTGCATCTCTGTGTCACCTACTTCCATAATTTCTTCCAGCTTAGTTCCACTTAATGTAATTTTTTCATGCAAGATGTCTAACTGGTAAAAGTTTTATCTTTAATTATTTTATTTGTCCAACAGCTTTTTTGTTTTTGAAAAGACCGGGAGTACTATCAGCCTGTTTAACTGGGTCTCCCACACCGATTGGTTTACTAAACCCATGAACAGTGGTTGCAGTGGGAGACTTATCATTGTTATAGCAACCTTTTCAAGTCTTATCAGTTACCCTACAATGACTTGTGTGGTCTCCACCTGATTTTGTTTGTTCCAAAGCATCATCCTCCAAAATCATTTTGTAGCCTTTTATCAGAACTCCTTGATTTTTTATTTGCACTTTTTTTCAAAATTATAGCATTGTTCTTAGTGATAATGATATGGTGACTTCTTGAATAATGATGCCAACACTTTTTTCTTCAACATAACTACTTATGTTTCGACTTGATCCAATCCCTAAAGTGCACCAGCTCAAACAGATGCTGATTATGAAAAATTTTAAAGTAATTTTGATGAAAAAGTCATTCAGAGTCAGTCAGAGCTTCCATCACTACTAATACAGCATGCTTTAATCCCTGTTTGTGACAGTTGAGTATGATGGACTCAGAAGGCCAGTGACAGAAATAAAGGTTTAATGAATTTAATAGAATTCGAAGTGAAGAGATGAGTTTAGGAACTATTAAGCAGGATCCAACTGTGGCCAGCAGTAATAACAATGGGCCTCATGCAGGAACATTTTAGTATTTTAATTCTAAATTTCTCTCACTTTTTTCGTAAGAAGGTCTCGTACGAACACGCCACGTCAGATTTAACAAACGCTCTTAACTTTGGAAAATGTGTGCAAACGACCTGCGTAAATGATGAATGCCACCCGTGTGTATTTAAGTGCACGTGAAAAGGATAGTAAATTTGCATACTCCACGCTCAAAATAATACCATATAAGGCTACACTTCCTCCCTCCTGTGCCAGGAACTGTTGAATGTTGAGTCATGAGAATGGCATCAAGGCGCAAAAAGAACAACTTTACGGGCTCTGAGATTGAAGTTCTGCTTTCAGAGATCCAAAAAGGAAAATCTGTAATTTTTAGCCTGTGTCAGCAGTGGAATTGCAGGACTTGCTAAAGCGAAGAAAGCTATTACGTGTGCTGTTGTCACCGCTTTGATATTAAAATGGCTTAAAAAAAAAAAGTCTTGCCATGGGCAGGCGCACGATGACTGCAACTAAAGCTGTGCAATCAGTTGCCTCATCATGATGGCACTTTGATGGGGCGGTCCTTGGGGGTCTTCTGGCACCACACCTTCTGGTCTCCCTGGGCTGGTTCAGGTAGTGGGAGACCCTTATCATAGCAATATTGTGCAAAACGTTTCGAGACACACCAGGCCTTCAGCTCACTGCGCTCGACAACGGCATGGGTGCTTTTACGCATATATGTGTGCAGTCTCGAGCTCCGATTATGTTTAGCTGTCCAGCTGGCATTGGCCTTGTTATATCCATCCATCCATTTTCTATACCCGCTTAATCCGTCGGTTGGGGGGGGGCTGGAGCCTATCCCAGCGGTCATCAGGCGAGAGACGGGGTACACCCTGGACAGGTCGCCAGTCCATCACAGCACACCTTGTTATATGCAGAGTCAACTTAACCTTCAATTAGTGCATAATTTAAGTCAAACAGAATAATGTCAGCATAATTATGGGGTATAATGTATATATTTATCTATGATTGTTTCAAAGTAAGTAAATATACAATTAGTCAAGCAAACTTGATTCGAATAACAGCAGACTATTTTATGAAACTGCTACGACAGGATCACTCATAAATTCTGTTTGTACCTGAAAGAAAGTTTAAAATACGAAAACATTGGTGAATGCGCAAATTCTCTTAAAGAACTTGTACGCACGACTTAAGAACAAATCTGTTCGTACGAACAGTTCTTGCATGAGGCCCAATGACTTTATGAAATGGATAATCCCAGCAGACCCTAAACAGAGATTTGTTAGTTTGGATCTGAAGGTAAAATAACTCACATTTGGGATTTGGAAACCTCCAGGAACTAGGTCTTGATGCTGAAGCAGGGGTTGGAGGGAAAGGAAGCTGAAGGTGTGCAGGCACAAAGGCTAGTGGGAGAAAGAATTTGTTCAAATGGAGATCAGGTTACTGGGCAGATCTGTAGATCCTGACTTGCATAAATGAGAACATTAGAGTGACAACATATGTTTTCTGTTACTTTGCTTTACTCTGAATAAGCTGACTTAAAATGCTCTCTACCAGGTTTCTACAACTGCGCCCCTGGTTGAGGAAAGGGAAGTAGAATACACCAGCATGCAACCAGACAGCAGTGTCCAGTGGGATCCACTTGCTGGAGAAACAATGGTGTTAAAGGAGGGAATGATAGATGAGTCTGGAGAACCCCAGAAGTCTGTCACAGTCCGTTTTGTCTTGGAAGAAAGCAGTGGATACATGGAGCCCATGTTACGGATCCTGGCCATCTTGCACACAGTTATTTCCTTTTTCTGCATCATTGGATACTACTGCCTCAAGGTAGGATTCTGACAGTTATTGTTTTAGCAAAATTGGTTAGATTCCTGGTTAGATTAATCTTGTAGCCAAGTATCTGTAGGATAACTGCAGCTGTGTATTATATAAGTTACTGCATTTACATCTTCTAGCAAAACCATAAGAAGGTACTTTATCTGTCAGCCTTGGCAAAGGGCCAGGCAGTCTCTAAATATGCAGTTTCTGCTGCCCTTTCATTCAGTTTATCAGTAATACGACTTTGTCCCCTTTCTCGGATTGTGGGAATGCTGACGTATCCCCTAGGACTGTCCTCACTCCCCTTTGACGTTGCATCTCATTGACCTCTCGTTGTGATAGCAGATTCCATTTATATCGCTATACCTCCTGGGACCATCACAGAGATAAATAAGCTGATGTAGTGAGTCCTTAACTGCAGTGATCTTAGAGATGCTTTGCTACAATATGAACAACACAAGGAGTAGTAAGGCGCAGTTCACCTAATGGAGACAAAGATTGGAGACCAAGATCAAGGTAACATGGAGAGAAGCTAGCCAGCTATCAGAGCCTCTGGAAGGTGCTAAGGAGACAGAAATCCCTGATAAATACAACAAACTCACCATACCTGAAGCATTGGTATAAGGTACACTAGAGAAGCTGAAGCCAGGAGAATAAATAGGATGTTCTTCCCTGAGCCAATTTAAAATATACACTCAGTGGCAGGGTAATAAGATGAGAATAGCCCTTCCCAGGGCTGAGACTGAACAATACTGGAAGAGCATATGGGAGAGAGAAGCAGTGCGTGCATAACACCAATTCTAGTGGATCTGGGAGCTGACGACAGCAGTCTCCCAGAACAGGAACCAGTGATCATAACAGTGGCAGGCATCCAAGAAAGAGTCTCAAGAATGAAGAGATGGACTGCACCATTTCATGAAATATGAAACCTGGCAGCACAAATGAACCAGCTGATGGTGAATGAGACCCAACCAGACTGTTTACTCAAGGTTGGACAGTCCTGATCATGAGAGTTCCCCTGAAAGGGGCAGTTCCATCCAACTACCGGGCAATAACCTGCCTCTGTACAACATAGACGCTCTTGTCAGAAATCATTGCATATAAGATGAAAAGGCACAAGGCTCGATACGTGAGCGGGGCCCAGAGGGGAATTGCGAATAAGGAGCTAAACGCCAGCTACTGATCAACAGAACTCTTCATCAGGAACTCAATGGTACTGTGAAAGATATCCCTGTAGGCCAGTTCAAAGTCAGTTGCAGAAGTTAACATCAAATGTGGTATCTACCAAGGAGATACTCTGTTCCGCTGTGGTTCTGCATAGGCCTGAACTCCCTTGCCACATCATCCCTAAAAATGGCTTAGGAGACCAGTTCTGAAGTGCAGCAACCATCAGCCACCTCCTCTGCATGGACAACATCGAGCTGTATGCCGGGACTGAGTGAGACATTGACTCACTTATACACCTTACTAGGATACAATAAGGACATTGGGATGTCATTCAGACTCGATAAATGCGGCCTAATTAACTACAACAGTGCCATGTATGAGGAGAATACTTGAGAGACTTGATAAAAATCTAAAGTGGGCTGGTATGAAAATCAGACCTGCTAAGTCTAGAAGTATCTCAATAAGCAGAGGGAAATTAAGTGATAGAAAGTTTGTAATAGATTAAGAAAAAATTCCAATAATTAGGGAAAAGGCAGTAAAGAGTTTAGGTAGGTGGTACCAGGCCAACAGGCAGGGAAATTTTGGAAAGATGTTGCTGAGGGACTGGATAGAATAGATAAATCAGGGCTTCCAGGAAAGTTGAAGCTGTGGTATCTGGAATTTGGATTGTTTCATCTGTTGATGTAGCCACTGTCTATGTATGAGATTCCATTATCTGTTGCAGAAAAGAATGGAAAGATTAGTTAGCTTTTACTTTAGGAAGTGGCTAGGTGTTCCTAGATGCTTAAGTACTGTGGCACTGTATGGGAAAGGCATACTCTAGCTCCCAGTATTTAGTCTAGTAGAGGAACTTAAATGTACTAAAGTTAGGACAGAGCTCCTGTTAGCTGGGAGTAAAGATGTGGTAGTTAGTAAGGTGGTTCCAAACCCAACCAAGGGGAGGAAATGGGATCCCAGAATGGCAGCTCGGGAGGCAGAAGCAACTCTTAGACATACAGAGATTGTGGGTAATGTTCAAATAGGCCGGGGAGGAAACTGGTGTGAAGTAGAGCAGGTCCCAAGGAGAAGAAAAAGCCAGTTGTTGAGCAGGTTCGTAGACAGGAGGAAATGTTTAGGGGTACAAAGGCAGTGGCTCAGACTAAGCAGGGACAGTGGTTGAATTGGGAAGGTGTAGAGAAGAAAAAGCTTAGCTATGCGGTATGGAGGAAAGGAGTATTAGATTTTTGATAGGGGCAACATATGATGTATTGCCAACTCCCCAGAATCTAAAACTCTGGGTAACTGGAGACCTGTTATGTTCATTATGTTAAGGTACTTCAACTCTAAGGCATATTTTGTCAGGTTGTAAGGTTAGTCTGTCACAAGGCCGGTATACGTGGCGACATAACCAAGTTTTAAGAAGCTTAGCTGCAGGTATTGAAGATAAACAAAGGCAGGTGAATTTAGGAGGGTCTAAGGTGAAGAGAGTGGCAATTCAGTTTGTTCAGGAGGGGGAGAAAGTTAATAAGATAATAAGGAGGCAAAGCAGCTTAGAGGATACTTCTAATTGGAAAATGCAAGTAGATTTAGGAGGAAAGCTTGTTGTTCCCCAAGAAATAGCCTCTACAAATCTAAGGCCTGATATAGTCTTGTGGTGTAGGAGTAGAATGAGAGTCTATTTCATCGAGCTGACTGTTCCTTGGGAGGCATTAGTGGCAGAAGCATATGAAAGGAACAAGCTTAGGTATGTGGAGTTGGGGGAAGAAGCAGAGCAGCGAGGATGGAAAGTTAGGATCTGTCCAGTGGAAGTAGGTTGTAGAGGATTTGTTGCAAAGTCTGTTGTCTTATTGTTGAGGGAGTTGGGTATAAGTGGACAGAGTGTGAGGAAAATAGTGAAGGAAGTGTCAGATGAGGCAGTAAAGTCTAGCTAGTGGATTTGGATTAGAAGAAGCAGTAGTAGCTGGGGGCCCAGCATAGGGAGCACTTAGGGTAAGCAGACTCTTGGAAGAAGCAAGGAAGAAATCCAGGATGTATTTTTTTTTCCCCTTGTCCTGTTCAGCATTATGGCAGCAGAATTGTAGTCTGAATACCTTTGATGCCAAACAGATTTGCTTTGCCAAGGGAAGTTTTATAGATTTAAAGCTCCCCTTGATGCCCATTTATTTATTTCTGTTTACAATATATGACATGTAATAGAACTGAACCGGACCAGGGGACAAGGAAAGAAGAAGAGGAAAGAAGAGGAAACAGAACAAAAATAGAAACAAAAACCAGACAACCAGCTGCTACACCTGTAAAAAACAAAACAGACAACAATCCATGGCCTCTGAGGGGAATCCAGCCTTAGCGCCACCAGGAGCACCTGAAAGCAGACAAGCAGAGAAAAAACAAACACACAAACAAACAAAAACAAGCACAAGAATTCGCATACAACACAGCTGTGGATATAGATGACCTGAGACGACATGATAATACATCAACTGCTTAGCGACCATGCTACTGGACTAATGAATGTGTGTGTGTGTGTGTGTGTGAGAACATGCAACACCCATGGCACAGGACCTACATGATAACCGTGCTTAGTTATGAGTGTATAAGCGTACAGGGCCACAATCCACAGCCCCCCCAAGCAATCAGAAGCAGGCAGAGAGGGCCACAAGACCCAGGCCACCAGCAGCCCCCACGGAGCACAGAACCCAGGAAGCCCACGCAGGGGCAACCACACATCTACCCAGAAGACTGCAGAGGAAGCCCCCGGACAGAGCCCCCATATGCATAGGGCAGAGGCCCTACGGGAGCCAGGGGCAACAGCCCACCGACCACGCCAGGCCCCAGCCGCCCAGACACGGGCCGTGCACTGGACCCGGGCCCCAGGAGCCCGAGCGCCCCCAAACCCCCCGGCAGAGGCCCCATCCAATACCCAGGAGGGCCAAGTGCCCCAGACAGCCACACAGTGGGTCAGCGCCTGCCCCAGCGCCCCTGGCCAAGTGCCCTGGAAGTCAAGACGTGAAGTCGCGAGCAGCGGGGAGAGGCAACGCCGCCCCCCCATCGGGAGAAGCACAGGCAGGCCAGGCGACAGCAAGTCCCAGATCCAGGCCCAATCATTACCACATACACTTTCACGTCCCAACTCGACTCCGCTGGGGTGTAGTGCAGTGGGCACACCAGGGGGCCAGCAGCCCCCCAGCCACCACAGACCCCGAACCAGCAGAACAATTAATTAATCCTCTTGGCCCCTCCCGCTCCGAGCAGCAACCAGGAAGCAGGGGTGTGGGAAGAAGACCCCTCCCCTCACCCTTCTGGCTCTTCAATATTTTCTAATAGTGAGCAATTAAAATTGAGGGGCAGCCAAACTTGTAGAACTGGGAGCGCGGCCCTCTGGGCAGCCTACATACCCAAAGAGCCCCGCCCACCAGATGCCACTCAGTGTAACCACCCCCCAAGACCTAATGTGTGTGTGTGAGTGTGTTTGATAAGTAGTAATGTCTAAGGTGTAATTAAAACAGGGGCGGGGAACTGCAGAGTGCAACCAAAGGGGACCACCTACGTGGCCCCATCCACTACACCCCACCGAACACACACGCCCCCAAAACCCTTCATGTGTGAGTGTGTGCTGTGTACAGGAGCCAGAAGGGAGAGGGGTATGGGGATATACACCAGGGGAGCTACTCTCCCCCGGAGAGGGCAGCAAGGGACTGGCTGCAATAGGCACCCCTGCTACCTGGGAGCCAACACAGGGCAGGAGGGCCTGATGTCCACCAGGCTCGGGGCCTGCAGCGACCATATTCCGGGAGCTACTGTACTCCCAGAAGGTACCTCTGGGGCGGGATGCCCCACCCCACTCAACCCAACCCCACCCCGGAGGACCTCTACAAAAAACCAACAAACAACAACAAACAAACAAACCACCCGGTCACACCAGTCGCAACAGCCCGGGTCTGAGACCCACCATCACCCAGGCCCCCCCAGGCCCCCCCCAATAGGGGAAAAGCACCCCCCACCGCACGCCCCAACACCCTGAAAAAAAAACAACCATCTGCGGACACCTTGGAGGTCCCAGAGCAACAAGCCCGGCACCAGGACCTGCACCAACCCACCCATACTGTGGCGCGTCCAGGGCAAAGTCAGTCCAGCCACCAGGGCCCAGGCCCAGCACCACCACCCATGCCAGAGCGGCCCGGCCACCCGGCATAGAGCCAGCAGCCACCACCCCAAGGCCCCTAAGGGACCCCGCCCCACACCGCAAGACAGCCCCACCCGCAAGCCCCCAAAACTGCCCTTCAAGCCCGACACACAGTCCCCCCCAGCAATGACCAACCCGGTCCCCACGACCCGAGAGACCACCAGATGCCCGAAGCCACACAGCCCCCCCCAGCACACACCCAACCGCCCAGAGCGACGGGACAGCAACCCACCACCACCACTATGTGATAAAGCTAATCAGAGGGGACCAGAGAGAATGAAATTCAGCCAATTGATGTTTTGAGGAGGCAGACATTGTTTCCATGCTAATATAATCTAAAAGAAAATTTCTAAACTGGTTAATACACAGGTTGTTCTTCGCTTTCCAGTTCATGAGAATAGTTTTCTTTGCGATACATAACACTGTGGGAACCATGTGTGCTGAGTTAATTTCCATGTTGATGTTGTCTAAGTCACCCAGTATGCACAGTGTGGGGCATGCAGGGATGCTACACTTTAGCCATGTTGATAGGTCCTCACAGACTTCAAGCCAGAACTTCTGGACAGGCGCACAAAACCACAAAGCGTGAGGCTCTCCAGGCTTTCTTCACTGTACTCCAGTGTTTTGTTTTTGTTTCACCTGATAATATATTTATTTAAACAGTAGTTATTGCCGTAATTATAATCTTACTATATTGTTTGCTCTATTTGAGGCGCGCCTTGTTTGAATCTGCCGATAGTCTCACACAATCTCGCGACACTACAGCATCACTCCTGACCCTACAGCATCACTCCCGATCCAGGATGTATTTAAGTGGAGAGGGTGACCCATTTTTTTGATAAGTTGGCTTGTATGGCCTTGTTTTTGCTGGCATTTTTAGTGATTGTCGGACTGTTTAGTTGAATTTGTCTGCTAAATCTGCTAGTGTGTCTTGTCCTGCCTCCATCTCTGGCACCCTTGTTACTTTCATTATCCCCTACCCGAACCACGGTTTGTATCCCATTCATCTTTGCGTCTTCTATTTCTACCCCCTACCCAAACCACGGTTTGTATCCCCAACCCACTATTACTGGTGTGCAATTGTTGAGAGGCTGGGGTAGTTTCTGGTTGGAAAAAAAAGATGGTTGTTGTGGTGTGAGGAGCAGTGATGGCTGGCATTAGTGGAGCGACTCTGTGACATCAGTGATCATTGTCTAGCCTCCTGGAGGTGTCATGGGCCCAACTAGACGAAACACAGATGAAAGGAGGTTCCCACCTGATGACCCCAATGACATGTTGACCAGCACTGCTCACTGGTCTATATAGGGATTATAGGGAATTAAGAGTCTGGTCCATTTTTTACATTTTATTTTTAAAAAAGATTTTGCACAATTTCTTGTGTTTACCTTAAATATTAAAGAGAGGCAAGGTGATCATGACTGATAGGGTTGAACTACCATAGGGCACCATAGTAGACGTTAAGGACAGCTACAAATAAAGTGGGATCCCACATTTCGAGGCCACAAGGAAGTCAGCCACATCCAAGTATCGACATAGAGTAAGGCAGGTCCTGAATGGGAATCATGGAACATCAGATACCCCACTGGTATAATAAACTTCCCAAAGGAGGAGATATAAGCTATTGATATCAAGACAAAAAACCTCCTCCCAATGCACTTGGGTTTCACTCCAACTCCAGCACCCTTAAATTGTACACTAAGTGGAAAGAGGGTGTCTAGGGGCTAGTGAGTGTCAGAGTAACTATCCAGGATAAAACAACAAATATCCAGGAATGCACCAAGAAGATGGCCCCCAGTGATGAACTGCTACGTGAGTGCCTAAGGCAGCTGAAACCCAGGGGAGGGGGAGAGGAAGAGAACCATCATGGAAGGGCAAGCCTCTGCATGGTATGTACAGTTCAAGAACATGTCAGCACAAGAGCAATAGAGGCTGAGGACTACCACACCGGACAAGATCCCAGGTGCAGGCTGTGCAAAGAGGCCTCTAAGACAGTCCAGCAAATAATAGCTGGGTGTGAGATATAGGCAGGTACAGCATACATGGAAGGTCATTACCAAGTGGCAGGAATAGTTTACAGGAACGTATGTGCAGAGTATGGTTTGGAAGTCCCAAAGTCTAAATAGGACATACCTCCAAAGGTTGTGAAGAACAACAGAGCTAAGATCCTGTAGGACTTCCCGACCCAGTCTGATAAAGAGGTGATGGCTAACCAACTGGTTGTAAACTACAGAAGAAAGCAGTACTGATAGATGCAGCAATTCCAAGTAACAGCAACATCAAGAAGAAGGAACATTGAAGTTAAAGAAGAAGGAAGTTGAAAAAATACTTTTGTTGGACATTCACACCTTCTTGCAGCCGACCACCTCCGTGCTCGCTTTTGATCATGTATAGTCGGAAGAAGAGGGAAGTTGAAAAATGTGGAAATTGAAAACATGGGGGGTCGTGACCCCCACACTTGGAGAATGGCTCCAGCAGATAGGGGCAAAATGCTGCCTGCCTACCTGGGATACAAGTGGAAGTCGATTTGGATAAAAGCGTCGGCTGAATGCAAAAAACTGAAAATATATGACACAGTATAGTCACACATAAAAGTCAGCCATTTAGTCAGCATTTTTTATATTTAGTATCTCCAAGTATTTTAAGTCTTAGGATTTGAATTTCTTTACATGAAACAGAAGTTCTATACCCATGTTTGTGTATGTATTATTTAGGTGCCACTTGTGATCTTTAAGCGGGAAAAGGAAGTGGCCAGGAAGCTGGAATTTGATGGTCTTTACATAACAGAGCAACCATCAGAGGATGACATCAAAGGACAGTGGGACAGACTAGTTATTAACACACAGTGAGTAGGCCAAGCCTGCATGAGAGATTTAGCAGAAGGATGTAGATATTGTAACCAAAGACCTAGTTCCTGACGTACCTCTCATGTTATCAGTGAACAAGTGTTGTAGGTGGTAAGGGTTTTTGTAATTTTTTATGTCCTGCTGACTCCTACTGGTTAGGCAGGTCTCCTGCATGATTGGGCTAAAATATTCCTTTGCCTTTTTTCACTCTTACAGTTATTTTCAGTTTAATTATTATAATCTTTTTTTCCTATAACTTTCAGATCTTTCCCCAACAACTACTGGGATAAGTTTGTGAAGAGAAAGGTAGGTGTTGACCTAATAACCTCCCACAAACACTGAACAATCATATTAGTCATACTGACAACTCCCTGAAACTGAAGATTATGTACTGGCAGCCCAACATTAATGATTGTGTTTGCACTGAGTTGGCCCATGTGTCCAGATTTTTGGTGAAAAAACACCTTGGTACTTGCATAGCTGAAGTTTGATTTGAGGGGAAAAAAACAGTTCCAGGGAATTATTTTGACATGCTCTTCCACTAACTCCTGCTTTTTCTCAGGTAATGGATAAGTACGGGGAGTTTTATGGCCATGACCGCATTAGTGAGTTGCTGGGATTGGACAAAGCAGCTCTGGACTTCAGTGATGCACACAAAAAAAGAAAGCCCAGAAGAGACAGCTCACTTGCAGCTGTGTAAGCGCTGTGCCATGTTCAGTATTTGCAAAGTCAAGAAGGAAAAATGGAAAAACTGGGTTATCTCTTAAAAAAGTTTTTTAAAAAGCAATGTTTGTACATCTGTGGTGGTCAGATAATATAACTCAGACCATCAATCAAGTAAACTTTGTTTTTATTCACACATGAAAACAATTTGTTTACTATGTTGTGATAAAGACCCAACCTTCTACCCCTCTCTTACTAGGCTGAACTCCATTGATATCAAGTACCAGATCTGGAAGCTTGGGGTTGTATTCACAGATAATGTAAGTGTTTAACACACAAAGCACGCCGCAGCTTTGATCACATACAAATTAATTGCTGAATCTATTGAAGAGATTTTTCAATTTAATTTTGTTCTATTTTTAATTCTTTCTTTGTAATATCTGATTCAGTTCATACATATCAAGTTAAGATTATTTTGCTATGTCTGACAGTATTGTATGACATGGTCCAGCTTTTATTGGTCTATATTATTTATAAACATTTGAAATTATACATTTCCACTCTCATGTTTGCTATGTTTGTAACACTGTACCATATGGAAGTGGTTTTGCTTGCTATCATCATTCCTCTTGTACGTATAGTCTTTAAAAATACATTCCAAAGTTTAACTGAGGCTAATGTTCTACCTTTAGCTAAAAAATGTCTCCTTATTCTGTCGATAAGGGGTTGTAATCATAGACATAGCTGGATGCAGAGTAGTAAACTGTAACATTACCTATTTGTTTGGATTTGAGCCAGTTTGAAGCCCAAAGTATCAGCCTGTGATCTGCATCTACTTTTCTTGTTGGAATCTTGACCTTCAAACTTCATCACCTTGGGACAAAGCAAACATAATCTTGACATAATGGAAATATTATCAGACCCAAACATGCAATCCTTAAATTTACTAAAATATGATGTGACATTATCCTGTGATGATTTCTCTGGTACAAAGCTTGAACCATAAACATGGTGAAATTGTGTGTTTTGTTTAAAAAAATCCACTTGGTCTTTCAAACAGAAGTTTTGTGGGGGTATTAAGGAACTTGGAGAGCTGTGGGCAGAACAAATGTCAATCTTGAATGTTGAATGTCAGAGGAGTCATTTTTAAAATCATCACAAAAACATTATTTTGAAGAACTTAATTTAGTGACTGAAACCATAATGACTTAAAAAATGTTGAAAGTTGATGCTTTTTTAGGCAGTTACCTATTTCATGCCAACTTCTAATGACTTTTGGATGGCATTTTGCTCTGAGGAAAGGATCTGTTGTTAGTAAGTTTTAACAGAAAGTCTGATTATAGTATGCAAAACCTGTATTATTGGTGATATAGTTTACTCTCATTTACAATGTAAAAAATTAAGCCCCTCTTCTCTTAACTGTAATAACTCGGGTACTACTTTTTATGAGCAGTGGATACAAGAGTGTGTTTATAAGCCATGCATATGAAGCAGAGAACTAAACACATATCTATCTTAGAGTTGTCAGTTAGGTTGTAGTTTTGCAGCAGCAGTCACAACAGTATCTTGACTAACCTGTCTTTTACTTACTTGCTGTAGTCCTTCCTGTATCTGGCGTGGTACATGACCATGTCAATTCTGGGTCACTATAACAACTTCTTCTTTGCTGCCCATCTCCTGGACATAGCCATGGGTTTTAAGACCTTGCGCACCATCCTCTCCTCAGTCACACACAATGGCAAACAGGTAAACAACTACATATACTATTTGACTTTAACAATTATGGCATCAAGTAAATCAAAATAGAGAAATAAAGTATTATAAATAACAGGGTTTAGTTAAATGTTTACATGTGTTATTTGTACAGACTAGTATCTTTGTCTTTGATTTACAAATTCTTAGCGCTCCCCTAAAACAGTTTCGAATTATGTAGAGAGTGCACCGGTTAAAAAGTTGACAATTCTGAATAAGAAGTGTTCAGCATGACAGCAGCTTGGTCTCATTTTTCTACAGCTGGTGTTGACTGTTGGCCTGTTAGCAGTGGTGGTGTACCTCTACACAGTTGTTGCCTTCAATTTCTTCAGGAAGTTCTACAACAAGAGTGAAGATGGAGAACTACCAGATATGAAGTGTGATGACATGTTGACAGTACGTAAAAAATGTTATCCAAAAGTTAAATAAAATTAATAATAGTTAGACCATGTTTTGGTTTTGTTGCTGCTTAGACTTATGGCTGTGGCTTACTCCTTTTTTGGCTGATATTGTCAGTAAATCTCAGTCTGACTGAGATGATGTGTCATTATTATGCACAACATGTCTGTGAAGAGTGCCTGCTCCATTTATGGATAAAACAGCATGGGTCAGAGATTTCAGTCTTGTCATCATTCATTGGCGGGCTCTGTCTGCATACCAGCTGAGCTTCTGGAAGACCATTTTCGTTTGTTTATTTTTTTAGACATTTGGTAGCTTTTCAAAAAGCAATATTGAGTGTTACATTAACAGAGGTCAATTTTATACAACAAACCTGTGGCTTCATCACTAAGCAAAGCTTTATTCTGAATAGAGAAATTGAAATTGGAAACCAGTTTGGTGACACCAGGGCTGGTAAGCTAAAATTAGGATGTAGTTTTGGTGAAGGTGATCCTGCTTTGTGATTCATAAATATAAAACTGAACTTCGGCCAAAGATGGCTGCTAACTTATTAATCTCATCTCGATGATTCAATCATTAAATACTGATTCTACCCTGTTATGTGTTTGAAATTTGGTTTGTTTATTATTTATCCAACATTTATCTAAAAGTTTGTGTCTTTGATACATTTCCTCTTGAATCCAGTAGGAAATATAATAATGTGTCATAAAGGTCAAATTTGTAGAATGTTGTCAGAGGTAGGGAAAAGGCAAGGGGAGACACTAATGAAGTTTTGATCCAATTGTTTCCTTTTGTCAAGTCATTTGAAAGAAGCACTTTAAAAGGGCTCGATGGTGTGTTTTCCAAGGGCGTAAGAAGCCTTCTGTCAACCAGAATTATCAGGACACCTACTAATCCCCTATTGTCAGCCATCCATGGCCTTCTTTAGAGCTTGTCTGTTTCCTATTAGGGAGTAAGTGTGGCAACTCTGCCTTGTCTGGAGTTAAAGAGGGTGACAGGGGTTATACAATTAGGGGATGAACAGATGAAAGTTCCTTTTCTCCTTTGAGGACAAATTCCATTAAAAAAAATCTGGGTTGATCTTCTTTTGTTCACTCTTAGCCTTCATCTTCATCTTTGTTCTAAGGGAAGCCCTGATTCTAAATACACGTTTGTCACTGACTTGATAAAATTGAGTCATTTTGGAAGTTTGTAGAGGTCATTGCAATATTTAAAAGAAAATAAAAGAAAAATGGTCAATACTCCATACTTAATTGGTATCTTAGAATGATTAAGGTTCTACAAAGCACTTTACAGTGTTTCTCATTCACTCAGTCAGATACACACTCACATCACATTTTGTTTTGTACATGCAATGCCTTTTTATCTGTCATTCACTGTTATATTGAAAAGCATATCAGAACCAGGATATTTGGGGGGATTGAATTTTTTGCTGGGATGAAAACCATCCTACCTAAGCACCAAAGGACTAACGATGGTTCCTTTTACAAATCCAGCTCATCCTCTCTTTCTGAGCACCTTTTCCTGTGTCTCTCACTCTCTTCCCCAGTGCTATATGTTCCACATGTATGTAGGTGTGCGAGCAGGTGGAGGGATTGGAGACCAGATTGAGGACCCCGCAGGTGATGAGTACGAAATCTACCGTATCATCTTTGACATCACATTCTTCTTCTTTGTCATCGTAATCCTACTGGCTATTATCCAGGGTGAGGCAACCCCCCCCCCCACAACCAACACACACACACTTGCAAATATGTATATTTATTGACAACTATTTATATTTATTTAGTAATAGTATGGATTGATGAATGGCATAGTGGGCAGACAAAAGCATAGAACGTAATCTAACACACATCTGTCAATTAACTCAAACCATGGTTTAAGAATGACGGCAGGGATGCTAAACAACTGCAATTAAAATTGGTTATTTATATAGATATATATATATGTAATGTAGCATAATTAATATGATCCTTCATTAGTATTCATAGATTCAAGTTTTTTTGTGACCAGGTGGCAGTTTTACCCCACTGCAACATTCAGAGGTTTTATAGAGCACATGTCAGACCTTAATTTTAAGTTAAAAGGAAATACATGCAGAACATAGAACTTGTGGGCACTATTTGACTCGTTGCACACTAATGATTCAGAAGATAAAACAGATTGTAGTTTTTGAGTGGTACAGTGGGAGTTGAGTCTACAAAATTGTTTAATCTCAAACAGCAGTAGATTTTGGCAGGGCAAGGCTCTTTAATATCGGCACCTCCTGTGTTCTGTGAAATGTTTCTTGTAGGATTGATCATTGATGCTTTTGGAGAGCTGAGGGACCAACAGGAACAAGTGAAAGAAGACATGGAGGTGAAAGACATGCATGGCACCAATTAAAACAATGCAATATTATACAACTCCTGACAGACATTTTATCAAATGAGTTGGAATGCACAGGTCTTGTCACTAGACCAACTAATCTCCTCTAATCTCTGTGTTACCATCATGGTGTGGATAATTATCTGATATTTAGATTGAAATTGCAATTCTATACCCAACATTAGGTGAAAGATAAAGGCAGATTTATACCAGGTAAATGTGCTGTTTAACATAGATGGATTAACATCGTTATACTTCTCTTGCAGACCAAATGTTTTATCTGTGGAATTGGTAATGACTACTTTGACACAGTACCACATGGCTTTGAAACCCATACACTACAGGAGCACAACTTGGCCAACTACTTGTAAGTCCATCTGGAGTTTGTGTGTGGCTGTATTTGTGCCCTTATAACTGTAACATGGGGGCCAATCAGTATGAGCGGGACCTAGTTTATTTAATTCACTGCAAATATTAAGATGTGAAGGTGAGCCCTAAATATATATTTGTTGTTTTTCTGCTTTACATCTAAACCTATAAACAAAGCATCATTATGATGAATTATTTTCTTTACTTTCTTCTCTCATCACTGCTGTACTTCTGAATCATACCCCCTGACCACAGACTCCTCCCCTTAAAGCCTCACTGGTTTTATCTTCTTTTTTAAAAAAGACCTGGCATTGTTTACAAGAATACTGGTTACTTGAGTTACAGCACTCAAGCTGTCCAAGCTCAAGAATGCCAGTAGATAAGTTGTGTAAGATACTGGTTATCAACAGTAGCCCATCCGTTTAAGACTTAGTTCTTTATTTACAAACAAAATTTTGTTGAAGGTCTCTGTCACAGGACAGCCACTCAGCCGCTGGATCACAGTAAAGATGAGACAGAAGTAATTTCTGAAGAGTTTTCTTTTATTTCCAGTCCAACTATTACCACAGGCACCAAACAGCAAAATACCTGCCCTCTAGCAGCCCCCCCGAAAGTCATCAGAGACTGTCTTTTACACCAGCTACACTAAACAGGTTCAGCCCATTTTCCTCATGAGGGATGTTCCCTTTTCCCAACATCTTTAAAATTAAACCATATTTTTATCCACAATTTCCAGGGCTTTCCTCAGACTCGCTGAATATTTTCCCACTGTGCATGAATGTGTTGCCAGCAACTAATTAGATTTTTTTCAATTTAGATAATTGAGTTGGTCAGTGAGGACACTGAAAACATTCACTTTGTATTTGTGTCTGTTAAATAAAGGTTAAAATAAATTAACAAATAATAGATGTAAGTTTTTTATGTGTTTTAGAAATGTATTTTCCCAACTTTTCTGGAAATAGGGTCTGTACATGACAACTATTTACTGAGCTAGAGTTTTTGCTGTTTTTACAAATCATATCTTTCTCATAACAATTAAATATGCCTAAACCGATGGTCTAAAACCTTCTTTTGAGGCAGACCTGGTACAAAATATAGTAAGTTAGAACAGACATGCAGATCACATTGGGATCACACAATGATTTCTGACAAAGAATGTAAAAAAAAAAAGAAAAATAACTACTTTAATATTTATCCATGACGAAAAGGTGGAGGTCTCAAAAGCAAGACAAGGTGGTGGAAATTACAAGGAACAGGCTCCACAGATTGAAACAGGAAGCAAGATAACTTCACTACAGAACACTTAAAAGGAGAAAAACAAAAACATCAGTCATGATAAATGCCATATAAACCAAAGTAAACTGACAAGTATTAATACAACATGACGTTAGAAACTAAAAAAAAAACAAAAGACAAAATCAAAACCTGAACACAACCCCCCAGAACATGACAAATTAGGTCAAATCAATTTCACATTTTCTGTATTTTAGATTGTTGAGTGAAGTTCATTATGGTCATATTACAATTCATACAAAGTGTAAGTAAGTAAGAAGAGTTATGTTTTAATCGAGAATTAGGCACTGTTGGCATGTCATTAGGCTTGTGAATATATTTGTGATAATATTGTCAGTGATTTTCTGGTAAATGTCTTTGTGTGTGTTTTAGATTCTTTTTGATGTACCTCATCAACAAAGATGAAACAGAGCACACGGGCCAGGTAAAGAAGCATCAAAACTATATCTACTGCATGCATCACTGTAATATTCTAATGTAATTAGCACAGCTCAGCTTCAAGCTATTGACTACTCATATTATTATCTCAGATGCCTCAGTGTTCTGGTAAGCTCCTCTAAGAATGAATTAAATCTATTAAAACGATTAAATTGTTCAATTTTTCTTCACAAGATAGGTAACATTAATTGCTTGATCAGTCTTTAAAAGCAATGTCATTTACACATTTGCCAATTTTTCAATAATGTTTCTCATCCTTTATTTAGACATGCTTGTAATAGACAATGCACATAATAGTGTAATACTAAAGTCATTATAGTCCGTTTTGGCAACATTGTGCCAAGCACCCAGTGGCTGTGTAGCACATAGTGATTGAGAATAGAAGCAAATTAAATGATCACTTTTTAAACTGTTGAAGCATGTTGGACATTACACTCCAATCAGCTTGTACCACAGTAACAGCATAGCTGTTATCAACTTGAGGAATGTTTAGTATTTAATGTTTGATCATGTTTGGTTTTAGGACACATGCTCTACTGGCACTGTTGTTTCTGAGAAGAGAAATTGTGCCACCAAAAATTATTTAACCATTTAAATATTGATACTTTAGAAACTATAGCTATTGTTATTGTTATTATCCTTCTGTCTAGTTCATTTGGCTCATACGAGTAAAAAAGTAACTGTGTTGCAGCTTATTACTGCATCTGTGTTATTACTTTTTTTATCTGATCAAATTCCTCTGATTAGCTGATAATGACAATTCAAACCACAGCTGCTATGTGTGTCTGTCTGTTTATGCGATAACAGCAATTCACTTTTGCGCTGTATCAAAAATTATTTGAATGTGTCATTAGGTACAATCTAGTCATCTGTTAGCATCATTTACATGGAAAGCATGGTTGAAAAGGGCTATAGACATTGGAATTTCCAAAATGGAGATTAATTTAATCAAATCTTTTTGAACACTCTACAACTCATAACACCAAGTAAATATATTGTCACAGATGCGCCTGTTACCTATAGCATTTCATATCAGTTTACTTAGAATTATACACTCAACAGCCTACTATACAACTTCAATATTACCATGTTTGACCTTGGCTGCTGAAACGGGAAGAAACATTGTCTTCAGCAGGGGTCACACAACATAGCTTATATCAAGCATATTAAGTGGTTCAGTCTTTGAGAGCTGGAAAAAAGATTTAAAAAATATATATATATTCTAGATATAATAAACATGTTACATAGCATTAATTATGTATCATAAGTTAACTCTCACTATCTCTTTCATTTCACTTTGCTTAAGGAGTCTTACGTATGGAAGATGTACCAGGAGCGTTGCTGGGAGTTTTTCCCTGCTGGTGACTGTTTCAGGAAACAGTACGAGGATCAGCTCAACTGACCTATTCTTGGCGCAACAGACTCTTCCCTTTAACACTGTAACCTCAGCATAGACTTCTGCTACTATCTGCCCTCTGCCTGTCTCTCAGACCTTTCTTACAGATTTCCGAGGAGCAACTATTCTACTCTACTTCTGCTCTACTTCTCAATCCAGCAGGAGGATCGATATGTCCAGCTTTCTCTTCAGGCACTATCCTCATCCAGACAGTCATCTCTCTAGCTCTACCCTAACCTTGAGCACACTTTGTATGGAATGCTTCAAGAACTCTGTACATAGAAAAAAAAATCAGTTATTATATGCTGTTCCATATATGACTGATAGCATGTTAAATTTGGCTCTACATACACTGTAACATGCAAACAATACAAAGGGG
Source organism: Leuresthes tenuis (assembly GCF_036924035.1). Classification (NCBI taxonomy): domain Eukaryota; kingdom Metazoa; phylum Chordata; class Actinopteri; order Atheriniformes; family Atherinopsidae; genus Leuresthes; species Leuresthes tenuis. Next base: position 31,245,650 of record NW_027325374.1, on the reverse strand, counting down.
CAGAGGAAAAACAATGGAACCGACAAAAGGAGATAAAGATTCCTCTTGAACTTTTTAAGGACAATGATGAATACATAAAGTGCATCAAGTAGTACAGTGATGTTTACCACCCTTCGTGTGTACAATACGTTCTGCATGTCGGTACAGGGGGTGGATCCAAAAAGGATACATGTTGGCAGCTTATTCCTATTAATCAAGTACAACACTTCTGCAAGAAATCTGATATGTGAGAGGCTGACATCTCAAGTACATCTCAAGAGGGATGAATCCTGCACACCTGAAAACTGCAGCCTCCAGAATAACTCTATAGTTGAATGAACACCTGTATAGCATGGTGTCAATAGCAACAGAGTATTCTTCAGTAAAGAGAACTGTTATACTGGATAGAATTAAAGTTTACAGATTCAAACGTTGTGTTCACTCTCTGCTCATGCCAACACTGTATGTGAAGGACTCCTTAACTATCTGTTCTTATTGTTAACAACATTATCACAGAGTCTTGTTTGTTCCAGTAGTGCTGAGCAATCTAGAACTTCAGCCAAAGCATGGACAAGTCATTGTCCTCCATCTGCTTCAAAACCTATAGAAATAGGCATGTCCCCAAAACTGAGTCAAACAATTGTGGTAAACAAAAATGATGTAAAGTACATTAGACTCTCAAATATGTGATCAACTATTGTTCAGATTGTTCTTAGCATGTCTTTGTTCCTCTTTAGTGTTACAAGCCCAACACTTTTTTGAAAAGCAATACCAAAGCAGCACAAACGGGAATTTTGATTTCATATTTCATGGTTGAAGTCTTGTTAGTTAGCCAGAACATCCTTAATAAGCTCAGCTGGAATAATCAGATGTTTCCTGCAGTGGAAATGCACAGAAAGTGAAACAGGATGAAAGGGAGACAGGAGCATTCAGTGCCTTACTAAGCCAAGGAGGAGCTATGCAAACAGGAGGAGGAGGAGAGAGGGATATCAGATAGTTTCTCAGAAATATTAAGAATTTCTGAAGCTGGGAGATGAGAGAATAAGTGGTAGAGAGAGAAAGAAAGAGAGAAATATGCTATGTGTGAGTTCAAGGCATTTGTATAAAAAGAGATAAAGGATGTTCTTGAAAATACAACATGACTGGCAGTGTGGGTACCAGTCATGTTGTATTATCAAAGCAGAATTATCCAAGTTTAAAATTACTTCAAATTTATGATCCAAATTGATGTTACAGTTATTAGAATCCCACAAGGTCTTAATTCATTGTCACTGAAAATTGTGTGGAGGCATTCAACAACAGTAGAGCTGGGGTCTCATGTACAAAGACTTGTGTGGATTTCCTACTGAAACATGGCGTACGCACAAACCCAAATGCCCTCCTACGCACAAAAATATCCGGATGTATGAATCTGTGTGTAGGCGTGAATTGAGCGCACATGTCGGAGTACCCGCCTCTTCCCTGTCCACGCTCCTACTTAAATTTGCAAATAACACTTAAATGAGCCCTGCACCTGTGATTCCCCTCTCTGCATGATCAGAAAGCGGGATGGAGGTGGAGGCCTGCAAAAATGTGTTCTTTGGCACGCTGTCCTCCAGAATAAGCAGCAAACATAAGAGGAGTGGGTGGGAGAGCATGTGCAAGGCTGTCAATGCTGTGGGGTCTGAGAACCGCACACAAGTAGAAGTGAAGAAAAAAGTGGGGTGACATTAAGGTGGATGTGAGGCGGAGACTAGCTGCCCACTGCCGAAGTGTGGCCAAAACAGGCAGGGGGACAGGAGAAGAGGGGCCCACCCTGTTTGAACAGAGAGACAGCGCAATTATGGGTAACACTGCTTTCTCAGGGGTGGTGGGAGCACATGTGGGTGACTCTGATTACCCCCAAGGTAAATCACAACAAACGTGTTCATACAGTAACTTATAGTGCAGAAGTGCGCTGGGGAAAAGGTGAGGCTGATTAAGACATTTCACACTATATGCATGGGGTTATTGACATTTGCACACAGAGACGATCAGGGGCTTGTTAGAAAGATCTTAAGCTGTTGTTTAACCAGAAAAAAACAGCAAGTTACTAACTTTAACCACCAACTAGTAATGATGCTGTGAAGAGGGGATAGAAATTGGGGGTGCACATGCTCAGTGCATGTCACAGGGATTAATATTAGGACAATTAGACAAATAAAGTTACTCACCAAGAAGCCACCCTTGTAGTCTGTTCCCAACAATGCTGATATTCAGAATGTATGAATCGTGCGTAGAACCAGGCTACCTTGCCACAATATTGGTTAATTGCATTTGTGCATCACATATCTGTACATTGATTAAATGAAAATGTTTCCTGTTGACATATACAAATTCATCATGTGATGGCGCTTTTATAGCAATGTTTGTGCAGTCGATAGCTCCGATTACATTAGGAAAACCAACTCTCGCTTCAAATTGTGCTTCAACGTTGGCCTGTTCAACTGCATTGTGGCAATTTGATATACCTGCTGAGATGCGGATAATTCCGTCCCACTTGGCTGGCATGGCTCAGCTCAGGGTCGACTGGCGCAGTCTCAATCGGTTGGCCTCTGTGTTGCGCTCCAATGCTGGCCATAGCTCTGTGCACAGTTCCAGGAGGATTGCCCTAAAAATCAGCTGATGAGCCAGTTGTCAGCAAATCCTCTCTGTCTCCAAACACACGCTCTCTGCGAATTGCACCATTTGCAATGTCTTCCAATACCACTAAAGCAGCCATTGTTTTTAATAGTATGCACTGCACCACTTTGCGCATGCTTTTATATCCACTCCTGTAATTGCAGACACATGAGTGTGTTAATTGTTTATCAGTGTTAAATGTTCATGTGTCTCAAATGTGCACATCACTCAGTCTGAATACTAATTGTTTTCACATTTATTTATTAATTATCACAGTTTCCGAACATCACCTCAAATAATCAACAGCTGTAGAAAAGTGTGTATGCCAGCCATGAAGTTGGCGGGAGGCACTGCACATTTCCACAGTCATTTCACTCTTGATACATCTGATCGTTGATGTGAAAAAGTGCGTACGCCACTTTTTTGTGCTTACTCACCCTTTGTACATGAGGCCCCTTGTCACTATTGGTGGTATTATACTAAGACATGCACCCTTGCTCTTATTATTCTCGATTTAGTATCGAACGGTTCATTCTATCTCCCTTTTTTTTTTTTTTATTAAAATTAGAAGTATCTAGTTCTATTGGGTGGCTCTATAAACATTCAATATGTGATTTGTTAGTTATGGTTAGGTTCTCATACCTGTAGTGGATAAAGCAAACTGAAGAAGAAATTATGCCCCTCCAAATATGGAGTTTGGTTGTTAACAACAAACAGTATTAGTGATAAAACTCAGAGTATGACAATGTTGCTTTCAGCAAACAATAAAATTGTCTACTTTACAGGATCTTTGCATCCTTGTCTTCTCTAACCTAAGAAGAGAAAGCACCATTTCAAGATAAAGATTGTCAGCAACAAGCAAAATTACTTTTCTGCCCCACCAGTTAGGTAGGGCTCATTACTTTTAGTCTTAATTTGTCAGTGCATTTCTCTCTCTATTATTCACCAAATTCTAAATTTCATATGTCTTCTCTTCAGTTTTGTTAGTTTGAAGGCTTGTGATGCTTTGGAAAGTAATGTGTGGGTAATATACTTTGTGCCTGATCATCTCAAGTAACATAGCCTTCAGCCACTACACCAAAATCAATGTACAGCCCAGTGTTCGTACTGCAGGTTTTTAATCAAGGTTTTTAATGATAGATTTTTCGTTTTACATTGTATTTGTTATTTGTGCTGCTTTTGGTATTTTCAAATAGTAGAACATCAAATGGTAAATGGACTTGTATAGCGCTTTTCTAGTCTAACTGACCACTCAAAGCGCTTCACTACATCACTACATCAATAGTTTGGAACATATTTTGAATCGACTCTCAATAACCTAAACAATAACAAATAATTGCCTCTGAAAGAATTTATTGCAGGTGGACCAACCAGTCTGACAGTGGAGTTTATGTTACAGTTCATATTTAGCCATGAACAGACATAATAAGATTTTGGAACAAAAGGGAACAGATTAACAGAAAAACCCATTTAAATTACAATTATCACAGTATTGTGTCACCTTTTCTTTCCTCGATGACAGGAATGTGTTTTTAGAATAATTTCTCAGAGTAGGTCAATATTGAACAATTGGACAACTCAAGGAATTCTTTCTTTTTTGTTTTATAGGTGATGATCTTATGCAATAAAGCCAACAAAGTTAGGCTTTTTGTACAGCAATTCTCAAAAAGGAGTGAAAAAAAATTAGATAAAAAAGCAATTGCATGTTAGTTATGGAGGTCTAATTACCATGTATAGGAAGGTATTAAGTGTTTATTGGATTTATTAAGATTGCTAAGATTTTTTAAATACTTAATTTAGGTGTTATGGGCTTCACTGTAACTCATCAAGTAATTTTGACACAACTACATCGCTTTGACAGTTAAAAGAAAGCAGTTCTTGTCTACTCTCATCTGACCACTTCTGTTTGATATACTTTTGAGGAAAAACATTTCTTTAATTTGGTTTTAAATTCAAGCAATAGCCCTTCAAGGAATGAATTGGAGGTGACAGATCATTGCAAGTTGCAAACAAAGACAGGACAAATAAATCTTGCTTAATTTAGGGTCTAAGAGTTTAATTAATATTATTTATTTACTATTTTCTTATTCTATTGACTTAAATATTGGAAATAGATCTAAGATTACTGTGTTAAATAATGTCATCAGCTTGTCTTGATCTTTACACACACACATATATAGATATATAGATATATAGATAGATATTATACCCAAAGCATTATGACAACATTAGGAAAAATAAGATAAATAAAACAGTATTATTTACTGAGAATTTTTAAATGCATGTAAGTACATCTGAGCATAGAGTTTACAGTGGAAGAAGAAGTCTGGATCACTGGTTTAGTGAAGCAACTTCAAATTTAGTCCTGGGTTTAATGCTTACAACTGTGGATGAAAATTATTTTTAAGGTGTTCTGCTTTGCTTTGGCTGCTGCAAATGTGTTGCTTTCAACTTGAATTATAGCCCTATATTTTATATTTCTGTTATTCTTTACGTTTATGATTATAATTTGGTCTTCTTATAAGATAAGAATGAAGAAACATCCTTATGTTAAACTTGCCTGAATGTATAGACCCCAGGGAGAGATAGAATGTTTCTATTTTGAGGTTTGGTGTTAACATTTGCTGAAGAGCCATATTTACTTATTTAACCTTTAAGTGAGTGACGGTGCATGTTTAATTTCTTTAGCTGCTAACTGTACAGCATGGTGACAGTCACAAGTGGAGGCAACCAGTGTGAGTATTTTGATTTCTGTAGTGTGCTCATACCATGCAGAATTCATAACTGTTTTTCCTTTTTTGTGTTTGTGTAATACCACGAATGTCATTAATAAGTGGCGTTTGGATCGTGTAAAAATAATTCTACTTAATCACAATGAAAAGGGCATGTTTAGTTTGCCACACAGTTGTGTATCATGTCAACTCTTTTGAATAGGTAAGCTATTTCTGAGAGGGAAATATAATAAAAAAAAGTATGGATTTGCATGATCAGAACAATAAAACTATAAACTGGTTCAGTGTTTTTTTTTGTTCAGTATTGTTTTTTAAATTTACATTTTTTTAATTTTTCATATAAAACATGCTTGCTGTCAACAAGGTTACAAGTTTTCCATACTTAACTAACGTGACAGTATAAGTTTAGTTTAGCATCACTTATAACAGTTGTTTCATACTGATGAAAAAAATCTTTAACACACGGTATTAATCACCTTCACTGTGAAACTCATGAGATACTTCAAGTCAGAAGAGGCAAGGGCCTGTTGTTAGAGCAATTTCTTTTATTTATCTATTTATTTATTTATTTCATGTGTGGTTGCGTGTATGAGTAGTACTTATATTCAGTGTCAGTTTGGGGAATCACAGTGACAGCTTAGTTAAACCTGAAAGTTGCTTAGAAAGGGGCCATAAGAAGAGGGAAATTTTGCAATCTAAAATAACTCAAACTTCAAAATTGTCATAGCAGTTCCAATAAGAGACATGATGTGGATATATACACCGCATCATTTAATTTCGTTAACTAAATATCACACAACTGTCATTTCCCCAGTTAAGGGGACGTTGGATTAAGAGAAACTGATATAGGTCTATCCCACCTCTCGCCTGATGACTGCAGGGATAAGCTCCAGCCCCCCGCGACCCGACCGACGGATTAAGCGGGTATAGAAAATGGATGGATGGATATAGGTCTACAATTGGTTAACATAGATAAAGAGTAGTTTGTGTTTTTTTCTTTTTCTTTTAAACGAAAGGTGTAATTACGCCAATTTAAAAGCAAATGATAGATAACCTGTCAATAAAAACACATAAATCAAATCTACTAAAGAAGTGTTAATTAACTTCCTTAAAGTCTGGTTGCAATAAGATCTACAGGACAATTTGTTGGTTTAGATTAAGCTATTGTTAGTTTGGATGGCTGAACAGGAGAGAACAATTAAACCATAATAAAAAGTAAATTAATCTGATCATAAATTAAGGGAAAGGGTTAGCTAAAGATAATTCAGTTCAATTAAATTTTATTTATACAATTTAACAACAGAAGTCATCAAGGGTTTTAGGTTTTTCTAGATTTTAGATGGTTAAAATTTGATCTTCTTTTGGCCCTGCTCTCTGTAGCATTTACCTTGGCTTCCCATGAGAATTAAGTCCTGCTTCTCTGAGAAGACAGTGCTCTGACTGATCCAGGTAAGGTACTAACTACTCATAAGTACATAACAAAGTCCCACTTAAAAAAGGAAAAATAAAATAACTATTCGTTGAATTATAATCTTACAGGCAGAGAGGATGTTGACCTCCTGAACCCAAATGGCCAGATTGGTTTCTTCTGGCTTGAAGCCTAGTTTTGCACTTGCATCAGTGGAGCAACATATTTGACTGGAAATGTTTCCTGACAGGGGGTGTAATGTGTTGTGGAGGTTAGCACTGTCACCTCACAGCAAGAGAGTTCCCAGTTTAAATCACATCTAGGACCTTCCTTTGTAGAGTTCACATGTTCTCCCATTCAAGCATGGGGTGTCCTCAGTTATCAAGCTCCCTTCCACAATCCAAAACCATACATGTTGGGTTCATTTGTACTTCTAAATTGATTGCAGAGCTGATAGTGAGTGGTAGCCCAATGGTAGCTAGGATAGGATCTGCACCATACTCTAACTAGTTGTGGAAAGTTTACCCTAACCCTTTCTCTGCTATGGCTGTGAAATGAAAAGTGGAATGTTCCTGAGTGTGGTTCTGCCAGAGGTTTCTTCCTGTTAAAAAGGAGTTTTTCTTTCCACAGCCTTGTGCATGCTTAGGATAGGAGATTGGATTGAAGAGAAGTTTTGGTGCAATCTGTTGGTTTCATTTAATCATTTTTTAATTGCTTTTGTATTTATGAATTTAATTTGATTGTATTAATATTGTCCATCCATCCATTTTCTATACCCGCTTACTTCGTCGGTCAGGTTGTGTGGGAAGCTGGAGCCTATCCCACACAGGGCCACACAGAGACAAACAACTAACACATGCTCACACTCACTCCTAAGCACAATTTTCGAGACACCAATTAACCTAACATGCATGTTTTTGGATGGTGGGAGGAAGCTGGAGTACCCAGAGAGAACCAACGCATACATGGGAAGAACATGCAAACTCCATATAGAAAGGCCCCAGCTGGGCCCCACCATGCCTTGAGATTAGATTTGTTGTAATATGGTGCTATATAGATAAAATTTTAATTTAATTCAATTGAATGAATCTATCCATCCATCCATCTATTTTCTATACCCGATTAATCCATTGGTCGGGTCGCAGGGGGGCTGCTAAACTTCTCAAATTTAATCATATTATGAAACTGGTGGTCAATGCAATTCAATTCCTGTCTGTCTGTCTGTCTATGAATGAGTGAGTGAGTGAGTGAGTGAGTGAGTGAGTGAGTGAGTGAGTGAGTGAGTGAGGACACTGAACCCCATAATACTCTGATTGTTAGAGTATTGTGAAGAGAAGTGCTGCATAATGTGTACAGAGTGCATGTAAATTGAATGAAACACTATTGGTTGAAATATACAGTGATCACTGTTAATGCATTGTAGTATTGTGTTCATAGCTTGGCAGCAATTGAATGTAAGACATCACATGCAGTGTAGGAATGTTACACAGACAAACTTTCTGTAAACAAAATGGATGGAAACTCTCAGCCAACAGTTTAATATCTGCGATACGTAGATGTTTCTTCATAGTAACATGTCCAGTATCAAATTCTGTTGTTGACAAACACTGTTTACGTTTATGTATTTAGCAGACGCTTTTATCCAAAGCGACTTACAAATGAGGATATAACAAGCTATATAAAAAGCTAACAATAAACTACATAGAAGGAACCCACAAGTCCGACTCTGTCAGAGGTGACAGAGTAGAGGTAGGGTGCAGGCATAGAAGGAAGTGCAGAAAGATAAAGTGCAAAGATAGAGGGGTTATTTACTTAATTGCCCCACAGTCCCTTAATGAATCTTATGTCTTGTGACTGCAGAGTTCAGAGATGTTCCTCTGCAGACAGGCAAAGCTTTTTGTCAAAGGCGGAGCTTGAGGTTTATGTCATACATCAGATGAGCAAGTCTGAGCCAGAGCTGAAATCTACACCAGTGAAGAAGAATTTTCCAACATTCTATTGCACTGGAGACTGGAGGACTGGTAAGTTTAATTTTCAGTAACTTACTGGTTATAATTTTTATTTTTTTTAAATAAGTCTTAGATACAGTGAATCAAGATTGTTGTGGGCACAGACAGTGAGGAGCGTTAAATGGACTAAAGAACTAATTACAAAAATAAGCTAAATTCTCCATTTCCAAAACTGTATTTTCCAATTAATATGTTAATTAGATTTCAAGAATTAAATTAAATACATTTTGGTTTCCACAGTTTACGATGTATATGGAAATACATTGTCAGAAATCTACTGTGATGGTTGGGATTAAGTATCAAGACGTGAAGTCTAAACGATGTCATACAAGCTATGATGTATTTTGTCTGAAATGGATGCACTATATGCAGACTTTTGACTGTTACTGTAAATATTCCTTTCCTTTAACATACAAAAACACAGAATTTTCTTATTCTACTTGTTTTTTCCAAAGAGAAATAAAGACTTTATACTTTATTTGATTTATTATTAACACTTTAAGAGCATATGAAAGTTTTATTTTTTTGCCAATATCAAGTATCCTGGATACATCCTTATTTTGAAAGCATATTTTCTAATCTTTGCAATTGAGTCATTTTTGTATTATTTTTGGTCTATGTGGTTAATTTGTGTATAAATATATAAATCGTTAAAAGTATATCATGTCGAACCTATAAACCTTTAAAAGTTTTTTCTTCAACATTATACATCCATCTAAAGGCAAAGACTGAAGAATTTTTTGGGGAAAATATGATGGTTGTGACTTTAATTAGAACAGCCTGTATAAGTAATGTTATCTGTCCTTGACAGGCTGTGCTAATCTTTGCCAGAGTCAGCAATGCAATGAAAGCAGTTGATACACAACTCATGTTTTTTCACTTTGTGACTTTCAAATAATAAGAGTGCAACGCTATTTTGATGAAATTATGAATGTACTTCAGTGTCAGTAAAGAAAATCATTTTGGGGATCAAAATAATTGGGAAAAGTATTCATATTTGGGATCATAGATGTCAATCAAAACTACACAATGATCAAAATGCTGCATTGATAACTATGACAAAGAAATAGTTCTCCAGTGTTTTTAAACAAACTAAAGACTGATAATAATCTTTATTGTCATTATTAGAGTTGCACGATACCCACGGAACCCCGCGGTGCCAAATCGTTACGGTTCCCACTATACTAGAAATTCTACACGATGGTACTACCGTGGATTACTATACTAACGGTGCCAGTTCCCGCTACACAGCGGCCGCCCCGACCATCCTCCCGACTTCTCACGCTTGCTACTCCCTTGCAAACAAACCCACACGGCAACCACTGCAACCGAACGACACCGCTGCTGTTTGTCTGTTACTGGTGGCCTCCGGGATATGATAGGGTGTTTCCGCACGGAAAACACCCTATCATATCATATCCCATATTGGCTGTTTGTGTGTTTCTGACAGTAGAACGAACTCCTTGTAGGCAGCTCCGCTTCTATAGAAATTCGCTTCAAAACTAAAGTTCTGTCTCGCCCAGACGCGCGCACAGCGGTCACAAACACACACACACACACTCACCATGGCAGAAGCACCGGGCCCGAGCGGCGAGCCTGCCGCAGCGTGCTAGTGGCACCACTAAAAACAAACTCCAAAAGCCACATTTGGAACTATTTTGGGTTTAAACAAGGAACAAAGCAATAGACGATGGCCATCCAATGTGCAGACGCTGCCACTAAGCCATAGGAGCCAAAGAAGGGAATACACCCAACCTCATAAAACACCTGCAGTGTCATCACCCAGATTTATGTCGAATACCAGGTTAGTATTTCCTGTTTATTTTCTAATTGGCTAACATTAGGCTATATGATCCATGTACAGGCTGAAGAATGAAGAGTTAAAAGCTGTGAAAGCACATAGAAAATACATAAAAATATAGTTTTCACAGGGAATCAGTTCCTGTTTATTGGAGGACCCAGATGCAGACTTCAAAAAACTCAAAAAGGTTTATTCCAAAAGCAAGGCAAGACCAAAAAGCTCAGCTGAGCCAGTTATCAAAAATACTTGAATACTAGACTTACTAGACTATGACTTATAAATAACAAGACTATGAATTGCTGTGGCTATGAGGCAAAAACCTGACTTGACAATACTGTGGCATGGAACATGAAAGGTAGCGTGAAGTGAGGATTTCGCAATGATTGTGAGTGAACCTGGAAACTAAATACTGTGGGAGGTGATTGGTGACGAAGTGCAGCTGTGAAACAGAAAACAGGTGACTGACAAGAAGCCCAGAAACCTGAAAACACAAGAACCTGAAAACATGATAAAAGCCCTGAAAACAAGATAATCAAAACATAACACGTGACACCCTCTGGGGGATGAATAAAGTATTTTTCTGTTCTATTCTATTACCTTACGGTCGTCAGAGTGCTATAGCATTTAATTCATTGCAAATCCTGTGCATGTGAAAACAGTGTGCGAATTTGCACAGAGCAAACACTGAGCACACCAACGTGGTATGAATGTGTAAAATAGTACCCAGTAGTGAAAACTATTACTACATAAGAGCATTTCTACTCTGCAAGTGCACAGAAAAGTGTACAATAGCAGAGACGTATATTTGCAAGGACAAATACCTTCACTGTGTGCAGTAATGTGGTTCTACAAGCACACTGCTTTAATGAGCACTCTCAACGCTTCAATATGAGTTTGCTCAACTAAGGCAGGGATAGTGCCTGATGTCTCTTCTATTTTGTCTCTTCTTACAGTGCAGTCATTGGGGGAAATGGGCATACCCAGAAGTTCCAAACAGCCAATTTAAGCCTTAAACTCTGACATTTTCATTGTTTCTGAGGCATGCTCAGAAATTTTATAAATTTCAGTGTTTTAGATTTTACCTTCAATGGCACAGGTGGAATTGACTGAAATTTGCTTGGCATACTATAATTAGACAGATTTTTTTTTGCAATTGAATTTTTCAAAGTAAAACAAAAAACGTGACTTTACATTTTCAATTTAGTACTACATCTTTCTAGATATTAAAGATCAAAATATAGCACACATTTTGAGACTCGTAAGCAAGCTGAGGAATTGTAAATTTGGAGGCATTTATAAAAGAAGGTTCTTCCATTAGAAAGGAGAGTGCTCTTACTTTGTATTATTGTCTCAGATCTTTATAAGCTATAATAATAAGTTTTAATCAAAACACTTGATGTTTACAGCAGTAGCTTTCTTTACTTAGGTAAATAATCTGCAAGGGAACAAAGACTTGCGTGGATTTCCTACTCAAACATGGCATATGCACAAACCCAAATGCCCTCCCACGCATGAAAATATCCGGATGTATGAATCTGTGTGTATGCATGAATCCAGGCACATTTCCTTTGTACATCCCAATCAACGTCGAATTGAGCGCATGTGTTGAAGTACCAGACCCGTCCCTGTTCATGCTCCTACTTAAATATGCAAGTCATTTAAATAAGCCGTGCACCTGCAATTCCTCTCAGGGGCGGTGGGAGCACATGTGGGTGACTCGGAGTACCCCAAAGGTAAATGCATATTGTAGCACTGGTGTCACACCACTTACTGCGCCACTGGACCAGTTCTAAGCTCTAAGGAGTGGGGATAAAAAGGAAATTTACTGACAACATGCAAAAATATAAGTCACAGTACAAATAAAATACCCTGCAAGGGTTGAGGTAAGTAGAAAAACCAACCTAGGTTAAGAACTGTTTTTGAGCAGCCTATTTTTGTTAAATTAGACCAGTCTTTCAATAACTTTCAACAGGTGAGTTAAACCTATTTTAAATCTCCTATTTTTTATCTTGAGTTAACTTTTTTTTCCATCCATCCATCCATTTTCTATACCGACAGTCCGTTAATCGGGTAGCGGGTGGGCTGGAGCCTATCCCAGCAGTCATCGGGCGAAAGGCGGGGTACACCCTGGACAGGTCGCCAGTCCGTCACAGGGCCACATAGAGACAAACGAGACAAACAACCATGCACGCTCACTCCTACGGACAATTTGGAGTCATCAATTAACCTGTCAATTAACCTGACATGGATGGTGGGAGGAAGCCGGAGTACCCGGAGAGAACCCACGCATACACGGGGAGAACATGCAAACTCCACACAGAAAGGCCCCAGGCAGGGATCGGATCGAACCGCACCGCACCGCACCGCACCGCACCGCACCGCACCGCACCGCACCGCACCACACCACACCACAATAATTTCAGGTCACATTCAAAATCCACAGTATTCAAATAAAAGCATGACACTTTCAATAATTTAAAGTTTAAATGTGGTTAAACCGTATTCAGCCTAACGAAATGTCTCAGTCCAATAAAGAAAATATCAGTTCCCAGTTATGTGAAATCCTGATACTTCTACCACTCCAGCAGCGAATAAGATTTCCTCACTGAAGCTATGGAAAAGATGAGATTGAAGTCCGGGTCTGGCTTGACATCTTGAATCCCGTCCATGGACATGTGGATGTGCACGCCTGCACACACTGCAGATCGATCCTAATCCCGACCAAGCTTCCGAACGTTCAAAAAACCTGACCTGTTCAACAGGCCATAAACAAAATAAAACTCCTTAAATTATGCAATGAATGTTTCACAGTCTCTGGAGATGTAATGTTACAGCGACGTTGTTAGCATTAGCGATCCACTAACAGTTAAAAATGTAATAAAGTAAACACAAACTCACCAAAACCAGTATAGTTTATTTCTTATCTTGTCACTGACAGTTCTCGACCAGGCAATAAATCAATCACAGGTTCTAAAATCAACTTTTATAAACCTTTTTCACTGCTTCTGCTGTTAATTTATCACTGTTCGTTCGCTCCAATCTCTTCTCTGCTTTCCCCCTCAGGTCTCTGCCCCTGCAACGTCACTGAGGTGCTGGACTAGGCCCTTAAAGTGGCAGCGACATGAATTTACATAAGCACACTTTTAATCTTTTAACATGAAATTATTGTATTAACATTTTTAATTAACTCTAATGAATAGTAAATACATTTTTTAAAAACATACTTACGCAACTTTCAAAGTTATTTATATCATGTTTTAACGTGGGTTACACTATGTTTTCGTGTAACTCACAATAAACGGAGAAGTGCGCTGGGGAAAAGGTGAGGCTGATTAGGACATTTTACACTTTATGCACAGGGTTATTAACATTTGCACACAATCAGGGGCTTGTTAGACAGATCTTAAGCTGTAGTTTAAATAGCAAAAAAAAAGCAAGTTACTTTAACTTTAACCACAAACTATGACGCTGTGAAGACGGGATATAAATTGGGGGCACACAGGCCCAGTGTACGTCACAGGGAATAATATTAGGACAATTACACGAATAAAAAGTTACTCAAATATAAAGTTACTCATCAAGAAGCCACCCATCGCGCACAGTGCCACCTTGTAGTCTGTTCCCCCACAATGCTGTTACTCACATTATATGAATATTGCGTTCAACCAGGCTATCTCGCCACAATGTTGGTTAATTGCATGTGGCCATCGCATATGATCTGTGCATTGATCGAATGAAAATGTTTCCTGTTGACATATACAAATTCATGATGTGATGGCCCTTTTATAGCAATGTGTGTGCAGTCGTTAGCTCTGATTACATTAGGAATACCGTCTCTCGCTTCAAATTGCGCTTTAATGTTGACCTGTTCAACTGCATTGTATAGGAGTTTGATATACCTGGCTGAGATGCAGATAATTCCGTCCCACACGGCTGGCATGGCTCGACTCAGGGTCGACTGGCACAGTCCTAATCGCTTGGCCAGCTCCCTCTGGAATGCCCTGGTTGCTAGGAACCCCAGTGTACACATCACCTGTGGGCACAAGCAGCGGCTCCTTGCTGTTACACTCCAACGCCGGCCGCAGGTCTACGCATAGGTCCGGGATTGCCCTCAAAACGGCTGATGAGCCAGTTGTCATCATGTGCCATCAAACCCTCTCTATCGCTAACCACACAATTGCACCATTTGCAATGTCTTAAGACATGGAATTCCAATGTCGCGAAAGCAGACATTGTTTTTAATGGAATGCATTGCACCACTTTGCGCATGCTTTTATATCCACTCGTGTAATTGCAGACACGTGTTAATTGTTCATCCGTGTTAATTGTTCATGTTTCTCAAATGTGCAGATCACTCAGTCTGAGGACAAATTGTGTTTGACCTCCAGTGCCTCCCTCTCCAACTCAGTTGTTTCCAGAAATCAGGTGAAAAAGCATTCTGAAAGACTGAACTGCAACGAGGTTGTTTGTCCAAAATATGTGAGCCCAAGGGTCCTGAAGGCCTATGAGAAACAGTTAGGTAAAATTTTACAACAGCTCTTTAACTTTAGCCTGAATCAAAATAAAGTTTCAGTACTGTGGAGGTTATGCTGCCTTGCTCAGGTACCTCAAAAAGAATGTCATCCATCTGTTATCCAACAGTTGCACTAATATTCCACATAATGAAAGTCATGGAAAGAATGTTATTGGCTCACCTCATTAGGTAATGAACATTTTTTTCAAACACACAACAGTTTGCTTATCATCTTGGGCCTGGGATTTAAAACGTCATCAACGACCTGTTTCAGCTAAAATATTTTAATCTGGACAAAGCAGACAGCATAGTGAGGATAATGTTCTTTGATTTATTTTGATACAATTCAGCCTGCACTGTTATGTATTATTGTTATTTGCAGAAAAATACAAGTGGATGCCATTTCAACTGCCCTAGATTATTGAATAACTAACAAAAAGGCTGGAGTTTGTTAGACTGAGAAGTTGTGATTCTGAAAAGGTAATCTGCAGCACCAGAGCACCACAGGGAACTATATTCTCACCATTTCTCTTCACACTGTATACCCCAGACTCTCAAATTCAGATGGATATCTATAAAGTTACGAGACAAGAATAAAGAACCAAACAATGTTATCTTCCTGTGTTTAACAATAGAGTACAAAAAGGAACAACAGGTGACATCATTTGACAGTTAAGTTAATTCATATAAATATCTGATTACTGATTCATTAATTTAGGTTTAACTATCTACTGCTACAGACCAGTAGGTGGCAATATGGCTCTATAGAAAAGTTTGCAATTTTCCTAAATAATGATTTCTTCCTTATTATACCAAGTACAATCTTGAAAAGGGTATCAAAATGTAGCTTGAGATATCACTGAAAACCTTAAAGGTATAAAGGTATAAAACACATTTAACACAGTTTCAAAAATCCAACTGAGAGTGAATCTGAAGAAAATAGTTGCTGGTTTCTTGTCTTGTTAGACAAGAAACAGACCTCTCACAGAAAAGAAGCAGAGCTTGTTAGACAAGAAACAAAAGGCGGATAGGCATCACCTTTGATTTACATGTCCAGATGAGGGGGAAGAAACATTTGGTATTGATTTTCCTTCCATTTCCAAAAAGGTTTCTTTGTTTGTTCACGGGAAACCTTTTGCTAGGTTTTATTTTAATGTCCCCCAGATAAGTTATGAGACAGGTCTGGTGGGAGAGAGTCCTTCAAATCATCTCCAAAGGACAAAGGTTGTCGTAAATAGAGTATACTGTCTGTCTCTTCTGTGGATATCTCCCATCTGGGTCTTTAAATCAACATTACCACACAGGAATGTTGATGGTGCCCACCAAAGATTAAGTTCCATATTAAATCCACACTTGAGTTTGCTACACCTGTGTTGTAAAAGCACACTGTGTGGTCAACTAGACTAGAAAAGTGCAATCTATGTAAGATTTATTTCCCATTTACTATTTAGGTCTCCAAGTACAATTATTTAATGACACTGGCATAATCAGTGCTGGTACTGATGACTTAAAGCCTAGAGTGCGAAACAGTTTCCCTCATATCAATAAACAAACTATACCTATATTTAGAGATAGAGCTTGAGTGTTATTGAGGTGACTGAAGGAATAGCTTCATCATGTTTGCATTTATTGAACGAAACTGTCCACCAGATGCATGTTTTGATAGCAGGTAACATATTGAAACACACTATAGTATGTATAATGCATAATATGGCATCAGTATGACAGTGTGTCCTTTCACAACATATGAACATACAAACCATTCACCAACATGCTGTTGAAGCATTGATGTTTTTATTTCTTTGTGAGATCCTTCTTGTTCAACGTCTGACTCCAATTCAAATTTATATGGTTGCAGAGTGTTCGTGTTGGCAAACTTTCTCCCTCACTTTGCTCAGCAGTTGTTATGATATGAAGAAGACAGCGGTCACATCCCCAGAAAGGGGGGGGGGGGGGAGAGGCTGCTCACTTACAACTCACCTACGCTTAAACAGCCTTGTCTGAAGTGTTATTTTGGTGGGGGTGAGAAGAACACTCATAACACCTCAGAAAATTGTGTCCACTTTTTTTTTAAAAAAAAGGAAACTCTTAACTCTGGAATGAACATCTGTTGACTCTATAAAATAAGATAAAACTAGAAAAAAAAAACGTTACTGCGAAACAGCAGTGAGAATGTTGATGAAGTTGAATGGGGATAGCTGAAAATGCTAAAAAAGTGGAAAATTGTCACAGTTTATGTTTTGATTATTGTAATGTTTCAGGTTCTGTCACATTTTATGTTTGATCTTCATGTTTTCAGGTTCTTTGTTATGTTTCAGGTCATGTTTTTTTCCCCTGTCACGTTAGGTTCACTCATGTCACCTGTTTTCCGTTTCACAGCTGCACTTCATCACAAATCACCTCCCCACAGTATATAGTTTCCTGGTTTCCCTCACTCATTGCAGAATCCTCACTTACTCTCTTATGCCACAGTTTGTTTGGTTAAGTCTGGTTAAGTCTGGTTTTGCCTCATAGACATAGTTTTTCACAGTGCCATAGACACAGTTATATTATAGTCTTGTTTTCCATAGCCTTGTTTATCCACAGTCATGTTTTGTTTTGCTACCGTTACGTGTTTTTGATTATCCGGCTCAGCCGCGTCCTCTGTTTGTGCCTTTGTATTTTTTGGAATAAACCTTTTGATTTTTGAGAAGTACTGCATCTGGGTCCTACCTTTCACCACCATATCCTGAGAAAAATCTTTCAATTACTGAAAAACCAGTTGCTGAAGTCTTGGTTGAAGGAATTTGAAGTTGAAACAACAATAGTGGAATGATTTTCACTTCTATTGGAAAAGCAGAAGATTTGATGAAAGGGCCGAAAAAATAGGTTTTTTCATGTTTTTGAAACAGTCATATTTCAAAATTGGCTTAATATTTGAAAAAGTGACCCATTTTGGTAATATCTGAATGTCTTGTGAGCCGTTTAAACTTTGGTGTCTCTAGCTGAAAGTATGTAGCAGTAGTTAAGTTGATAAGAAGAGATAGAGTTGAAATTTGCCTAAAATTTGAATAAAATGTTAAATATTTAAAACAGTATAAAAGTTAAAAACACAAAAAGTGAAAGCCGTAATCTCATGAAAGAGCTGAACTTTTTGAGACCAAAATGGTTGAAATCGGTGTAAGTATGTAGATGTAGTTCGTTCAAAAGAGGAGAAAAAGTTTAAATTTGTTCATGTTTTTGAAGCTGTCATATTTCCTGGGGAACACCTGAAGTGACGGGGGAGGGCTGAGAGGAGAATGATTTGAGCTGTATGAACTGAGTGCGGCCTGTGATGTACGAATGAAACCAGTGCAGGGTGGTGCTGATGATGCCTAAGAAAGAAAGTCTATTGAGGAGAATGGGGTGAGAAATGGTGTCAAAGGCCGCACTCAGATCAAGGAAGATGAGGATGGAGATGAAGCCGGAGTCAGCTGCCATGAGGTCGTCGTTGGTGATCTTTATGAGGGCTGTTTCTGTGCAGTGGCGGGGACGGAAACCGGACTGTAATTGTTCGTAAAGGCTGTTATTGGTGAGATGGGAGTGAAGTTAGGAAGCAACACTTTTTTCTATGATTTTGGAAATGAAAGGAAGATGAGAAATGGGGCGAAGGTTATTGAAGTCGTTGGGGTCTGAACCAGGTTTTTTGAGGCAGGGACTGACAGCTGCACACTTAAAAGAAGCTGAACATTTTGTGCAAAAATGGTTTAATTTTCTTAAAGTATGCGGAAGTAGTTAAGCGTCAATCAATAGTATCTATTGTTTCATACAGTTTTTTTTTTTAAATATAACTTTTCCTCATGCCCTTACTTAACATTTGTTTTATTTCAAAGTCTCAGCAACATGCTTAGAACTAGTAGACTTCTCAGGACTAAAAAAGGAGGAAAAACAATCTGCCACAACTTAAAATAGCTTGGTAAATAAATACCCCAGAACCAGAACAGGTCACAAATAATGTTCGCACATCAAATCAAACGTTAAGTGGGCTATTGTGACAACAAATCACAAGGCTGAAATGGACTACTACTCACACTACTTAATCAGTGGCTGAAGTTACATTTCCCCTCTGATACCACTGAAACCTCCTCTGCCTCCCCCTACAAGCTATGCATGAGTCAGGAAGTTGTACTGTACAGTTGAAGCTAAGGTCCTTCAATTTTTGCACCAAAAATGTTATGTATCTTCTATAAAACTGTTGTGTAGAGACCAATCTGCTTTGCCATTGTCTCAACAATATTATTAGTGAAAGTAAGAGGATTTCCACAAGCATGATGTGAAGGGAACTCAAGGGATTGGGACTAAACAACTGTGTAGCCTTAGGAAAGCCACTCATCAGAGAGGCTAATTGGAAAAAAGGGCTTCAATATGGGAAATGTGCTATATTACATGCCAGTTAAAAGATTTGCAGCAACATTTTGCACCATTTGAAGTAAAGGAGGAAACACTAACCCCAATAAAATGTGCATTACAGTAATCCATGCCTTTGTGTTGAGTTGTGACAAAGGCGTGGATTGCTCTCTCAAAATTCTGCCTAGACAGAAATGGCTTTATTTTGGCAAGCTGCCTGAAATGGAAAAAGCTTGACTTTAATTCTTAATTTCTTTTAACTGATGTTTCTTCTTTTTTCTTCCAGTTGTTTCTTTGATTACTATGAACTTGACCTCCAGCTCTGATCTTGTCCAATTCTTTACCAGCAGCTCTCCTGGTGTGAGAGACCAACCAGCAAGCACCATTATAACTGAGTCTGCCATGAGTACTATGAATCAATGCAGATTATGCAGATTATGTTTATCATGTGCACATTTGAGATTATTTTTCAAAGCTTCAGTAGACATCTAGTACTGTCACGATCATGCTTGGCTGTGGTGTTTGTTTGGTTTCTGGGTCTTAGGTGGGGTTGAGCAGTTTTTTTCAGGAAGCCGGGAGTGGAGTCTGGTTCAGCTCCTGCTCTCTCACCTGTTTCTCATCTGCACTTGTCAAGACGCCTTCTTAAGGATCTGCAGGAGTAACCAGTCTTTGCCAAATTGTCTCACTACTTCTGTAGCGGAGAGACCATAAGGTGCTGGCTCCAGACTCTTGTGCTTGATCAGTTGAAGGGTTCTCTGGCCATGTGTTTGTACTTTGCAGGAGAAAGGAGGACTCAGACTCTGTTTGGCTGAACCAGCTCCCTCAGCCTTTTCTCACGGGTCACATCATCAGCTGGGTTGTTTCCAGAATTCCAGAATCAACATATCTCCACACATGTCCTTCGGTCAACTCCTGAATCTGTGCCATATGAGTACAGAACCAACAAAGACCTTGAATGGGCAGGATTCAGATACCAACTAGATCAGCACTGTCGTCGAGTCAGACGACAGGATCAGCCAGTCGATGTTGATCGTAAGTTCTCCTTTTAGAACCTGTGCAAGTTGTGCCCCAGTGAGGGCAGCACAAAGTTCTAATCTGGGCATCGAGTGGGACCGCCTGGGAGCGACTGAGGAGTCTGGACTTTGTAGATGTTGCGCATTGTGGGAACACTATACTCACTACACTGGACTACGCTTGTAGCAGACGACATCAGTGTGGAAAAGCCAGCTTAGCCCTAGAGTGGATTCAGGGGTATCTGTCTTGTGCTGTGCTAGCCATAGCTCCACATTAGCTGAGCAGCTCTCTTCTGGCAGATGCCTTATGACCTCAGTTTCATTGCTGGCCCACTGACGTTGCTAAAATCCATCAAATGCTAAGAGGGTTCACAACTTGTCAACCAAGTGCCTTGCCTCAGTGATGATAGGGACACTCTGGAGGCAATTGTCCACGTAAAAGCACCTCTCCACTGACCTTGGAGCTGTAAGGCAAACGTGGCACAGCAGGGGCTACATGTTATTCCAAACGGTAGTACCTGCCACTCAGACTGTCAGAGGTTCACCTGTAGTAACATCCCGCCAGAGGAATCTGAGAAGGGAATGATCTTCTGGGAGGAGGCAAACCTGGTGAAACATGCCCTTAATGTCTCCGCTGATGGCTATTGCATACTCTCTGAAACCTAGCAGTACTCCCAGAAGCGATTCTCCCAACATTGGCCCAGGCAGTAAGAAGGCATTAAGGCTTTGTCCTAGGTACTGGTAGGAGCATCTGAAGACCAGTCCGTTCTAGCCATTGTGGCTGACCATATGGTGTGGGATGTACCATGCCTCACAACCTTCCTGAACAGATACTTCAGGGCCACACATCTGAGAAAGGCACTTCCGTGAAGGACCTGCCTAGATCAGTTTCTCCATCTCCACTTTGTAGACCACAGCCCGCACAGAATATCTTGTCAGTCACTGCTCCAAAACTCGTAGGTTGGGCATGACAGTTTCTCTGATGGCTTGCAGAAGTGGAATGTCCCTCTGGCAGAGCAGCAGGGTGGCATAACGGAGTATGCCGTCGACCTCTACTCTGGTCTTAGTCTCGAGGATGTTGATGGCCTCCTGATCCTACTTTGAGCAAGTGACAAGTTTCTTACTTCGGCATGGGACAGTATCGACTTGTCATAGTCTCTCAATGTGCTTCATCAGCTCGCTCACCTGAGGTGCTACTGTTGTGAATAGACACTGCTGCAGTGTTGAGCAAGGTTACGGACGACACTAGCTGGGCCCTGCAGTATCCAGTCCAGCCTCATGCAGAGGGCAGCAAGTCCTCTTCGAGGTCCCAACCTGACGGGTTAATGGGAGTGATAAGGTGGGGATGATCACTCCCAAAGAGATGCAAAGGCTTTACACCAAGGAGGATTTGGATAGGAAGACCAACAAGGTGCTGTTATTCTTCCTGAGCTGTTTCATGGGATATGTATGGCTAGCCAGTCCAATGAGTGCTGTGGTGAATGCATCTGTAATCCCCAATCTGGTCTTTGGCTATGCAGGAGAGGAAATGAAGAATGACACTGATGCCCCACGGAGAGTATGTACCTCCTGCCAAATCGTGGGTAATGGTAATTCTTCAGGGGTCCCTTGCAACCCTAACTTCTCTGCTGCCTCTGGCAGCAGCATTGTCCTCTTGCAGCCATCATCCAATATGGCATAGGTGTTGAGTGTCCTATTGCCATAGTGAATACCTTGAGGACACGGCTACTTTCTGTTGGTCAGTCTACATACAGCACCTCGTTGTTGTTAGCACTCTTGGTGGCCTCAAGTTGACCTCATGCAGCACCTGGAGGTATTTACCTTGGCAGACACTACTTGGCTTTTTCAGATTGCACTGTGCAGCTTGATGTGACCACGCACAACGCTAACACCTCTTGTAGCTCTTTATCCACTCAGTTAACTGATCCTTGGTCAGCCTGGATACTGCAGTACACTGATTGAGATAGTGCTCCTCGTTATTGCACAATGGCCTACACTGGTTTCCCTCAAGGGGGGCTGCCTGAGCCTTGAACCTCTGACTTCTTATCAATGTCCTTCCCACCATGGAGAACAGTAGTGGGGCGATTACTCTATCGACTGCAACTCTGCTTCTCTTTCAGAGCCTAAGGTCCTCAACATTCCCACCAGCAACTGTACCTGGAGTGCGAATTTCTCAAAAGACTGGAGTCCTGATGGAACGTTTGCCGCTAGATACATGAGGGACTCATGGGAGCATTGGAGAGTCGTGTGCCTGGCGATCCTTTCCATTGAGGAGCTTTACATATTCGGAACCATGAAAACGGGCCATCTGCTGATTGGATTAGGCATTGCCCTGGTGTATCGCAAAATTCGGAAGTCAGAGACAGCAGTCAAAGGCCCCAAGCGGCCCGACATGTTTGAAGCATTGGGCAGAGCTATTGGCGCTCAGACTGTGGTCATTAACCGCAATATGGATAACATCTTGGAGAAGCTGGTGGCTTTGCAAAGGCGTATGGATCATTTTTGTGACCAGAATGGACAAACAGAGTAAGTCATGTCCATTGAAATGCAACTACTCGCCCTAACCCAACAATCATCTAATCTGCATTCCTGCTCTCCTGGCACCGGCCTTGGCCAAGGCTGCTGCTGAAACAACTCTCCCTGAGACAGCTGCTGCGAGACACTCTGAACTACTTCTCCTCCTCCCTTTCTTCACGGACACCCGGTGATTGTTGATTCTGACTGGGACCCAAGTTATCAAGTTTACACAGGGGGTGCCGGCCAGAGCACTTCTCAAAGCCAATCAGAGTATAGGTCAAGAAAAGACTGGAGGCTGATATTTCATCTTCTCTCTATTGTGTGTATGTATGTGTGTGGTTTCCAATAAGAAATAATAACAAACACAATTTAGGTTAGGACAAATAAACATATCCATAAACTAAGTTACTCTGTTACTGTCACCAGACTGATATAAACAGCAGGAATCAAATAAAGTTGGTAATCAAAGATTACAATCTTTCCCATTACACCAGTAAGCATAGTACTAAACAATCTGTGGACAGATATCTCAAACTTGTCAAGTCACCATTGGTATTAACGCAACACTTCCTGTAACGGAACTGGCACAGCGCTCTTATTGTGAAAGTCCTAGCATGCCATTTCCGGTGACTAATTAGCGTTAGCTTTGAACATCGGCCAATAAAACATTACTTTATACTAATCACTCCACATTTTAGTGCAGTGATAACACTCTGTTAACTGTACTGAAATTGGACAATGAACATACAAGCATAATTCAACATGAACTTGACGCATTTACACTCAAGCTGCAGGTACCGGTGAGCGAGGTGGTTAATTAGCAGGCTAGTAATTAAAGTTCCGCACTCTCGTCTGCAGCGACTAACAAAGGATAGCCACATCAACCCAGAAATATAACAGGTCATACACTTGTCATTCATGCACATGTTACTTAAACTGGAATTCGGTCCCACACAACTGTAGTCCACCATAGACTAACATACACACCCTGCAAGATTAACACTTAAATTAACAGTGATTCACAATTAATTAAAGGCATTTAAACAACGACTGAATACTATAACTCATGACTTTGGGGCCTTTTCTACAACTTCAGTGGTAATTCAACCGAATTCCATGCTTCATGCTTAGAATCTTCTTTCATGTATTTATCTTGTTCTCCTGTCTTCTCAGTGCCAATTCCTTCATTGCTCACCTTACTTTGGATTTCTAAGCCAAGGATCTTGCTTTTTTCTGTGGATTCTGAGACACCTACCTGCTCTCAAACCTAACCTCCAGGAGATGGAGAACTCAACTCTTAACAGGACATTAAAGCTGTCTACAGAGGATTTTGATCCCTTAGGAGGGCATACTGTCTGGCAGGTAACAATGTTTGCAACATTTTCTCAGTACATAATTTTCAGACCCTTCTATAAGAATTACATGGCTTTAGCAGCAAGTTAGTCTATATACAAGACAAACAATTGGCTCCATTCTTTACATAGTTTCTACTAAGCTCCAATAAATTCATAGCTTTTTTTTTAGACTGGTGACAATTGTTGTTCAAGCTTTCTAAATGTATGTGTTTGTCAGACATTACCTACTTTCTTTTTTTTTTTAAGTAAATCTGGAAAAGAAAATCATCTATCAATATTTTTTACAGTTTATCCAAATGATATCACATAGTATATTTTGAGACACTTACTGACATTTTCCAAAAACAATGACATTTTCTGCTTCACTGCTTTTTCAATAACACATGGCTCTGTTTCCAACAACTATATTTTGGGATTATGAATCAATACAAGGAAATCACACCAAAACACACACATTTACTGTGTTTACGTCTTTCTCCTCTTATGTCTTCATCCTCAGGTCATCATAATTACCTTCCTCACTGGAACACTTTCTCTTGTCACTGTTGTTGGGAACATCCTAGTGTTGGTTTCATTTAAGATAAATAAGGCACTGAAGACGGTGAACAACTACTACCTCCTCAGCCTGGCATTTGCTGACCTGACCATTGGCACCTTGTCAATGAACCTGTATACTACCTACATCATAATGAATCAGTGGGCACTGGGGCCAATGATGTGTGACTTATGGCTTGCAACAGACTATGTGGCCAGTAATGCCTCAGTAATGAACCTGCTTGTCATCAGCTTTGACAGGTAGCGGAAATCTTTATTGTTGACAAAAATGCAAAGCACAGTTACACTTATTGTCTATGTTAATACTGTTTATTTTTTTCCCCTGTCCTCTTAGATATTTCTCTGTGACCAGACCTTTGACATACCGGGCCAAACGTACAACAAAGCGAGCAATGGTTATGATTGGATTAGCCTGGTCCATCTCTTTTATTCTTTGGGCCCCAGCCATATTATTTTGGCAGTATGTTGTGGGTGAGCGGACCGTTCAGCCAGATGAGTGCTACATCCAGTTCTTGTCTGAGCCGATCATTACATTTTGCACTGCTATTGCTGCATTCTACTTACCAATGACTATTATGGCAATTCTGTTTTGGAAGATTTACCAGGAGACAGAGAAACGAGCTAAAGATGTACAAGGCCTCAAAGCATCTGCGTCAGGCACCAACCAAAAGCAGACTCAGAGTCAAGGAAATGGCAGTGTAAGTGGAGAAAGCAAAACTAATACTCAGAAGAATTTAACAGCTATTCTACACCAGATGAGCTCCCAAAACTCCCAAAGCAGCTATGAACTTTATCTGCCATCTTCAGAGAGAAACAACAAAAAGGATGCCATCTTGCCAGGAGGAGTAGGAAGCAGAGGGAGATGCAGCACATTCTGTCTCCAGTTTTCATCTCTTCTGGCAGGTTGTCATGCATCCAAGAGGTCCTTCAACAACACAAATATAGTGGATAAGGCAGAGCACAGCAGTTGTACCTGCTTTGACAATAATGAGGTTTGTGCTTCAGGGGGCCAAAGAGGTTCAGAGGTGGAAGCTGATGTTGCAGACCCATCACAGACTTCAACAGGTTGGAGACAGCCCTATTAACTGTTATTTGTTGGCATGACATATAAAAATGTATTTATGATATAAAATTATTTTAATGCTATCTATCTATCTATCTATCTAGACCATCATACATCTGGAAAGATGAATGAACAACCACAATCAACCACCAAAAATCAAACAAGGTCAAATCCTGTTACCGCCTCTTCACTTGACCAATCACATGCAGTCATGATCATGAAAGATACTGCACTGGCCAAATCCTTTGCTTCTAAAGCAAAAATAGAGATAAACATGTGCAGGAATGACAAAAAGGCAAATGAGAAGAAAGCAGCTCAAACACTAAGTGCCATCCTGTTTGCATTCATTACAACATGGTTACCATACAATATCATGGTGTTGGTCAACACTTTCTGTCAGGACTGTATCCCTGAAAATCTCTGGGCTCTTGGCTACTGGTTGTGTTATGTTAACAGCACAGTCAACCCCATGTGCTATGCACTGTGTAACAAGACCTTCCAGACGACGTTCAGAGATATTTTAATGTGCAAGTTAAATCACAGAAAGAACAAGACTTGTCTTCATCAGAGGCAGGCTGTTGCATTTCGGATGAAAGATCCATTGTAGATCCATTACATGGATTAATTTTTAAAACTTAATTTCCTCTTACATATTCAGCATATAGAGTGGGAGAGTTGTACTGGATCAAACAAACATATGTCTTATGGAAAGGACGCTAATATAACTTTTTTCTATCCAAACCTATTCTAACCTGGTTTATTTTACCAAGAAGTGGCCAAGGCCATTTTGTTTGTCTACACATAGAATGTATATACCAATGAAAATAGTAATCAGAGTCAGATGTCAAGCCAGTGCAATGCCACAGACGGCTGCAAAAAAATAATTCCTAATCATTTTGTAATAGGTTTACAAACTCACCATGAATTATTTCATATTTCACAAACAAAATACTGTATCATGAACTACATGACTTTTTCATAGAGACACATGCATAATATTATTAACATTGAAAAAATCTTTCAGTATACTTGATATGTTCATAAGAAATGTACTTAGAATATTCATTATTCCAGAAAATCTAATGTTTCTACATCTAATAACAGAAATTCTACCCCTTGGCCAAGTATTCAATTCAGGAAAAAAAATTGATAGTCACATTTAAAAAGACATATAAAAATTCTACATAAACCCCATTAAGAAGTTGATAAAGTTGTTTTAACTGTGATCTCTTAAGTATAGCCTTTGCCTGGCAAAGGAGCAACTGCACATTTGCCCCCCCTGATCCTGGTCAAGGAGAAAAAGATAAACAAGCAAAAAAAAAAAAAGCATAAAGCTATCAATGTTGTTTGTCAAAGTAGGGATTTTAGACTTTGGCTGCTTCCATCTAAATAGAGACAGAAATATTTTTTATTGTCCTATTGTGCGCCAATAGTGAAAACATGCATGTAACAATCACCTTCTTTTAGTCCTTTCAAACCATAGTGCAACTAAACAGGTGTGCATATTCTTTTTCAAGCTGAAAACTTTGAATAAAGATTTGACAGCCAGTTTTCTAGATGTTGAGACCTTTGTTTGACATAATTTATAATGACTGTAATACTCAAAGTTGCCAGTCTTACGTATATCTGGCTGATAACATCAGTCCTGAGACAAGTCCTACCTTCATAAAAGTTCCAATTATGTTGAAATAGTTTAATTCAATGTGCTTTAGTTTGTTCAGATTTATAATGTTTTATAATGAGAGGTGTACACTATCATGAGTGATATAAAGAAGGTGAAATAGTTTTTTGTTAGTAAATAAACTGACAGCTGGATGTAAAATATGTAGCCTATCATAAAAATACCCCTATTTCCATCACAGCAAAAAAAATGAGTGTTAGTGTGTGTAACTTGATTCAGATTCAGTTTAATGAACATGGTTTCAGAGACTTAAATGGAATTAAAGCTGCAAGCAGCCATGAACGGGCCCTCGCAGGTGTGCACATCGGGGTATGCGCTGGAGTCCGTCCGATGTGCACCGCACAGCCGTCCATCAAGTGTAGAGCAGGATGTGAGAATCCTCACCAGGTGTATTACCACCAGGCGTAAAAAGTGACGTTTTTGGCCACCAGTAGGTGATGCTATAAGCCTGTGTAAATTTGGTTATATGTATGCGTTCTGGTTGGAGCCTAACTGCAACAACATATGAAGTCTGGGGTAGATTGGTTAATGCATGTGGGAGTTATAAGCTTCTTTGTTTTTCATGGCGAGTAATGGCCAGTCATCAAACTTTGAGGTTTGAGAAAGATGTCGATAACTTTTAGTCCCCCATGGAGTAACATAGCCAAGTTTGAAGCCTGTAGCATGAAATGTGTAGGAGGAGTTCGATCAAATGCGAGGTGTGGAAACGGGCAAAAATGGCGCCAAAACGCATGTTCCACTCAAAATGGCCGACTTCCTGTGGACCTGGCACCATGGTGTCCATAGGTGTTTTTGTGCGTCTGGGCATGACAAAGGTGAGTCCCAAGTTTTGTCAGGGTACGGCAAAATGACC
Source organism: Leuresthes tenuis (assembly GCF_036924035.1). Taxonomy (NCBI): domain Eukaryota; kingdom Metazoa; phylum Chordata; class Actinopteri; order Atheriniformes; family Atherinopsidae; genus Leuresthes; species Leuresthes tenuis. Next base: position 31,217,166 of record NW_027325374.1, on the reverse strand, counting down.
CCATTCGTTTGGCGTAATTGCAATGTTGTAGGTGGCACTACAGAGCCATTTTGTGCCGTCAATGTTCGCGAACGCCAAATTGCTCCGTTTCCCCCCATGACTGGCGTCCTTGCCAAAATTGGCGTGGTTTGGAGGAGGTTTCGTAAACAAATAATAATAACGCCTTCAGAAACAATAGGGCCTTCGCAGTTCACTGCTCAGGCCCTAATAAACAAAATCAATAGCTTATGAGAAAGTTTTGTATGAATACAAATCAGCAGTGATAGCAGATGGTTGCTTGATTGTAGTATTTACTATTGACTGAATATAATTTTCTGTTCTATGTATTTTATAAAGCAGCTCTTAGTATTGTGTGACCCTTGCAGTGTGAACATCAATAAAATATAACAGAGTAGCATGAAACTGTAAATATGGATTAGAAGTACACATTTGGAGTACTGACTCTATCAACAATCACCAGGTGTCTGTGAAAAAAGGGAGGGAGGAAAAGTAGTTCAGAGCGTCTCACAGCAGCGATCTCATGGGGGGGTTGTTTCAGCAGCGGCCTTGGCCAAGGCAAGAGACAGGAGAGCCAGAATGCAGATTAGATTATGATTGTTGTGTTAGGGCGAGTAGTCATATTTCAATGGACACAACTTACTCTGTTTGTCCATTCTGGTCACAAAAATGATCCATACGCCTTTGCAAAGCCACAAGCTTCTCCAAGATGTTTTCCATGTTGCGGTTAATGACCACAGTCTGAGTGCCAACAGGTCTGCCCACTGCTTCAGTCATGTCGGGGCAGCTTGGGGCCTTTGACCGCTGTCTTCAACTTCTGAATTTTGCGATACACCAGGGCAATGCCTAATCCAATTAGCAGATAGCCCGTTATCATGGTTCTGAATATGTAAAGATCCTTGATGTCCTCAACGGAAAGAATCGCAAGGCACACTCCTCCTTCTTCTTCTTCATATTACAAAACAGTTTTACTTCTCTGTTGTTTTCACAGTGCACATTTTGCTGTATACAATTGTGAGATCATGTGTTAACTGTTGTGAAAAAAATAATATCTTACGCTTGAGTGTTCAGTATTGTGTGCAAACCTATGTAATAGAAAACTGCTGTTTTAACCTGTTTTAATTAGCTCAAGAGCAATACAATAAAAGTGAAATATAAAAATCAGGACTCCAGAAAATCTTTTTAAAGATACAAACATTTTATGTAATTTACATGTTGAGTAATAATCAATATGTAAACGTGGTGCAATAATAATGCCATCAAGTGCTTTCAAGGGAAATTGCTGGGTAGTAAATACTGTACTCACATTATTTTATTTCAAAATTCAATTCTTAAGACAAAAAATATAGGTGCTAATGCATTATTGTAGCACTGTCATTGAGGAAGAGCTTCAAAGTTGATTTGTGGGAGGATTCAGCAGAATCGTAGAGCAATCATAGAGGGGGGCTAAAGCCTATCCCTACTATTATGGGGCAAGAGACATAGTGCGAGACAAGTCACTATTCCATCACACGGGTAGAATATGCTAAATGTTTTAGCTAGATTCCTGTGAATGGGAATCATTTCATCCCTCCTTCCTCTCAGTCTAATGGCTTTGTGTATGGATAACCTGGCAGCAAGTGCAGTTTTCTGCTGAGAATTTACTTATCTAGTGTTGTTGGTTAATCCACATATTTTAACTGTTTACATAAAGTAATAAATAGTTAACAGTGATTTAGAATTATTATGAAACGCTGTTTAAAGCAAATTTACAGCACATAATTATTGTGTAGGGTTTCAGTCAAACAAACCTATAGCTGAAGATGATAAGTTATATTTCTAATTGTTGTTTCTAATGACCTTTCTTTTCTTAGAGCAAATAAACTACATCCAGTCAAACCTCAGTTTTTATTTGCCCTAGTTTTTCTACGATTCGGTTTTCGACGACTTTTTTTGTCAAAATTTGGTGCCAGTTTTTGTACATCGGCTCGGTTTTCGTACAGTTGAAAATAGTCCGTACCAAACTCATCCGCCTGCCTGTGTGACTTGGCCACTCCAAAGGGATTCCCCTTCCAAACAATAACCTCTCCTCCTTCCTCCCCCTCCTCGCCATCTTCTATACGCCAACAAGAGTATTCATAAAAGGTGAAAGTGATGTTAAATGTTCATTTTTCCATTTCATTTATATTTATTTCTCATTGTTTTCTGTATGTAAAAGTATAGTTATTCCCTATCACATGTATAGCATTTTGTTAATATTTTTGGGTGTCTTGAACAGATTAATTGGATTTACATGATTTCTTATGGGAAATATTGCTTCAGTGTTCGTACATTCGGTATTCAGACTTTTACAAACAGATTAATCATGAAACCTGAGCTTACACTGTACTTCACTTTCAGTGAGCTGTACTTCCTTTTTACCTTCTATACATTGCATTACATTACATCCAGCGAGCAGATGGTGTCCTATAAACAGTAACAACACAATGAGTTGATTCAGCTGCCACAGGATCAAGAACATATCAGCAAATACTAATAAATGCATACTTTATCTCAGAGATTTACACAATTTTAGGAGCATATCATGAAATAAAGACAAACAACTGGCATACTTTGGTTTAATATTAGTGCTAAAAATGATCCAAGAGAAATCTTGAAAGCAACAAGACACAAAAATCAACTGAGGTCATTGTGTAATAGAACCTTAAAGTATATTCCTGAAGCATTTACTGGTGGGACTAGGCCCAAGGATAAGGCACATTTCCATTATATTGCGGTAAAATTTATCTCCCGAGGAAAATTATGTTGTGATCAAAAGAACAAATACCATTCTTACTTTGTTGTGAGTTCTATGAACATTGGAATTGAACACATATTTTACCTTTCTATATAATTCTAAGCATTTCCATTAGAATATATTTTTTTGAACAGATAATCCAATATCCAGGCCCTAAGAGCTGTATGGGTGTACTAGCACCATGGGTGATGTATACAGGAGTCTGAGGATCATGGGAAATGTAGTTATAAACTGTATCATTATTTGCAGTAACAAAGCATAAGAGAAAGTCCAACTAAGTGGAGAGTGCACATCCTATCCCCTCAACAACCTTCTCATCAGCATCTTTACTCCTCTCAGGACGTGGCTTTGTCCCCCTCCCAGTTGCTGTCCATTTCTCCCAGTCTTCCTCCCTGTTAGAGTTCCAATGAGCACATAGTGCTTGCGTCATCTCTTTCAGCAAATGGAGAGAAGGAAGAAGGGAGGGGTGGAGGGTACGGCAGGGAGAGAGAAAGAGGAGGGTGCTGTATGTCTCTCCAGCATCAGTAATACATCACTGCCTTCGTCACCGGAAAACAAGGAAGATCATCGCACCACAGCCTAAAAACAGAAAGAAAAAGGAAAGAAAGAAACACCATCGTCAGCAACCGCAGCAGATCCTCCAACACCACTGGGCACACATCCACAGATTAGGCCGCAGCGGCTCAAACTCTAATAGGCAAAGACATAAAAAACCTTCCTCAGACAGGAGGAGCGTTCCAGGACATGACCTAAAAGAAGAAGAAGGCAGCCATTGCACCATCTGCTTGATCATGGGAAATCAGGAGGCAAAGCAAAAGGCAAGCAAAAAGGCTGCGGCATCATCTGGAAGTTACCCTTCATTGGATGAAGGATGGAAAGAAGGAGGAAGTGATTTGACAAAAAAAGAGGGAAAGAAACTCTATGTTAAGTATGGAGGTAAAGGAGCATGCAGTGGTGGAGGAGGAGGGGGAATGCATGGCACAGGACCAGGCAAAAAGAAAAACAAATCAGAGTCCAAGTCCTCTGTTTTTTCCATCCGGAAAAGAAAGAGCAATATGAAAGGGAAAGGAGACATATGCTCATCAGTAACAGGCTCAAAGGAGGATGTTTTACAATCTCAAAATGATGAGTTGGATAGTACCAAAATACGTGATGTGTCTGTGGATGAGTTAGGACAATCAGACACTGAGGTTGCATTTCCCGACGTCAAAAAGAAACCACAACAAGGGAACAGGGGAGGAGAGCAAGACCAAGCAGTACACAGGAAAGCCTCGACAGCAATAGCCTCTCCTACAGAAGAAGGAGGACAGAAGGGAGGCAGCTCAGAGTCGGATACAGATATCTACAGCTTCCACTCTGCAGCTGACCATGAGGATTTGCTTGCAGACATCCAGCTTGCTATTAGGCTTCAGCATCAGCAGCATGATAGTGGGGTTAACGCAGTCATGGAGGCACATGCAGAAGGAGGAGGGGATCTGAGCTGTGGAGCAGAAGAGGGGAAAGAAAAGCATAGTAATGGGTTGGTGCTTGACCTGGCTCCAGAATTAGAGTTGGGGTCTGATGCCCTGTCACTCCTAGAAACAGGAACTCCCTCTGGCTCTGTCAAGCACACAAACATGCCTTCACAACCACACCTATCCTTCCATACAGCGATGCAGCAGAAGGTGGAGGACATGGAGGAGGTGGGGTACCCAGAGCTAAATGGAAAGGGGCAGAAGGAGAGAGAAACCTATCTTTGTTTTGTCACAGGCACAAAAGACGAGAATGCTTTGCTGCAGCAGCACCCTCTCGCAGTCATCTCCATGGCTACAGCAGGGGGGGCAGCAGTCAGCCCTGTCACCATGACAACCTGTATTAACAGCTCCCCTGAAGTCACATGCCTGAGTGCTGGCTCTGAGCTTAACTACTCTGCTGCTTGCATCAATGCCTCCCCCTCCAACCAGCCGTGTAGGAGAAGCAGCATTAGCCTCACTACAGTGAACCACAACGAGAGCCCCAAGTTGGCCAAAGAACTCCTCAGGTCCACCCACTCCTCCAACTCCACTAGCCATGTGGTGAAACCCTACCCTCCTATCTTCCCATCTTACATTAAGACCACTACCAGACAGCTTAGCTCCCCTGGGCACTCCCCAGCCCTGTCTCCCTCCCACAGCCCTCTGTCACCACGCAGAACCCAACATAACCTCCACAGGTACTTGACTGCACTTGGTCTTTTTTGATCATTCACCTTTGGCATGTTTGACAGCACTCAAGGTATGGTAGATAGACTGCATTTTAAATTCATAATGGATAAGGTGTAATTTCATTTTATACGTCTTCAGTCCTCTGTCTTTGTTATTTTATTTTGGTAATAATGACATTGCACTCTCCAAGTTGATTGTTGAGATTATCACACAAAGCAAAGTTTCTAAAAAAGTAAAATTGTGTATAAAAAACTGTGACATGATTAGATAAACAAGTTTTCAAATTAGCCAGATTAATTTTGAAAATAAAAATAAACACTCAAATTATTACTCAGATTATATGTTTTCATATATATATATATGTATATGTATATGTGCTAAATACCTGGGAGTTGGACCACACAATTTCCTAATTCTCATTTTGATGTCACCTAGAACCAATAAGTCTTGTGAGGACATATTGCACAGTTGAGATGCTATCATGTTGACAAATTCTGTCAATAGATCTGTAAAAGTATTCAAGATGATAACATCACATCAACACAACTCACTAAATGGAAACAACATTATTTTCTCAAATAAAAAAAATAAAAAAAATGGGACTTCTTGTCTCATGTGAAGGTATTCAACCTCGTGCCACATAAGTCAATGTTAATGAAACACTTTTTCACTCCAATTCAAATAAATGTATTTTGATAAAACTTTATTCAAATTTAATTAAATATCTCAATATGGATTATTATTATAATTAATGTTAATTAATGTCTTTTTTTCAAAGAAAAATACATTTTAAGTAAAAAAAAAAATGTAATTGAGAAAAATCAGTTGAAAAAAGTGTGAGGCAAACATGAATGGATTGAGGTTTTGTTTTTCCAGCTTAAGTTAAATCATTAAAAGACGGCGATAACACCAGTTAGGTTAGAGCCCAGGACTCTTAAAAACAGGTTCTTAAAAAAAACAGGTGTGAGCAGAGCTGAAACAACAGCTTTGCCACACATGATTTAAATGATCAGGTCGTCATCAAGCTCTGCAGTGGCCTGATAAGGAGACATTCATTTGAATCAGGTGTGTTGGAGGAGGGGAACATCGAAAACATGCAGGGCAGTGGGTCCCGAGGACCAGGGTTGAAGAACACTGATCTCAGGCGTCGATGATGTCATTTACCACTTTAAGAGCTGCAGTTATTGTACGGTGCTTTTTTACAAAAAACATGACTGGTGCTGTGAGATGTAGCGTTCTAGCTATGACACTAATTCTTAAGACCTCGTTTAGAAATAGGGCACCACCTACCATTTATGCTGGCAGGAACGTATGAAAATATTTACATTAAGAGTTGTTACTGAAGGTTAGAATTCTCTCCGAATTGACCGGAATTACTTAAGAAACATGAAACACGGATCGATTACATATATATGGTCATTTATTTAACATGGGGGTAAGACAGTACGTATGGTAATGAGGACATAACACCAAAGATTCAATTCAATAGCCCAAGGATAAGAAAGACATGGGACTTAATATTTCTAGAGCGGTCTCTGGCTAATTATAGGGATGAGTTTACTGCGTGAATGAAAACTTGGTTATTTTAACTCGGCCCTATTTATTACCAAACCACAGCCGATGCTCCTTGAGAGGTAGACAAGGGTGGACCTTACTTTGAGCAGAATCCAGAGAATTTGACCGCCGCCTTCCCAAGAGTTTGGATCATCGGATAAGCGAGTACACGAGCGGAAGCTGGTAGATTCTCTTTTTCCGATGGAATGGTGGCCGTTGGAGCAGCTCAGGATCCTTGGAGCATGCGGTCCAGTCTCTGGTTCTGGTTCGGCTTGAAGGCACCTGATGCGGTATCTCGTCTCCCCTTCTTGCCGACGGGTGCGGGCAGGTGGCTGAGTGGCTTTTGAGCGGGGTCGAGTCAAAAATAACCCCAACAAAAATAGGGTTTTCAAATAAACTTGGTCAAAAAGAGGGATTATTGGTTGAGTCTGCCCCGTGGATTTTGCTTAGGAAATGAGCATCTCAAAAAGGTAACAAAAATGAGAGAAGTGAAATAGTCTAAGTAGAGGGTAAATAAGTGACAAAAATGGAAAAGGAGTCTAGAGTCTGAAAGTGTCAAATAAACTATAACTGAAACAAACCAAATAAAATAAAACTAAATTAAACAAAAACTAAAGAATGAGGAGAAAAAGACTCAAAACTACTAGACTGAAAAGAAAACATGACTGGTGCTGTGAGATGTAGCGTTCTAGCTATGACACTAATTCTTAAGACCTCGTTTAGAAATAGGGCACCACCTACCATTTATGCTGGCAGGAACGTATGAAAATATTTACATTAAGAGTTGTTACTGAAGGTTAGAATTCTCTCCGAATTGACCGGAATTACTTAAGAAACATGAAACACGGATCGATTACATATATATGGTCATTTATTTAACATGGGGGTAAGACAGTACGTATGGTAATGAGGACATAACACCAAAGATTCAATTCAAGAGCCCGAGGATAAGAGAGACATGGGGCTTAATATTTCTATAGCGGCCTCTGGCTAATTATAGGGATGAGTTTACTGCGTGAATGAAAACTTGGTTATTTTAACTCGACCCTATTTATTACCAAACCACAGCCGATGCTCCTTGAGAGGTAGACAAGGGTGGACCTTACTTTGATCAGAATCCAGAGAATTTGGCCGCCGCCTTCCCAAGAGTTTGGATCATCGGATAAGCGAGTACACGAGCGGAAGCTGGTAGATTCTCTTTTTCCGATGGAATGGTGGCCGTTGGAGCAGCTCAGGATCCTTGGAGCATGCGGTCCAGTCTCTGGTTCTGGTTCGGCTTGAAGGCACCTGATGCGGTATCTCGTCTCCTCTTCTTGCCGACGGGTGCGGGCAGGTGGCTGAGTGGCTTTTGAGCGGGGTCGAGTCAAAATAACCCCAACAAAAATAGGGTTTTCAAGTAAACTTGGTCAAAAAGAGGGATTATTGGTTGAGTCTGCCCCGTGGATTTTGCTTAGGAAATGAGCATCTCAAAAAGGTAACAAAAATGAGAGAAGTGAAATAGTCTAAGTAGAGGGTAAATAAGTGACAAAAAGGGAAAAGGAGTCTAGAGTCTGAAAGTGTCAAATAAACTATAACTGAAACAAACCAAATAAAATAAAACTAAATTAAACAAAAACTAAAGAATGAGGAGAAAAAGACTCAAAACTACTAGACTGAAAAGAAAACTAAAAACTCTCGAAAAGAAAACTAAAGACTAAAACTTAAACGGCAGCGCGCTTCGCTTTCACTGGCGAGGCGGAGTTTCGTCACTGGTTTACATCCAATGAAATGGCGGGTTTGCCTTTGGGCGTCACAGAGGGGCTTTGATTCTTAAATGAACTTTTTATAAAAGAAAAGTTAATCTCTCTTATCCCGGCATCCCAAAGCACATTCAAAGAATACATTAATACCATACTTATCACACAGGTATTAAATATAAGCAATGTAAACATGAATCAGTAGACATGTTCAAACAAGAGATGACGATGGATTATAGTGAGTGACCAATAAAACTGAAAATGTATTATTCACACGGTTCATTGACTGACGGTTATTCCATCGGTTGGACCTCCAGTTCCTAGTAACACACACACATTTAATTGGCACTAATGCAGTAGTCACCACATTATAAACAGGAGAATAAAAATACAGAATGATTTTAATCCCAAGATTCGCTGTCGCGATCTGTAGATGGCACTGTGGTTCCACAGCACGACGGTCGGGTCCTACGGCGTAATATTAACTTTCCCGGTGTTTCACGTACAGCGTCGTGGAAAGTCTTAAAATAATGCTTGAGCTGTCCTTTTTCGTTTCGTTTTGATGGTGAGTGTCAATTCTTAATTTACAGCTCTTTAGATAAGGATGGTAATGCTCGCTCTTGGTACGCACCCCACTGACCTATCTGGTACCAAAAGGTGGGTCTGTGTTTATCCAACTCAGCTCTGGCCGGCCGAGCAGATGTTAATCTAACTCCAGAATCTTTCAAACGATGAAGGTCCTTGTTTGGAATGTTTTTTCACTCAGTTTCCCATGATTGTAAATTAGGGGGTTTGTTATTTTGAAACCACTCCTAACAGATCAAAGAAAAAGGGTATCTTTTACTGGTCATCACGAGTACGCTACAGAGAGCAGACCAGTTGAATCTAAAAACATTTTGAGTTGTTCCCCAACCAATTTTTCAAGAACTTTTGAAAGTACACACAGTTTAGAGATCGGCCTGCAGTTGTTGATTACAGACGGATTACCACCTTTCAGCAGAGGAATTACATAGGCGGACTTCCATATACAGGGTATCTAATTTTCAGAAAGAATTACAGAATTACAGAAAGAACTAGACAGCTCAGCAGTGAACCAGAGGTTGTTTCTACCCTTTACTCGAAATTTGCATGAAAGGAGCATATTTGTTAATATAATAACTAGATAGAGCTGTTCCTGTGAAACAGCAGTGATAATGCTGCAAAGCCGAATGGGGATAGCTGACCAAGCTAAAAAAGCTGAAAATAGTGACAATTTAGCAGGAAGTTATTAGCTGAAGCTTCAAAATGCCTGAAAGGTATTTTTGAAACGACCTAGAGCTAGATGAAGGAAGAAAACTACAGAAAAGATAAGAAAAATGTAAAACAAAGTAAAAAAAATCAGAAAGAAGAGAAACAATGTAGAAAATGTGAAAAATTAGCAGAAACTCATTTGCTGTAGTTTCAAAAGGCCTAAAAGGTATTTTTGAAAGGAGCTGGATGAAGGCAGAAAACTGGAGAAAAGAGACAATGGACTGGATTGAAATGGGTTGAAGTAATGAAGACACCTGAAGATGACAAAGTAGCAAAAGAAAAGTGGAATTTTACTGGAAAAGCATTTGCTGGATTCTTAATTAGCACAATATTCGATAAAGAACGTCAAAAGTCAACTGAGTAATAGTTAAAATGGCTGCAGTGTAATATGTAGCAGGGGAGTGGAAGAGAGATGTGTGTAAGCAGCTTCAGCTTAACGAGCTGACACCCAGTAGAACCAGCAGAAATGGCTGAAGGGATACTATGACCTCCTGTGAGAAAACTGTAAGAGTGAGGAAAATAATTTGAAGACTGTAAGAACCAGAAGGGTTAGAGGAACGCAACAATGTAGTTTTTATTTTAATGAAGTAAAAGATTTTTTAAACGGCCCCGAGTTGAACCGGTCTCTGGTGTCATACCAAACTCTCCATTGGAGTTAGCGAGAGAATTTTAAAGGTTTCTCTCGTTTCAAGGCTCATAGCTGAAATTATGTAAATGTGAGCTCTTTAGTAGTTACATTGGCTGTTTCTGTAAGTTAAATTGTATGAAAGTTAGAGGAATTTTTTTGAATATCAGAAAAAGCTGAAAATGATCAGTGTGTCACTCTGCTGGCCTCTCATTCATAAAAATCAAGAATGAGCAAAAATGTTCATGTTTTTGAAACTGTCATATTTCAAAATTGGCTTAATATTTGGAGAAGCTGAACCATTTGGTAATAGCCGAATGTCTTGTGAATATTTTAAAGTTTGAATGGTGTCTATAGCTGAAGGTATGCTGAAGTAGTTAAGTTTGAAAGAGGAGGAAGCTTTTTTTTAACATACCGCCTTTCCTACAGTTCCTTTTAATAGCCTATTTTTTTTACCCAAAACATTTTACACTAATGATATGCCGGCGCAAATACGCCCTAAAGTTTGGCAACAAAATGCAGTAAAAACTTTTATTTATGTTATTCACGGGATTTATGAGTACTCGCTCCAATATTGGGAAGCGCGGATGGGCTTTGCGCGTTTGGCACAAACACACAGCAGTTGCGCAAGGTTTTATACAGCCTGTTGATGTCTTAAGAACCTAACTGGTCACACCAGGGAGTAAATATCATGTAGAGATTGTTTTTACATGGTAGGGGAGCTGAATATATAGCTTTCATCCACAAACCTACGTGAGAGAGCCCGAAGACACATGTGCCAGATGCACAGAGGCATGCGTAAAACACCAATTTTGACCACTTCCTGCTGTTTAGTTGCTTTTTTTAAGTTAACTTTTGTTTCTTTTGAATTTTTGTGCATATCATGGAGCCGTTTTGGTCCATCTTTGTAAGCCTTTTTTTCCTGGATTAAATTTTCGGAAGTTGAAACAAGTGGCATTGGAGTGTGTGATTGAAAACCACCACGGTCTGCTTCTCCTCTAGTTACCGAGGCTTTGTGTTTTTAATTACGCTTATCTGTAAACGTGTTAAGACACGTAAAATGCATGAACAGAAAGAAGGGACTCACCTGCTGAGTAACGTACATTTCCTTATACGGAAAGTCTTGTCGGAATGGTGGGACATTTGCATGTCGGAATAGCGAGATGTCGGTCTGGTGGGATGTCGGAATGAGTGTTGCCATCCGAAAGGATTTACCATTACTTTTAAAGGGAGAAAAAATTGCACAGAAACCTTAATATTTTAAAAAGTATAAAAGTAAGAAACACCAAAAGTCATTGCCAGCATCTCCAGAAAGAGCTGAACATTTTGTGCAATAATGACTGGGGATAGCCAGTCCCAATTCAAATCTCCAGTAAGAGGGATCTCATTGAAATCTACATTTAAAAGCTGATTATTCAAGGCTGACAGGGTCTCACTATTAGCTGACAGCAGCATATAGCAACCCACAACAGTGATAAAGTGACCCAAAAAAAGCTCCAACTTCAAAGCAAAAAATTCAAGTTGCTTAAGGAAAGACATGACTGGACAGTAACATGACATTTCTGTTTGACATATATCGCAATGCCACCACCTTTTTTAGGATGGTCACATCAAAATACATTGTAACCTTTGATGGCAATCTCTCTGTCTGTGGTGGATTTCTTTCGCCAAGTTTCCGATAAGACCAAAATACCAGTGTCGGATGAATTAGTCCAAATTTTCACTTGATCTAGTTTGAGCAGTAACCTCCTGAAATCAAGGTGTATAACTCCAAACCCTGATCTAGATTTAAAGTCACTTGGAATACTGAGACAATCAATATTTGGGCCAGGGTTAAGTTCAATATTACCAGACAGTAAAAGCAAAAGAGCAATAATACATTTCCTTCTTATTGAGTGTGTAGATACAGACTGGTTAAACTTGTGCCTAGACCACAGTCTACTATGGCTTAAGGGATAAGGATCAAATGAAAGCAACCAGTCATAAGCACTAAATAATGAAACAAGATATGGAATGACATCAATTATATGCCCAGATCGTATGAGACAGGACTTAACCGAGAAGATGATCCAGCTTGTGCCTTTTCTGGGATACATAATGTTCAGGAATTGTAGAGACTCCTCCGTGTTTATGAGAATCCCAACTGTTTTTGACCACTTCAGGGTTGAATATGATAAACTGAGAGAAAAATGCCAGGAGGGCGATTACCACAATTGTCATGATGAAATCAGCAGCAAAATGCCGCTTGCAGCCACAGGCTAGTGGGAGTTAGCTGCTCAAAGGTTGGTGAAGGCCACCTGCTGCAAAGCTGATGGCGGCTATCTGCTGCAAGGCTAGTGGAGGCTAGTTTGATGGCCAGGGTGGAAGAAAAATAGACCTCAGGCAGCAGAGCAGGGTGACAGAAGTACGCTTCAGCGCAGGGTGGGTGCAGTGGACTGCAGAACAGGGTAGATTTATTGGGCCTCAGGCTGTGGAGCAGGGTAGATTGAGTAGAGCTGGAGGCTAGTTAGCCTAGTAGGGGCTATATGTTGCATTTTTGGAGAATGGTATTCTGGTGAAGGCTCGTTATTGCAGAGCTGTAGGCTGGTAATTTGATAGAGGCTAGTTGTAGCAGAGCTGGTAGCCTGATGGAGGCTAGCTGTTGCAGATCTCGAGGCTGGTAGCCTGGTGGGGGCAAGCTGTTGCACAGCTGGAGGCTGGTATTCTGTTGGAGGCGAGCTGTTGCAGAGTTGGAGGCCGAAGGTCTGCTGGAAGTCAGTTCGCTGTTACAGAGCTGGGCGTTGATGGCCTGGTGGAGGCTAGCAGTTGCAGAGCTGGAGTCTAGTAGCCTGGTGGAGGCTAGCCATTGTGGAACTGGAGGCCAGCTGTTGCAGAGCTGAGGACTGATAGCCTGGTGAAGGGCTAACTTCTTCAGTGCTGGTGGCTGATGACTAGCTACTGCAGAGCTAGTAGATCCCAAAAAGGCCCAGGCTTCAAACAATTCAAAGGCAAACTAGGCCTCAAACAGTCCTGAGACAACTGGCACAAATATGTCTCAAAAATAAGTCCCAGATATATCGGAATGGGGAAATCAAAAATAGCTTGCAAAGTGTCCCATATTCAAACCTATGTATGACTGACACCAACTTAAAACACAACTTAAAACATTAAAATTCTCAGACCACACAGACAAGGAGTTCAGGTAGCTGCCATCTTGGATTTGTCTTTGGATTCTATATGAAACATGTTTACCTAACTGAAATGTTTTAAACTTGAAAAGTTAATTTTCATTTATGGAAAAAGGGGGTTCAATGAAATATAAACCAGGAAATATGTACAAAATGCATTTGCAAATTGCCATACTTTAATGATCTGGATATTCATTTGAAAGTAAAATGCAAATGTAAATGCCAACAGGACAATGGCAGAATGTCAACAAGCCCGCAGACAGCGCTCTAAGAGCCTTGCTAGCTCTCTGAGTCGTTCAGCTGACTGGACAGAGGAGCTTGAGAGGAGGCTTAAGAGCAGAGAAGAGGGTGCAGGAGATAATCTGTTGGGCTACATAGGAGGAGGCAGTCAGCCCATCTGTGCAACCAGAAGATCCTCCTGTGGACAAGTCTCTCTTTGCGGCTTTCAGGATGTTTTCTCAGGTAAGCAAAGAACGGGAGTCAGTAAACTGGTCTCCAGCTTTACTGACCCCAGCCTCAATTGTCAATTAGAGGGAAAGAGTAATAAAGCAATTGTATGAATTTGTTGATGGTTCTGTGGATTTAAAGATGTTAGTGTTGTATACATCTAATCAAGTCTCTAAATACCTGAGAACACTTGCAGGGATTTAGATTAAAGATACAATCCATAACTCGATCTGTTGGTGCACATTAAAAACATTCTAAAACTAACTCCAGGGAGCTTTGGCACCTGCTACAAAGCAAAAGTTTGCCATCGCTTATAGCAGGCCTGTTCTGACTGGGGACATAGGGGAGGCTATAATTTTGTATCTTATGTTGTTTCTTTGCAGTTCTTTAACGTCACATTAATGTGATTGGTCTTTTGTCTTATAAACTGCATCAACATTCAACCCTGTTTGATGAAAATTACATTTTTATACAGGTAAGTCCCAGCAAACAATGTTATGAACTGAGTTATGTTTCAGTTGCTGTAAAAACTACTATTATTATTTATTATTAGTATAAACAGGTCTCAATGGTGATCACACTTACAGAACTGAGGATACATTCTGATTTCTCTGACAACTTTCAGAGGTGATATAAGACACAACCGGTTATGTTATTTTAACATAGTAAAGACCAAATGTGCACGGGCCTGCAATAAAGAATCATTTCCTTATTTGACTTGTTTCAGCTAAGATTTTTCTATAGTTGATCTAGAGTCCAAACAAAATTATTCTGAAGAGCTCAAACACACAAGTTGTATCATTCATAGAAACTGTTTTGTCTGTTTGTACAGGGGCAGTGAGTAAAACAGCTGAGAATGTAACCCTAAACCTAAGTCCATCCTCTAAGTCCCATGAGCCACCTCTTGCTCCTCAACCTAGAATGTATAGAGCCAAACTGCAAATATTTATTTTTCAATGTTACGTAGCATAATTTGACTCGGGGTACAACAAGACACATACAGATAATATAAGATAAGATAAGTCGTGCACTCCATCTATAAAGGCTTTCTTCTTGTTGTTCAAGCTTGGATGTCGCTGGAAGGCAGTTAAATAATTTTTCATTGTAAGCACAGTGGCTTTCAGTTTTTCAAGCTTTTCTACACATTTCTGTGTAGAGACTGGTGCAGAATGCACCAGCAAATAGTTTAAAACAGCAAAACTGCAAATAGTTTAAAAGCTCATGTTTGCATTTCTTCAGTCAGCAATGAATTGCTGACGCTGTACTCTGCTACATAACAAATCTGTCATGCTGAAAAATGTCCTTTTAATTCTCAGATCATACATTACACTACAATGGAAAGTTTGCTAAAATACGGCTATTAGTGTGACTCAGGCCAAACTTAAACATGGTTATGTATATTTTAAGGTAAATTAATGTATTTGTGGTACATCAGAAACCTAAACACACTCATTAGTACACTTTTGAAGCTATATTTGTTGTCCACAACTGATTGTGTGTGATGTAGGCTATGTGTTTTTTGCATATAATCTAGAGGAAAGAAGAGACATCCAGTCCCAAAGGGTCACCCAAAATGCACAGGGAGACGTATTTTAATACCAAATACTAAAGCATTTACAGCTGTCCACGAGTAGATCACAGAGGACTCAAATGTAGCATTTTAAGCATTAATCCACTTAGCGTTTAAGACAGAAGAGCAGTCCTATGCAACTCAGAAGGTAAGTAGTTCAATTCATAACTCCCTGGACTAGATGTCAAAGTGTCCTCAGTCAAGACACTCAACTCCATGTTGCATGTTGCCTCTGATGAATGTGATAGAGAAAAAGTATTGCATAGCCATTAATACTGCATATGTATTAGTGTGTTTGTGAATGGGTGTATGTGTATTTTAGTGTAAAACTCTTAGTTGTCAACTAGATTAGAAAAGTGCTATATATACCGTGCATTTACCATTTAAAGGTCAATCTTAGAATTAGGAAAATTACTTAGTTGTATTTTGAAACATACTGTATAATTGTTGGAAAGATTCTGGCCAAAACGTCAAAGTCAAAGTCAAATTTATTTGTATAGCACATTTCATGTACAAAACAATTCAAAGTGCTTTACCTAAAATAAAAGCATTGCAGAAGGGAGCGGAAAAAGCTTTAAAAATATATATATAGAATATAAATAGAAAGAAATTAAATTAATAAAAACAAGCAACAGTCTAGATAAGTCAAAAGATACCGTGCAGATTTCATGCATAGACACATGAGAAAAGAAATGTTTTTAACCTGGATTTGGAAATGTCTACATTTGGTGACAGTTTAATCTCCACTTGCAGTTTGTTCCACTTGTTTGCAGCATAACAGCTAAATGCTGCTTCTCCATGTTTAGTCTGGACTCTGGACTGGACCAGCTGACCTGAGTCCTTGGATCTAAGAGCTCTGCTGGGTTTATATTCTCTGAACATATCACAGATGTATTTTGGGCCTAAACCGTTCTGGGATTTGTAAACCATCAGTAGGCTTTTAAAATATATTCTGTGACTGACTGGAAGCCAGTGTAAAGATATTAAAACTGGTGTGATGTGTTCAGATCTCTTAGTCCTGGTTAAAACTCTTGCAGCAGCATTCTGGATGAGCTGCAGATGTTTAATGCTCTTTTTGGAAAGTCCAGTTAAAAGACCATTACAGTAATCGAGTCCACTGGAGATAAATGCATGGATAAGTTTCTCCTGGTCTTTTTGGGAGAGAAAATGTTTAATTCTGTTAATGTTTCTGAGTTGGTAAAAAGCTGCCTTGGTGACAGCTTTGATGTGGCTGCTGAAAGTCAGATCTGAGCCTATCAACACTCCAAGGTTAGAAACTTGGTCAGTGATTGTAAGGCCTGAATCTCAAGGTATTTACCAATGCTGACCCTCTTCTCTTTGCTACCAAACAGAATGATCTCAGTTTTGTCTTAATTTAATTGTAGAAAATTCTCTCTCATCCAGGAGTTTCTTTTTCCTCCAGACACTGACACAGTATGTCTGCTGGGCTGCAGTCGTCTGGTGACAGACACATAAAGTTGTGTATCGTCTGCATAACTGTGATAATTGATGTGAAAGTTCTTCAATATCTGACCCAAAGGGAGCAAAAACAAGTTAAACAGAAGAGGTCCAAGAATTGACCCCTGGGGGACTCCACGAGTCATGGCCACTCGCTCAGATTCATAGCTGCCAATTGTAACAAAATAACTCTGGCCTTCTAAATAGGACCTAAACAGTTAAGGACCGCTCCAGAAAGTCCAACCCAGTTTTCCAGCCTGTGCAACAGGATTCTGTGATCTTCAGTCAAACGCAGCACTGAGATCCAACAGAACCAGGACTGAAACATAACCAGAATCAGTATTCAACCTAATGTCATTTAACACTCTAACCAGAGCTGTTTCAGTGCTGTGATGACGTCGGAAGCCTGATTGAAAGTTATCGAGACTTCCACTTTCATTCAGAATGTCGTTGAGCTGCTTAAATACAACTTTCTCAATAATCTTGGATATAAAAGAGAGATTAGAGACAGGTCTGTAGTTGTTCATCATAGAAGCATCTAGAGTTCTCTTCTTTAGGAGTGGCTTAATGGTAGCTGTCTTTAGTGACTTGGGAAAAATGCCTGATGCCAGTGAGCTTTTAACTATTTGTAGGAGATTACTTTCTACTGAGGTAAAAACAGTTTTTAAAAAGTCAGATGGTATTATGTCCAGAGTGCAAGTTGTTGATTTCAGATGCCAAACTGTTTCCTCCAGGATTTTTAAATCAATAATATTAAATTGTGACATAACATCAGAGTTACTTCTAGGTTTTAGACACAGATTAGTTTTCTTGTTGGTCTGTGTGGCGTGAATGTTTTGTCTAATTGTTTTGATTTTTTGGCTAAAAAAGTTGGCAAATTTGTTGCATTTCTCAGTGGAGGTCTGTGTTTAACTGTTTAGGAGGATTTGTGAGTTTTTCCAACCATAGCAAACAGACTTCGAGAATTGTTGGCATTCTTATTAATCAATTCAGATAAATGCAGCTCTCTGGCCTTGCACAGCTCATTGTTACAACTACGCAGGCTTTGTTTGTACAGCTCATAGTGAATCTGAAGCTTTGTTTTCCTCTACTTATGTTCAGCTTTCCTGCATTCTCTTCCGGTTTTTGACCGTTGTGGTGTTTCTCCATGGTGTTTTCTGTTTGCTTAAGGTGCTCTTGATTCTTGTCAGTGCAACAGCTTCCATTACATTCAAAATTCTTAAGTTGAAACGATCCAGCAGTCTGTCAACCGACATGTACGCTCACTGTTGGTGACATAGCTATGGCCTCCCTAAACTGAGCACTTGTTTTCTCATTAATGTACCTCTTCTTAACTGAGAAGCTGGTTGTTTGAACATTCTGAGTAATCAATAAATCAAATAAAATACAGAAATGATCAGACAAGGCCAAATCGATAACCGCAACAGAAGAAAAATCAACACCTTTTAGAAATGACCAGGTCCAGAGTGTGACCTCGAAGGTGGGTAGGTTCTGTTATATGTTGCCACAAACCAAACAAGTCCAGCACAGAATAAAATTATTTGGCATTACCATCCGTCATATTATCTATGTGAATGTTAAAATCCCCAGTCAAGATAAAATGGTTAAAATCAGTCGAGATAACAGACAATAATTTAGAAAATTCATCAATAAAACGATAAAATGATTAAACAATAAAATAAAACAATAAAATGATTAAGAACAGAATTTTAGGTGCTGTTTCATTAAGAACAGTAGCACTTGTGCTCTCTGTTAACCATGTTTCTGTCAGGAAAAGAAAATCTAAATTGTGTGAAATTATGAAGTCATTAACTAACAGTGACTTATTGGACAGAGATCTAATATTAAGTAGAGCGAGCTTTGTGGAGTTTACACTGGTCTCTGTTGTATTCTGAGTTGTACGTGGTACCATTAACGGATTAGATTTATTCACCCAGCAAGTTCACTGTTTTCGATTCCTTCTTTTACTAACTAATATAGGAATCCTACTGGGTCCCATCTTGTTCTCAGAACAGCTGTCAGTAGTAAGACTACAATAGCAGGGACCCTGAACGCATCGTGGCATGTAATCTTTGTTTTGAACTATGCTGCTGCTCCTTGAACATCCTGCATATCCCCTTGTGCCCTGCTCTGCCAGGACAAATGATGTAAGAGGAGGGAAATGCAGGGTACCCCCTGCGTTTCTTCGTAGATGGTGGTCGCTGGAGTCCTGGCTGGGATAGAGACATCCTTTGGAGACCTTGGGTGATGTTGAGTAAGGGGTCTGGTGAGAGGGGAGGGCTGGGGGTTGTTTGCCTCGCTGCTGTGTCCTTCACCCTTATCTGTACGCTCATGTTTGGGTTTGCCGTCCCAACAGCATGATGTAAGTGTGGACCAAATAATCTGCATCCAGTTCGATTTGGATGCACGCCATCAGGTCTGAAACGCTCCTTACAGTTCAAAAATATATTAAAGTTATCTATGAACTTAATCCCATGGGTGATGCATGCATTTGATAACCATGTGTTCAGGCCAAGAAGTCTGCTGAAAAGTTCAATTGCTTTACCCACCGTAGGAATGGGGCCTAAAATGGAGACATGGTGTGTGCACCATAGTGACACAGTCTCTCCAACAGCAGAGAAAAGTCTTTCGTCAGGATCTCAGAGCCAGTCTTCCTTCTCAGAATATCAAAAGACCCCGTGTGGACAATGATCTTCATGCCATCTGGATGTGTAGACAGAATGGTCGGCAAGATATCTATCAGTTCCCTGACTGATGTATCAGAAAAAGTTATATTTTCTGTCTTTCCCATTCTGACAAGCTGTGTTATAGAGTCCCCAATCAGAATGGTATCTATTTCCTTTTTGTGTGGTATCAATTGCTTCTGTAGTCCTCTTCTTGGTTGTAGCATTTGGGCTTCTCCTGATATTCTGGATAGCCCTTGGCTGAGTTTTGGGGCTATTTCTCTTGTTTTTATTAATTTTTGTATTATATTAATCATTGCACATTGTATTTGGAATCAACGGGTCGTATCTATTATGCAATGGTACTTCAGGTGGTGGAGTGAGTTCTGGAGGTTTAGGTTTCATGCTGGGTTTACCTCTGCGACGGACAACATGAGACCAGGTCCTGACTGGGGTTGATGATTTTGGTTTGGCACCAACACTGTTCCAGTAAGAGATATCAGTCGGACCGGCCGATTTGGGAGCTTCACTAGATATTCCAGTGTCATTTGGACACATCCAGGGAAGTGTGTCAGCCAGGTCTGCAGTGTGAGGCTCCACATCAACTGTTATCCTGTGTAGAAAAGTCTGAGTTAGTCCTTTGGCACATGAAGGCTCCACAGCCTGTACAGGAGCTATAATAGAGTCAATGAATTCCTCACTCGCACGAATTTCTTGCAGCGTTTCAATCCTCTTCTCAAACTGTGTTATCCTCACAGAGAGTCGCTCACACTCTGTGCAGCTCACTGATAATGCAGGGTCAGGAGACATTGTTCTGTCCGATTCTCTTTGCAAACAGGAGGGCTAATACCGTTTACAAATATACACTTAAAAGAAAAAGAATACCAGTAAAAGAATACAATTTTATCAAAGACTAGGTGAAAGAAGTAGAATGATAAAGCAGTAAGCAGCAGGAGGAAGCAGAGACATGTCTGCACTCTTCAGAAGCAGGAAGTAAAGTGTATTAAATGTGTGTTACTATAAGTAGTTTGATGAATAGAAGATAATTAGATCTTGAAAAGGTCAAACTAAATGATGAAACATTCTTCAACATTTAAAATGGTGGAGTTAAAGATCAGGTCTAAGAGATATAAAAATATTTTTTTATGAGATTGCAAAAAAAATTTGAATTTATAAAGCACACCCTGACAGCAAAAGGCCTTTAGACAGGGTTAGCAGACTTTGGAATTGTCCTACACTAAAATCTAAAGGCAAATATCACACATTAAGTCATATAAAATCAGAAAGGACTCATGATAACACATGACATAACATTTAAACATGATTACTAGAAAGCCCTCTTCTTACATGACATTAGCACTCACATTCAATCCTATCTCCTTATCACTCACAAAAGAGTTATGGGTCGTTTAATCAAACAACATGTTTTATTTGTCTTCCAAAAGTGGCAAGTCTTCTGAAATAAATTGTTAGAAACAAAACGATAAGCTGAGGCAGTAGCATACCTGAAGCTGGATATTTTCTTAGAAGGTGCAAGATATCATCTTTCCAGTCAGCTTCTATGTACTTCCAAATTTTTCCTTTGATCAGCAGCATCTTCTCTAGCTTACTCCTATCGTTTCTCAATATCTATATCTTTCTAGTCCTAGCACTCTTGATACAACATCTTCCTGCATGTTTTCATTCGGGCTGAACGTTCACTTCGGAGATTTCTTTCTTCTTTTCTACTTGGGTCTATCAATCTGTTATAAGAGCTCACTCTTGAGCACACCCGAGGTCTTCCTTTTCCACCACTCTTTCAGCCAAGAGCCTCAGGAGCTTTTGTTCACGAATATTACATGTAATTTTTTCCCTGTTGTGATGGATATTTTATTGATCCTGACTGATGTCAGTCTCTAAATCATGTCTAACAGCACTGTCAGTTTATGTAATTCCCAAAAGTATTAGCAACTACAGCATTTAATGTATATGAGCTTGTCTTACATATAATGAACTTTCAGACGTCATTGAGCTCACCAAAGACTCTAGTGTACTCGAAAAAACTCTGCCTGAGACACTGTCTGAAAGACAGGAATAAGCACCATTTCAACAGGAAGAATATGTGCACAAACTTGACTTGCTATTGACATCAGTGATTGGAATTAAACAAACATCTTTATAGAAACTGAGGGATTTCAGAAAATTTCTGTGAAAGATCTTTTTTTTTTTAATTTAAGTATTTTTGAAGGACTTTTGGTTTCCAGATCTGTTAATGCACAAGTCATACTAGTGTCTTTCTCTGCTTCATCACTGGATGTCCAGGTCGTACTCTTTTGGAGAAGCTGTTTCTGCAACAGAAGCAGCAGGAGGAGCCGGAGGAGGCTGAGAGGCTCTGCTCCAGGATCTTGGCCATGGGCCTCCTCCAGCCTTTCACAGACTGCTTCAGAGAGCAGTTAGAAGGCAGCACTGCTCATATCACTCCCATTGCATCAACTAAATTTGATGTATGTAGTTGCACTTGACACACTTTATTTCTCTTGTACTTGTTGTGACTTCTTTATATATTGTCTATTGTGTCTTGTTTATGATTAGAAAGCATGCTTTATTGTCATCTAATCTCATATATACATAATATATATAATATAACATATTTGAATGTGAATATTGTTAGTTTCTGTGAATCTTCACAAAGTAGTTTTATGTTGTTGTGGTCATTATATGTCATTATAGTAATATGTCCTAGGTCCATATTCACAAAATTGCACAGCAGTAGATTTTGTCAATCATGACACAAACCTGTATGCCCCTAGGTCCACAAAGAATAATTTTTTTTAACAATTATTTGTCATTCACAAATTACAAAAACGGAGCCTTTTGCCATTTTCAAAATCTTCTTACCTATAACATTTAACATTGAAATCACTCATATATCATTAGGTAATCAATACAAACAGTTCACTGTGATGTTAATATACTCCTTTAAGTATTAGGGTACTTTTTGAAATTTCCTCCTCAAATGATTATTGAATTCAGTCTTGACTTGGACATCACAAACAAACAGTAGATTGCTCAGATTGGTAAAGCAGAGACAATGTGATCTCTTTGCATCGTACAGTCTATTTGGATACACTTTTGCATGTAATTCTTTATGTATTTAGATTAAGTGTAAGGGCACAGGCCAACATGTTATCCTGTCATTTTACATTCCCAAAAATACCACAAAACATTGACAAAATTATGCATAGTTATAACAAGTGACATGACATGTAATAAGTGCACGATTTGATTTTTAATATCTTTTCTGATTAATTATTATGCCAAGAGCAAAACTGATAACAAAACAAGTCCCTTAAATAATAAATCACAATGTTCTGTAAAATATCACCTCTATAATAAACAGGATGGAAATAAATTCAAGCATTTCCACACCAGAGTAGACAACATTGTCTAATATTTTCTTTAAGAAGCCACAAAATAAAACAATTTGGATTTTAGTTAATTTGATTTTAACTAGGACATGATTTTATTGCAATTATTTGGATTATATTTGGCTGAAATTGGACTATATCTTTGAAAGACCTTAAGATTACATTTGTTGGAATTTGGTGCTGTATAAGTAAAACTGAATTTAATTTAATTGCTGTTCTTATGATGCAGCTCAAATTGCCATGGGCTTTAATGAGCTACAGACATGAAATTGGGCCCAACAACTGGAAAGTGCATGCATTATTGTATGAGCTCAACAAGCCACATGGTGGTGTTGTTATTAAGGCTTAAAAATACAGCTTTTGAAAGGCCACACTGCACGTCATAAGACTACAATTATACTCATGCATTGGTCATTGTTTGAGTGAACTGTGAAGTCAACGCCATAACTGTTTGTAGCAATGCTTTAGGACTGTTGAGCTCACTGCAGTTTTTCTTTTAAATAATAGGCTCAATAGGTTGTACACATGCTTGTACAGATGGATATGTTTGCACACAAATTGCAAAAAGCAAGAGGTGTAGGACAACAATGACAGGACTTTGTGATGTCAGCTTTTGCACATGACAAAGCATGCAAGGTCAAGAAAGTCAACCATACACCTCACAGAAGTCCAATTGATTTCAAATGTGACACGCTGGTCTAACTAAATGCTCGAAAGAGCATATTGAAGACCACAGGGCCTACAAAGTTACTTAGATCAACTTGAAATTTGACACACAATTTTAGCTGAATGCACTGTACAGGAAAGCCTCTTGAACAATCCATGCAAATATGAAGATATCAAATATGAATTTTAGCTTCTGTGCAGAATCCATGAACAGCAAAATTACTTTTGTTTTTTACTTTATCAACACTAAATTTAGTAATAGTATCGTGGAACTACATGATACAAATATATAATAAATACATAATTCTACAACAAATGACCTAGATTTTTCTAGAAAAGTCTGTTATAAGAGGAGCTTCAGAGGAAATTGGCCATAGCTCATTGAATCCTTAGTTCAGTCATCACACTTTTCTTTAGATATGTTGGGCTCGTGTGTAGAAAAAGGGGGACTTAATCTTTTGAAATATGTTACCACATATGTACTATAACATATGTACTTCAAGATATGCTGAAAAGAGATGCACCAAATTTGGTATGTAACATTAGGAGCAAGTGTCAACCAAATAAGAAGTACCTTGTTCATGTGCATGTGGGAAAGGCTTATTCATCTTTACCTTTACCTCTTTAGCTTTTTAATTGTTTGAAGATCTCTAGAACAACATAGAAATTTGAAGTTTGTCAGCATTACTAGATTTTTTTAAAAAAGGAAACCGAATCAGCATTATGGGGGTGCTATGATTAACAGTTACGAAAGTAAATATTCGTCCATGCTCTACACACAATAAGTCTGACTGACTTGAAATTTGCCATATAGTAATAAGACTTTTGTGGAAAAAATTCCACAAAAACATTCATGAAGGAATTTTGGTTAATTTGTGGCATTGAAAGTGTCATGGAGGGAACTCTCGAAGAGGACTCGGGCGCAGAGTACAGGTTCAGCTGACAAACTTTATTCTTGGAACAAAAAACACCTCAAAAGAGGGATGATCGGGTAAAAGCTCTAACTATACTAAAGGAGCTATGAAATACAAAATAGCAAAAGGCCAACCAAAAATCTCTCTTAGCGAGGAAATAAGAAATAACAACAAAAACTAGAAAAGCTCTGATATAACTTAAAGAGCTATAAAATACAAAACGGAAAAAGGCCAACCAAAAAGTCATTCATAACAAGGAATCAGAAAATAAAAACAAAACTAGTCTATGAGAAATAGCAATAAGCCAACCAAAAATACGAGGAACTAGACAGACTTGACTATGAGAAAAGACTTGACTATGGACAACGGGCTGATGTGCAGGACGATCAGACATGACACACTGGCACAGGACAAAGGGAGACGCAGACTATAAATCCAGATGAGAGAAGTGGGGAACAGGTGGACACAATCAGGAATCAGGGAGGACAATCAGAGTGGTGACACATGAGGAAGGACAAGGAATCTGAAACGAGATGAGAGTTAATATCAAAACAGGAAATCACAAAACAAACGTGGAGACAGGACGAACACTCAACTTGACATACCGGTGTGACATAATGTTTTGACTTGGAACACTTTGTGATCTGTGGTACTCTGTACCATTGCATGGGCACATTGACATTGGGTAACTGGATTTTATTGATGATTTTACAGATAAATCCTAAAGTCTATAGAGATATATATTGTCTGCCAAATGTAGCAACAGCAATTTGATGACACTTCACAATACAGATGGACAATAAGGAATCTGCCAAAGCAAGCCAGGATTTTTTTAAAGTAAAGAAAATCAATATTCTGCTCACAGCTCACAAAGAACAATGGATGACAGCTGCAGTAAAGTTTTGCAAAGCACAAAAAAGGAGGAAATTATTTTTTTGATGATGTCCATTTGTTCCAGGCTTCAAGCACTAATTGTTACTGGAGGATTCAAAATGTACTATCTAAGGATAAGCATATTTTCCGATTGTTTTTTTACTTGTATGGTAGACCTCAAAGATTTGAAATGTGATTGTATTTGGTTAGACTATCCATAATTGAGAACATTTTCCATACTTTGTATTATAAGCTGTGGGGACATTTGGGGTTGGTATGAGAATCGACACTGCATATTTGAAAAAGAAATGTATATAAAAGAGTTTTGTCTCTGCAGCATGACCAGTTGTATACATGGGCAGCTGTCAACCAGCCGCTACATTCCCTGGATCCTCCAGAGGGGAAACTACCAAGTTACATCAAGGGACTCTGGCCTCCAGCCAGACCAGGTGGAGAAAGCAGAAATGAACTTAAATCCACAGGGGCAGGTAAGAACAATACTTAACTTTAGCTAAAAAGTTGGAAAATCTTCATATAAAAACATTTATAAATTTACCCGGAACATACACTATATTGCCAAAAGTATTCACTCACCCATACAAATGATTAAATTCAGGTGTTCTAAGCACTTCCATGGCCACGTGTATAAATTCAAGCCCCTGGGCATGCAGACTGCTTCCACAAACATTTGTGAAATAATGGGTTGCTCTCAGGAGCTCAGTGAATTACAGCGTGGTACCATGATAGGATGCCACCTGTGCAACAAGTCCAATCGTGAAATTTCCTCGCCACTAAATGTTCCATAGTCAACTGTCAGCGGTAGTATAACAAAGTCAAAGCGATTGGGAATGACAGCAACTCAGCCACAAAGTGGTAGGCCATGTAAAAAAAATTAAAGAGCGGGGTCAGCGGGTGCTGAGGCGCACAGAGAGCAGAGGTCACCAACTTTATGCACAGTCATTTGCTACAGACCTTCAGATTGGCCTTCAGATTAGCTCAAGAACAGTGCGTAGAGAGCTTCATGGAATAGGTTTCCATGGCTGAGCAGCTGCATCTAAACCATACATCACCAAGTGCAATGCAAAGCGTCAGATGCAGTGGTGTAAAGCAAGCCGTCAATGGACTGTTTCTCCATCTGGCAATCTGATGGACTATTTTGGGTTTGGCGGTTACCAGGAGAACAGTACTTGTCTGATTGCATTGTGCCAAGTGTAAAGTATGGTGGAGGGGGGATTATGGTGTGGGGTTGTTTTTCAGGAGCTGGGCTTGGCCCCTTAGTTCCAGTGAAAGGAACTCTGAATGCTTTAGCATAGCAAGAGATTTTGGACAATTTCATGCTCCCAACTTTGTGGAAACAGTTTGGGGATGGCCCCTTCCTGTTCCAATATCACTGTGCACCAGTGCACAAAGCAAGGTTCATAAAGACATGGATGAGTGAATCTGGAATGGAAGATCCTGGCTGGCCTGACCTCAACCCAATAGACCATCTTTGGGATAAATTAGAGCGGATGTGGGCCAGGCCTTCTCGTCCAGCATCAGTGTCTGACCTCACAAATGCGTTTCTGGAAGAATGGTCATAAATTCACATAAACACACTCCTAAACCTTGTGGAAAGCTTACCCATAAGAATTGAAGCTGTTATAGCTGCAAAAGGTGGGCCAACGTCATATTAAACCCGATGAATTAAGAATGGGATGTCACTTAAGCTCATATGCATGTAAAGCAGTGTTTCTCAATTCCGGTCCTCATGACCCACTGCCCTGCATGTTTTCGACATTTCCCTCTTCCACCACACCTGATTCAAATTAATGGCTCCTTATCAGGCCACTGCAGAGCTTGATGACCAGCTGATCATTTGCATCAGGTGTAGTGGAGGAGGGAGAGATCAAAAACATGCAGGGCAGTGGATCATGAGGACCGGAATTAAGAAATACTGATGTAAAGGCAGATGAACGAATACTTTTTGCAATATAGTGTCTATGTGTATGTATGTAACTTAATCAGATCAAAGCATCACATATTTTACTAAGGCAAAAAAGAAAAAAAAAGTATTATTATTCATTAAGATATCTAGCATAATTTAATCATCAAAACCTCTGGAATAGATATATTATACATATAAATTAATGGTGTTAATAGTGATAGAACTTCTTTCTTACTTGTGAATACAAGACTTACTGTCCACTGAATGACAGTATTGTTGTTCTGCTTTATGGATATTTATTCAAAGGCTATTGACACTATTCTAAAACAGCAGCAAACAACTGGTTGTTTTTGAATATTTAATTGCAAGGGGATATTCTTACCAGAGAATTAACTCACCTTCCCATTTGGAGTCTTGTAATCTGCTGTCATGTATGTAGTGTTGTGGTCCATGCCATGAAATGCAGAGCAATTCAACCACCAAATTTTCTTCCTCTCCATAAATGGTCCATAAATAAATAATGTTTAAGATCAGAGTAAACATTGCTCTTGAGCTTCTAAAACAGACTACAGTTTGCTTGAGAGCTCCAAAATTCCCTTTTGGTTGTCTCTGTTTTGTTTTAACATAAGGGATCAAGGAGAATAGGTGGAAACACTTTGGTAATCAGGGAAGACAATCAGACGCTTGACACGAGAGGAAGGGCAAGATATCTGAAACGAGAGAAGTTAATATTTCAAAATAAAACAGGAAATGACGAGACAAGACATGAAACAACGTAAATCGTGACAGGGTGCCTAAACTTGTAATGTGTACTGGACTCTAATGCTCTCTAATAAAAATCGAGTGTGTAACCTTGTTAACATGTCGATATTATTTATATTTTTGTGTGTTCGTGTGTGTGTGTTAGAAAACACGATTGACCATCACTGCTATGGCTGGGTATTTAGGGGCCTAACAGCGAAGCTGCGAAGGCACCCATTGTGTTAGTAGCTTTTCCTATTATTAGGCGCTGAGCAGCAATGGCAGCCCCTAGAATGCTATAATGGAAAGTTTTGAAACTTGGCACACGTATTCAGGACAGTCCCATGGTCAACGTCAAGAATTATAATGCCCGTACAGTGAACTCTCTAGCGCTACCAACACCTCAAAGTTTGAAGTGCATTCAGATTTGGAGTTGTTGGTCCAAATTTCACAAATGAGTTACCGTTTGAATCCCTGGATCAAGATGAGTCTAATTCCATCAATTTCCGCCAAATTGGATTTTCCGCCATTTTGAATTTTATCAAAAACCTTCAGAAAGCATTTCAGTTTATGCAGATTGTCCAATTTTTCAATTTCGCTTATCAAACTAGGTGGCTACAAAACCAAACAAGAAGTGAGGCCATATCTCGGCAACCATTTGATGTTTTGACTTCAAACTTCTAACACAGACTCATGATCATTTCTGTGAGGGCCAAGAATTTTGATGACCTTCGACCTTTAGGGGGTGCTATATGTAGCAAAAAGGCTTTTTTGCTCATATCTTTGGACTTGTTGGTCTAAATTTCACAAGTGAGGTACCGTTGGAATCCCTGATGAAGTCGAATTCAACTAACCCTATGATGTCATTTGCACCATATTGGATTTTCCACCATTTTAAATGTTATAAAAAACCTTCAAAAACCATTTCAGCTCACGCAGATTGTCCGATTTCCACGGGACTTGACACATAGAATCTTCCTACCAAGCCACACAAAAGTTATCATGTGGATTTTTTATTTTCACTTCCATTTGCCGGTAGCATCTAATCAAACTTTGCACTAACGAATGTGACGGCCCTGCCTATAGGCCTACTGTTTAAGTTGTCAACTTCAGGGCCGGCGTACGTACTTTTCTACAGCTGTTAATTCTTTGGCAACACTTAGAGATGATGTTGGGAAACTGTTATAATAAATAAATGTGAACACAATTTGTCCTCAGACTGAGGGATGTGCACATTTGAGACACATGAACAATTAACACTGATAAACAATTAACACACTAATGTGTCTGCAATTACATGAGTGGATATATAAGCATGCGCAAAGTGGTGCAATGCATACAATCAAAAACAATGGCTGCTTTAGCAGTATTGGAAGACATTGCAAAATGGTGCAACTGGAAGAGAGTGTGTGTTCAGAGACAGAGAGTATTTGCTGACAACTGGCTAATCAGCTGTTTTGAGGGCAATCCTTCTGGAACGGCAGCCGGCGTTGGAGCAACAGCGAGGAGCCATGCCCTGCTTGTGACCGCAGGTGATGTGCACACTGGGGTTCCTAGCAACCAGGGCATTCCAGAGGGAGCTGGCCCACCAGTCGACCCTGAGCCGAGCCATGCCAGCTGAGTGGAACGGAATTATCTGCATCTCAGCAGGTATATCAAATTCCCATACAATGCAGTTGAACAGACCAACATTACAGCGCAATTCGAAGCGAGAGCCGTTTTTCCTAATGTAATCGGAGCTATCACTGCACACACATTGCTATAAAAGCGCCATCACATGATGAATTTGTATATGTCAATAAGGGAAACATTTTCATTCGATCAATGTACAGATTATATGTGATGCACAAATGCAATTAACGAACATTGTGGCGAGGTGGCCTAGTTCAATGCACGATTCATACATTCTGAGTAACAGCATTGTTGGGAACAGACAACAAGGTGGCATTGTGCGTGTTGGGTGGCTTCTTGGTGAGTAACTTTATTCGTGTAATTGTCCTAATATTATTCCCTGTGACGTGCATTGAACATGTGCGTCCACAATTTCTGTCCCGTCTTTACAGCATCATAGGTGGTGGTTAAAGATCTTTCTAACAAGCCCCTGATTGTCTCTGTGTGCAAATGTTAATAACCCAGCACGTAAAGTGTGAAATGTCTTAATCAGCCTCACCTTTTCCCCGGCACACTTCTTCACTATAGGTTACTGTATGAACATGTTTATTGTGAGTTACACAAAAACATATGTATTTAACTTGGGGGGTAATCGGAGTCACCCACATGTGCTCCCACCACCCCTGAGTGAGCAGTGTCACTCATAGTTTTGCCGGAGATCCGGATATTTTTGTGCATAGGAGGCCATAGGAGGTTTGAGCGTATGCAATGTTTCAGTAGGAAATCCATGCAAGTCTTTGTACATGAGGCCCCAAGTGCTTTTGTTTGTGTTTACCTTGAGGGTAAACATTTGTTTCTCATTTATTTGTGTTTGTAGTAATTAGATGTACGTGGGCCGACTGATCAGGCAGAGTATCGGATTTCGTGTGGTCTTTCTATATATTTGTTTGCGCATGAGTTTGTGTGGATTTTCTTACCTTTAGCTGGGTGAGGGGGAGCGTGTTTCCTTTGGGGCCAGTTGTTTTGTCACAGTCTATGTTCGTGTCACAGTTTATGTTTTATTAGTCACGTTTTCAGGTTCTGTTCTGGTCATGTTTTTCCCCTGCCACCTAGTTTTACTCACGTCACCTGCTTCATTGTTAACAGCTACACCGCATTCACTGATCACTCCCTCCACAGTATTTAGTCTCCTGGTTTCCTTTCATTCACTGCAGAATCCTCACTATCCCTTCATGCCTTGCCACAGAGAGATAAGTCTGGTTATGCCTCATAGTCCTGTCATAGTTATTTGTTCATAGTCTTGTTACCACAGTCTTGTTCAAAGTATTTATTCATAGTTTGGTTTTCATAGCCTGTTTATTGTTTTCCATAGTTTTTAAGTATTTTTGAATCCGGCTTTGCTGCGCTTTTTGTTCTTGCTTTTGCTCCCTGTTTTTTGGAATAAACCTTTTTGTTGAACATAAAGAGCTGCATCTGGGTCCTACCTCACCACAGTCCCTGATATGTTTTAGTTTATGCGAGTAAACGGTGGCCAGGGGCCAAGTGCTGGTCCTCAGCATGCATGAAGTTCATAGTGTGGGGTGGAGTTTTCCCTTGTAGGTTTAATGGCGTTCCCCTTTGGGTTCGTTGCTTGGGTCGTGGTAGTGTTGTGGTGGCATAGTGGTTAAAGCATTGTCTTGGGAGCATGTCTGTGGCTTTGGGAGAGTTGCTGGCTTGCTAGTCGCTTCCCGAGGCAGAGGTCTCTAGTCCATAAATACCCACCACTGCCCACTGCACGATGACTAGCAGGGTGTTTAGTTAGGCAGGTTGATGTTAGATAGAGGGGAAACTCCAAACCGGGATATTAGTGTGCATGCGGATACCTCGCTGTCTTGCTGGTCCTGTTGGGGAATAAAGGTATGTTTTGTTTGGCCAGTCCTAGTGGTAAGCAGGTGGTGTTGGGATGGTTGAATGTGAGGCATTCATGACGGCTCCGTCAGAGGAGGCCTTGGAGAACTGTACTAAGACACAGTTGTTGAAATTGGCTGGGCATTATTCGGTGACCGTGATGGATAGGAAGCGTAAAGACGATATTAAAGCTGCGTTGAAATTAAAGCTTGGTGAACTGGGAGTCCTTATATCTGGCCCGTCGCCAGCTTCTCCACCTGCCATAAGCGTGCCTGCCCAGACTCAGGGGCTGACTTTTGAGCAGCAAAGAGAGCTTCTCTTGTAGCAGATAGAGCATGAAAAACTTGTGTGAATTGGAAACTAAAAAACAAATTCTGCTGGTGCATAACCACCAGCTCAATTTTTTTTTAGTTTCCAATTCACACAAGGTTTTCACCAGGGTTATCGTCTGTCCCTGGGTAAGGATGGCAAGTGGACTGTTGACTGTCCTGACTTGTTTTTTGTGTTGTTTGAGTGTGTTTCCGCAGCAAGGGGTTGGTCTGATGAGGATGGTCACTGGTAAGGCGCAGGGGGTATATTCAACTTTGAGCGCGGCTGATAGCTGAAGTTATTTTAAAATAAAATCGGCCGTGCTGAATCTTCTTCCAATCATCCGAGGTCGTGTCATTGAGGCAACAGGTCCTGGAGGGAATTTCTAGGTCCTTCTGGGGGATCCTGAGGCATTCCCAGGCCAGATGGGACACATAATCCCACCAGCATGCTCTCCAGCGTGTTGGATGAACAACACACCTAGTTGGATGTGCATGGAATATCTCCAAAGGGAGGCTTCCAAATCAGATTCTTGAACTACCTCAGCTGACTGCTTTTGATGCGGAGGAGCAGGTTTTATCCTATGCTCCTTCTGGATGTTTGAGCTCCTCATCCTATTTTAGCGGCTAAGCCCATCCACCTCGAAGGAAACTCATTTCAGCCACTTGCATCCGTGACCTTATTCTATCGATCACAACCCAGATCTTATGACTGTAGGTGAGGGTTGGAACGGAGATGGACCAGTAAATCAAAGCTTTGCCTTTTGGCTTAGTTCCACTTCACCCCGATGGACCAGAGCATTACCCTCATAACTGCTGACAAATCCCTAATTCATCTCTCACTCCAACTTGTGAACAAGATGCCAAGATACATAAACTCTTGTGTTTGAGGTTGAGACTCATTCCTGACCCAGAGGGAGCACTCTATATTTTTTCAATTAAGAACCATGACCTTGTAGGAGCTGACCTTCATCCTGGCAGCCTCACACTCACTACACACACTGCAAACTGCTCCAGTGCACGCCGAAGGTCATGGCTTGAGGAAGCCAACAGAACCACATCATCTGCAAAAGCAGAGATGCAACCCTCGCGTTCCTAAACCACACACCCTTCTCTCATCCAACTACGCCTTGAAATTATATTAATGAAAATTGCAAACAGGATCAGTGACAAGGGGCAGCCATCTAATCACTTTGGTCATACAGGGACCGAAAAGCCCACAAAAATTACTAATGTAACCATACTCCTACAGCACCCCCTACAGAATTCCTATGGGGACATGACTTCTTCCACAAAAACACAAAACACATGTAGACTGGATAGTCAAACTCATATGACCATTTCAGTAATTCTGCAAGGGGGTGAAACTTTGGTCCACTGTTGACAATTGGTCAGAATCTCCTCTCCAGCACCCTAGGGTAAACTTTCCCGGGCAGGCTGAGTAGTGTGTCCACTTATAGTTGGAGCACATTCTCCAGACTTCTTTTTTTATTGATGGGAACCACCACTCTCGTCTGCCACTCCATAGGCGTTTTCCAGACCTCCATGTGACATTAAAGAGGCATGTCAGCCAAGACAGCCCCACAATGTCCAGAGCCTTCAGTATCTCAGGCCGAATTTCATCCATCTCTGGTGCCTTACCAGGAAGCCTGGTGCCTTTTTTTTCCCCCTTGTCCTGTTCAGCATTATGGCAGCAGAATTGTAGTCTGAATACCTTTGATGCCAGATTTGCTTTGCCAAGGGAAGTTTTATAAATGTAAAGCTCCCCTTGATGCCCATTTATTTATTTCTGTTGACAATATATGACATGTAATAGAACTGAACCGGACCAGGGGACAAGGAAAGAAAAAGAAGAAAGAAGAGGAAACAGAACAAAAATAGAAACAAAAACCAGACAACCAGCTGCTACACCTGTAAAAAACAAAACAGACAACAATCCATGGCCTCTGAGGGGAATCCAGCCTTAGCGCCACCAGGAGCACCTGAAAGCAGACAAGCAGAGAAAAAACAAACACACAAACAAACAAAAACAAGCACAAGAAGCGGTAATCGCATACAACACAGCTGTGGATATAGATGACCTGAGACGACATGATAATACATCAACTGCTTAGCGAGCATGCTACTGGGCTAATAAATGTGTGTGTGTGTGTGAGACCATGCAACACCCATGACACAGGTCCTACATGATAACTGTGCTTAGTTATGAGTGTATAAGTGTACAGGGCCACAGTCCACAGCTCCCCCAAGCAATCAGAAGCAGGCAGAGAGGGCCACAAGACCCAGGCCACCAGCAGCCCCCACGGAGCACAGAACCCAGGAAGCCCACCACAGGGACAACCACGCATCCACCCAGAAGACTGCAGAGGAAGCCCCCGGACAGAGCCCCCATAAGCATAGGGCAGAGGCCCTCCGAGAGCCAGGGGCAACAGCCCACCGACCCCGCCAGGCCCCAGCCGCCCAGACACGGGCCGTGCACTGGACCCGGGCCCCAGGAGCCAGAGCGCCCCCAAACCCCCCGGCAGAGGCCCCACCCAATACCCAGGAGGGCCAAGTGCCCCAGACAGCCACACAGTGGGCCTGCCCCAGCGCCCCTGGCCAAGTGCCCTGGGAGTCAAGACGTGCCCACAGGTGGGTGAAGTCGCGAGCAGCGGGGAGAGGCAACGCCGCCCCCCCATCAGGAGAAGCACAGGCAGGCCAGGCGACAGCAAGTCCCAGATCCAGGCCCAATCATTACCACACACACTTTCACGTCCCATACATCCACACGTCCTCCCTCCCTCGACTCCACTGTTGTGTAGTGCAGCGGGCACACCAGGGGGCCAGCAGCCCCCCAGCCACCACAGACCCCGAACCAGCAGAACAATTAATTAATCCTCTTGGCCCTTCCCGCCCCGAGCAGCAACCAGGAAGCAGGGGTGTGGGAAGAAGACCCCTCCCCTCACCCTTCTGGCTCTTCAATATTTTCTAATAGTGAGCGATTAAAATTGAGGGGCAGCCAAACTTGTAGAACTGGGAGCGCGGCCCTCTGGGCAGCCTACATACCCAAAGAGCCCCGCCCACCAGATGCCACTCAGTGTAACCACCCCCCAAGACCTAATGTGTGTGTGTGAGTGTGTTTGATAAGTAGTAATGTCTAAGGTGTAATTAAAACAGGGGCGGGGAACTGCAGAGTGCAACCAAAGGGGACCACCTACGTGGCCCCATCCACTACACCCCACCGAACACACACGCCCCCAAAACCCTTCATGTGTGAGTGTGTGCTGTGTACAGGAGCCAGAAGGGAGAGGGGTATGGGGATATACACCGGGGGAGCTACTCTCCCCCAGAGAGGGCAGCCAGGGACTGGCTGCAATAGGCATCCCCGCTACCTGGGAGCCAACCCAGGGCAGGAGGGGCTGATGTCCACCAGGCTCGGGGCCTGCAGCGACCATATTCCGGGAGCTACTGTACCCCCAGAAGGTACCCATCCCGCCCCACCCCACCCCGGAAGACCTCTACAAAAAACAAACAAACAACAACAAAAAACAACCAAACAAACCACCCGGTCACACCAGTCACAGCAGCCCGGGCCTGAGACCCACCATCACCCAGGCCCCCCCCAACAGGGGAAAAGCAGCACCCACCCCCCCCCCCCCCCCCCCCCAAACGCACGCCCCAACACCCTGAAAAAAGAAACACTATCTGCGGCCACCTTGGAGGTCCCAGAGCAACAAGCCCGGCACCAGGACCTGCACCAACCCACCCATACTGTGGCGCGTCCAGGGCAACCCAGACTACCCAGGCACAGGCAGGGCCCCCCCCCCGGGCGCAAGGCAGCGCCCAGCCACCAGGGCCCAGCACCACCACCCACGCCAGAGCGGCCCGGCCACCCGGCATAGAGCCAGCAGCCACCACCCCAGAGCGACGGGACAGCAACCCACCACCACCACTATGTCATAAAGCTAATCAGAGGGGACCAGAGAGAATGAAATTCAGCCAATTGATGTTTTGAGGAGGCAGACATTGTTTCCATGCTAATATAGTCTAAAAGAAAATTTCTAAACTAGTTAATACACAGATTGTTCTTCGCTTTAAAGTTCATGAGAATAGTTTTCTTTGTGATACATAACACTGTGAGAACCATGTGTGCTGAGTTAATTTCCATGTTGATGTTGTCTAAGTCATCCAGTATGCACAGTGTGGGGCATGCAGGGATGCTACACTTTAGCCATGTTGATAGGTCCTCACAGACTTCAAGCCAGAACTTCTGGACAGGCGCACAGAACCACAAAGCGTGTGCATAATCATCAGGTGTGTTATCTGTGCAATGTGAGCAGATGTTTGAGTGTGTTAGACCCATCCTGAACATCCTTTGTCCTGTATAGTGTGTTCTATGAAGGATTTTGTATTGTATGAGCTGTAAATTAGAATTCTGAGTCATTCTGAAGGTGTTCAAACATATTTGAGGCCAGAAGCTATGACTAGAACTGATGGATAAATCTGCCTCCCATTTTGAGGATGGAAGAGACATTGTGTCATCTATTTTAGACAATAATTTATATATTTTTGATAGTAGTTTTGGGGTGCAGATGCTTAGAAATTCTGCTACCCTAGTCGGGAGTTGTAAGTGTGGTTGGTGGAGGATATATTTCTTTGTTATTATAGACTTAAGTTGTTGATATTCTAGGAATTTATTGCTGCCTATCTCGTGTTGTGATATGAGCTCATCAAATGAAATAAAATTTCCATTTTGGATTATATGTTCCAGATGTTTGATTCCTTTGATCTTCCACAGAGTAAAGTTTACCATTTTTTTGTTTTGCAGTATGTCGGGATTGTTCCAGATGGGTGTAAGCTTACATGGGACAATTGAAGACTTTGTTATTTTAAGAAATTCCCACCAGGCTGTCAGAGAGGTGCTGATGTTAATGCTTTTGAAACATTTGTGATTTTTTACGTTTTGACTAATAAGTGGCAGGTCAGAGATTTCCAGATTATCACACAATGCTTGTTCTATATTTATCCATGGTTAATCTATTGGGCTAGGTTTAAACCATTTTGATATATACTGTAACCTATTGGCTAAGGAATAGTGCTGAAAATTAGGTAAATCTAATCCACCACAGTCCTTCTGTAGGGTTTTTAAACTAATAGGTGGTGGTTTGTTTTTCCACAGAAATTTGGAGATGCATGAATCTAGTGACTTAAACCAAGTAGCAGATGGTTTTATGGGGATCATTGAGAACAAATGATTAACTTTTGGTAGTATCATCATTTTAATGGTTGTAACTCTCCCCATAAGTGATATAGGTAAGGACTTCCAACGAGAGAGATCGTCCTCTACGGTCTTTGATAATTGCACATAATTTAGCTTTGTTAGCTCTGAGAGCCTGGAGGAAATGTTTATGCCTAAATATCTAATATTTCCTGACTGTAAAGTGATCGCAGGTATATTCTGGACTCTGCAGTTAATGGGCAGAACTGTGGTCTTAGACCAATTGATAGAGTAGTCAGAAAGTGCTGAGAATTTATTTATGAGTGTGATCGTGTGAGTGAGAGACGTTTGAGAGTGAAGGAAAAGTAAAACATCATCAGCATTAAGACTTATTTTCTGCTCAATATTTTGGGGTTGGATGCCTTTAATATTTCTATCTTGTCTGATAGCAGCTGCTAAAGGTTTGATGAAAATAGCAAAAAGTGAGGGAGAAAGTAGGCAACCCTGTCTTGTACCTCTCTGCAGACTGAAGCTTGGAGAGGTTTGATCATTTGTCCTGACACAAGCATTTGGGGAGCTATATAATATGTGTGACCCAAACCCAAATTTGTTTAATGCTGCGAATAAAAATTTCCAGTTCACTCGATCAAATGCTTTTTCTGCATCTAGAGAGACTATTGTGGTTTCCAGGTTGTTGATGTTAGGATAGTCTATGAGATTAATTAGCCTGCAAGTGTTAACCTGTCTGGTCAGGATGTATTATAAGTGGAGTTATTTTTTCCATTCTTTTGGCAAGGGCTTTACAAATTATTTTGAGGTCTGCATTTATTAGAGATATTGGGCGGTAGCTGGATGGAAGTATGGGGTCTTTTCCTGGTTTCTGTAGTAAAATAATGTTAGCAGAGTTCATGTGTGGGGGTACTCTGCCATTCTGCTTAACTTGTAATACCATTTTGTGAAATGCAGGTGCCAAAACAGTCCAAAATTCTTTGTAGAACTCTGCTGGAAAACCATCTGGTCCCGGGGCTTTGTTACTAGGCATATGTTGAAGGGCTTCATGGAGTTCTCCTATTGAAAGAGGTGAATCCAGAGCCATTGCCTGTTCGGTTTGTAATTTTGGAAGGTTGATATTACTAAGAAACTGATCTATGTTACTGTCTAATGGATCATTTTGTGATGAATATAAGGTTTTATAGAAGTCCCTAAAAGCATTGTTGATTACATCGGGGTCATGGGTGAAATTTCCTTTTGAGTCTTTAACAGAAGTGATTGTTGTTTTCTCTTTGTTTCTCTTTAGTTGGTTAGCTAGGAACCTTCCAGATTTATTGCCGTGCTCAAAGTTCTCCAAGCGAAGTCTTTGTATCAGAAACTGTGTTTGTTTATCAATAATTTTGTTTAATTCAAGTTTAGCTTTTCTTAGTTCATTCAGTGTGTGTTCCTCTTTGGAGGTACTGTAGACAATTTCTAATGATTTAATCCTGAGTTCTAAATCTGATATCCTTGAACTTTCCCTCTTTTTCTTATTGGATGAAAAAGAGATTATTTTGCCTCTCATAACTGCTTTTCTGGCTTCCCAAAGAGTACAAGCTGACATTCCTGGTAGGTCATTATTTTCTAAATATACAGACCATTCCCTTTTGAAATAATTAATAAAATCAGGGTCTTTTAGTAATGATGTATTAAATCTCCAATTCCTAGCTGGTGGTGTAACTCTGTTATTCTTCAGTGCGATAGAAACTGGAGCGTGATCACTGATAGTGATGGGGTGGATTTTGGTGTCTGAAATATCCCTCATCAAGGAACTGCTAACTAAGAAATAATCTATTCTTGAATATGAGTGGTGTACCGGTGAGAAGAAGGTGTATTCTCTAAGAGTGGGGTGGTGGGAGCGCCAAGCATCACAAAGACCAAAATCTTTCATGTTCTTTCATGTTTAAC
Source organism: Leuresthes tenuis (assembly GCF_036924035.1). Taxonomy (NCBI): domain Eukaryota; kingdom Metazoa; phylum Chordata; class Actinopteri; order Atheriniformes; family Atherinopsidae; genus Leuresthes; species Leuresthes tenuis. The sequence continues at coordinate 31,178,234 of NW_027325374.1, read as the reverse complement.
AATATTCGTGGACTGCCAGTTCCGCTGACTTCCTGAAGTACTGAGTCTGTCTACTCCTGAGTCTAATACCATGTTAAAGTCCCCTCCTATGATGAGTGTGTTATCTGAGTGATCAGAGAGTGAAGTGAAAAAGGAGTGAAAAAATGAGGGGTCATCCACATTTGGACCATATATATTTGCAATGCATAAATTCATATTTTGAATAGATAAATTAACTATTAGAAATCTACCTTCTGGATCTATAACTGTGTTGTTTACGGTGAAATTTACTCTTCTATTTATCAGAATGGCTACACCTCTTTGTCTGGAGTTGTAACAGGCTGAGTACACATGAGGAAACTGTGCTGTGGTGAGAACATCAGCTACAGTCTTTGATAAATGAATCTCCTGTAATAAAACAATGTCCGCCTGTAAATCCTTCAATTTATTGGAGATTTTTAATCTCTTCTCCCTGGACCCAGCTCCATGCTCAGACTAACGCAGTGAGTGCTGGATGCTTGCTAAAAGCATCCCGTGCGTGTGTGTGCATATATGCTTCCATGAACATGCCATTGTTGGTGTTTCAGTTGTCAATATGAGCTTGCTACAATATGTACTTGCGCTGTCGATGCTGTGTGGAACTTGATTATGTGCTCTGCTCAAAACTCCATGTGCGCCGTGCTTGTTAACATTACTTATTAAGGTGGAAACGCAGCGGGTTGGGGAAGAAAGACAGAATAGAAAAACAGTGCAAAAGAGTGGAAGTGTGAGATAGAAAAAACAAAAACAAAAAAACATACCCAAATAAACAAATATGAACTGCATATATCCTATGCTGGTGAGACTGGCAGTGAGCTATATATTTTGTCTTGATAGATAACTGTGAATTGGATAGATTATTTCATCTTACTTATGTCATCTACAGTGAAATGATTCATACAAGTTAACGAATACAGATCACCTGGAGTTTAGAAGAGCCAAGGAGTGGTTTCCTGGTCGCGGTACAGCTGCCCGTTGATGAATAACTTATCCACCGCGATGACAGCTCGGGAGCCTCCTTCCATGAACTTTCTCCGGATGGGGAACAGAACCCTGCGTCTTTCCAGGATTTCTTTGGGAAACTGGTCGTTGACGCTGATGTCCGTTCCTCTCAGCTCCCTGCCGCGTCCCCTCACCCGGACCTTCTGTTGGTAATGCTCGAACTTGGCCACAATCGGTCTCGGTCGGCGGGCATCAGGTCTCTTCCCTCCCAGGCGGTGGACTCGGTGAAAAGTAATGTTTTTCACTACATCTACTGGAAGTTTAAGTTGATTTTGGATGAAGTTTTTCACTGCGAGTTCAGGATCCTCGTCTGCCTGCTCCGGGATTCCAGAAAACACCAGATTGTCCCTCATACTACGAGCCTGGAGATCAATAATTGATTCTTTTATCCTCTTGTTCTCATCAGAGATCCGGCTCATTCCTTCAGTGAGTGATTTCACCGATCCTCTGAGGTCTGCGTTTTCTGCAGCCAGCGTCTGCACCTGTTGCTGGCTGAACTCCAACGACTCCCGTAATGCCTGGAACTCTCTGTGTAGAATTTCTAACAGAGACATACGGGCGTCGAAGCTGGATAATTTGTTATCGATCGATGTTAAAATGTCCGTCAAATCATTACCAGCTGGAGACGTCGCTCCGGGTGACTCTTCCTTACGACTTCTCTTTGAGGTTGAAGCCTTGGTGCTAGCAGATGGGGTTTGGTTAGTTTTCCCCATGACGATCCTGTCAAAACACTCGTCGATGAAATCCGTGAGGCTCTCCAGGCTTTCTTCACTGTACTCCAGTGTTTTGTTTTTGTTTCACCCGATAATATATTTATTTAAACAGTAGTTATTGGCGTAATTATAATCTTACTATATTGTTTGCTCTATTTGAGGCGCGCCTTGTTTGAATCTGCCGATAGTCTCACACAATCTCGCGACACTACAGCATCACACTCCCAGAAGCTACCAGGAAGCTTTTTAACTACCTCATCTACCTTTGCAAAGGTGATGGATGAGTCTTCCCCAAAGACCCTTTATGCCAAGTACATGCTGACCAGATTAAGGAGACCCTCAAAGTCTTCATTTCACTGCCCAGCAATCCCCTCAGTTTGGTCAACAGTTCTCCACCTAGGCCGAGCACAACCTGGAATGGGCCCTGCTTTCCCCTTTGAAAGCAAACCAAATGGTTTGCCAGAGCATCCTTGATGCCAACCAGAAGTCCCTCTCCATAGCCTTGGCGAAATCCTACCACACCCAAGTTTTAGCTTCCACAGCCACGAATGCTGTAGCCTTTTTAGCCACTGTCAGCTGCTTTACCAATGGCGACCACCAGTGGTTCCTCTGGTTACCACCACAACAAGCACTTACAACCTTCTTGCAAGAGCTCCTGGAAACCGCATCCACAATGGTGGTCTTTGACATGGTCCATTCAGATTCTCCTCAACTTCCTAGGTGAGAAAAACTCTACTCGAGGTGTGAGTTGAAGACCTCACAGACAAGGGTCTCCGTCAGATGTTCCTAGTTCACCCTCCCTAACCATTTAGGCTTACCAGGTCTGTCCGGCTGTCGAACATGGTGTTTGTAATCAACAATCCATGAATAGGACAGAATAATAAAGACTACATTTTATTTATAGGCCTCTTTCAACACACTCAAGCTCACCGTACAAAAAGACAAGATAAAAAGAATCAATAAATCAGTCAAAATAATAATAAAAAACATAAAAGAACAGCAATAAAATGCAACAGTAAGGTCATTCAAGGCACAGGATTAAAGGGAATATACTTGTCTGAAAAGATTAGTTTTAAGGCAGGATTTGAAGGAGGTAAAATAATCTTTTATGTCATGCAGAGAGTTCCAGAGGCAGGGGGCAGAGTGACTGAAAGCTCTCGACCCCATGTTGGACAAGTGAGCAGATGAGTGGTTGAGTAGGATGGAGATGGAGAGGATGGGTGGGTATTTTAGTGTGAATGAGCTCAGTAAGATACAGAGGGGAGGTTGTTGATGGCCTTAAAGGTGTGAGGTAAGATTTTATAAATGATGCCAAATTTAATAGGAACCCAATGTAGTTGCCACAGGACATATGTAATTTGACTGAAGGAGGAGGTTCTGGAAATAAATCTCAGGGCAGAGTTTTGAACCAATTGCAGTTTATGGATGGACTCGTCAGGTAAACCAAAAAGAAGGATGTTGTAATAATCAAGGTGGGAAGTAACCAGGATGTGGACCACAGTAGCAGTACTGTTGAGTGTGCAACTTTTTTTCTGTCTGTTTTTTTTCTCAGAAGTCTCAAAGCATAACACTATTCAGGTTCAGATCAGAAGGGCTGTACCTCCCAATCATGTCTCTCCAGGTCTCTCTGTCATTGAGAACAATGATGTGGAGAATAATGGTGCCCCAGGTGGCACCTACTTCTAGACTCCTAGAAGGCTGGTCTGAGCTGGTGTGTGGTGCATACTCACAAACCACAGTCAGAACCTTCTATCCTGTAACTTTCAGCCACAGCAAAGCCACCTCTCACTCATTGAAGAGAAGTCCAAAACTCAACCGAGGGTTTGTGAGTATCCCCAGACATGCCCGTCTCCCCCGAGCAATATCAGAGTATGAGAGAGAAAGTTCTTGAGTTCTTGCTGTGTGTGGACGTGACCTCAACTATAGCTAGTGGGGATTTAACCACCTCACACATCCACCTCAATGATCCTCCTGGCTCCCATCTATTCACCTCAGCCCTGCCCCCTTCTCCCACCGGGGCTCTCTAACAACCTGCTGGCCTCTCTTGCCATCACCACAGAGGTTGATAGAAGAGAGTTCGGCCAAGAAAGTCCTCGGGCCCTGACGGCCTTAGTACCAGAGTGCTTAAAGGATGTGCTACTCAGCTGTATGCTGTTTTTCAAAATATATTCCGCCATGATGGTTGTCCCTGACCTGTGTTAAACCTGCTTGGTCCCTGTGCCAAAGAAAAACCACTGAAACACACACAGATGATGTGTTTGACATCACAGACCGGTGGCTTTGACATCACATGCCATGAAGTCACTGGAGAGGGTCGTCCTGAAGCATCTTCGTTCAGTCGTTGAGCAATCATTGGACCCCCTGCAGTTCGCATACCAGCCCCATATTGGAGTGGAAGATGCCATCACATTCTGCAGCACAGGGCTTATACTCAGACAGCACTGTGAGAGTCATGCTCTTTGACTTTTCCAGTGCTCAGGGAGAAGCTGCTCAGGAACAAGCTACTGAACAGGCAGGTGGATGGCCTGGATTACCAACTACCTCACAGGCCACCCATAGTATGTGAGGCTACAAAACATCGTGTCAGACACTATTGTGAGAAGCACATAGTACGCGTTCGTTCATTCATTCGTCTTAAATTATTGGTGAAATAAAGACAGATAATGCCTAATTTAGAGGCTGCATCGTCATTGCTCTGTTCACTCCGTTATATGGATATACGCCGATCGCGAGTTATCTAAATAGCTTCCAAAGGACGCGGACTTTCACCAAACTGTTTTCAGTGAGTAGATAAACGTATTTCATGCCAGAAATAAGGTCTTAAAGTTCCCCTTTAAGTCTCGTCTTCATTACCAAAAGTGGTGCTCTTTTTTTGTATGTTTGAGACGTGAGTGCTGCTCCTCACCTCATATACAGGCTAAGAGAGGTTATTGAATTTTATTTGCCGGTTTTGGCATCTTTTAAGACAATCAAGGTGATCACCTGTGTGATAAGATTAGAAAAATGGAGGGTTCTTTCCTGTTTTACTGCACTATTGTAAATTTTTAGTTGTTCCTGAAAAATCTCAAAGTGAACGTTAATTTTGTTTTCCCCGATTTTCTTTCTGCTCTCCTGTTGTTCTTTTTCATTTGTTTGATTCTCTCAATTCTTCACGGTGGTATAGTTTTAACTTTTACTGATTTAGTTTTAAGTGAAGCTGCAGCATCAATGGCTGACTTCACTTTGCTGTTAAAATAATGAACTACAAAATCACATGATGCAGATATAAACTGCGCTGGGGTAAGATGTAAAATGTCAAAAAAATTTGCAGCCACTTCGGAAGTAATATACCTCTCCCTCACAGTTCTCACCGGGGTCTCCTGTTGGATAAAACTGGTGATATTAAAAAAACACAGTACTGGTCTGACACAGTCAGGTCAACAATTTAAAGTGTACTTTATATCACTGGGAGAAATTCATGCAGAGGTATATTGTTAATCTGGGTTCACAGAGATAAATTAAATTACTACTTTTATATCAGTCTACTTTTATACAGTCTACCGACTATGTGGTGGTGATATGTGATGTGGTGAAACAATGCCAGTGGAAAATAATTTAGAATCGCTGTTGTTGTGATGGACGCATGCATTTCCTCTTTGACAGAGATAGTATATAAATACTGACAAAAGTCAAGATACAGAGGCAGGAGGGGATGGTGGATTAATGAGGGATGTGATAGAATCTTGACTGTTAATGGAACATGTTCTTTAGTCCCTGTTTTATTCAGTGTTTGGAATATGATTTTAATAATAATTAAAGCTGCAAGCAGCGATGATCGGGACCGAGCACGTGCGCACGTTGGGGTAGGCGTGGGGCGCCAGGCGACGCGCATTACACAGCACAGCTGTCTGGCAAGTGTAGTGCAGGCAGTGAGAATCCCATGTATATCAAGACATCATCATCAGGGTTTTTGAAAATTTGTAGGGGGTGCCACTGAGCCATTTAGCCACGGACACACCCTTCAGACTTTGGAAAAGTTGATCACAACTTTTAATCGCCCATGGCTGAAGAGTAACCTGACCAAGTTTGAAGCCGTAACCATTGAATTTGTAGGAGGAGTTTGATCATATGCGAGGTGTGGAAACATGCAAAACGGCACCAATTTGCATCTTCTACTCAAAATGGCCGACTTCCTGAGGACCCGGCGCCATGACGGCCTAGGCTTTTTTGTGCGCATGGGCATGAAAAAGGCGTGTACCAAATTTCGTCCGCCTTCTCAAAACTAACCCCAATGGCAGGGGTATTTAGAAAATTTTTAGGGGTCAACACTAAGCCATTTCTTTCTGGCCACACACGATATTCTTTACATATGTATGAGGTCATCAGCGTGGACGTGTGTGCCAAGTTTCATGATCTTGAGATGAAGATATGGCTTTCAACCCACAAACGCCATAACACAATCTTAGGCGCCTGGCCACGGACACACCATTTATACTTTGAAAAGGTTGATCACAGCTTTTAATCCCTCATGGCTGAAGAATAACCAGAGCAATTTTGAAACAGTAACCATTAAATCTGTAGGAGAAGTTCGATCATATGTGAGGTGTGGAAACAAAGTGAAGTTTCCAACCACCAGCAGGTGGCGCTATAGGTGTGTTTGAGTGTGGGCATATGTCAAAATCAGGGCAGAGTCCCGGGCAAGTCTGCGAAGTTTGGTGAAGATCGAATAATGTATGCACAAGTTATAAGTGAATTTGTGTTTTGTGGCGAGCAGTAGTAGCGAGTTGTCAAAGTTTGTGGGTCTGCCATGGACGCACCCTTCAGACTTTGGAAAAGTTGTTCACAACTTTTAATCCCCCATGGCTGACGAGTAACTTGACCAAGTTTGAAGCCGGAACCATTAAATCTGTAGGAAGAGTTCGATGATATGCGAGGTGTGGAAACAAAGTGACTATGATCGGGCCCAAGCACGTGCGCATGTCCTGGCCAAGTTTGAATCCATTAACATTACATCTGCAGGAGAAGTTCGAGCATATTCAACATATGGATACAATGTGACGTTTCCAATATAGGTGAATGTCTGTAAGCACATATATACACAGTCAGGGTAGAGTCCCGGGCAAGCCTATGAAGTTTGGTGAAGATCGGACAATGTATGCAGAAATTGAATAGGTGCTGGTTTGCTGACCTTCTCATTGAAAAACAGGAGGAGAGAGTTACAGGTTTTGGAAGAGTAGAGGTGGGGGGTAGAGAGTCAGGGGGTTGAAAGTTGCTGTTAAATACGGAAAAGAGAGTCTTAGTGTTGCCTGCATTGGAGCAGATAAGTCTGGAGTAATATTGTATTGTAGCATGTGAGATGGAATCCTTGTAGAGAGAGAGCTCAGCTGTATAAATGTCTTTACGGATGATGAGATCAGATTTCCTGTAGAGTATTTCAAGCTGTTGAAATGGATTTCATGGAGTGGAGATGAGGAGTGAACCAGGGAGCAGCCCGAGTAAAGAAATGTAAGAATGTAAGTAAGACCATTGTTGTATTGGGTGACAAGATCATCAGGGGTGGAAGAAGAGTCCGGAGTGACAATTTTATTGATAAAGAATCTCATGAAATCATCACTGCTGAGAGTTAAAGGAATACATGGCTCAACAGAGCTCGAACTCTTTGTCAGCCTGGCAACAGTGCTGAAAAGAAACCTGGGATTATTCTTATTCTCTTCTATCAATGATGAATAATAAGCAGTTCTAGCTTTATGAAGGGCTTTCTTATACGTTATGAAACTACCTTTCCAGACTAATTGAGACTCTTTTAAATCAGAGGAACGCCACTGTCTCTCCATGTCTTTCATGCCTGTGTTATAATCATTGTACTATGTACTCTTTGAATGTGCGCTGGGATAAAAGAATAAGAGAGATTAATCTTTACTTTGATAAAAAGTTAATTTAGAATAAAGCCATTTTCTACGCCCAGAATCGTAAATATCGGATTGCGGACATATCACTGGCTGAGAGTTCAGAGCGTTACTCTGCCCTCACTAATAAAACTCTAAAACAAGGCATGTTTCATCCTCTTGTACTCTTGTTTTCTTGCTTTTGCTGACGCTTTTACACTTACTTACAAAGAAACTATTTGTGACAGACTGAATGAAAATTCAGAAGAAAGGATCGAAGTTTTGTGCTTTTGTTTTGTTTGGCGCTGTCTCTTTTTTGTACTTTATGTCCCGCTTTGTATCCGCAGCTGTCACTCAGACAAAGTAAACTCTTGGTAGACCACGCAATTTCATTTCATTAAGTTTTCCTTTTATGATGTTTCTTCCATCTTACCTGCAATCCTGAGAGTCCTCAGCTGAACCAATGAGACAACCACGTCACCTAAGAAGTGAGGACCGGGAATAAACACTCGGGCATTGCTTTTTCAGACGACTGGTGAAAGAAAGGAAAAGAAAGCTGTTCAACCAAGAAGCCGCAGCTCAAACTAAGATCGACACCTGCCCGTCTCGAAGTGATGCGTACTGTAGTTGGTGTCTAAGCAAATGTTGAATTAAAATAACCATCAATTTATCCACCGTAACAAACTCCTATCTGTACACAGCCATAGACCATCATAAGGATTAAAACTAAGATTAGAAATAAGTCCCCATCTCTCTCTATTCTTTACCTGTTGCTTTAAATCATGAACCATCTCCTGTATCTTAAGTCGTTATCACCTCATTTTCTGAGTGCAACTTTAAGGTTTCTGTTTAATGTTCAATAAATAACCCATATAGAGTAAAAGTAATTTCTGTAAATTCAGACGAGAACTCTTTTCTTCAGTAACAAACTGTGAGATTGAAAACTCCTGATTCTGTTTCCTCTCAAAATGAACGAGAGGTGGTGCCCCAAGGAAGGTAATTCAATATTAAATTAGTTCAATGTAAGAAAGCTACACTTAGAAAAAAAAGTCAATACAAACTTTAACACAAAAGATTTTGTATGTTTAGCCATGTGGCACTGATGCTAATGCCCAGTGTGTTCAGTTGCTAACACAGTCGTTGGAAATGTTTCGTTCTTCAGGAAATAGGGCTGGAAACAGTCGTGTGTCCAGTTCAAGTCCAGTCTTTGATATAAATCCCTTGTACTCTCTAGCAGAAGGATTCTGGTAACTTCTTGTGGTCCTGTTGGAGTTAACGCTCAAGCAAACCCTGGGTCATCTCTCATGGATTCTCAGCCATGCACTCACCTTGTCTTTGCCAGCTGAGAAGTCCATGTAGTGCGGAAAGGGAGAGAGACATAGAGGGACCAGGGCCAAATGCAGGTCACTCTGATCTTATTGGCAGTGAGAACAAATTCAGCAGAGGTTAGTAGGCCTTTGCTGTCTCCCCCATGGAGAGAGGTCTGCTGCAGGAGAAGGAGCTGTGTGACCTCTGTCCTCAGAAGTATGGCCGAAAGAGAGTGGGCAAGCAGTCTTAGGGTGTTTTATTGAGTGGATCAGGAAATGTGGCTATCTGGAAAGGAGGCAATGGACATTCAGAATAAAATCCAGTTTCCTCCACAGATTAATGATTTCAGGTGGTGGTGTCCCCAACAGTTACTATTGCACTGTGTTATGCTGTCATATATTTTTTTCCAGAACACCATGCAGTCATCTTGGAACGAGAGAAGGAGGAGAGGTCAGAGGTCAGTTGCTTTAATTTGTACCACTTTATGTTTCCTGTCCTGTTCAAGTCAGAAAACATGGTATAATCACAGCAGAGTCACAGCAGCTCTGTTTGAGGGGATGCACTGAAAAGCTGACATGCACGAATGATCGATAGTTTTAATATTTAGATATAGTTATTGCTGAACAAAAGGTTCCAAGAAAAACTTTAATTCGTAACTGGGCAAGTAAAATTTACTGTGCTAGAATTACAGCCCAATTACTTTTATGTTGGTTCTCCCTGTCTTTTTATCCATGTTTATGCCTTTGAGAAAAAAAAAATATTGTAATGTTTCTGTGACACAGTTCTTTCAAATTTAATTTCTTTAAGACCAACCATCCACAGAGGCTTTGTTCAATGTCTTATCAACATTTATTTCTTTTAAATGTACAGAATGACTTTGTGTTGGTTGTTTGTCTTTTTATGATTTTGGTTATATCTTATGGTCTTTTCTGCAGGATGAATCTGTTCTCCCCTCAGGAAAACTCAAGGAAAAACATGTTAATGTCATTCAACAGCTGGAACAAACCATAGAAGACCTTAGGACTAAGATTGCTGAGCTGGAGCGACACCCCCCTCTTCTGCTGGACAATGATAGTATGAAGCCAACAACCTCCACCGCAGACCAAGAGTGTGGAGGAGAGGAGGGCCTTCCTGGGGCTTTGTGTGATGCTCATCTGCAAACAGAAGCAGCTTCCACTCTGGGCTGTGTGGAGGCCAAGTCAGTACAGACCTCACCCATGGACAATAGCTTTAAGTTTCAGGTGCCTTGTAGTGAGCTGGGTGGACTCTTGCTCAGTCAGTCTGGCTTCCAGTGTTGTAGTAAGTTTCCGCATCCTCCTCCACATCTGCTTCAAGGAGATGCTGTATCGTTTCATTTAGGGAAAACTGAGGCATTGCCTCCCCGGCCACCTCCTCCTCCACCCTTACCTGGTTGCTCAATGCCTCTACCTCCTTCACAACATGGTTCTGGAGTTCCTCCTCCTCCTCCTCCTCCTCCTCCTCCTCCTCCTCCTCCTCCTCCTCCTCCTCCTCCTCCTCCTCCTCCTCCTCCTCCTCCTCCTCCTCCACTACCTGATGTCCCGATTCCTACCCCACCTGCTCTTCCTGGTGGTTTTACTCTACCCCCACCTCCACCTCTACCTCCCCTTCATGGAGGCCTTGCCCCTCCCCCACCCCCCCCCTCTCCCTGGTGGCCATGCTCCACCCCCTCCTCCTCCATTACCAGAACTTAAAGGCCCTCTTCCACCACCACCACCCCCTTCCAGCTGTGGGCCTCCTCCTCCGCCTCCTCCACCAGGACCTATCTGTGTTCCTCCAGGTATTCCAGGAGCACTGGGTCCTCTGCCTCCTCCATTGCCATTTGGTCTGTATTCTCTGGGTCTAACTCAGGAGAAACCACCTAGGAAATCGGCGGTGGAGCCACCCAGACCAATGAAGCCTCTCTACTGGACCAGAATACAGCTCAACACCAAAAAGTAATGATGGTAACATTTAATTTCCTAAGGGTGACACCATGATACCCACGAGTTTAAATAAACCTGAATGATTATATGCCAGTTCCATGTGTTGATAACCCATAAAAAGTATGTATGTCAATCTCTCATAATGTTCGATTTCTCCTCTGTGCCTGTGGCTCAGACCCATTAGATAGCATAAATATTTGTAAATAATACATACATTCATTATTAAATAAGGTGTATTGGGGGCCCTGGTCTTGGCAATATGAGTATTGATGTGTTTCTCAGGGAGTCTTCTTCTTCACTTGTATGGGAGACAATTGAGGAACCTGATATGGACTTTGATGAGTTTGTGGAATTATTCTCCAAAATAGCTGTGAAGGAGAAGAAGAAGCCACTCTCTGATACTATAACAAAGTCCAAGGCAAAGCAGGTATGTCTGTTTTTTTAATCGTCTTTAATATCCTTTAAGTTCCATAAAGTAAAATACTAAAAAGGTGTTGCCTTATCTTGAAATGAGCTTGAATGCATTTATTTTAACAATGGCAATAAATCAGTCATTAAAATTATCCAGAATTTTCCCCTTGGGTTTGGCCATTTACCTTTGAATTCCTGTCACCTTCCAGTCACCTTCCAGTAAAACAATAGTTACTCACTCTAAATATCATTGAAGGAAATGTTCTGCTATTAACTGTTCCAGGATCTGATTCTCTTTCTCTTTTTTAGGTTACAAAGCTCCTCAACAATAAGCGATTTCAGGCAGTTGGAATCCTCATGTCCTCCCTGCACCTTGATATGAAAGACATCCAGCATGGTGAGTGTTCCTTTTTTATGTAGTCATTCATTAAATAACTGCATAATTGTTTCCGAATTAACAAGATTGATGTGTGGGGAGATATATCATCTGGATATAAAATACTGCTAACTGCTGAAAAAGATTTCAAAGCTGTATGTTGTACAGGAAGTGGAGGGTTAAACATGTTGGTACCACATTTGATTTCACGTTTGGTGCATATGATGACAATGGTCAGGCAAGATGTTAATTCAGCGTCCACTCAGACACTCTTTTAAATAAAGACATGTTGGTTGATATTTTGACAATAATATAAAAATAGTTATTTTTCCACCTTTTACGATGACATATTTAAGTTACAGTTAGGGCTGAAAGAGACGACTCTCAGCTTTAGTTTGATTTGTGTTCATGTCAATAACAGCTTCTTAATATATAGAACTTCCTTTTTGAGGGGCACAAAGGTTATTTGACATTGGAAAATAACCATAAATAAAATGTAATTCTTTATCACATTCTTTCCTGGCAGTAACTGTCTCAAGTTTTGAACACATGGGCATCATTAAAGAATAGGTTCCTTTTTTATGATGCGGTTCAGGGTTTACTGCAACTCACCTCAGTTTTTGTTCATGGGTCTTTCTACCAGTTGTGTTCAACAAGTGACATACATACTCAATAATGTTGTGATCAGGTTATACTCGACTGCAGTATATTTTACTGTATATTATTCTTTGCCTTCAAAAACTCTAGTTTCTTCCATTTTGTATTTCTCATAATTTTCCAACTATAATTCTAAATATATATATGTATATATATATATAATTAAAATATAATATTACATTGATCCAAATAACATTTCATACTGACACTGGTGACTTGGTGACCCCATGTCATAAAAAGCTTTATGACATTATTAGAATTAGAATTATTTTCACATTTACTTATTTTTCTTTGCAGACAATATGAACTCATGATATTTGATGTTTTCTTATCAACCTAATTTTTATTTGTTAATTTAAATCAATTTACCCTACAAGAAACATATTCCAAAAAGACAAAAGCAAGTAAGGGCTAATAATATTGTAAAAAATTAAACAGGTGTTATACAGTGATAACAATAATGATTTGGTCCAAAAGTTGCAACAAGTCTTTAGTGTTCCAACTTTTTTTGGAATGTGTTGCACTCCAGAAATGAAAAATTACTGTATGTTTCTTTAAATGTCAAAACTCTTTCTGATTTGTCATTCAAGATAAAGTTAAATAACCACAATAACTGAAAATGTATTTCTGGGATTATGCTTGCTACCCTGCTCATTGCTTGGCCGAACAGGGATAGCAATACAGCAGCATATGTATCTATATAGGTTTATTCGTGGTATACAGGTCTTACTGTAGATCTGATCTAAACAGTAAGTGTTGTTGCAGAGAGAGTGATACTGATACACCTCAGGAATAGCACAAGATGAAGTTATACAGGAAGTATAATGCACAAACTAAACATAACTATACATTTAAACTGTTCTGTCATACTTTTTCCAACAGTTACAATAATTGTATTTTCTTGTGTTTTGATGGGTTGTACTAATACCTGAATAAACAGACCTAACACATTCCACTCTTTCCAGTATTTTTATAAATCAGGAAGATTTATATAATATACCTAGCATTGCAGTTATTGTGATGTCAATCTTAGTGCAAGGCGCTATTTACGATATTGAGAATGTCTCGTCCTTATATCTCTGAGATGGTCCCCAATGCTGTCCATCCTGCTCTCTGAGGGTCACTTGCCAGGAGCTTCTGCTATTGTGAATTTCAATGTTTAATTAATTATCTATTTGTCAAATAGATTGACAGCAGCTTGGAATTACAAACTGACAAAAGAAAGCAATCAAAATTCACAATCTCATTCTTAGTTACTATAAAAGTGTGTACTATTAGATAGAATTATCAGAGAGCACAGTTTTGATCATTTACCTCTTTCTCTCTGTCTCTTTCTGTCTGTTTTTTAGCCATCCTAAACTTGGACAACACTGTAGTTGACCTAGAGACCCTACAGGCGCTGTATGAAAATGTGAGCTACAGACTCTCCACAGTCAGTTTATAATGTTTGTCAGGTTGGCCCTTAAAGCTTCAATAGTCCTGTGTCTATGTTGACTTATTGGGGCAGCTTTGACAGTAAGTCATTTGCAATACATTACACAGTAAGCACATGTACTGTACATGACACGAGAAAAAAAAAAAATCAATAAATGAACTTTTAAAACACATATAAATATTTTATTCCAACAGAAAATTAGCTTGTCAAAACTGGACTAACAAACCCAGATAATGCTGTTGTGGATCGAAATCATCCTTGCATGTGTATACTCAAATGGACTAAAATAGATAAGCAGGGGCATTTCTGTGTGGAACTTGCATGTTCTCCAGCTTCCTTCCACCATCCAAAAACATGCTGCAGTGAGTGTGCATGGTTGTTTGTCTCTTTGTTGGCCCTGGACTGATGATCAATGCCTTTTGCTCAACGGCGGGTAGAATAGGCATCCATACAACCCCCACCCCCGATTTGTATTATTGTATTAAGTGGGTGGTAAAACTGCATGGTTGGATGGATCAGTAGAGTAACAGTCAAGCATGAGTATATATTGACAGTGCTGGATTACCAAAAAAAAAAGAAGCTCTCTTTGACATTTTTTTTCTGTTTCTTTTGTAAATGTGAGTGTACTTTATTTATACAGCCCTTTACAACAATCCTTTTGGTGTACCAAAGTGCTTTACAGCTAATAATAAATAAAGAAAAGTAGAAGTAAAAACAATTAAAAACAATAAAAGAACAGTAAAAGCAATAAAATAAAACAAAATTGAATAAGATAAGATAAAAGTGTCATCATACTACTGGGTATTACTTTTGTCAGATGGCAAAATGAGTCTGAAATTGTGAACAAAAAGCAGCCCATTAAGGCTATGTTTCATTTAAGCATAGTTCATGCTTCTCCGTCATTTCGACGGCGTAGCTGCTCCACCTTGGTTGTCATTGTTTACCGTTGTTAACTATGACCGGGAAAAAGAAAAAGCAAGGATTTGGCTATAACCCCTGACGCACAGCAACACCCCTCTAGCAGCATGGTGGCTCCGTCGAGGCAGAACTTTGAATAAAAACCTTTCCTGTCTACGTATGTTTGAAGAAAAACCTCTAGTGCCCAAAAATCCTTACAAGAAAAAAAATGTGTCAACTTGTGGTCACTTAAAGTATTTTGAGTTTTATAAACACAGAATCATCTAACAAAATGACCATTCAAGTAATAGTGTCAACATCTGGGCAGTGAATTCAGCTATACAGACATATATGATGATCTCCTACAGAGAAAGCTAAGCAGACTTCAACATTTTCTTACACTACTGCAGTGTCTGACATACTTTGTTCAATTACTCAATTCCCTTTCAGTGCATTGGGATAAAGACGGCAGTTAAATTAAATGGCTTGTTTTAACTCTAACTGGAGCTCCACTCAACTGTACATGTAACCATACTAGCTTAAAAAGCTGCCAGCACCCCTTCTTGTGACCAAAACATGTCGGTGCGCATGTTTGACAATTCAGAGGTGACAGTGACCTTGTAAATTTTCTGGAGCGTCAGCAAGTGGGACAATGCATAAACGATTTTGGAGGATTTGCAGCTACTGTCATGATGCAAGTGAGTGTGTGTGTGCTGCTGAGGGTTGATCTCTCTGCTGACCCATATGCTGCTTTCCATTTGCTCCTGGCTATTTTGAACATGTACAGATAAATGTAATACTCATATTAACACAATAAGGAGCTACATTTGCTATTCTCAATGGATTGTTTAAAAAAGATAATGGTTTTCACAGTATAATTTCTGCATCACTTGCTGCCTCCTGCATGCTCTGGAGCAGTTCCCAACTGGTGGGTCGTGGACCCATTTTCAATGGGTCACCAGACTGACTGGGGAAAAAAAGTTAAGAAAGGGCTCAGAATGCATGCTATTCACACTCCTAGACAGTAGGTGGCGACAATACTCTGTAATGCTAATCGAAAGGCAGAAAAATTGGTGTTCACTTGACAAAAAAAAAAAAAAAAAAGAAAGAATAAAATACCACACCATTGTTTTCAATAATATCTGGTATAATCCTTATCACAGAAAACAAAACAAAATAAATTACTTTCAGAGAACTCTCCTCTATATACTTGCTCTTTGGCAAAGCAAAGGTTTCATCAACACTTAACTGGTGATTGATCGTAAGTTCTGGCAACAGAAGTCAGTATAAAAGTACAAACAAAATATAACAAGAGTGCAAAATTAACTATAATGGCTGATCTCTGTAACACCAACAGCACACAAATTCCCAGTCAAACATGTGAATGTGCTGACATGGTTATCCGTCCGCAACACCAGACACTGCAGAGACGAGGCTTTACGCCATTACGGGAAACAGACCTGTGAATCTGCTATGCATCAACGAAATACAGAGACATCAGTACAAAACACTTTACAAAAACATGGTCATGAATTATTTCTAACAGGCCAACAGCTATTATTTCATGCCACTTGTTGCACTTAGAAACATATTTTACCTTAAACAACAGACGACGACGACCTCAGTGCACTTTTTGATTTTGAATTAAAATGCAGCCACTTGAGTGTTAAAGGGAATTTTTTTTCTCTCTACCGTCACACTCTTGTTTGCTTTTATTTATCATTGAACTTGAATTTTGTGTCTGTTGACACACTGTGATATCTTATTTTATGTCACGTTCAAACTGCAACATGTTTTCATTAAAGAAATTTGAGATGTTAAAAATTTTCCTGGGTCACAGGTCGTCTATAGCAAATGATGGTGGGTACTGAAGCCTTACCAGTTGGGAACCACTGCTCTAGAGAACCGTTCCCCACACTCCCTTTCTCTCATTTCCAGCAGAGAACCTCCTGCAGAATACCTCCTGCTGTGAGCTGTGTGTTTAAAAAGACATGTGGAAAAAGACCTGACAAATTGATAGGAAGAAAATCTTGGGTGTACACGTGTGAAATTAGCGCAAGTGTGAGTGTTCCACCAACAGTTTATAAGCTTAAAACTCACCACTATTTGATTAGAACTGTAGAGGCCATTTGAATTAGAAGTGAAACGTCTTCAGTAACCAGGAAAGTCCAATTTCCTTCTATTCACGCACTCAGGGTTACCAAAACTTCGATGAATGAGGATCTATGAAGACTTAACTAAATCAATGTCTTTCTCAGTGACCAAACTGCTAGCAGTAGAATGTATTTATTTTTGTTGTTATGACGGTTTATATTATTCATGTAACATGTGAAATCAGTCTCTTCTGTCTTTCCCATAGAGGGCACAACAGGAGGAGCTGGACAAGATTGAAAAACACATAAAGTCCTCTAAAGACAAGCCTCTGGACAAACCTGAACAGTAAGTTATCCCCCACCACTTCAACTCAATGAACAAGTTTAATTGATAGTTAATTGGTCTCTCCTGAACACAGACATGCCCAGCCCACAAAGGAGTAAAAGACCAACATCAAGTTAAACTATCCAAAAGCTTTATATGATTACTTTGGCATTGAACAGGGGAAGAGCCCTATAAACACTCAGTCCACTCAGTTTTTCCTATCGGTATAATGAAAAATAAATAAATATCAATGATAAATTTTAGCATATTAAGTAAAGTCTTAAAGGAGAGCAACTATACCCCTTTTCCACCAGTTCACACAGGTGCCAGGCGCCTTAATGACATGTCTGTGAAATCATTTAGACAAATTCCTCATGGATCAAGCACAGCTGCCCTCTCTGTACACTGTAGCACTCTGTGCTCAGGTGTGTCGGTTTTCGTGCCGCTGCTGCTGCTCACTCCGCCCGACCTTTGCCCAGCGTACCGACCTCAGTTCGGCGTCAGGCTGCTATGACAACAGTTGAGCACAAGCACTGGTCATGGCTGCATGAACTAGCGGTTAGCATTAGCTCGTGGTAATCGGACAAAAGAAACACAAAGCACACTTACGTCGTCTGTCTTTGCCCATGGATGGTCGGTCTCAATCCCTCTTTTAGGTAAAGTTGTGCTGCCAGTCTTATGTTGTACTGACCCAAATTGTGGAAGCTGTCCTTGTCAAAATGGTTGGCACACACAGATAGGGTTTTGCCGACCATGGCTGGAACATTGCCGTCAAGAATAAACTTTGTCCTCTGAGACTGGGGTCTTATGCAGGGTCTTGTGCTGGTCACTGCAGCTAACAACAGAGCAGCTTACATGCTTATCTCTCAAATTCGCCATACTGCCAACCATTTTTCATTTCATTTTTCATTTTTCACCAGTGTGACGAATGAAATATGGGCGCCTCACCTGAGCTTCGCTCTTTTATAACCTGTAGGGCATGGTGGGTGGAGACTGGGTGTTGGCCGCTGCGGGAGAGTTCAGATTCCGCTCCCCTTTCTACGTAGGGAGGGGAGCGGAATCTGAATGGTTCGCCCAGACAAGAGGGACAAGAGAGTGAGTGGCCGTGGCCATGGCAGTGCACGTGAAATGGACGCGGTTGTTGTTTTGTATGCAGTGCAAATTCAAATATATTAGTGTAGAAGAACTGCAAAAGTGATTTTTGCATTATATGTCCCCTTTGAATTAAAAGTGTTTTCCAAAATCAAATCGATGCCAAGTTTAAAAGTTCTTAAATGCTATGTGTCTTGTCTGTGCTACAGATTTCTCTACCAACTGTCCCTGATCCCAAATTTCTCTGGTAGAGTCTTTTGCATCCTATTTCAATCCAGCTTCTCTGAGTGCATGTCATCTATTACAAGAAAACTAGATACACTGCAGAGGGTATGCAAGGTGAGTAAAACAACACACCACAACACAGAATCCAAAATTGTTACTGTTCTTTAAAGCAGTACAGCTGAAGACAAATTATTAAAGTTAAAGTTCAAGTTATTACATGGAACTTAAAACATTTTTGAAAATAACTTTAACAGCTCCAGAGAAGTCCAACAGCAAATTTGGTTATCTACAGTATATCTATCTGTCAAAGTCTACTTGTGTCATACTTACCAAGTTTATGGTAAAATGTTTGACTCTGGTTTAATAGCTGAAGCCTTTTGAGTTAGCTTTCTCTTTTTTCTTGACATAAACATGACAAAACAGACTTATTACAATCTGTCTGCTCGAAAGCCCAGTTTAACAATGAACATGTCAAACTCAAACTTATTCTATATGGACTAGAATGACAAATCACATTAGTCTTACGAGATTTTAAAATGTGTACAGCATGATATTTTTTTGTCCTCACAGTCATGTCAAATAGAAAATACACCCTCTTTCAACTCTAATGTTAACAATGTGTTAACATATCAAACCATGTTGTCACTTATTTACACAAAAACTAGGCCAAAATGCAGAAGCATTGTGTGAAAAATAAAGCACAGCTTTACCGCTTCCACACAAAGTTAAGAGGGTAGCTCTTATGTTTCAATACATAGGCCACACGGGGCCATCAAACAGGCCAGAGGGGTCAGGCACCAGGTAGTTCCTCGAGTTGTATTTTCATAAAATGGTGCTTTAATAACTGATAATCAGAGCAATATCTGTAGAGGCATAATCTAGATGTCATCAGTCATATGGAAGAGCCAACAGACCCAAGTTGTGGCATAGTGTTGGCCTTAAAAATCTGCATGGACATGACATCTTTACAAAAGTCATTGTGCTGTGAAAAGTTAATTCTCCCTTCAAAAGAGCAGACCTTAGGCATGCTCACGGGTGCAAAAAACTTCACCAAGCTAGATGTGAACATGGGGTTTTCGCAGATCCCCCTGTCTAAAGAGTTGGCTCTCGACTCTACCTTCATCACATCATTCAACTGGTACCATTTCAGTCACCTGCCATTTGGCATCTCCTCTGCCCCTAAATATTTTCAGAGCAGAATGATAACTGAGGATACTGCAGGCCTTGACAGAGTTGTGTGCCACATGGACAATATCCTTATCTAGGGATCTACAAAGGACAACATGACGCCAAGGGGCACGCTGTCCTGGAGTGAGCAGAAAAGTCAGGTATCACGCTGAACATGTTGAAGTCTGAGTTTGGAAAAAAAAACAGGTAAAGTTTATGGGTTACATCCTCTCAGTAGATGGCATGAGGTCATATCCCAACAAGACCAGGGGCCTCATGTACAAAAGGTCCGTACGCACAAAAAAGTGGCGTTCGCACTTTTTCACGTCAAACGATCAGATGTATCAAGAGCGAAATGACCGTGGAAATGTGCGGTGGCAAGTCGGAGGACTTCCGGGTCATGAATGGAGTAGACGCGTTGCACCTAAGCTCCCACAACATTTCATTAAAACTTAAGATTTAACTCGAACTTTTCACTTGCAACACAACATTTGTTGTACCTTTATGCTGAAGTCACTTCTACCAATACCCGTACACCAAATGGCATCGAAGTCAACTAAGAAGGACGGAAAAAAGGACGACGAGTTACCGGCTGCTAGCATGGCTTCTCTGGCTAAGCTACTAGCAGAGCAGAAAACAGCCCTCTCCGCTGAGTTTAAGTCGGCCTTAACATCCCTCGAAACTAAACTAGATGGTGTCCAAGCAGCCATCTCTGACCATGGACAAAGACTGACTTCTCTGGAAGACAACGCAAACCAAATCAGCGACCTATTTGAGTAGATGGAAGCTAAATACACTGCTCTGGAGGATAACTTCACCAAGCTAAAAGCTAAGACAATTGATCTTGAATCCCGCAGCCGACGCAACAACATAAGGATAGCAGGATTGCCAGAGTCTGTTGAAGGCACACAACCCAGTACTTTCTTTTCAAAGTTTCTGCTTGAAATCTTCGGGGATGAGGTTCTGAGTTAACCCCCAGAGTTGGATCATGCCTATAGAGCCCTGACTGCTGAGCTGCCCAGTGGGAAACCAAGACTGGTAATTGGACGAGTTCACAACTACAGAGTCAAGGAGAAGATTATCCAGGAAGCTCGCAAAAGGAGGGGAAAACTGCTCTACTCGGTGAACCCAGTGGCGATCTTTGAAGACTAATGTCCTGAAATCATGGAGCAGCGTACAGCTTATCGAGAGGGGATGTCTGCACTCTACCAGTGGGGATTCAAATCATCGCGGCTGTACCAAGCGAAGCTCCGAATTACAACCGAGGATGGTGGGAGGAAACACTTTGCTTCGGTGAAAGATGCGGAGAACTTTCTGGCGTCACAACACTAAAGCTAAAGATGTGTACGGTAAATTTATGATGCACATTCAAACACTCAGCTCAACTGCCAGGCTTTAGTCATGAGCTATGTTCACTTGCTAACTAACAGTAGGGCAACTTGGTAAACATGAAGCTGGGTGCCTTAAATACTATTTACATGATGTGATGTTCCATTTCTTTGTGTATATTCCCCAACAGGGGTGAATGTTCTTTTTGTCCTCCTGTTGTTCGACACCTTGCATTGTTAGCACGGGGGCTAATGGTACCAGATATGCCGCGCCACTTACAATGCCTAAACTTACTTAGAGCCCCCTCTTTCTTCTGGCGGCTGTATTACTCCCAGTTTGCACTATTCACAGCCAATTTGTGCAAATGAACATACATGAACATGTCTTATTATTCTAAAATACAAATAGAGGCGACAAATGCCTCATCACACACTTTAAATTTCTTTGTTTTTTTTTTTAACCTATTGTATCTGTTGGCGTTATTATTAGGGTCCGAGGCGTGAAACAGCAAGGAACCTATTGTATGGTAAATGGTAAATGGACTTGTACTTGTATAGCGCTTTTCTAGTCTAACTGACCACTCAAAGCGCTTCACTACATGCCGCATTCACCCCACTCACACAGCACGTCTTAAGATACATAACTACATGCTTTTTCTAATCATTCATACACACATTCATACCCCAATGGATACACTGGGAGGCAATGTGGGGTTCAGTGTCTTGCCCAAGGACGCTTCGACATGTAGCCCGGGGAAGCCAGAGCCGAACCACTGACCTTCCGATTGGTGGGCAACTGCTCTTCCTCCTGAGCTACAGCTGCCGTTTATTAAACATTTTTCAATTTTTTCTGGAAATTCTTTTTAAGAATGTGAGTGTTACTATGGTTTGTAACATTGAAAAAAGCAAAATTTTATCAACACTGTTTTATGAATTACACATATTATTAATTTCCATGGTATACCTTAAATCAAATATTCACAACATGAGTCCCCATATCTACTTCTATGACTATTGCTTTTTTATACATGTCCTCACATACTTCATTGACTTTTTTTTTTTTATCAAAAAGAAGCCAATGCTGTGCCTTTTGCATCTGATTAACAAATAATTTGTATATGAGTTGTAGTGAATTGTATGCCTAAAGAAACTTGTAAATAACTTTTTGAAAAGCATTTGCCATTTCTAATAACTTGGCACATCTTAAGAATTACAGGTAAACGTACTCTCTCTCACAGCAATTTAAACAGTGGTGAATGAATGTGCTCTCCTACCTGGATGTACTCTGTAAGTGTATTGAAAACCTGCTTGGCAACATTTATTGCCTTGGAGAAATTTCTCTGGCCCTGCTCATCAATAATATCTTTCCAAGAATAATACCAGTAGAAATCACTGATAGACTCCTGGAGGAGAGAGAAGTAATGGATAGGGAGGGGAGCAAGAGAGGGGCATTATAAGTGGTAGCAATGTTCAGTGCCTCAAGACTCTAAATATTTTCATTGAAATAAATTTAAGATAGCATTTGAAAGAGTCAAATTATAAAATGGCATCTTAAAATATCACCTAAGCTAATAACATTAGGATCTTAGCTCTTTTCTAAATCTACACCATGAAGTGATTTAGCTCATACACAATTTTAATGTTCACATGTTTAAAGATCGCAACCAAGGTAAAATCACCAGGTTTTAGCAAAAGCTAACTCAGTGATACACGTGGCACGAGGCAACGTGGGGTTCAGTGTCTTGCCCAAGGACGCTTCGACATGTATCCCGGGGAAGCCAGAGTTGAACCACCGACCTTCTGATTGGTGGGCGACTGCTCTTCCTCCTGAGCTACAGCCGCCCGTCTGTTGGCGTTATGAATATTATTATTCTTTGCACTTTAATCGAATTTTTGAGGGCTTTGCCGTGCGGGAAAACTCACCAATTTTGGCGTGCGCATCAGGGATGGTCCGCCATTTTGTCTTAATGTAGTTGCGTCATAATTGCTCGATAGCGCCCCCTAGAAAAATGAATAAATATCTGTGACGTGGGACTTAGTTTTGAGTAGCCAGACGAAATTCGGTACAAGCGTTCGTCAAGCCCAGACGCACAAAAAAGCCTCAGGACATCATAGCGCCACGTCCACAGGAAGTCAGCCATTTTGACCTGAACATGCAAATTGGTGCCATTTTGCCTTTTTCCACACCTCACATTTGCTCGAACTCCTCCTACAGATTTGATGTTGACGTCTTCAAACTCGGTGTGCTTACTCTTCAGCCATGGGGGATCAAACATTGTCATCAGATTTTTTAAATAGTACAAGGTGTGTCCGTGGCAGATCCTCAAACTTTGACGACTCGCCACTGCTTGCCACAAAACACAAAGTCACTCATAACTTTTGCATACATTGTTTGATCTTCACCAAACTTCATAGGCTTGTCGGGGACTGTGCTCTGACTGCGGTCATATACGCATAGTGACACTCACCTATAGCGCCACCTGCTGGTGACTGGAACGTCCCTCTGTTTCCACACCTCGCATATGATCGAACTGCTACTAGATATTTAATGCTACCGGCTTCAAACTTGGTCAGGTTACTCTTAAGCCATGGGGGATTAAAAGTTAAGAGGATTTTTTCCAAAGTCTGAAAGTTGTGGCCGTGGCAGGCCAGCGAAGATCGTGTTATGGCGGTTGTGGATTAAAAGCTATATCATCATCGCAATGTCATGAAACTTGGCACACATGTCCACGCGGACGACCTCATACGTATGTAAATTATATTGTTTGTGGCCAGAAGAAAATGGCACTGTAGCGCCCCCTACAAATTTTCAAAATACCCCTGCCATTGGGCTTACTTTTGCGGAGGCTGGTCAAATTCGGTACACACCTTCATCATGCCCAGGCGCACAAAAACGCCTCTTGACATCATGGCACTTGGGCCACAGGAAGTCAGCCATTTTGAATTGAACAAGCAAATTTGTGCCGTTTTTGCCTTGTTACACCCCTCACATCTGGTCAAACTCCTCCTACCGATTTAATGCTACCGGCTTTAAACTTGGTGTGCTTACTCTTCACTCATGGGGGATTAAACGTTGTGATCAGATTTTTGAAATTGTACAAGGTGTGTCCATGGTCAGATTACTCTTCTGCCATGGGGGATTAAAAGTTAGGAGAAGCCATGCGCTGCTTGTGCCCACAGGTGATGTGCACACTGGGGTTCCTAGCAACTGGGGCATTCCAGAGGGAGCTGGCCAACCGATTGGGACTGTGCCGGTCGACCCTGAGCTGAGCCATGGCAGCTGAGTGGGACGGAATTATCTGCATCTCAGTCAGGTATATCAAATCCCCATACATTGCTGAACAGACCAACATTAAAGCGCAATTTGAACCGAGAGCCGGTTTTCCTAATGTAATCGGAGCTATCGACTGCACACACATTGCTATAAAAGTGCCATCACATGATGAATTTGTATATGTTAACAGGAAAAATTTTCATTCGATCAATTCATATGTGATGCACAAATGGAATTCACCAACATTGTGGCGAGGTGGCCTGGTTCAACGCACGATTCATACATTCTGAGTTACAGCATTTTTGGGAACAGACTATAAGGTGGCACTGTGCGTGATGGGTGGCTTCTTGGTGAGTAACTTTATTTGTGTAATCGTCCTAATATTATTCCCTGTGACGTGCATTGAGCATGTGTGCCCCCAATTTCTATCCCCCAATTTTCTATCTAACACTTTTTTTAAATTTTTTGATCGTGCAGAGAGGGGAATCGTAGGTGCAGGGCTCATTTAAATATGATTTGCATATTCAAGTAGGAGCGTGGACAGGGAGGAGTCGGGTATTCCGACATGCGCTCAATTCGACGTTGAATGCGATGTTTATGTCTATGTTTATGTATTTAGCAGACGCTTTTATCCAAAGCGACTTACAAATGAAGATATAACAAGCTATATAAAAAGCTAACAATAAACTACATAGAAGGAACCCACTAGTCTTACTATGTCAGAGGTGACAGAGTAGAGATAGGGTGCAGGCATAGAAAGAAGTGCAGAAAGATAAAATGCAAAGATAGAGGGGGTAGGTAAGTACAAGGTAATGTGGTGGATTCATGCGTATGCACAGATTCATACATCCGGATATTTTTGTGCTTGGGAGGGCGTTTTGGTTTGAGCGTATGCCATGTTTCAGTAGGAAATCCACGCAAGTCTTTCTACATGAGGCTCCAGATCTGTGCAGAAGTGAACTTAGGAGGTTCCTCAGTATAGTGAATCAGTTAGGAAAGCTCATACCAAATCTAGCAAAAAAAAACAAATGTGAGACTTGCCATCTAAAAGGAACCAGTGGTGTTGGGATGACAAAGAGCAGCAAATATTTGCAACTTCAAATATAAACATTCATCACCTCCAGTGCTTCACTGGTACGACCCTAACAAACCGCTGAAAATATCTGTTGATGCCTCATCCCAGGGACTTGGGACAGTAATGCTACAAAAAAGTTTTGTAACATTTGCGTAAAATGCTATTTTACGCTTTAAAGACTAAAAAACAACAAAAAAAAAACAACTTAAAAAACAACTAAACTAAAAAACAACTAAAAAAAACTAAAAACAACTTTGAAGTAATTTATCATTCTCTATAACACTGTACTGTCCAAAAAGGACAAAAAGATGGTAGACCTTACTTTGGTTGGCACTTACCCTAGTTAGTCAGCTGTGAAAATATCAGGTCAATGGCCAACGGTATCCATGTTGGTCTGTCTCGGGTTCACTGTCTCTGGGCTTTTCTCGGTAGTCAGCTATTTGTGGTTGAATTTCTGTGGACTTTCAACGTGCCTGACAAGTTGTGGGTCTCTTTTGTCCACTGGAGCTTCTTGTTGCCAAGGAGACAGAGTTTTGATAAAATAACACAATTGTAGGTGTGTTTACCTGAGTGTTGGAATTGGTTTAATTTGTTTGGTCAAATAACCAGCTAATAACCAACATCCCCCCCCCCAATAAAAATACCCCAAATTATTCAAAGTTGAACAAATGTATTTTCAGACTTCACATTCTTCACATTTTGATAAAACATAAATTAAATAAATCACATAAATACACAACAGACTGAACTAAAATAACGGATTATAGGTGGATATTGAATACCTCTCAAATTCAGATGGATATCTATAAAGTTACGACATATGAATAAAGAACCAAACAATGTTATTGTAGTGTTCTCACTATTAAATTAATTTAATATTCATTACCTGCGTTGGGGCACCAACGGGGAAATGGCTAAAGGTTGTGTGGGAGAGTTTCTCAAATCCTCCTCCCAGGACAAAGATTAATGTAAATAAGGTGATATCTGTTTCTTACTGGAGGTGGAGATCTCCCATCTGTATATTTGACACAACATACACAGGCAACAGGGATGTTAATGGGTCTTCCCCCTACTGGAGCATCCTTGAGACTGATACATTATCTTACTGTGTTTAACAATGGAGCACAAAAAGAAACAAAAAGAGAACATTGGTTAACAGTTGAGTTAATTCATATAAATGTCTGATTACTTAATTACTTTAGGCTTAACTGCTAAGTGCTACAGACAACTAAGTGGCAATGTGGCTCTATAAAAAAGTTGGTAATTTTCCTAAATAATGATTTCTTCCTTATTATATTCTGTACAATCTTGAAAAAGGTATCAAAATGTTGCTTGAGATATCACAGAAAACCTCAAAGAACCTGTTCAAACACATTTAACACAGTTTTAATCATTCAAATAAGAATTAATTAATAATTCAACTTCATGAAACAAATATGAAGAAAATAGTTGGTAGAGGTGTGAGAGGTCTGTTTCTTGTCTTAGATAAAAGTGAGAGATATGTCAAGGCATTCTTTGATTGACATGGCCAGACAGGGGGAGAAATATTTGGTTTATCTGAGGCTCGTCACTCTACCTTGACACGAAAGGTTTCTTGTGTTTATACACTGAAAGGTTGGTACCAGGGAACTAATATCTTCAGATAAGTCATGGCACAGACCTGGTGGGAGAGAGTCCCTCAAATCATCTCCAAAGGACAAAGGTTATTGTAAATAAAGGTAATGTCTCTCTCTTGCTGGTGTCCCAAATCTGTCCTTGAATCAACATTCCCACACAGAAATGTTAATGGACTTCCCAAAGATTAAGTTCCACGTTAATCCACACTTGAGTTCACTACACCATCAAGATACTCAAAATCAGTTATTCAAAACATTAAGATCTTTGGACATTGCTATGTTTTATTTGTTCAAATCTACCAGAATGCATTTTGAGACCCAACAGTCATTTTTGTGAATCTAATATTGCAATATGCCAGACTGAAGGCTGAGGAGCAACATTAACACATTTTCAAGTGTGCATGGAATATGTTTTACTAAAGATTTGTTTTGCCTTATCTATAATTAAGGATTGAAATTCCAGGGAGCTCATAAGATGTTACAAAGGACACTATGTCTGGTATTAAGAACCTTCTTTTTCATCAGAAATGTCATAAAAGGAAATAGGAAAATTAGAGACCAGAGGTTTCTAGCTGGTTCTATAACATGTCTGTGTCAATTACAACTAAAGATAAGATAATAATCCCCAAATGTAAATGTATGTGAAAGATTTGCTCCACCAAAGGAGCACCCCGACACAGTTAAATATAGTTCTGTTCAGAAGACTACACTGGGTGCTTGATCTTAAACAGTCACGCTTGCTGGATGGTTCATGTTTCATATTTGTCTGCTTTATGTTGCGTCTGTCTTGAGTTGGTAGTTAACTGATGTTTCAATTGTTTGCTGTTTCTTATACACTAACAAGGTCCCTTCAGACATGAAACTAACGTTATAAGGGTGGCCATGAAGCAGTGGTTAGAGTGGGTTGTCCATTAACCAGAAAGTTGGCGGTTTGATTCCCATTCTCTACCTTTTCCCGCACTAATTATAGCATATTGACCAGGAGATGCCCAATAAGAAATACTTCAGTCTCACAATTACCATCAGTAAGAAAAGAACTTTAGCAGCAGGTGAAAGAATGCAACATATGAAATGAGCAACAGATAAATGCTCAGCACAGCAGTTGCTTTAAAAAGTTGCTTAGAAAATTTGCTAAGAAAACAGACCAGAAGTGACGACAGTCACTTATGCTTCTGCTGCAGAAAAAGTCACAAACTCTGGTGGTTCTGTGGGAGCTTGCTCCAGCAGGGTTCACAGTCAAAGTCCAGACCTCAGGGTTCACTCAGGCACACTCAGTATAACACTGTTCAAGCTTAACAAAATCGTTCAGATTACTTATATCGATACTTCGATCTTCTGAATCGTGGGGCGTTTGTAGGTTTTTACACACTGCTTCTGCATTTTGGCTTTGTTTTTGTAGAATAAATAATGACAATGTGTAATATGTTGAAATTTATCAGAAGCTGTCTTTGCTTTATTTCAATACCTAGCAAGGACTTGACACTTTTTTTATTCTGCGCTGATACATAAAAACTTTGGTGAAACTCTACTTTTTCACAACTGCATATAAGGCTAAGGAAAGGCTCTAAATACTTCTTTATCTTTTTGCAGGCATTGCAGGAAACTGATACAGTGAAGAAGATTCTAGGTCTGGTTCTGGCATTTGGTAATTTCATGAATGGTGGTAATCGAACTAGAGGTCAAGCTGATGGCTTCACCCTTGACATCCTGCCAAAACTCAAAGATGTCAAGAGCAGCGTAAGTGAAGAAGTAGCTGAAACAAAGTTACATTTTTTTAAATGTTTTTATTCCATCTTCGAACTAAGGGATCTTAGCCCTAATTAAAATGTTTGTCCCTTTTCAGTTTAGTTTCATAGCAGTCTACACAAATGTGCCTTATTGTAAGTGTAATGTGTAGAGAAAGTCAAAAAGTAATTTGTCTCACCACTACTCCCTAAATGACTATTTGACATCTCACCTCTACAGTTGAATATCATCTATACCTACCAGCACATGCAAGGCTGGGAAGCCATTCTACTGAACCTAAAACCTATTCAAAATAATTACTTTATGTTACAGAGTTATAGGCAGGAATTACTTTTCTGTCTGCTGTTTAAAGAAATTAGTCTATTGGTCCTGTGTCAAACGCAACACCAATGATCTTACAAACTGCTTTAACTCTGTCTGTACATCCATATTGAATGTTATTGCCCCTTTTAAAACAAGATCTGAACTTGTGCTGAAAAAAGCCTGAATGTTCAGATATAGTCATGCAAATGAAAGCTTTCTGCAGTCCAGTTATTGTATATACATTTTAACATTTTAACATATGACATCTTAGTTGTTACGTCACTGATCATTTCAAAATTTTATGTGTACAACCTCTTTCAAAGAAATTAGATCCTGCTGCTTCCCTCATTAAAAATGACAGGCTAATTTCCAAATTATCTTTATGAAGGAAAAGAGAAAAGAAAAATGTGTATCTTTGCAATTACTAATGGCAGCTGTAACAAACAACATCTTTGAAAAAGCTTGGTTCTGAAAGTATCATAGTACTAAGACAGACATTGTCAAGATGATCAATGACTTTTTAAGAAATATCTGCAGATGAGGGGATAAGATCAATCTTGGTTCCTATGGACCTCAGTGCTGCTTTTGATACTGTGGACAATGGCTTTCTGTTGGATAGATTAAGACACTACTGGGTGGGCTTGTCAAAATTTGCTCTAGCATTGTTCTCGTCTTATCTGTCTGAGAAGAGGTTCTGTTTCTTTGAATAATTATTGTTTCTAAATACTGTGTCGTCAGGGCTCAGTTCTTGGTCAAATTTTAAATGCTGTTCACTTGCCTCCTACTGGTCGTCTGACAGTGCATCAACTAAACACTACAGTAATAAATTCAAAACACAACCATCGGAATTGTTTATGCATGTTTTGGCCTCATGAGATCATGTTATAAATGTTAAATACATACAGGTGTGTGGAAATGAGTTTCATTTGAGTTTCAATTGTAGGAATTTTTGTCTCATAATAGTATTTACTGTATTTACCTCTGCCACCTCTTGCTGGCCGTTTTTCTGTTCTGTGGAAAGTATGGTGACATTTTATAGGATACACATTTTACTGTAAAGCTACATATGTGTAAGACAAAAGATATTTCTCAGTCGTTACTCACCTATTGTCTTCTCTAAAGGCACAGATAACTGAGGGTACTGTGAAGCGGCTCAAATTTGACTGGACTCACTTCCTGGCTTCAATGATGGTTAGACCATGATTAAGTACATTGTCCACTGAAGTTGTAGGCATTTCATTAGATATATTTGCTCGCCTTTGTCTTCCTCTTCCTCATTCTAGATGAGCTCCACCACCTGCTAGACCTCCTCTTATACCCCTCTGCCTTCTTGCTGTTCCATCTTCTTGCCTAACATGTGTATAAGTCACCTGAGGTTTTTTTTTCTACTGACACATGATTTAACTGATTTTCCAACGCACAGGCGCAACATGAGTAGGACTAACTGATAATCAGGGTGTTGCAGTTTGAAGGCCTGTGTTCATAGATGAACAAAGTGTGCAAAATAATGGAGTGTTTTTTTAGAGCTTTGCAAAATTATGGTTTAGAATGATATTTGAGAGAGAACAATGGTTGTGCTTAGAATTTAGTAGTTTGGAGTCATTGTGTTCATAAATGAGCTTCACTTTTTCAGAATTGTGTATATAGTGTAAGGTGACTAGACAGTCCCCGTTTTGAGTGACCTGTCCCTGGTCAAAGCTGTCCCCGAAAATGTCCCCGATTTTGACATTGAATGGGGGGAAATGCACAATAATACCCAACTGCAGCCACCGCAGCCGTACAAACCACCACCCCTGTAAACCACGCCCCATACAAACCACGCCCCTATAATTGACGCCTGCAAGACGTGACGGCAATGGCGATTCCGGTAAGACACATTTATATTTATATACATTTATATTTATTTATATTTTAGGAAGATGTTAACGTTTAATGTAATGTTTAAGACATCTTTTGTTAGTCAGAAAGAGCATTAATGACTGTTTTTCAAAGACAGCGGACTCTATTTGTAAAAAAACACATTTCTTGAAACTCAAACCCATTTTGTGTCTGTTACATGTGTTATGAAAATCAAATTAATGAGTGAGCAAGGGATGTTGACAGAAGCAGTGGGGGAACACGGCACGTAGACATAATAGGCATGATATTCCATCTAAAGTAATCCATAAGTTCAGTCAGGAGGCAATGTGACAATAAATGAACCAAGCACTGAAAGATTATAATAGGGTCAGACAAGATTTGCTTCTAGAGAGCTGAAATGGACTAAAATAGACAAATTGCAATCAAAAGGAAAGGGAGACAGAAAGAAATCCTCCTTGTTGAACTTTAGGAAATAATAAATATTTACCTATTTGCATGGTCCAATTCTTGGACATGTTCCCTGTTCTGTGGATTACAGATTTGGATACTGTTGATATTATGACATACCATCAGTTTGTTTTTGTCTCCCCAACAGAATCATAGCAGTGTATATGTTTTACATTGATGTACGTTTTACATTTTGTTACTCAGAGGTGTTGCACAGCAGATTGCTGTGGGAGCCTGGACGGAGAAGACTGCTGTGGATTTGGAGGTATTGCCTGCAATATCACTATCAAATTGATTTGTAATGATCTACTATTCGTTGACTGTAACTGTCTGTCATACAGGGTGTTCCTAAGCAGACACATGGCAATGATTGTGGTGTTTTCATGATAATTATGAGTGAGCATAATGCCTTATAAAGTAATGTGGCACATGATTGGGGTTTTTTTTCTTTCTTTTTTTGATAATTAATTTCTAATTGCATCTTTAAGCCAAGAATTATTTCAATCTTAAGTCAATTTTGTTCCAGCTATAGAAGCTGGAAGTACTGATTTAATTATACATTGGATTATATGTAGTATATTCCATGGTTCCAATACAATTCAAGAATGACGTTTGGGCTCATGTAGAGCAATACAACACAACACAATTCAATGACTTGAAATCAATACAGTAATTTTTTTTTTTAAAATTAAACCAGTGTTACTATGAAGTAAATAAATGGATTTTAGACAGTGCTCTGTTTTCTATCTATGCAGTATGTCATGTATTTTCTAATATGCAATTTATTGTAATGATCTGCACTACATATTTCAGTGTAAATATGTGCCCACTTTTAGTCAACTGTCAGATATTCCCTGTGTCTTGCATGTATTGATTGAGAATTTATCATCATTACAGTATGTCTGGTACTTTGCCATGGATACTTGTTTTGACTTCAGTGTCGTAAGTATCCTAAAAAATGATATCACTACTTTTTTTTTTAAGTATGTACTGCAATAAGTGCAAATGTCAATCCTCTCTGGATCCCCATAAAACAAAACGACACAATTATGGTTTGCTTTCTGCAGAGTCCACAGGCCCTGCCACTGACCACATGTACAGCCTTATAGCTTTCCACCCAGAAAGCAGGTTGAAGATGAGTGAGTGAAGATTATTGCATTAGAACAAAATATCCCGTGTTTACAGCTGTGCACTAAGTCATGTCTTTGTGTGTTTTGATTAAGGACAATAATGACAGCATGGACCAACATGATGTGGTCACCACAAGCAGAGATGTTGGGATCCTGAGTGAAGACTCGTCTTCCGACAGGCTTGTGGTAAGAACGTGCAAAGGATCAAGAAACAACAAATCTTATTTAATATACTTAACCAGAATAATTACGTTTAACATTTAAATGCTGTTTAATCAAATTTTAGGAAAGGGCTCAGCAAGCTGAACACCAAAGAAGAGTCTCCAGTGACCTTCTATTAATGTCCATCACTCAGGATAAAGGCCTACTGCAACATCTTGAAGTGAGTTTGAAATTTAAATTTGAGTCGCATTCTGTAATTTTGGTCAACACATGATAAATTAATTATTTAAGTGAATAATTTTCTGTTAGCCTAGTTTGTACATTTACTTTCAGCATCCTCCTAAATAATATATATATGGACAGGCGATCATCGCAGGAAAAGTTTCATCCTCCTGGTGAACATCAAAGGACAGGGTGAAAATTTTATTGTTTGTACATTGTTTATGACAGCCTCTCGGCATGAATGTCCTTTTACTAATTGGTATTTCATTTTGTCTCATCAGTGAGAAAAAAATGCTACCCCATTTTATGTCCAAAAACATGAGCGATGAGGCACAACAGAAAATGGACACATGCAGAACAACTCAGAAGAGCTCTGGACTCGGAGGAGTTTTTGAAGAGGCTGTAGAATTATAAATATGTTGAAGTGAGAATATTTGTTTTATTTTATTACCAAAAAACGTTGTTGCTGGCTGTTTCATTTGTCTGAACTTTTTTCTCTTTTACGGTACATATTTTAAAGATTTGTGTATGGTCATATTTATTTTATTCGTCTTGTGAATTGTATACTTAATCCAAAATATTTTATTTAGTTCTAAATAAATACATTTTATTTGTGTTAAAGGTCCAGCAATCTTTTCTGTTGACCCATAAGAAATCATCACCTTAGAGTGATATTTACGGCATATGATGTAGTAGGCCAAGCTCTGTGATAGTGTGGCTCTTAGAAAAATGGACGGTGGAAACAACAACTAATATTTTTAATTACATTACTTTATATTTTTGTATAAATTTATTGTTTCAAATGCACTGTTTGCATTGAAAGACATTTAATGTTGTGAATCAATCGTTAAAGTTGTTAAAATTGCCCCCATAATTGCTTTGTTTCCCTTTTGTTTACGTTGTAAGCGCCATGGGCCTCTACAGCCAGCTGGGGGCGTAGTTTGTAGGGGCGTGGTTTGTATTGGCTCTGGCTGCAGCTAGACCTTACTCGAAATGCATGCAGACTCAAACACCAGTTATTACGGTAGCCATTTAACGCATCGCCAGAGTAGACGTCGTATAACGTACAAGACGCAGCCGCGTCAACAACAACAATCAGAGGCGGCAAAAAGGAAAGAAAAGGAGACCAGCGGCCGCGATAAATGGTATGTTGTGTAATAACTTATTTATTTTGCGTGAACTGGCAGTAGACTTGGCTGTAAGTGAGTGTGAAGTGATGTAACGTCAAAGTAAGTAGGATTGTTTATCTGAATTGAAGACCTAACGTAGCGTTATAAAAGTCAGTGAACGTTAACATTATGACACTGTTTTCATATCTGTCATTAGTGAAGCTGTAACGTTAACATAAGCATGAAATTACCAGGTAATGACACGTTTATCTCATGTTCTCCTCTGCTCTTTTTCTACCTAGGCTCCTGAGGTGGAAGTGGATGAATGAGGAGATAACTGTAATAACTTCTGACCAAAAAAATCTTAACTTATATTGATATTTTTGTCTTCCTCAGTGGATGGACGGTTTGTGACGTCACCGATTTGTTTGATTGCAACCTTTTGTGTAATAAAAGCTGGTTAAAATACATGAAAAAGTACTTGTCCCTGTTTTTTATTTCATAATGATAATATTTAATGATTTTTTACCGGCACATTGAAAATTTCCCCGATTTTCATTTCAGAAATCTGGTCACCTTAGTATAGTGTGTTTACAATATATGTGTTTACAATTGGGAAAACTGTAATAGAAGTCTAAGCTTTGACCGCCAAGCCCATAAACTTGTCTAGTCATGTTTTTACATGGTTAGAAATATTTTAACATATTTGTATCGTAATCTTTAAATCATACAAATATGCGTCCTCTCACTTCTTTCAACCTTGATTACAGAAACAATTTTTTTTGTCTATTTACCTATTAATAATTTAATTATGAATATTTTTTTTGTTATTTTGTGAAGCACTTTGTATGAAATTTGTCGCCAGGTGGAGCGATAGTCTCTTCATTTGGAGGACCTTCATTTTTTATCTGTCTCATTAATACATTTATAGTTTAAATCCATATTGTACAGAACACAAGACCTCTAACATAAACAATTAAATATTACACCAGTTTTAGCAACCCTGCACTTGTTTCCAGTATGTTTTCAGATTAATTTCAGGAATTTACTGTTGAGTTTTAGGGATCTGAATAGGATCTAACCTAGCTACCTGCCTGCATTCTGAGATCCTCTAGCAAAGAACTCTTATTTGTTTCTGAAACTTTGCTAAAAAATACATAGGTTTCAGCAATTTTGCTGTAAGGTCACAAAAGTTGGAAAATGAGCTGTCTGAAGAGATTAGTTCAGAAGATTCAGTGATCTATTTTAAATCACTCCTTAAAACCAATTTCCATCGAAGACCCTTTTCTTTTTTTACTCGATCTTTTTGTATTTTCTTTGATTTTATCTGTTCTATTTTATTTATTTATTTTATTTGTTTGTTTATTACAGTTTATGTGATTTTGTTATTTTGTGAAGCACTTTGTATGAAATTTGTCGCCAGGTGGAACGATAGTCTCTTCATTTGGAGGACCACAGTTACAGTGTAACAGTTTTTGACTGTGTCGCCACCATGCGTAGTGGTGGTAGCTACAGTCCTGCCCACTACAAACAAGTAGAGTATGTCATCACATTGACCATGTGTAGCATTAGTCATTAAAGATGTTGTTATAAGAAAAGGTATATAACTGTTTTATTGCATATGAAAAACTGTAGTATTTCCTACACATGTTTTATTATCCTATTTATTATCCTAAAATAAATTAATTTGAATAAGTAAATTAAATTCAGCCCAGAGCGACCAAAAAACGTTGTACGACCAAAAAACGTACAATTGAAAAAACATTTTGCTGAGGACATTCTTGATTCAATTAAACTACTTAAGAAGTCCCTGTAACAATGTTTGCTCCACTCCTGTAAACTAGTATTTGTTTGTTCTCTCCACATGTAGGACAGTGTAAAAAGTCTTCTGTCTTACATCGTTGCCTACTACCTCAGACGCTTTGATGAGGTAGGCTTCGTCCCATTTACTCGCTTTTTCAAATGTTTAGACTCACACTGTCATCTTTTCCTCCTGTAAATCTCAAACACATCTTTATGTCATATGTACATCATCAAAGTAGCTATCTACAGCATAGAAAAGAAAAGTCAACATGTACAATGTATGAACTAATTTCTACATAATGTGCTTACTTCATAATATAAACATCTTGGGAGTCAAATTTTCAATCAGTTACATATTTTTGACAATAGAGGTGCTACATCACGTAATTCAGACATTTCAATTTAATTTACTCATTGCTTTAAAATATGTTGTATGTGTGTGTGTGCGTGTTTATGTGGGGGGGTTGAACATCACAAGGATGCTGGCAAGGAAACCTGTATATATCCTCTCCCTGAGCCCCATGACCTGTTCCAGGCTTCACAGATGAAGTTTGAAGATTTTCAGAAAGACCTGACTCAGCACCGGAAAGACCTAAGAGGTAAGACACGAAAGCATATGAGCTGGAGATCTTCTCTATTTGTATCTCTCTAACCTTTACCTTAAGCCTAACTTTAATCTAACCCAAAGTGCAACCGTTAAATTTCCTTCATTTATCTAATCAGCATGTACATCAGAAGTGGAAAAGGTTTGTAAAGTGTCAGATGAAGACAATCTACAACCTTTCAAAGACAAGATGGAGGACTTCCTTGAAGAAGGTAAATGAGAAAGCCACAGGGCTGATTAGGGCACAGCAAAATCAGGCTTTCTTCTAATTTATCAGCGGAAATCCTACTTCTGTGTGTTTCCCACAGACCCTGCCATAGATAAAGTCTATAATATCTTTCTCTTGAGACTATAAGGTAATTAAAATATCATCATAGTGATCATAAAGTGAGAAGGCGGGCTCACTGTGACTTTGATTAGCATATACAGTTGTGCAGTCCACAAACGACAGTGGAAGGGACGATATTTCCTTTTCATCAAAATACTTTTCACTGAGAGGATTGACTACAGGTCCTGTTAGCAAACTCAAGCACCGTTTAATTTTTTCATGTGTTTCTAACCCTTTAAATTAATTATTCTTTCTTAGCAAAAAGTGAACTGGAGACCTTGGATGTTCAACTAAGCAGCACTCACAAACTGTAAGACCAACCTCCTTTATCTGATTTGTTTCTGCTCTTTGACAATCCTGGACAGCACTTGAGTAGGAGTGAACACTAAGGACAGTAGAGTTCTTTGTGTATTACTGTGGACAATCTTAAACTGAAATCTTAATCTGTTGCTAGTAACTACAGCTGTACAGTTATACTCTTTCCTTTTGTCATGTGCAAATCTTTTGATGAACGAGTATGTGAATCTGTCACTGTCCAATCAGCTTCCTGGAGCTCACGGTGTTCTTCTCAGTGAAGCCCAAGGCAGGAGAGAAGGAAGTTTCACCCAACACATTCTTTTCCATCTGGCATGAGTTCTCCTCTGATTTTAAGGACCAGTGGAAAAAAGAAAACAAAGCTATCCTTAAAGAGAGGTACAATAACACATACTACTTCTGTGATACCTTTATTTTCTCTTCTTACTCTTTGCCCCGTTCTTTCACCTATCCCTTTCTGTCATTTTCTACCTTGAATGTCTTTTATTGCCCTCATCTTTCTTCATATTTCCCTCTTTCAACCAAAATATAACTTAACTTTATTTATTTTAGTCACAACAAAGTTCCTTCTTCAAATTTACTCATAAGACAGATTTTTTAAACGTGAAGACAATCAAATCATTGCCATCATAACAATAAACTAAGTTGCCAACTGTAGCATACTCACTATTTGATTAAGGAAAAAAAAAACCTTGATAAAAAGTGTACTATCTTTGTCGTTATAATTGATTTTAATCAGTCTAACAGGGCTACTCAGTAGTTCTTGCTTGAATTGACCACAGTTTTTAAAAAAGAGTCCAACAGTCACTCCTAAAAATAGATATAGATAATGAATATTTATTAAAAGCTTAAACCAAAAAAAATAAGCCTTAAATTACAATACAGGAAAAAGGTGTGTAAACAACTAATGACTATGTGTAGTGAGATGAGTCATGATATTCAACCATATGGATATGTGGAAGTTCTTCAAAAGCGAAAGAGAATAGAAAAAGAGCATTCCAGCTGAGTTAAATTTGGGGTCCTAATTCTAACCGCTATATATGGGTTAAGGTCCAGCAACTTAGTAATTAATGGCTATAATGCTGCATCTCTTGACACCAACTATAACAATAAAAAGGAAAAGCACGGATCTTACTTTGGTCGAGGTTGAGGTTGTCTCACACGGGGCTCCTTTTGGTTGGACAGACTGAATACCGCAGGTTGCTGGTTGCTGTGTCCAAGTGGCTCTCTTCTGTTGCCTGGGGTTTTTGAGTCTGCAGTCAGTTGTCTGTCACCTGTGTGCTTTCACCATGTCAGCAAGTTGTTGGTACTCTCTCCCTCTCTCGGCTCCCGTAGCCAAGGAGACAGGCTTCAGCTGATGTTGCAAGACCTGGTATTAAAAAGAACTATAGGTGCATTCACCTGAGTGTTTTGAGTTAGTTTGAAAGGTTAACTTCAGTTCAAATAAAAAGTAGTTGAATAAAAAATGAAAATAAAAACATCAAATGAACCAGTCACAAAGAAACACAAACATTTTTCCATTATAACTTAATTTCTGATTTTTTTTTTTAATTTCTCTACTTCCATGGTTCTCAAATACTTTCCTGGATCTCAAATTAATAAGCACGTTTAATATAATCCAGAATGAGTGCCCCCCCTTTTTTTTCTTTTGTTGTCCTCTTGGTGGTAGATAATGGAGAGGAGTAAGGAGGGCCTTTTGTCACCTTGATCTCCCCATTAGAGGAGGAAGGTGTTGTGTCAAGGAATCCATAATTTACAAGTTTTTCTGGGGGGGAAGAAAGAATCAAAGGTATCTGTGGTCCTAAACCCCTCCTCTTCAAATTCCAGCTGGGTCGTTCTACATTCAAGATGATAACATAAAATTTAAAGGTCTGTTGGTCTGACTAGAACCAGGGTGTAGGGTTCTAGTCATGTGTGTGTGTCTCCCCTTGAATGGTGAAATCATTTGCCACATCTGTGTAAACATGTGGGTGTGAGTACATATATCCACAGGTGAATGTCAGGGTGTCACTAAGTCTTGGGTTTTGTTTAATTCACACTGAATTTCATACAAATATTCAAAATTAAAATGTTGTCTTTTGCAGATTAAAAGTAGCAGAAGAGTCTTTCCGCCAGGCCAAGGAAAAGGCTTCCTTCAGTGTTAAGCCCAAACATGCTTCTGGCATTGTAAGTTTATTTTGTTATCTGTTGCTTTAAGAAGTTGAGTGTTGAGCTAAAGAACTAAAGCTATCAGAAAATTAATGAAGTATTTCGATTGCTCCTTCAACACAAAATATAGCTGATAATCATCTTCAAAGAAAGATCTTGTCATAAATGCTGCATTAACTGGTCAATTGTAGGTAAATGCTGCAAAAATCCTGTGTACATGTTTCCAATCAGTCAGTACAGTCACAGAAAGGCCATCTACTAGTGGTCTAACATAGTTGATAATGGTGAGAAGTCCTATCTATTGATTTCTTTTCACAAGGAAGGATACTGCAGTGTATTGAACCCACACTGAAACATGGTGGTGGCATTCTTCAGAAACAAGCAACTGTACATTGTCAACAAGAGCACCATTCCCCAGAGATACAGTGGCTTGCAAAAATTTTCATACCGTTTGAACTTTTTCACATTTTGTCACATTACGACCGTGAACATAAATATATTTTATTGGAATTTTATGTGAAAGACCAACACAAACTGGCACACAATTGTGAAGTACAAAGAAAATTATACATGATTTAAAAAAAATTTACAAATAAAAAACTGAAAAGTGCCGTGTTCTAAAGTATTCAGCCCCCTTTTCTCTGAGTGCAACCAATTGCATTCATATGTTGCCTGATGATTGCTGAATGGTCGAATGTTGACCTAATGACTAAATAAAGTACACCTGTTTGTAATCTAATCTCATTACAAAAACAGCTGTTCTATGACGGATATACATATATTCTGTATATATACATATCTAAATAGCCCTAGTTATCTATAATGTTGGGGAGTTTCAATCATCAGAGACATTATATTTATGTTGTGCATGAAAAGGAAAAAAGGGAGAAAAAATATTGTTGAATAAATCTGTAAAATTAAAAAGAAAAAAATATTGTAGAAAGTGTTAAAATAGTGGAAAATTAGCTCAGTACATGCACATCCACTCACTTCTTAGGTAAACTTGGTAAGACTCCATCTTTGTGCTGAGGCCCTTGTCATTTAATTATGTTCAAAGTAATGGAAGAAATTGTGGTTAAATATGTATTTCTTTGGGGTTCTCTACTGTTGTTCCTGCTGCTTGTCTTTTAGTAAAATTAATTATGTTTTTCTGAGGTTGTGTAATTCATTTAATCTCTGTGATGTGTCTTTTCAACAGAAAGCCAAGCTGGGCATGAAGATATAACTCAATGGACTTGGCATGTTTGTTTTCCTATCATTGATCACCAGCAATGAGTTAAACTATGAAGTTTGAGGCTGGGACAGGAGACAAATAGTAGACAGAGCATCATGTGGATGGAATGTATATGAAGACACCACTCTGGACATTGTATGTCATTCAGTTATTGTTTGGTTTGAACATTTTTGTCTGACTAATTAGGCTGTTTCCTTACATGATTTATGAATCTTACTTAGTCATGGAAGGATTTTTCTGTTCAGAGGATACATAACATAAAGTATACAGTACATCAGCTCTAATATCAGCATATTGTCTGTACAGCCTATACTGTTGCTCTATATTTACAGTGTAAAATAATGTAAAGTCTCGCTACCGAGACTATTCAGCCAAATGGTAAAATCTACAGGAAGTGTGCAGTGTGAGGAGCAATAAAGATGTGTGAGCACTAGTTCAGTGAGATGTAATTTAGGATTTTTTTCTGACTGCCAAAACCAGCATTGAGATGGCTTAGTAATAAAGCAGTCTGAGGAAAAATTGAATGCCTTTAATTCACAGTGTTGTTGCTGCAGATGTCATTTTTAAGCTGTTCAAATGAATATTTTTCCCTTGTCTGGCCCCAAACCTTACAATCCTCCACTCTATGAAATGACATTACTTTTATGTAAAGTGATTTACAAAATGATTTTACTGGAAGCAATTTACAAGAGACGAACAACATTCAAGCTTTGGCATATTCTTTAAGAATACAATCTATTCAAATGGCAGTAAAAGTAGAACATTTACAAATTGCAACGCAGTAGCAGGATTAGGTTTAGGTTTTTACAAATGTTAAGAGAGTAGGTATTCTCAGAGGAGGTGAGTCTTGAAGATAGGTAGTGAAGGATGCATATACTGGGATAGCATTTGGTAGCTTGCTCCACCATCATGGATCCACAAATCAGACCAGTCTGGATTGATACTGTCTTGTGTGTAGGGTAATGTAGCCAGTGCCAGATTACTTTAATGGGAGTGGTCAATAAGGAGTATCGGCCTGTATGACTTCAGAAAGAGAGCTTGAAAAGGTAAGTGTAGACCCCACAGTCACTGTATAGATAAGCAAAAAAGACTTCAATCTGATTCAGGCAGCCATGGGTTACTGCTGAAGTTCAATGAGTTGTGGAATGATATGTGTCTGTTTTGTCTGAGCAAACACCAGAGTGCTGCCATGTTTTGGGCCATCTCTAGGGATTTCACAGTGCAAACTGGGAGACGTGCTCGAAGACCATTGCAGTGGTTAAAGGCTAAAGTTAATCACAGCTTGTACCTATCACAGTGTGGTGTACAGATGAATAGGACCCAAACACAAAAGAAATGAAAATGAGAAAAACAATACCAATCAAACTAAACCAGGAGATAAACAAACCTCATTAACTAGTCCATGATAGTACTAGTATTTGAGTGTCATACTGAGTCAAATACACCATGGTCTTTCCTATGTTGTAAAGTGAAAATAACATGACTGACAGTAAAATACAGCAAGTTCAAAGAGGGACATCTGGTCATCAAGCGTTTTTCAACCTTTGTTCTGGAGAAAAATGATTGCCAAGAAGATTGTACTGAGGGTCCAGTACTGAGACATTGGGCACCCCCTATAGAGAGGCGATTAGATGTGAACATTTGTCCTTGCCACAACACATCAAAAGAATGCCCAATGAGGTATGCTTCAAACAAACAGTGTAACATGCCTACAGATAGTAATATACTTCAATAGACAGGATGTTCCTGATTTTGGCAATATTTCCAGAGGTGAAAGATTGGCAGTCCAAGAAACCTGTTTTATATGTCCGTCAAATTGTAAATCAAATCTGGTCAAATTGTATATCAAATCTGGGTAAGGGTTAGGGTAAGGGTAAAAAATAACTTTAAGGTTGTAGTACGATAAGCCAAGGAAATGCCATCTAGAGTAACTATGTAGGTAGACAATTTCTCCCTGAAGCCAACGATGACAACTTCAGTTTTTTCTGAATTTAGAAGTAGAAAGTTCTGAATCATCCATGTCTTTATGTCAATAAGACATGCTTGTAGTCTGACCAACCTGGTTTCATCTGGTTTCATAGATAATTACAGCTGATATATCATCAACATAGCCATGGAAATTTATGCCTTGCTGTCTAATAATGTTACCAAATGGAAGCATGTATAAAGTGAAAAGAATCAGTCCAACCACAGAACCCTGTGGAACTTCATGACTTACTCTAGTGTGTGAGGAAGATTCTTCATTTACAAGAACAAACTGGAATCTATCAGATAACTATGACTTAAACCAGCCTAATGCAGTTCTTTTACTCCCAATAACATGGGGTTCAAATCTCTGTAAAAGAATGCTGTGACTGATCGTATCAAATACAGCACTGAGATCCAACAGGACAAGCACAGAAACAAGTCCGCTAT
The DNA here is from genome assembly GCF_036924035.1 of Leuresthes tenuis. Classification (NCBI taxonomy): domain Eukaryota; kingdom Metazoa; phylum Chordata; class Actinopteri; order Atheriniformes; family Atherinopsidae; genus Leuresthes; species Leuresthes tenuis. Next base: position 31,135,589 of record NW_027325374.1, on the reverse strand, counting down.
CAGAGGCTAAAAGGAGGTCACTGGTTACTTTCACCAGTGCAGATTCTGTGCTATGATGCACTCTTAATCCTAACTGAAACTGTACAAACAGATTATTTCTATGTAAATGATCACAAAGGTGAGCTGCAACTAGTTTTTCAAGAACTTTAGACAAAAAAGGGAGCATCCTTAAAAGTCAGAGGTACATAGCCTGTCAACAAAGACAGATTGATCAAATCCCATATAGAAGTGTTGATTAAGGGGAAAATCTCCTTGAACAGTCTGGTTGGGATTGGGTCTAACATACAAGTTGATGGTTTAGAAGAGACTATTGCTGTTGTCAGCTCAGAGAGATCAACTGGGCAGAAGCTGTCTACATACAAATCAGGTTCTTAAGATACTTCTAAAGCTGCTGTACTTGATATATCAGTGATAGTAGTGGGTAGGATTCCATTAATCTTCTCTCTGATAGAATGAATTTTATTGATAAAGAATCTCATGAAATCATCACTGCTGAGAGTTAAAGGAATACATGGCTCAACGGAGCTCAGACTTGTTGTCAGCCTGGCTACAGTGCTGAAAAGAAACCTGGGATTATTCTTATTCTCTTCTATCAATGATGAATAATAAGCAGTTCTCTCTCCAGCTTTCTTGCAGTCTTCTTTAAAGCTGTGAATTATTCCTTATTCCAAGGAGCCAACCTGACTGATTACCTTCCTTTTCAGAGGGGCAACATTGTCCAGTGTTGTATGCATTGAAACTGTAGTGCTGTCAAGAAGAGCGTCAAGTATTGCTGGAATAAAATGTAGGTAGCCGTCCTCTGTCATATTTGCTCATGACAGTGAAGAAACGGATTATGGAATTAACCCTTTAAATCTGGTTTCAGCATTCTCTAATAGACACCTTCTATATGTAAATTTCTTCTCAGAAGCTGTATATAATCAAGTAATGTAAACTTGAAAATAATCAAAAAATGGTCAGATAAGACAGGGTTATGAAGGAATACTGTTAACTGTTAACCATAATCTGAAGATAGCTGCCACTCCTCCTCCTCTGCCTGTGTTCGAGGATTGTGAACATTTAGATTGTCACGGTTTATGTTCTATTCCATGTCTTGTCTTGTCATTTCCTGTTTTATTTTGAAAGCACTGACCTTCTCCTCTCGTTTCAGGTATCTTGCCCTTCCTCCCGTGTCAAGCGTCTCATTGTCTTCCCTGAATCCCAAGTGTTTCCACCTGTTCCCCTTGGTCCCTCATGTGTTCAAATAGTCTGCATTTCCCTTGTCTTGTGCCAGTATGTTGTCTCTCCACACAAGCATTATTACCAGCCCTTTGTCTTGTTCCTTGATCCACAGTTCCACGAGCCTGCAGTGTGCGATCCTCCTGCAGTGCTATCTTGTGTTGTAATTTATTCTTACAACTAGCCTTTGTTTATTTATTCGACACGGTAAGTTTCATAGCCTTGTTTTTTCCTCCATTTGCAAGGAGTGGTTTTTTTATGTAACTTTTCATAGTCACCTCCGTTAAAGGAGAGTTTTAAGTTTATTGTTAAAGTTCATAGAGCCTCTGTTTTATTAAGAGTACGTCTTTTGTTTTATTCCGCCTCGTTTTGAGAGCGTGTCTTTGTTTTGTTTAGTGTTCATAGCTTTTCTGTTTTCCTCCCAGTTTGGAGAGATTTATGTTTGTAACTTTCATAGCTGCGCTCCTTCTCCGCTTAGTTACTAAGGAGAGTGCTTAGGTTTTTCATAGCCTTTTCTTTGCGCTGCTTGGAGATCGCCCTGCCTTGCTGTGCTGTGTGTGCTCTGTGTGCTGTGTAATAAACCCTCTTGGAACCCATATGACCCTGCGTCTGTGTCCTGAGTCCCCTGGTAAACTGACATAGATAGTCAGAGGTAGTTGATTCATTAATGCTAACATCATCTTCCTGCTGCAGCCAGGTTTTTGTAAGACAAAATATATTAATATGATGATCAAGTCATTCACTGACAGAGATATTCAACAAACCACATTTAATAGTTTGATGTTTTGGTTCAGTTAAAGTTTTTTATTTAATTGTTTGTTTTTAAGTTTTCTGGATTTGCTCCTCTTGTGTTTTGTTATGGTCCCCTTGCTCTCTTAGGTGCTGACCCTCTTCTTCCTTGTCTTTCCTGCTCTTTCCTCCTTCTGTCTTGTGTGTCTGTGGGTGGGAGCACCAACTCTATGTGCCCTCCCAGAAGCCGGTGTGGCTGCCCCAGTTTCCCCTGCACACTTGACCATATTTAACCTGGACTCTCTTTCCATTCATCTCCTGATTATTAATCTACTCTGTACGATAGCGTGATCAAGGCCCTCAAACTTTTGAACTTGCCTTTTGACCAGATCTTGTCTGTTTTTCATGTGTCCTGTTCTCCTCTGCCACAGAACCAACTCTGGTGTGCCTGCTACGCTCACACTGTCAAATCCTGCTGTGCTCTCGCCTTCTAGCAACATTAAAGAAAAACTCTCTTTGCCATATTCCAGTGTGTGTGTGTCCTGAAATTGAGTCTTTTGCACCACCCCCTGTGACAGAACAATCAGGCCAGGACATGGACCCTGCAGACACAGACTCTGTGCTAAGGGCACTTGCAACTCAGGGAAACCTGTTAGGCTCACACGAACACGCCCTCAAAGCACTATCCGAACAGAACCTGGAACAGCCGTGAAACAGCTACAGCAACTTGGAGGTATGTTGCAGACAGCTTCAGTCTGCAACATACCTTACAGAAACCTGGCTGCAGCAGGAAGATCATGTTAGCATTAATGAATCAACTATCTCTGACTATCTATGTCAGTTTACCAGGGGACTCAGGACACAGACGCAGGGTCGTATGGGTTCCAAGAGGGTTTATTACACAGCACACAGAGCACACACAGCACAGCAAGGCAGGGCGATTTCCAAGCAGCTCAAAGAAAAGGCTATGAAAAACCTAAGCACTCTCCTCAGTAACTAAGCGGAGAAGGAGCGCAGCTATGAAAGTTACAAACATAAATCTCTCCAAACTGGGAGAGATCTACCTTGAACACCCACTCCACGTCCACCCCTCTCGCAGTGGATCCCTGTCAGAGAACCATCAATGCCAAACCCAGAGGCCTACTCTGTTGAGTTTGGAAAGGGATTCCTACTCCAGTGCAACCTGGTGTTTGATCACTTAACTCATTCGTACTCCACTGATCAAGCTAAAATAGCTAAAATAGCTTTTATGGTTAACCTGCTGCGGGGAAGAGCCTTAACATGGGCTGTGCTTATGAAAGACAGACACTGTGCCTATTCTTAGTTTGAGAAGGAGTTTTCCTCAGCCTTTGATTTTTCTGTAAGTCGTGATGATGCTTCTAACCGGCTATTGAGGATATGACAAGGGCAGCGAAGTGTAGCGGACGACTCCACGGACTTCCGAATTGTAGCAGCTGAAGCTGGTTGGGAAAACAGGGCTCTTGAGAGAGAATGCCTGAGATTAGATCCTCTTCCCAGCGTGTTTCATTGCAAGGAAAGCCAAGTCACTGCCGCTTCCTGGCCTGGGTGGCTCGAAGAGCTACGGGGTAGAGAAAGGATAAGACTTGCTGCCAGAGCAACAACCGGAGCCCATGCAAATCGGCAGAACAAGACTTTCAGATGAAGAACGGAGGAGACGGAGACAAGCTGATGAATGTTTTTACTGTGGAAAGTTTTTACTGTGTCTTTCTCGCCCAAAAGAGTCTGCCCACTGGTTTCTTTAGGGGTACTGGTGGGCACTGCAGACACAAATCCTCTATGTAGACTCATGTTACCTGCTAAAATCTGTTAGGCCCAAGAAACCCTGGACTTTCAAGCACTCAGTGATTCTGGGGCAGAGCAAAGTTTCCTAGATATCCATCTTGTCTCTCAGTTAAAGATCCCCACTGAACCTCTCCCAACTCCTATACCTGCATTTGCTTTAAATGGGATGATCCTTGCACAAGTACCCAACAAACTCATCCCGTGCACAAGTAACTCACACAACCCATCTCGTGCACTACATCATTTCAGGTAGTCATCATGAGAATCAGTTCTCAGTTCTTTGTTTTTGAAGCACCCAACACACCCATAGTCCTTGGCCACCCCTGGTTAAATAAACATAACCCTAACCTTGATCCACGGGTAAACTTACTGGTTGGAGTCAATTCTGTACCAGCCTGAACCTCCTAATCTTTCTTCTGTGCTCTTTGAATATCATGACCTAGCAGAAGTTTTTTGTAAAGATCGTGCACTGTCTCTCCCACCTCATCAGCCCTATGATTGCGCCATAGATCTCCTCCCTTGTGCTCCTCTCCCCTCCAGTCGCCTGTACAAGGTGTCATGGACTGAAAGAGAATCCATGGAAGAATACATCTCAGACTCGTTAGCAGCTGGAATCATTCATCCTTCGTCCTCCCCAGTCGGTGCTGTTTTTTTCTTTGTTGAGAAAAAGGACAAAACACTATAGGGAATTAAATAACATCACTGAAAAGAACAAATACCCTCTGCCACTTATTAACTCAGCTTTTAAACTCTTACAGGGTGCTACCATTTTCTCCAAACTGGATCTACACAATGCTTACCATTTGGTTAGGATAAGAGAAGGATATGAATGGAAGACGGCTTTCAATACTCCCTTGGGCCACTTCAAGTATTTGGTAATGCCTTTTGGTCTCACTAATGCCCCTGCTGGGTTTCAGGCTCTTGTGAATGATATATTGCGTGACTGGTTAAACAGGTTTGTCTTCATTTGTAAAAGTGGAAAAGTGTGAATTTCATGTCTCTTCTGTTAGTTTCCTTGGCTACATCATAGAGAATGGACAGATTAAAACAGATCCTGAAAAAGTGAGAGCCGCTGTTGAATGGCCTCGCCCATCCAACCGCAAGCAGCTTCAGAGATTCCTTGGATTTGCTCATTTTTACAGAAGACTCATTTGGGACTTCAGCAGGAGGGTGGCACTATTAACTCAACTCACCTTCATCAAAAGACCCTTTTGTTGGAACCCCACAGCTGAAGAGGCTTCCATCACACTCAAAAGAAAATTTACCGCAGCTCTAGTCCTTGCTCAACCAGCAGTTCATTGTGGAAGTTGACGCTTCTGATTCAAGGGTAGGTGCTGTCCTATCACAAGTATTTGATAACAAGATGCATCCATGTACTTTCTTTTCCCGCCGTGTCTCGCCAGCTGAACAGAATTACGACATTGGAGATAGAGAATTGCTGGCAGTCAAGTTGGCCCTGGAGGAATGGAGACATTTGCTGGAAGGGGCAGAACATCCTTTTATTGTTTGACAGACCACAAGAACCTGACCTACATTCAGTCCGCCAAACGTTTGAACGCCCGACAGGCTCGTTAGTCCCTCTTCTGCAGGAGATTCAGATTCACTATCACCTACCGCCCAGGTACCCGAAATGTCAAACCTGACGCCTTGTCGAGACTATTTTCTCCCACAGACGCCCCTGAGGAACCAGAATCCATCCTACCACCGACTTGCATTATTGGTAGTCTTACCTGGGAAATAGAGTCAGCCATCCAACAAGCATTGGAACAGGGATGGGGAGGGGGTCCTCCCAACTTACTGTATATTCCATACAGCCAAATTCACCTGTCACCCTGGCACGCAGTGGATGATTAGTCTTGTCAGGTGGAATTTTTGGTGGCCTTTGTTGCATAAGGATGTTCGTTCCTATTCCGCTGCCTGCTCTGTCTGCGCTCAAAGTAAGTCATCCAACTCTCCAACCTCTGGTTTACTCAGACCTCTCCCGGTACCATCCTGACATATAGCTCTCGATTTTGTGTCAGGATTACCTCCTTCCCATGGTAACACTGTGATACTAACAGTGGTGAATAGGTTTTCTAAGGCTGCTCACTTCGTGCCTATCTAGAAACTCCCAACTGCCCTTCAGACTGCTGTAATCCTAGTTCAACAAGTGTTCCGGCTCCATGGAATACCCTCAGATATCGTTTCTGATCGTGGTCCACAATTCACTTCACAAGTCTGGAGAGCATTCTGTACCTACCTGGGAGCACAAGTTAGTCGGTCTTCAGGTTTTCATCCCCAGACTAATGGCCAGACTGAGCGCATGAACCAGGATCTGGAGGCCGCCCTTCGCTGTGTCTCTTCATCTAATCCTACTTGGAACTCTCAATTATCATGGATCATAGACCAAAATAAACGCCTGACAGATCGACAACACATCCTGGCCTCTGAGTTCCACCCAGGTCAGTCAGTTTGGCTCTCTGCTAAGAACATTCCCTTAAAGTATGAATCCAAGAAACTCTCTCCCAGATATATTGGATCCCTTCAAAATCATCAGTCTCGTAAAGTCTGTTCGCCGCCTGGAGTTGCCCAAAACTATGAGGGTTCACAATGTGTTCCATCTGTCCCAGTTGAAGCCTGTTTCCACCAGCCCCCTATGCCCTCCATCCAATTCCCCACCACCCACCCAGCTCATTGACAGTCAACCTGCCTACACTGTGAAGAAGCTCTTGGATGTTCATCGTCGAGGCCGTGGTTTACAGTATCTGGTGGACTGGGAGGGATATGGTCCAGAGGAGCACTCTTGGGTCCCGCGCTCTTGGATATGGGACTTTTATGCTCGGCATCCCAACAAGCTTGGAGGGGGGGGAGTACTGTTATGGTCCCCTTGCTCTCTTAGGTGCTGACCCTCCTTCTTCCTCATCTTTCCTGCTCTTTCCTCTCTGTGTCTTGTGTGTCTGTGGGCAGGAGCACCAACTCTATGTACTTTTTCCAGAAGCAGGCGTGGCTTTCCCAGTTTCTCCTGCACACCTGACCATCATCATTCATCTACCACAGTACTTAATCTGGACTCTTCTTCCACTCATCACCTAATTGTTAATCTACTCTGTATGATACTGTGATCAAGGCCCTCAAACTTTTGAACTTGCCTTTTGACCAGGACCATTTCTCAATACCAAGTACGCCAAGTACGTACTTGTGTACTTGCCAGTCTGGACTTGTCGGAAGTACGGACTTCTGTGGATGCGAGTACGCAAGTACACTCATTGTGCATTTGGAACAGAAGCGTACTTGATTACGTCAAATACGTTGACGTTGCCGACAAAAATATAAAAAACGATAATTTTTTATTTTTCTGTTCATCTCAGCATCTCTGCTTGATGCTCGTGTGCGCAACAGCAAAGAATAATCAAAACATTGAGGATACAATGAAAATGGACCGAGCTGTGCTTGCAGTTGCAGTTGCTGTTGGAATGCTTTATTTTAAAGCTGAAGAGGAAGCGGTGAGGGTGAGGAGGGAGATACGGGAGCAAAGAGCCAGGATGCGGAGGAGCAGGAGGCTAATAGCATACTTGCCAACTTTGGTACGTCCCCCCTCCCCAACATCTCTTTTTTAGTATTTAATAATTATACAAACAGTAGAAATCAAGTACTTTTTGTACTGTTTGTATACTTTTACATCTTTACATGTCAGGATAATCAGTCCAGCTTTAGATGGATTTAAACAGAAAAATACCTTCAATACAATCAGTTTGATGTAATAATGAACAAGCACGACATTTAAATTAAATTATTTAATACACAAACATGAATACATGAACACATATCACATCAGCTATCAGAAAAACATATTGTCAAAAATATCTGTCTTACCACACCGTACAATAAATGTGGTGTGGTAACACAGAAATTAAATAAATGAATCTTTTAGTTGTAAAATTAGTATTATTCTTTGTCTCTCAATTTTTTCCTTCCAACAGGAGCAAGACCCTTCACAGAGGTACTGCGGTCTGAACATGAATGTGCCAGTCCTGGATCTGTTTTTTTTTCTGGTGCTGACCTAGAGCTAGCTTTTAGGTTATCTAGGACCAGCATTAATATGTTCGTCCAAATGTTGCCCAGAAAAAAAATGCATGGATGGAGCCATGAGATTGAGGTCCTGGTCACCACTGGCTTGCCTATGGGGCCTCCTACAGGGTAACGGCAGAAATTTTTTCTATGTCTACTGCCACTGTCTGCTGGATTGTCCACAATGTTGTGGAAGAAATGATGACCATCCTCCACAGAGTCATTCATTTTCCCAAACCAGAAGAGCTGGAGGAGGTGGATTTGCACGCCTTGCGGGCCATGAGGGGTTCCGCCATGCTGTTGGTGCCATTGATAGATGTCACATCAGAATTGTTCCTCCTGCAGAGCCACAAAAGAAAAGCTACAAAAACAGAAAGCTTTTCCACTCCATAATAATGCAGGGTGTGTCTGATACTAAAGGAACCTTTCTTGATGTGTACATCGGCAACCCAGGATCAGTGCACGATACGCTTGTCCTACGACAATCGCCCATGTACAAAAAGGCCCTTTATCCACCATCTGGGTTCTTTCTGCTGGGAGACAGTGGATACCCCTGCTTACAGCATCCTGTCTGTGTCATCACCCCATACCGAAGGCCTGTAGCAAGTAAGTGGACATTTTGGTCCAATCACACACAAGATACTGCTACATTGATTATTGTGACTCAGATATATTCAACTTATTTTTTTTACATTCAGGCCAAGTGGAGGAAAGGTTCAACAGGTCTCATGCAAAGGCCAGAAAAATCATCGAGCGCACCTTTGGAATGCTAAAGAGACGCTGGAGATCCATTTTCCTTTGTGCGCTGGAGATTCGGCCCATCTTTGCTCCAAAAGTTGTAGCAGCCTGTTGCATCCTGTGTATCAGCAGATGACATTTGGGATCCAGAAGTGGAGGAAGAGGAGGACAGAGGTGATGATGATGGAGGAGAGGATCAAAATAAAGATGCTGGCCATTTGTCAGGCAGTTTCTTCCGAGCCAGGCTTGCAGCCCAAGTCTCTGCCCCTGCAGAGCAGCCTGTGTGTCTCAGTGAACATGACTACATTTAAGATAAACATGTTGGTTATATATTGTTGTTATATATGTTATAAAATAGTTAATAACACTACTCTGTCTCATGTATATATAGGTATTTGTATGACTTCATATAAAGACAATTTATAAATTACCTCCACAGGAAGGAGGAGATACTCTCTCTCTCTCTCTGAGTTTCCTCCCTCAAAAACTCCTGTTCTTCCTGCCCTGTTCTCTGCCTGGACTCACAGCCACAGAAGAGCAGCTGGATGATGGGCAAGAGGTCAGGGTAGTGACTGTGCCACCTGACGTAGAAGTCAGATTTGATGCCACAACCAGAGGCAGACTGATTGAGTGCTGCCCCTGGAGTGCAGCATCCATGAGACTATACCACTGCCAGTTGGCAGCAGTCACACCACTGGCCTCTACCCCTCTGCCTGTCGGTTGGTCCCTAAGTTCCTGAAAAATGATTTCAACATGAAAATGATTGTGAAAACAGTTTAATATACTGGCTGTAAATAAGAAGATGAAGATTCTGTAGACAGAATAAGATAACTTAATTAACCAGGTTACCTTTTTTCTTGTTTGTTTGCAGGTGACTTTGAGCCTACTGTTAGCAAGAAAGTCCCTGAAATATAAACTATATTCAAACAAACAGTAATTTCAGTAAAGCATTCATCATTCTACATGTCAAAAGTGCTTCCAAGCCCCCTGTAAAGATACAGATATACAAAGATGAATACTCACTCCCACCTGCCTTTACAGGAGTTGCGGCGCCCCGTGAAAAGGCTCTTGTTGGCCTGAGTTTCATCATTTGTCCCTTAAAAAAAAAAATTTATTGAATTCGTATCCACAAAAAAATTAAAAGTGTAATGTATATGTATGTAATAGATGTACCCCTGCATCTAACTTCTAAATCTAATAATTTAAATATAACTGTTAGCTGTTCAGCTAAAGTTCAGCTCGTATTTTCTGAAAATGCTAAAGCCGTTTTTAGAAACAGCTTAAGCTTTATCAAGCGACCACAAAATTTAAGTAAAACACCAAACAAAAAACATTGTTGTGTAAATAAGATTACATAAATCAGAAATAAGAGTAATTTTCTAAACAGAACTTACAGTTATGTGCTTTCTCCTCTGCCATCTTAGCTTGTGCCGCACTGCTTTCTGGGATAGCAAGCTGTCTGAAGTCCACACAAGTCACCACAGAAACATCCTCGATAAAATGGGCGGAGCAAGTACACTTCTGGGAATGTGGAGCATGCTTGCCTACTTTGAATTGGAACAGTACTTGGTCCTTGAGTGATGACGTTTCACAAGTACACGAGTACACAAGTACAGACAAGTAAACATATTGAGGAACGGCCCAGATCTTGGCTGTTTTTTATGTTTCCTGTTCTCCTCTGCCACAGAACCAACTCCGGTGTGCCTGCTATGCTCACACTGACAAATCCTGCAACATTAAAGAAAAACTCTCTTTGCCATATTCCCCCCCCCCCCCCCCCCCCCCCCCCCCCCCCCCCCATTGCATTTTCTTTGGCGTGTGACGAGAGCATGGACATTTCAGACACCTCACAACCTTTGTTTTTTATTTGGGGAGTGAGTGAGAACATGGAAATTACGCAGGAGCTGGTTGGGCTTGAGATACTGCACAGCACAACAAAAAGCTTCACTACATGCCGCATTCACACACACAGCACATCTTAAGATACATAACTACGTGCTCAGTGTCTTGCCCAAGGACGCTTCGACATGTAGCCCAAGGAAGCCAGAGTCGAACCACCGACCTTCCGATTGGTGGGCAACTGTTCTTCCTCCTGAGCTACAGCCACCCCATGAATATGAATGGGCTGAGCAGGGAGAAAATGGTTGGTATAACGACGGACGGACCTGTCATGGTTGTGAGGAAAACAGACCTCACCACACTAGTTTCCCAGAAGGTTTTTTACTGCAATGAAGAAAACGACGAAAGCTAATCGCGGACTGAAAGCGAGATGGTCAGAGCTGGAGGAGTCCACAGGTGGGTGCTTGAACAACCTACTGCCGGGAAATGCGACTTATTGTGCGGTGCAATTTGTATATGTTTTTTTTTGTCTTCATGGTGCATTTTTTGACTAATGTGATTTATACTCCAGAGCGATTTATGGTCCGGAAAATACGGTACTATGTTGTAACAGCAAATACATTTGCCTTTCAATCTGAAATCCAACTATGTATGTGGGACTGATATTATGGTTAAAACAATTCACAGTTTTACTCTGTGGGTTAGGGGAGGCTTGTAGTTTATTTCCCTGAACTTGTGAAACACTTCTTTTCTACACATGGCATAAATGTGTTTTTTGAAATCAGATTTTTCAAGTGAACAGATATCTGTATAACATAACGTCTGAACCAAGTGTGAACAACCACCGTTCTACTAATTAAGCTATAGATTAATCCTAATGCTAACAGTGTATTTCCAGAATGAGTGTGTTGGGATAGAAATGTGCTATGGTGGTCAAACAGCTGGATGCAGGTATTAAGTGTAGTTAGAACTGGTCTTGGCTCAAACTAGAAGGCAAAGTTACACTGAAAGGACAAGAGCTGTCATTTCATCTGTCAGATGTGTTCAGGAAGATCAATAAACACGGTGCAGTCTCTGTCAGAAAGACATTAACTATGCTTACAAAGGCAGCCATGCACTGCAGGCACACAGAAGTGCACAAGAAGGCGCTGGTCATAATATCAATACACAGTGTAGCCAGTATTATACATTCATACTGTCTTGTAACTCTGCTTGATTTTTTAGTATAATGAACCTTAACAAGTCCAGGCTGACGGCACTCTGACTGACCTACAGGATATATTCAACCTCTCAGTGAGTCAGCTGCAGCCTGATATTGAGAGACTGATGAAAGCCAAAGACCAGCTTCATGTTTCTCACTAGTGTCATGTTATTGTTGCTGTTATTTTTGTTCTCCTGTTAGACATGTACTTTTTAAAGTTTTGATGATACTGAAATTTAGATATTGCTTTTAAATGCCTATATATGACTTATTTATTATATTTTTGTCTTCTGTAATGTTCTTTATACAGAAAGGAAGGTTAAAGAACTGTATAAAAAATAAAAGAACATTACTTAAAGAAGTATTTGCATTTGGCCCTCAGCCCTTTGATAGATTTGATAATACCAAGATACGCTTGCTTAGGCCAAGCAAGCATTCCATTTGGAAAAAGAGTTTTAGGGTAGTTATCAGTTAACGGGCCTCTGATTTGGCCCAGTTTACCTTAAAGCCAGAAATATCTGAGAATTGATTTATTAATGTGAGCAGAGAGGAGAAAGAGTGCTGTGGGTCTGATACAAAAAGAAGAATGTCATCTGCATACAGCATAAGTTTGTGGCAACTGTCCTGTATGCAAACACTGGGGAATGTGGGCTCTTTCCAAATCGCAACCGCCAGCGGTTCAAGGGCGAGGACAAAAAGGAGAGGACAGAGGGGATCCACTGCCCTGTGCCCCTCCCAAGTTCAAACTGAGGGCATATTATACCATTTGTCAATACAGCAGCCTTGGGGTGTGTGTGTATTAGCCTGATCCATTTGATAAAGTTTTTGCTGAGGCCAAAGCATTCCAGAGTAGTGAACAGGTACTGCCACTCAACCCTGTTGAATGCCTTTTCGGCATCCAATGAAATAGTGTCCAGGGGATCGTGGCAATCCTGAACTGCCCACATAATGTCTACCAGTCTCCTCATATTGCCAGAAGAAGATTGTGAGCGTATAAATCCAACCTGATCTGGATGGATAAGGGAGGTTATGACTCGGTCTAACCGATTAGCTAGACGTTTAGACAGGATTTTACTGTCATAAGGTGGATAAACTAATTGGTCTGTATTTTTTACAACCAGAGGGGTCTTTATCTTTTTTAAGGATGAGAGTAATAAGAGCTTCAGACAAAGAAGATGGGAGCACTTCCTTCACAGAAGATTCATTATACATATTTAGAAATAAAGGCGCCAATTCTCCAGGAAATCATTTCTAAAATTCAGAGAGATCTACCAATATATAATAACAACACTAATAATAATATAAGTACTGAAAGACCCGTCCAACAACCCCCCCACTCTTGCCTTCATTCAAAGCGATAGAGGTGCGCCAGAGAAATTTACATTTTCATTTCTTTATTAAAATAATTTTTAAAATTTTTTCCTACACCCCTCGCGGTAGACTTTGGATCAGTCCGTGATTGACCAGTAGACCCCAATCGACTGGTTGGGCAGTAATGCTTCAAAAGATTCATCTAATAAAAGGCTGGAATTTTATCTCCATCAAGGAGACCTGGTAGGAACACTAAAAGTCAGCATGTGAAGATACACTGGGCTATGGACTGAAAGGATAGTGTTGCCAATACTACTGGATGCAACAATTGGCATAAGTGAGTGGGACACCAGAAAAAAATCTATCCTCGAGAATGAGCGATGAGTAGAAGAGAAAAAAGTATAACCCTCCCAGAAGGATTTTGTAGCCACCAAACATCTACTAGAGCACAAGCCGCAGACACCCGCTAAGTGCTACATGGGCCCTGGAAATACATACCACTACAGAGCTTCTGTCTAGTACTGATTCCATCACTTAATTAAAATCACCGCCCAAGATAACTGGGTAATCCCCCATATCAATTAATTTATTCTCTAGCAGTCCAAGAAAAGTTGGATCATCAACATTCGGAGTGTACACATTAGCTAATATGAGAGTTAATCTCACATAATATCAATAACGTTCTACCTGCTTCATCTCTGGGATAAGGACTGGGACTGCGATAGTGTAGTGGTATGATTGCCACCTTTCATAAGGGAGACCTGGGTTCAAATTCTCTCCATGAAAGGTATTACCTCCAGTAGGGGTCCCTAGGCAAGACCCCCTTACCCTCCCTGTAAGTTGCTTTGGATAAAAGCATCTGCCAAATGCATAAACACAAACATCTCTGCTTTGTTTGATACATTTAAAGGGGAAGTTATTATTTTTATTTTTTTTTAACCTGGACCTTATTTCTGGCATAAAATACATTCATCTACACATTGTGTCACGATTTAGTTTTTTTTCATGTCTTGTCTTGTCATTTCCTGATTTATTTTGAAAAATCACTAACTTCCCTCTCGTTTCAGGTACCTTGCCCTTCCTCTTGTGTCAAGTGTCTGATTGTCTTCCCTGATTCCAAAGTGTTTCCACCTGTTCCCCTTGCTCCTCTTGCTTAAATAGTCTGCGTCTCCCTTGTCTTGTGCCAGTGTGTTGTGCCTCCGATCATGAGCCTCACTTCTTTATCCCTAGCTTTAGTTTTACTCGTGGTAAGTTTCACAGCCTCGTTTTGTTCCTCCCGTTTGGAGAGATTTTGATTTGTTAATGTTTCATAGAAACCTCCATTAAAGGAGCGATTTGTGTTTCATTCTTTAAGGTCTTTATTCCGCCGTTAAAGGCATGCTTATAGTTAATTGACAAGTTTCATAGTGCCTCTGTTTAAGAAAGCGTCCTTTCTTTCAGTCCGCCTCAGTAGGAGAGCATGAGAGTTAATTTGTTATCTTTAATAGCCCTTTTTGTTTTCCTCCTAGAGTGGAGAGAGTTTTTGTTTTTTGATAATTTTCATAGCTGCACCCTCCTCAGCCATAGTTATTGAGGAGCGTGCTTCAGGATTTCACAGCCCTTTCATTTGCTCTGCTTGGAGATCCTCAACCTGTTGTTTATTAATAAAACACTTTTGCCTTGAAAAGACCCTGCATTTGTGTCCTGTGTCCCGAGGCCCTGACACATTGATAACATTCTAGTGAAAGTCGGCGTCCTTCAGACACTATTTAGATCACTCGAGATCCGTGTATATCCATATAACAGGAGTGAACGCGCCATAGACAATACATCCTCTAAATAAGGCACTATCTGTCTTTATTTCACCAATACTTTAAGATGAATGAATGAATGAACGTGTACTATTAGTTCAGAGCTGCCTTGTTGTTCACAGGGGCACGAGAAAAAGCATCTGCCATTATATTGTCCTTGCCAATAATGTGTCTGACCTCTGAATTATGGCTTTGCAAAAACAAAGTCCACCGCATCAAATGCTGGTTTGTGCAGTGCAGCGAACTCAAAAAGGTCAGTGGGTTATGATCCGCATACACAACTACTGGTTTCCCCCCAGTACCGATGCCCAAACAAGGACCAGCTCTTCCTTCTGAATAGTTAACTTGATATGAATTGAACTTGTTTGAGAAGTAACACACAGGTTTATCAATACCTGCTCCTCCAACAACACTACACCTGCGCCCACTTGACTGGCATCTGTCTGGATCTTAAACGACTCATTCAAACACGGTGCAGCCAGGACTGGAGTCTAGCACAGGAAGGATTTAACATTCTCGAATGCACTTTGACAAAGAGGAGACCACACAAATTTCACCTCGCCCTCAACAGGTCAGTTAGTAGTGCGACTACAGTCGAAAGGTTTTTACAAAAACTCGTGTAATAACCCACCAAGCCCAGGAAACGCATCAACTCCTCTTTTGTAGCTGGAGCAGGACAACAACAGCTCTGATTTGAGCCTTGACTGGACGCACAAGCCCTTGTCCAACCACTCTCCCAAGATATGTCACTATCGCCCTGACGAAATCCCACCTCGCCAGATTGACTGTGAGTTGTGCCTCAGCTAACCGACTGAACAACGCACGAACACGCTGGACATGAACATCCAATGTCACTGAGAATAATTATATCGTCCAGATACACGACACAGCTTTCAAGTCCTGTCACAACCATATTCATCAGGCTCTGAAAAGTTGCAGGTGCATTCCGTAGCCCAAAACTTGGGCAGTGTACTCATACAGTCCAGTAGGCATTATGAACGCAGAAATCTTCCTGGCACGAGCAGACAGAACTTGCCAGTACCCTTTTAGCATGTCGAACTTGTTCACAAATTTTGCTGCATCAACCTGGTCTATGCAATCCTCCATTCGAGGTAACGGGAATGAATCTGACTTAGTGACCTTGTTTACTTTTCGATAATCAGTACAAAATCTAGGAAACTTGTTAGATTTATCGATCAACATAGGGTGACGCCCAACTGGATGATGATGGAACTGCAATGTTGTTGTCCAGCATGTATTTGATCAGGTGTGTGCGTGATGGTGTATCACCAAACAGGCCTGGATACTACCTGATCACCTCCGTCAACTCCCTGCTTTGAACGTCAGATAAGTGAGCAAACAAACTCCCCAAATTACACAACATCTCTGAGTTCTTTAGCCTACCAGACATCATAGGGTCATCAGGTGCTTGAACATCCACCTCCTCCCTGTCCACCATACCTGGAGCCTATAAAGCTGAGGACACAGAACCAACAGTAAGTACTGGACTGACATTCAAACTCTGTACACTGGACTCAGGTGCAACGGTAGCATCATGTGAATAATAAGGCTTCAACAAGTTGACATGACAGAGGCGAGAAGACTTCCTACATTTTGGAGTGCAAATTAAGTAATGTTGCTCTGAAACTTGTCGCTCCACAGTGTACGGGCCTGAGAACTTCGCTTGAAACGGTGAACTTACAACTGTAGTGAGAGCCAAAACCTGGTCTCCAGGACTAAACTGATGACGCTCTCCTTGGTGGTCATACACGGTTTTCATTTTGGACTGAGCCACTTCCTAATTTTCACACGCCTTTTCAGCAGCTTTATATAACCAATGGTGGAAACCATTCACATAATCTATCAAAATCTTGGGTGGATCAATGTCACCCAAGCCATCCTGCAGAACTGCCAAGGGACTACGCACTGTAAGGCCAAAACAAGGTAATTGGGACTAAACCCAATGCTCTCCTGCACAACTTCTCGGGCTGACAACATCAACCAAGGTAGGCCTTCCTCCCAATCTCCCCCTATCTCTCTGCAATATTCACGCCACAAGGACTTTAATGTCTGCTTCATCATGTGCAATCTTTAATACTGTGACACGGAATTTTTCAGGCACAACAATTTGAAACACTGGCTCACCAACAAAATCACCCATTTCCTCGCAAGCAACTCATCCTGGAAAAAATATCCAAGAGCCACATTTCCAAACTCACTTCCAAAAACACTCGTCAACAAACCAGACAGAGACGGATCAACCTGAAAAAGGCAATGCTGATTCCAAAATGTATGAATTCTAAGTGCCTGTGTCTCTCAAAAGCTTTATAGGTATACTCCTCACTGCCCACCAGAGAAACCACAGCATCAGCAATGAAAGGCTCAAAATCATCACTCTCTGGATCGACACATTCAGGACTTGGCCCCTGAACACTGGAACAGGACAGAGCTGGAGCAGGTAGATAGGATTTACATTTATTCCGTAACACAGAACACTGATCTTTCCAGTGACAATAATGACATAGGCCACCCTTGCCACCATCATCTCTCACATGTGAGACTTTAAATGCATGTGTGGGACTAGCTACTAAAGACTGGACCCCGTAACGAGTGCTACCAAGGTTGTTACCTCCACGTCTCCCATCACGGGTCAAACACACCTCACCAAAACCACTTTTGTACGTTAACACAAAATTGTCTGCCAGCTCAGCCACTCTAAGTACAGTGGTTGCTTTCTATTCACTTACATACGTCGCAACATACGCTGAGGAATTGTATTTTTAAATTGTTGCAACACTATCAGCTCACAAAGTCCATCAAAACTCTCAACATTTGCAGAGGAACACCAGCAGTTGAAATATCACAGCAAATCACGAGCAAATTCCACATTAATTTATTTATCACTTTTCTCCCAGTACACAAACTACTGGCGGTAAGCTTCATGGACCAACTCATATGCTTTCAAGAAGAGCAGATTTTACCTTAGTATAACTCATATACTCACTCGCACTCAGTGCCGAATATGCTTCCTGGGCCAAACCCATAAGGATAGGAGCAGTTTGCCCTCAAGCAGCCATCCTTGTCAAAGACTCCACACTTTGTTTTCTATAATCATTGCACTTTTCTTATTCCCTACCTGTTTCTATTCCTTTTTCATGTAGTCTAATACCACAAATGATAATGGTAAGAATTCATGTAGATCGTTAGGTCTACCTGTCACAAATTAAAAACTCGGACAGTTCCAAAAATTTACTTGGTTATGGGTTACTTATTGTTCGATTCATAGTTATTGACACCTGTCTTTTTACTTGAACATTGGCAAACCAAAAAAAAAAAACTACCAAGGGATGTGTTGCCATCTCACAATTTATAACCATGGATTGTAGCGCTACAATATTTTGACATGTGGACAAATGTCTGGAGAGTGAGTCTACAATATAGTAAAATGTGCAAAAAGGGAAGGGGTCTAAGTGGCCATATATTTTAAGTGACTGTACATTTTTAATGCTGACATTGAGCTGATATGTGATGGAAGCATTACAATGTGAGTTTTCTTTGGTGTTATTAACCAGCCAATGGCTGTTACATTCTGCATTGTAAATTTAGCATGTAACTTGCAATGAGATTGGGCGTTTAAAAGGGATTGGGCCATTGTCAAACTTCAGGGGCCTCGTGTACAAAGACTTGCGTGGATTTCCTACTGAAATATGGTGTACGCTCAAACCCAAATGCCCTACCACGCACAAAAATATCCGGATGTATCTGTGCGAACGCCTGAATCCAAGCACATTTCCTTTGTACATCCCAATCAACGTAGAATTGAGCGCACATGTCAGAGTACCTGACTCCTCCCTGTCCATGCCCCTACTTAAAAATGCAAATCATACTTAAATGAGCCCAGCACCTGTGATTCCCCTCTCTGCCTGATCAGAAAAAAAGAAAAAAGAATGAGTAAGACAGGAAAAACTTCACGGAAAGCGAGATGGAGTGGCTGCTTTCTAAAGTGGAGGAATGCAAAAATGTGCTCGTTGGCATGCTAACCTCTGGCATAAGCAGCAAACGTAATAGGAGTGGGTGGGAGAGCGTGTGCAAATACATATGTATTTGTGTAAGTCACAACAAACGTGTTCATACAGTAACCTAGTGCAGAAGTGTGCCACTTGACTGCCATGGCTTGGCTCACGGTCGACTGACACAGTCCCAATTGGTTGGCATCCCTCTGGAATGCCCCGGTTGCTAGGAACCCCAGTGTGGTCATCACCTGTGGGCACAAGCAGCGCATGGCTCCTCACTGTTGTGCTCAAACATCGGCCGCAGCTTTGCGCACAGTTCCAGGAGGATTGTCCTCAAAACAGCTGATGAGCCAGTTGCCATCAAGTGCCAGCAAATACTCTCTGTCTCTGAACACACGCTTTCTTCCAATTGCACCATTTGCAATGTCTGTCAATACCGCTAAAGCAGCCATTGTTTTTAATAGTATGCGTTGCTCCACTTTGCGCATGCTTTTATATCCACTGGTGTAATTGCAGACACGTGTGTTAATTGTTTCTCAGTATTAATTGTTCATGTGTCTCAAATGTGCACATCACTCAGTTTGAGGACAAATTACGTTCACATTTATTTATTATAACAGTTTCCCAACGTCACCTCTAAGTGTCACCAAAGAATCAACATGTCAGGGCTTCAGGACTCAGGACACAGATGCATGGTCTTTTCAAATTCAAAAAGGTTTATTTGATAAACACAGCAAGGCAAGGCAGGATGAGGATCTCCTCACAGAGCAAAGTAATCAGGCTGTGGAAGTCCTAAGCACTCTCCTCGGTAACTATGGCGGAGGACGAGCGCAGCTATGAAAGTTACAAAACATAAACCGCTCCAACTCAGGAGGAAAACAGAAACGCTATGAACAATAGCAAACATAAACTCTCACGCTCTCCTAGTGAGGCGGACTTAAACGAAAGAGGCACTCTTAAAAACAGAGGCACCATGAAACTAAACAATGACTTTAGGCACACCTTTAACGGTAGCACAAAGATCTTTGTGAACAAACACAAATCGCTCCACTAACGTAGGTATCTATGAAACATTAACCTAACCAAAAATCTCTCCAAACGGGAGGAACAAAATATGGCTATGAAACTTACTGTTTTGAATAAATAAACTATGACTATGAATAAGAATAAGAATAAGAATAAATTACAAAACAAGATGGCTCTGCAGGAGGATCGCTTCACTGCAGGCTCGTGGAAACTGTGGCTGTGAAAACTATGGCTCAAAGTAAGGACACTTGTGTTTTGCATATAATACAGGTTGGACTCTCTTTATAGAATAGAATAGAATAGAATAGAATAGAATAGAAAAATACTTTATTCATCCCCCAGTGGGGGAAATTCAAATTAGTCGAGTAGCTCAAAAAATTATATTTACAATGATTGCATACAACAACAATAATAATAATGATAATCAATGACGAAATAAATAAATAAATAAATTTGAGAAGAACATGTCAGTAGTCACTATTAAAAAGCCTTAAGGTTGTGGGGACAAAAGACCTCCTGATCCTCGCAGACTTGCAGCGCAGTGAGATGAGCCTCTCACTGCAGCTGCTCCTCTGACCCACCAGGATGCTGTGGAGAGGATGTTTATTATTTTCCAAAACAGAATACAGTGTCCTCCTCATCCGTTGCACTACCACAGCACTGAGAGGGTCTAGTCTTCTACAACAGAACTGGCCTTTTTTACCAGTTTGTCCAGGCGCCTACAGTTTTTGTCTGTAGTGCAACTCTCCCAGCAGACAACAACATAGAACAGTGCACTTTCAATGATAGTGTGATAAAACATGCATATCATATCACTACAGACATTGAAGGACCTGAGCCGTCTCAGGAAGAAGAGACAGCTCTGGCCCCTCCTGTACACTGCTTCTATGTTGACCGACCACTCCAGTTTATTATCCAGCACCACCCCCAGGTATTTGCAGGTCTGAACAGTCTCTATCTCCCCTCCATCAATGCAGACTAACTGGTATGGAGTTTTAGATCTCCTGAAGTCCACCACCAGTTCTTTGGTTTTGGTAGTGTTCAGGAGCAAAATGTTCTTTTTGGTCCAGCCACAGGAGGACTCCACAAGGTCCCTGTACTCCTTCACCTGTCCACCGCGCACACATGCCACAACAGCCGTATCATCAGAATACTTCTGTATGTGGCCGGACTCTGAGTTGCACCTGAAGTCTGATGTGTACAGGGTGAAAAGAAAAGGAGTCAAAATGGTACGCTGTGGAGCCCCAGTACTGCATTCTGGTGTTACAGAAACACATCTCCCCATCCTGACATACTGTAGTCTGGCAGTCAAATAGACAATGTGCTATACAAATAAATTTGATTTTGACTTGCCTCTAGCTCATCACACTTGTTTGGTAGCGAGTTAGCATTTCCCATAATCACCAAGGGCAGAAAAGGCTTGTACCTCCACCTCCTGTTGTCCCTCTTTGCCTTTCGTTTTGCTCCAGCTCTGCATCCACGGTAACTTTTTTAGCTCGGTCGGAATTGGATGTTTAATTCCGCGTCCAATCCTTGACAGTGCCAACAGTTCTTCTCTTGTGTACACCGCTCTAGTACTGGTAGCAATGCACATTGTCTAAAATAATATTTTTTTAAAAAATAATAAAATAAAATGAAATGTAAGTGAAAAGGAGATTACTAAAATTCACTAAAAAAGTTTAGATAAAAACTAAAAATTGCATATAAGTATATAAACGACGAACAAAATTGAGAGCTACACAGACTTGCTGCCGATAAGGCCGGCGCATATCAACCGTATGTTGTATAATATATCTAATAATATATAGAAACATATGTATAATATATCAGCTTAAGCATAGGTAAGCTTTTTCTTATTGCATATTACTCCACTACATCAGGCTACATTTTGAATGTTTAGATTTTTTATATACAATGAACATCCATAATAATTGAGTAGATCTGTGTTAACCACCAGAGCCGGCTGGAACAAGAGTCATATAAATAAGAGTCATCATGATTAAGCAGTACATGAACATTATGAACAATAATTACTGTTCTGTTCCCTATAACCATCATTATTTGTTCTCATGGAACTGGTTCTGGTATTGTAATATCACTAAGTACTCAGAGCCAGCTTGACAGTGGTACTGAAATAACAAAGAACAGGAGGGACTGCTGCTAAAAGGCATATTATTCTTAATGTGCAGATCTTACTGTCTTGTAACGTTTAATGTTAAAAAGTAACAGAAACATGGGTTTTACAGACAAGAGCCATGGACCTATCCTTGTAAATGCAGGAGTAAACTGTCTCACCTCAATAGCAGCATTCTCTTCATTGGTGTTCACATGCCACCATATCGACACTACATCCTTACTATCCAATCAGACTTTGACTCTTAACATCAGAATTTATTTGTGCAGCAGCAGTACTGTAAGGCAGAAGAAAGTCCTTGTAAACTGATTTTTTTTGTATTATATGTTCAATGACATGTGGTATAATACTTGATATTGTGTGTGCATGTGTATATGGTTTCTCATCAGCTCTCAGTTGTTGGAAGCTATGTGACAAGGGAAGTGTAGTGTATTGGATTACAACTATAATTTTTTTTCTAAACTGATGTAAAATAATTGTTTAGGAATAACTGTCTAAAATATGTCTTTTCTGTATTCTTCCTACTTTGATACTCCCAAGCGAAGATCTCCTTAAAAACACAAGACACTAAGTTTAAGATTAACAATTTCTTTCACTTATCACAGCTTGGATCAATCTTGCAAGACTCACCAGAACCTATTAGGTTCTATATAACCAACCTCTTCTATTCTCAAGAGACTCATACATTGTGTCTGGACCAGACCTAGAACCCTCTGTCAACCTTACCCCTCTCACAGTTCCAAAAACATAATTTTTACCTACTGCTACCTCCATTGGTGTCTGCTTCAAAGTCTGCACTGAATTGTTTTTTTCGAACCGTAACAATATTTCATTATGATAAAGTAACTTTCCATGCTTATGAATGAAAGCAAAACCTCTGCTACTAATTTCTCATGGTTTTCTTTATTACCTATAACTCTGACCATAGTGTCTATAGTATGTGGGTGAGAAATAAAATGACAGATAACATAAGTTCACAAAAGATAGTACATAAAACAAATGCACATTGCAATCACTTTTCAAATCAGTTCCATTAAATTCTGTCACAACACGGGTGCGAAAGGACTCTAATGCAGGACAAACAAAGAAATCGGTTATAAATGTCTTTAATATTAATTGAAGTCCTTGGGTTTAGGGTTGGGGAGGTAGTGAGGGTATCCTCAATCTTGAGTGCAGGTGAGTGTGAGTCACTCGTCATCGAGTGAATTCACAAGTTCATAGTTACTGAAAGTTACTTGAAGGCGTGAGCACAACAGGATATCTCCGAGAGTAGGCACACCAGAATTGGGTCTGTGGCAAAAGACAAGAGGGCACATAAGAATGTGGCTTAGATTAGTCAAGAATCAAGTTACTATGACAAAGGAGGGCTCATGATAAATTCAGTTTATTTATATAGCGCCAAATGACAACAAGGTACTTAAATGATATAGTTCAATTCAAGCCAACTAAAGTCCATTTCAAGTCAATTAGAGCCCAATTCATTGTAATCATAATCCAATCAAATCCAATTCATTGAATTAAAATTTTGTCCAATTCATACACACAGAGCCAATTCAAAAACAATTTCCTCACCAAGGAAACCAACAGATTGCACCGAAATGTCTCTTTGTCCAAATCCTTTTCTGCAGGCAGTAATGTAAAACACCTTTCACAAATGACTTCACAAACCCCTCCCTGGGAGGTGGGCAGAAAATTAAAGCCATTCTACTATCCATTTCATATTGCCTCCCCAAAGACACTGCCAATTGCGTGAAAATCCTTGAGTATAGAACTGGCCAATAAGACAACATCATGTTGAGTCAACACTACGACACAGTGGTCGACATATTGTAATTTTGTGTTCCAGAGGATAATTTTGGGGACCAATTGCAAATTAATTTAAATCTGATCATTATTAGACAGTTATTGTTCAGCCAAATCTGATATCATTAAGATGTATGAATCATATGACTAGTCAAAACTGTCCTCTGCCATTGAAAATCCATGAGAGTAGGCAGAAATCCAACCCAATCCACAACATCCTTTAAATGAGCTACATAAACAAAACTTGAGACATTAGTTTACAAATCACCAATGATAATGTGTTGCCTTATAGATGTACCCACCCTAGTTAGTTGGGAATAATCTGCCTAAAAAAAGAAAAATCTATGGCCAGAAAACATTGTGTGTGGAAAAAATAAATAATCTCAGCACTTCATAATTCTGGTGGCAAGCCATAAAGACAAACCAAAAGAGAACATAGTATCTTTGGCTAGATAAGTTGATTGATAAGTCTTTTTTATAAAAACTTGAGCAGGACATTTATGATGGGTAATGATATCAGTCGGGTGAATGAGTAGGCTATTAATTTGTGATTATCTTCACTGTTTTTTTTCTTTTTTTAACTCATAGTAATATGTATAATATTCTATAGCAAGCCATTTTATCGAAAATGCTACTTATTTTGGACACCTTAACTCTACACTTAAATCTTTCTCAGTTCAGTGTTTTTAGCACTGTGTTTCTACATTAATCACATAAATCTACAGTCTACTGAATTCCTTGTATGCCGCCGTGTAGCATGTATGTGTGATAATAAATTCCCACTAAGAGGCTTCCCAGATGAGTCTGACTACTCGGTCTTTTCTCCACAACACAATGGAGACCCCCAACATGATTCAACTCAAGAGAACATATCCAATGTGTTTGCCCCATAGTCCAAAGATGTGTAGCTTTCAACTGCTTTTTTCACAGTAATTCACTGCAGGAACAATTTCCCTAACAATAACCCTAACCCTCCTCCTGAGGCATCCACTCTGAAGAGATTATGAATAGATTATGAATAGTTGAATTGTGAGGGGGTTTAAGACCACAGACTTCAATGCAGTTTGTAAGGCACATGTATATGTCCATCCATCCATCCATCATCTGCCGCTTATCCGAGGGTCGGGTCGCGGGGGCAGCAGCTTTAACAGAGAAACCCAGTCAAACCCATGTCAAAAATATCAATATAAGTTAAGATGGATTTTTTTGGTCAGAAATTTGAACTGATATTTATGACACAAAAGATGGCAATAAAAAAAAGGGGTGACATTACAGTTATCTCCTCATTCATCCACTTCCACCTCAGGAGCCTGGATAGAAAAAGAGCTGAGGAGAACATGAGAAAAACGTGTCATCACCTGGTAATCTCATGCTCATGTTAACGTTACAGTTTCACTAATGACAGATATGAAAACAGTGTCATAATGTTAACGTTCACTGACTTTTATAACGTTACGTTAGGTCTTCAAGTCAGATAAACAATCCTACTTACTTTGACGTTACATCACTTCACACACACACACACACACACATCCAAGTCTACTGCCAGTTCACACAAAATAAATAAGTTAATACACAACATTTATCGCGGCCGCTGGTCTCCTTTTCTTTCCTTTTTGCTGCCTCTGATTGTTGTTGTTGACGCGGCTGCGTCTGTACGTTATACGACGTCTTCTCTGACGATGCGTTAAATGGCTACTGTAATAACTGGTGTTTGAGTCTGCGTGCATTTCCCCCCCATTCAGTGTCAAAATCGGGGACATTTTCGGGGGCCAGCTTTGACCAGGGACAGGTCACTCAAAACGGGGACTGTCCCCGGAAATCTGGGACATCTGGTCACCTTACATAAACAGCTAAAAATGAAGATAAGAGAGAGCAGAAACAAGTTGGAAAATAAGCTCCTAATGAAGAATGTGAGGGGCATGTTGACTGGGATGAACAGAGGCAATAAACTTAACTTTTCCACTTTTCCACAAGTTCAATTTAGAACTCGACTCAATATTTTCCTGCCTCCAGTAACAGACTTCACACCCACCCAGGACCCACAACTTCCCTGTACCATCTCAATAATTTCAACCTGCATTCAGTCATGGATCTTAATACAGCTTCAACCAATGCAGGAGCTCGAGCCAAATCTGCTGTCTATGTGTACTATCCAGCAGCTGTTAAGATTAGGACACCTGACCAGTGTCGGCTTGTTGCCACATACAACTTTGCAGAAAAGCACTATACAAGTACAAGTCCATTTGCCTCAGTCCCCTCTGATGGTGCCATGCACTGTGGCTTTAGGGAGCCCAAGTTTTCACCTCCACACCTAATCACTTCAGTCCCTGGGCACCATTATCTTGATCCAAGGTGTTCCATGGAGGTAACAACCGTCAAAACGTTAGGAGTGCAGGGTCATTGGAACCCTGCCAGTTGTTGCCAATGTTGTGTATTAACTTATTTCAAATCTGTTTGCAGATCTGTCTTTCTCACAATGTTCCTGACTACAAGGGGGGACTCCTTCACCTGGTCAGTCACACCTAGCCTGTATCAGAATAAGCTACCCCTCCAGTAGCATAGTCTCCTTCTCACCGATGCAAGCTCTTGATGAAGGCAGTGGTCTAAATTTTAAAAAATACAAAGATTCTGCTACCCTAATAGGAAGTTGTAAGTCTAGTTGGTGGAAGATATATTTCTTAGTTATTATAGACTTAAGTTGTTGTTGTTGTTGTTTTATTCCTTTGTTCCTTTGTTCTTTCATAGTGTTTTTATCTTTGTGTTTTATGGGTGTAAGCTTATATTGGAGAAATGAAGAAATTCCCACCAGGCCGTCACAGAGGTGCTGATGTCAATGCTTTTAAAACATATGTTTGTTTACACTCAGGAGTGGCAGGTCAGGTTTCCCAAGTTTATGACACAGTGCTTGTTCTATATTTAGCCATGGTTCATCCTCTGTTATTCTTCAGCGTGATAGATTAGTGCGTGATCGCTGATAGTGATGGGATGGATTTTGGGTCTGAAACTAAGAAATAATCTATTTTTTAATTCTAGTCTTTAATATGAGTGGTGTACTGGTGAGAAGAAAGTGTATTCCCTAAGAGTGAGGTGATGGGAGTACCAAGCATCACAAAGACCAAAATCACTCATGTACTATTTAACAATATTTGTGGACATGTGGTACTGAGCCTGTCCACTCCTGAGTCAAATACCATGGTGAAGTCCCCTCCTACGATAAGTATTATCTGAGTGATCAGAGAGGGGAGTGAGAAAACATTTGGGTCATATAAATTTGCAATGCATACATTCACAATTTTAGATAGATAAATGAACTATTACAAATCTGCCTTCTGGATGAATATATAATAAAATATAATAAATAACTGTGTTATTTATGGTGAAATGTACTTTTCTGCTTATCAGAATGGCTTTGTTTTTTTGTCTGTAACAGTAACAGAGTACACACAAGAAAACTGTGCTGAGAAAATCAGATGCTGTCTTTGATAAATTAATCTCCTGTCATATAACAATGTCTACCTGTCGATCCTTTAATCTCTTGGAGGTTTTTATCTCTTCTCCCTGGACCCAGCTCCATGTATATTCCATGAAATAAACCTTAGCGTGGACATGCTCAGACTAACGCAGTGAGTGCTGGATGCTTGCTAAAAAAAATATCCTTGCATATGCACATATGAGTGGGATTGCGTGTCAAGTGTGCGAACGTCTGGGTGTCAGCTACCTGTCTGTTGACTGTTTGTGTGTGTGCTTTTGTTTGAGTTTTCATGCATTAAGTCTGTTTGTCAGGAGCTTGGGTGTGTGCTAGTGTGTGCGCCGTTTGCTTTGTGTACATGCACTGTTGGTTCTGTGTACGTGTGTTGGTTTGCGTGTGCTGCGCAAATCTCAATGTGTGCCGTGCATGTACTGAGGTTCAACAAAGTAGAAAAAAAGGACTCTTACCCCCTCCCTGGAATCTATGAGTCTCTGGACTTGGTAGCAGGGTCCTCCTGGTTCTCCACCCTGGACCTGTGAAGTGGATACTGGCAGGTACATCTGTCCCCAGATTACAGATCATAGACAGCTTTTGCACCAACAGGGGACTGTGGCAGTTCAGGGGATTGTGGCAGTGCAGGGAACGGTGGAAGTCCAGGGCCGTGAGCTTCGGTCTGTGCAACACCCCCGCCACCCTTGAGACGTTTATGGACAGAGTGTTGGCTGGTGTCCCACGACAGCAGTGTTTGGTCTACCTCGATGACCTCCTGGTGTACTGGAGCTCCTTTTACGCCACTCTGGATTCCCTGAGGCAGGTGCTGGGAAGAGTGTCTGCTGCAAGCCTGAAGCTGCACCCCGACAAGTACCACTTCACGAGGAGGGAGGTGGAGTTTCTGGGCTGCAAGCTGGGTCGTGAGGACATCAGCACTTTGTTGGAAAAAGTCCACACCATTAAAGACTGGCCCACTCCCACAGACCAGGTCCAACTTAAAAGCTTCCTTGGGCTGGCCTCTTATTACCGTACTCCTCCATAGCTGCGCCACTTTTCCGCCTGCAGCAGAAGGACTCTAACTTTAGGTGGACCCAGGACTTTCAGCAGGCATGCAACACCCTTCACAGGTCCCTGACAGAGTCTCCAGTCCTTGCCCCACCAGACCCCACCAGACGCCACGGCAGTAACATGGGACAGGGAGCTGTGCTGCCACAGGTCAGGCCCGATGGTGAGAAGGCGGTGGCGACTTCAGCTGGGTCCTGAATAAGAGTGAACAAAGAGTGTGTCACGCGTGTGTGTCATATAATGAGCGCTCCTGGCTCTGACACTTTAAGCACTACCTGTGTGGTAAACCGTTCATCATCAGGACCGACCACACTGCCTTCCAGTGGCTTATGTCTTTCAGGGAGCCAGAGGAGCAAGTAGCTCATTGGCCTGAGGAGCGCAGAGCAGGGCCATGCCATTCCAACGCAGATGCTTTGTCTGCTCCAGCAGGCTGCTGCTACAGTGAGAAGTGAGGGAGAGGGAACTCACAGCGATGGACAGTTTAGCACAGCTCTTCTGCAGAGTGTTCCAAGTGGTAGATGGAAGAGTGGAGGGCACAGCAGGAACAAGATACCAACCTGTAGCCAGTCCTGCAATGGCTCGAGAGGGAACAGCAACCCCACCAGGATGAGGTCACCAGGCTTTTTTTCGCCACCAAGGAACTGTGGGCCAAGTTTAATGCTCTTAGGCTGAACAAGGGGGTGTTGCAGCGTGCCTGAGTAGATCCTGCCACAGGGGAGGAGAGGTGGCAGATTGTGGTGCCAAGGTCACTAAGGTCAGCTGTGCTGGAACCCTGCCATGGAGGCATGGGCTTGGGCCACTTTGGTGTCTCCAAGACCCTGCGCCACCTCTATCAGGGCCAATACTGGTCCAAGACTCCACCCATTGCACATCTGCCCTGCTCATGTTAGGGAGAGAGCTGAGGACCCTTGCTGAGCTAGCTTTTGGAAAGCCCCCTGATGCACTGGAGGCACTACCAGGTCCAGACTACGTGAGGAAGCTGCCGTACCTGCTGGAGTCACATTCTTACGCCCAGAACCAGCTCGCAAAGGTGGGACTGCGCCAAAAGAGAAATTACGTCACCACTAAAGGGAGGCTCTTCCTCGCTGTAGAGCTGGTATGGGTCTACAACCCGAAGAGGAGAAAAGGAATGGTGTCCTAAACTGGGTAGCAGCTGGTTAGGGCCCTGCAGTGTCCTGGAACAAGTTGTGGAGGTGGTTTATAGGGTGCAGTTGCCTCCTAGAGGCAGGAAAGTGGTCCAACACAGAGACAGAATGGGCCCCTACAGAGGAAATTCTCTTCACCCTCTCCTTGAGGGATGTGTGTGTAAATCCCCCATGCTCCTGCACAGTTAGACTCACAGTAGGAGCTGTCTTCCCCTCCATCTAGTTTTTCCCCTCAGATCCCTGTTGCCCCTCAGAGCCCCAGGAGGCCAAGGACGCTACGTGAGATATAAGTGTAAACTGTAAGTCAGCTCACTGACTCTGGCCACGGCATAGTGGGTGGGCCCTGGGGTTAGTCCTGTGCCTGGAGGGTTAAACTGTTGTGTCTCAGAATTTGTTGAAGCTCAGTAGACCTCTCCATTTCTGGGACTCCATGACAGGTCCGGTTGTGTCTCCCCTTCCCCACCGTCAGCTAAGTCGGTGGAGCTGGAGGAGGATGAGGAAGCCCCCGGGAGGTACTCCTCATCTTCATCGACTGTGTCGGTGTCCGTAACAGAGGTTATGGTATCGTGCTCCATGATTATAAAAGCACCTCCTCAGTGGTTTATCTCTCTATTGTGGCAGTTATGGAATGAGAAGCTCTCCACCTCTGTCCTCTTTTGAATCTTGCTGCAGCAACAGCTGTGTAAACAGTCGGGATCTGTTTTGGTTCTGTAACTTTCATGTGCTGGAAAAGGTCCTGCATTTCGTTTATTTCAAAGCTGTGCAGGGACTCATTTGTAGGTATGTTTTAGTTATTTTATAATAAAAAATGCTTTGAATGTTTGCATAAAATTACATGTGCAATGTAAGATATGGAAAAGTTGCCACTTAAAAGCTACCTGTGCTTTTTAGGCATTCGGTAACGTGCGCCTGTGCACACACACGCTCACTCACATATACATTCCCACACGCACGCACTCACACACTCAAACAAACCTAATTGACCCTTCGCTAAGCCCCTCCCACAAACGGCTTCTGTCCAATCCTACGTTAGAAACCGTAACTATGCACAAGACGCCAGTCAAGCTTTCGGCAGAAAACAATATGCCGCAGCAGTGTGCATACGGGACGACTTACAAGTCGGACAGTCGATATCCAAGAAGTTTGGAGGGTGGTGTTGAATTCTTTGCCTTCCCCAAGCCCAAGACGCAACAAGAAAGATGCCGGGTGTGGATAAAGCATTGTAGAAGACCACATGAACAGCTGAATCTCTCCAAAAATCAGTAAAAGCACCTACGTTTGTTCTAAGGTAAAGCGCTTGCCAACGTTAGCTAACCATAGCTTTGTGTGATGACGTTAACAACCTTGAGCCACTGCGTAATATTTAAGCAAAATAATTACTAACAGACAGAGACGAGTTCTGACATACTGATATATTTTATCATTTTATGAAGGGACGCCCTACAACTGACTTCCCAAATCCTGTGGGATTAGCTAACATAACATTTCATTTAAAGAATATATATCGAGTTACCCTGCTGTACAAGAACGTTATTGTTCTTGTATGTGCTGTTTTTTGTTATTCGAAGTGTCAACACGTGGTGTCTGGCACTTACATTGAGAGCGGTGTACTTTTCCCTCTATTTTGAGTTCCTCTTCGTTTGAACTTCCCCAACATTTAGGTAATCTAAATGTATCTTTCAAACGCATATTGGAGACCTTTTTGTCTGCTTTTCTGTGACACCTCTGATCATTTTGATAGAAAATTTCAGATATTTCTCATATTCCTCAGATAATTCCTCAAAAAATTGCTGAGGAATATGACTTAATGACTGGTAAAACTTAATGTTTCTCACTCTAGGAAGGAAAGCTTGACTGGTGTAGCAACAGTAACCAAGGGAGGCGGGGCTTAGCGAAGGGTCAATTCCTCAGCGCTCGTGTGGAGAGAGGAGGGGGGAAGATAGAGTGCAAGGGCCCTCTATCGGAAAAAAGCAGGTATTTTCACCATTTGCCACATTTGGTTAAAATTATGTAATCAGAAAGGAAATCCCTCAGAGCACACACTTGAAGCCAAAGGCTTCAAATGAAGTGGAGAAATGAGAAGATGCATGTTCTGTACTTATTATTCAAGCAGGATCAAAAATAGTGATTTGAATGGGTTTCAATGTGCATGTTTTTGTGCATAGGAACCTTAACAGGACTATTTTAGACCCTGCCGTTTACAATAGGCTTGAAATTGAAAAAAAAAATTAAGAACACTTAAAATTAGGGCCGGGACTCGATAAAAAAAAATCAATCTAATTAATTAGAAGCTTTGTAATTAATTAATCGAAAACAATCGCATTTTTAATCGCATATAAATATTTGAGCTGAAAACAGTGAGAAGCAATTTTTTTCACATGGATTTTAGTAAAGGCCGTCTGATGCGGGATTCGAATCGGGGCCGACTGCAGTGAGGACTGTTGCCTCTATACACGGGGCGCCTGCAAAACCCACTACTACGCTACCGACCATCCCATCCGTCTGTTTTTTAAAACAAAATTGCCCATCCACAGGGCCAACCAAAGCGGTCTCATCAGCTTCTTTGTTCATGTTTGACTATTGTTCACTGTGATTTGTTGTTGTCTGACGTCAGTTGCGGCACCATTTTTTTCTGGTTCAACTACGGTGGGGCTAACCTATACAGCAGTGGAGCTCAAATCCATCCATTCATCCATTTTCCGTCGGTCAGGTCCGTCGGTCAGGTCGCCAGGGGAGCCTATCCCAGCCGTCATCGGGCGAGAGGCGGGGTACACCCTGAACAGGTCGCCAGTCCATCACAGGTCCACACAGAGACAAACGAGACAAACAACCATACACGCTCACACCACCACACCACCGTGCAAATCAATGCCATAATTTCAATGTGAATATATATATATATATATATATATATATATAAAAGGTATATATATATATATATATATATATATATATATATATATATTCAATAAGACAACACCCTACCACAGCTAGAAACACACACACACACAGACATAGACAGAGAGAGAGAGAGAGAGAGAGAGAGACTGTATACAAGGAACAAGGAAGAGCATCAAACAGGCAACACGCAAAACGCAATAACAAAGTCAGCAAAGTTTCCAAAAACAATAAAAACAATAATTAAAACCCACCAGGTTGAGATTTTCAAATGAGTACAATCCGCTGGGTTTTGTGACGAGCATGCACTTAAAACGCGCTCACATGCGTAACATACGTCATGTGAGTGACAGTTGTCATTCCAGCTGCCTGAAGTGGAGGCGCTATTGGACTCCACACTTCTCTTGGTTTTATACAATTCTTTGTGGGGCTATAACCCAACCAAGCCCTAACCTGGCGCCGCCTATGTCTGAAGTCATGAACATTAGTTGGTGCTCCAGTATAATCGGTATGCCTGAAACTCATCCATTGCAAAAATAAGTGTGATTAAAATGCTCAAATTTTTTAACGCATTAATTTTTGTGTAATTAATTCATCTTAATTAATGCGTTAAAGTCCCGGCCCTACTTAAAAATTCCCATAATTGCATAAATCATCTATTTGCACGAAAAAAGGATAAAATATGCTGGAAATTAAAAGCCAAAAACACAAAAATTTGTGTGATTGCTGGTTAAACAGAATAAAATATCATACAGCAGATACTGTGTATTCAAAGAAGACTTTTGTCAACTCAAAACTGGCGACAGCTGCCTTTTCTTTTAATAAGTCGTGAAAAGGAAAACCAGATTAATAATTTCTCCAAAATGTTATTGACACATGCTAATCTATATCGCTTGATTTTTAGTAACAGGTGGTGCTGACAGTTTGGGAATCTTTATTTGAAAATGTATTAACTTGTTACAAACTGCTGTGAATTTTGGTTAAATTCATCACATTTTCATCTGTTTTGATGCAAGTGCCATCTCTTGAGTCCAGCTTTATATTTATGAAGTTATCTCTTGAATTTATGACACTGACTTGCAGAATTACATTGAAATGATCCAATGAAAATATAGGGTTTGTCGAGGTGTATTCTTATATAAATTTTCTTTTAAATTTAAAACACTGTACATTTTCTATACACAAACTCAATGTCTCTGGAATGCAGTCAGATGGCCTGGTTGTCAACTGACAACAAGAATTGTATTAGTAAGTCGTCAGAAGCATTTATTCTCATTTGAGTTTGTTGGTACATGTAAAGTTGCTCCTCCACTTTGAAAATTCCCTAACTTGAAAGGGTCTGATTTTCAACCTGAAGTAAACTAGATTCCACTCTAACACTTTTTCCTTTAGCTTTCTTTATTTTCAGTTTCAAACAGTCAGGAGATTCTGTCAGCTGTTCACTTAGGTGAAAAACCTTCAAAACAAAAGATACATATACACATTATTTAGCACAACAACCTCCCATGTTTAAAAAAAATCCTGATTAAATAACATCAACTAATTTTTTATTTGAACTTAAAGTCTAAAATTTTAGCATTAATTTAGTTTCATCATTAATGCAAAGTAAACATGTATTTTTATCTAAATAAGTACTAAAAAAATACCTTGTACATTGACCAAATGGATTATTTTTTGAAGTGTTACTCAGTGTAAAGCTATGATATGGATGTTAAGTAAAATGATTTCATAGCAAACAGTCTCAGATTCATTAACTCAAAATGTATTAATTTTATTTTGGGTCCGCCCCCGTGCGCATGTGCATGTTTCAGCGCTCTTGTATACACTTCCTGCTCTACTTCTTCCTGCTGTATCTGAAGCAGCACGTTGGACATCGGCTTTGTAAATAAAAATCAATTCCTGGTAAGTATCTTTTTTATTTTCTGTTGTGCTGAATTAATGTCAATAGTTCTCTATCAGTAAGAGACAGTGCGTTAGGTTACAGTGGCTACTAATAACTACCGTAATTGAGTAAACGACTCCCCCCTGAGCTGTCACCTTATCGTGGTGGGGGAGTTTGCGTGCCCCAATGAGTCTGGGAGCTATGTTGCCCAGGGCTTCAAGCCCCTGGTAGGGTCACCCAAGGCAAACAGATCCTAGATGAGGGACCAGACAAAGAACAGCTCAAAAGACTCCCTATGATGAACAAAAAATTTGGACCTCGTGATCCCTTGCCCGGATATGGGACACCGGGGCCTCCCCTCGGAGCCAGGCCCGGGGGTGGGGCCCGGCAGCGGGTGCCTGGTGGCCGGGCCTGTGCCCATGGTCCCCCTTCCGACGGGCTCACCACCCGTGGGAGGGGCCAAGGGGGTCGGGTGCTATGTGAGCTGGGTAGCAGCCAAAGGCGGAGGCCTTGGCGGTCTGATCCTCGGCTACTGAAGCTAGCTGTTGGGACGTGGAATGTCACCTCTCTGTTGGGGAAGGAGCCGGAGCTGGTGCGCGAGGCTGAGCGGTTCCGGCTAGATATAGTCGGACTCACCTCGACGCACGGCTTGGGCTCTGGAACCAGTCATCTTGAGAGGGGTTGGACTCTCTTCCACTCTGGAGTTGCCCGTGGTGTGTGCCAGTACATTGGGGTTTACCCCAGTGAACGAGAGGGTAGCCTCCCTCCGCCTTCGGGTGGGGGGACGAGTCCTGACTGTTGTTTGTGCCTATGCGCCAAACAGCAGTTCAGAGTACCCACCCTTTTTGGAGTCTCTGGGGGAGGCACTGGAGAGTGCTCCTACCGGAGACTCCCTCGTTCTGCTGGGGGACTTCAATGCTCACGTGGGCAATGACAGTGAGACCTGGAGGGGTGTGATTAGGAGGAACGCCCCCCCCCCGATCTGAACCAGAGTGGTGTTATGTTGTTGGACTTCTGTGCCAGTCATGGACTGTCCATAACGAACACCATGTTCAGGCATAAGGGTGTCCATATGTGCACTTGGCACCAGGACACCCTTGGCCGCAGTTCGATGATCGACTTTGTGGTTGTATCATCGGACTTGCGGCCGTATGTCCTGGACACTCGGGTGAAGAGAGGGGCGGAGCTGTCAACTGATCACCACCTGGTAGTGAGTTGGCTCCGCTGGTGGGGGAGGATGCCGATCAGACCTGGCAGGCCCAAACGTATTGTGAGGGTCTGCTGGGAGCGTTTGTCAGAATCCCCCGTCAGAAGGAGCTTTAACTCCCACCTCCGGCAGAGCTTAAACCATATCCCGGGTGAGGTGGGGGACATTGAGTCCGAATGGGCCATGTTCCGTGACTCCATTGCCGAGGCAGCTGATCGGAGTTGTGGCCGTAAGGTGGTCGGTGCCTGTCGTGGCGGCAACCCTCGAACCTGCTGGTGGACACCAGTGGTGAGGGAAGCCGTCAAGCTGAAGAAGGAGTCCTATCGGGCCTTTTTGGCCAGTGGGACCCTGGAATCCGCTGATAAGTACCGACAGGCCAGATGGGCCGCGGCTTTGGCGGTTGCTGAGGCAAAAACTCGGGCCTGGGAGGAGTTCGGTGAGACCATGGAGAACGATTTCCGGACGGCCTCGAAGAGATTCTGGTCCACCATCCGGCGTCTCGGGGGGGAAGCGGCTCACAGTCAACACTGTTTACAGTGGGGACGGGGCTTTGCTGACCTCAACTAGGGATGTTGTGAGTCGGTGGGGGGAGTACTTCGAGGAACTCCTCAATCCTACCAACACGTGCTCGGAAGAGGCAGAGTCGGAGAGCTCGGAGACGGGGCCTCCCATTTCTGGGGCTGAGGTTGCCGAGGTGGTCAAAAAGCTCCTCGGTGGCAGGGCCCCGGGGTGGATGAGGTCCGTCCTGAGTTTCTCAAGGCTCTGGATGTTGTAGGGCTGTCTTGGCTGACACGCCTCTGCAGCATTGCATGGACATCGGGGACAGTGCCTCTGGACTGGCAGATTGGGGTGGTGGTCCCCCTCTTTAAAAAGGGGGACCGGAGGGTGTGTTCCAACTATAGGGGTATCACACTCCTCAGCCTCCCTGGTAAGGTCTATTCGGGGGTATTGGAGAGGAGGATCCGTCGGATAATCGAGCCTCGGATTCAGGAGATGCAGTGTGGCTTTCGTCCTGGCCGTGGAACAGTGGACCAGCTCTATACCCTCGGCAGGATCCTGGAGGGTGCATGGGAGTTCGCCCAACCAGTCTACATGTGTTTTGTGGACTTGGAGAAAGCGTTCGACCGTGTCCCTCGTAGAGTCCTGTGGGGGGTGCTCCGGGAATATGGAGTGCCGGACCCCTTGATAGGGGCCGTTCGGTCTCTGTATGACCGGTGCCAGAGTTTGGTCCGCATTGCCGGCAGTAAGTCGGATACGTTTCCGGTGAGAGTTGGACTCCGTCAGGGCTGCCCTTTGTCACCGATGCTGTTCCTAACTTTTATGGACAGAATTTCTAGGCGGAGCCAGGGCATTGAGGGTATCCGATTTGGCGACCTCAGAATCGGGTCTCTGCTTTTTGCAGATGATGTGGTTCTGTTAGCGTCGTCAGGCCTTGACCTTCAGCTCTCACTGGAGCGATTCGCAGCCGAGTGTGAAGCGGCTGGGATGAGAATCAGCACCTCCAAATCCGAGACCATGGTTCTCAGCCGGAAAAGGGTGGAATGCTCTCTCCGGGTCGGGAATGAGATCCTTCCTCAAGTGGAGGAGTTCAAGTATCTCGGGGTCTTGTTCACGAGTGAGGGACGAATGGAGCGGGAGATTGACGGGCGGATCGGTGCGGCGTCTGCAGTGTTGCGGGCTCTGCACCGACCCGTCGTTGTGAAGAGGGAGCTGAGCCAGAAGGCGAAGCTCTCTACTTACTGGTCAATCTACGTTCCCATCCTCACCTATGGTCACGAGTTGTGGGTAGTGACCGAAAGAACAAGATCGCGAATACAAGCGGCCGAAATGGGTTTCCTCCGCAGGGTGTCTGGGCTCTCCCTTAGAGATAGGGTGAGAAGCTCAGTCATCCGGGAGGGGCTCGGAGTAGAACCGCTGCTCCTCCGCATTGAGAGGAGTCAGATGAGGTGGCTCGGGCATCTGGTTAGGATGCCCCCTGGACGCCTCCCTGGGGAGGTGTTCCGGGCACGTCCCACTGGGAGGAGACCCCGGGGGAGACCCAGGACACGTTGGAGAGACTATGTCTCTCGGCTGGCCTGGGAACGCCTCGGGGTCCCCCCGGAAGAGCTGGAGGAAGTGGCCGGGGACAGAGACGTCTGGGTTTCTCTGCTCAAGCTGCTACCCCCGCGACCCGACCCCCGGATAAGCGGCAGATGATGGATGGATGGATGGATGGATGGACGTGAGTTTCATTCAACTTGTCTTGTTTAAAAAAAGCGGACAAGCTGTCAAACCCCCTGCTCATGATTGTTAGCACATTTCGAGCAACACAGAACGGACTTTATCAAGTCAGTAAGTTTTGAAAAGCAAGGTATGTAGCTCCTCATTCACACCAGGAAGAAATTGATCAATTAAGGTACTTTCAGAGAAGTCAGTAAAATATGCCATGATGCTACATCCCTGTGCGCTCGCCCATCTAATGGCTCAGTGCACTTGTTCAGTGACACCGGCGCTGTTTTATCCGTTTTAAACTCTCGTCTGCTTTCACGTATTATGGTTAGTTTGGAGTATTGAGAATGCTCATTTGCAGTCTGGTGCGGACCAAACACCTGAACTTGGCCTGCTTTAAAACCGGGGCCTCTGTTCTTTTGGTGTGGTTCACATATCGCCTATGGTTATATAGCAGTTAATGTAACTGCATGGATTTTTTTTCAATGTGGCTTCAATATTAAGTATCCTAATGTCATGTAATTTAAAGTATGTAATGAAGTATCAAGTATTCATTGTACGTTTTATACTTTATTTCTGAATTTAATCTCAATCATATATTTCTCAGATTCAATCTGAATATGTTTTTCCAGCCATTCTAAAGTTAATGTGTTATCATCTTAAACTTCCTCATATGCAATTTTGACCTGTTTTTAAATGTTCTGAATGACCAAATATTCTGGTAAGTATATTGCACAGTCAGACAAAAATACTTTTTTTAATGAACTGCATATAGGATTTACTTTAGTGTAACCAACCTATTTTTTTTTTAAATATTTATTTATTTTTCAGGTCAATGCAGAGTTCATGCAGATCACTACCAAGCCACTACAAGTGAAATTCTTGTCTCAGCTGGACCACTTTTCAAACAAGAAGATTGTTTGAAATGCAGATTTTCATGAACAAAGGAGGATTGAAGGGGCAAAGGATCAAGAATGTCATGGCAGTCAATGATTTGGTTATTATAAATGCATAATGTAAATTATATTTAAAATTAGTTTATTTTTTTTGTTTTTTAATTTACTAGAAGTATCTCTTGTAAGTATACTGTTAACTCATTTTGAAGAGGATCTTTTGTAAAGTGTGTTAATCCACAGAACTTTATGTAGTTTCCATTTGATTTCCTCTCTAGTGCAACAAAGCAGCCATGTTTTAAATGCAAAAAAAGTCACCATACTCACATTTAGATAAATGTCTCTATCATCCTTGCATTAGTGTGATGACATTGACACAAGGAGGGAGTGTGTTCTCAAAAGCCTGGCGATCTACTTAAATGAAGATCCAGACACGTTCTTCAAGGAATGTTTGGTAAGTTTATTTCACTTTATTTCCCAGCTTCACAGAGCCCATCCCACACCAAAATATGTTATCAGATGAGACCTAACCTATGTCTTATTCTTGAGAAAACAATATGGAACATCTAAAGGTAGCCTACTATTGAAACTGGACACTGGAGGTCACTATTAAGTGACCAGGTTTTGGTGGACAGAAGTTGTGGTCACTTTTACTTTAGGAAAGGCAAATTAGTAAAATAAAAAATGGAGCCTGTAGAAGTATTTGTTTTTTTAATACAGTTATTTGATGTTTTTCAGACCTCTTCCACCTACACTAAAAAAAAAAAAAACCTTTGATTGAATTTAAAAAAATCATGGAAAGTATTTCCACATGATTAAATGGCTTTCTTTCAGCATTAATCAATTGAACTTATTTACTAGGTTTGGGTCCAACTCAATTTAATTGTGTTTGGTCAACAAGTGGTGCGCACCACACATTCGCCGTCACTTTAGCTGCCACTTCTACTCATTTCCTCCTTCTTTTCCAACTTGAACTTTTTCCTCATTCGCTTTAGCTTTATCTGCTGCAAACCCACACACTGAGGACGTGTCAGACTGCAGACTGACTAGCTGCTGTCCCGGTAGTGTCATAATTATGTGACGGTGGTCGATAGTGTAGTGTATGATTGATGACCTTCTTATGTGGGAGACCATGGTTCAAATCCCCTGCATGACAGGTACTACCTCCAGTAGTACCCATACCCTACCTGCCTACCTGTAAGTTGCTTTGGATAAAAGCATCTGCCAAATGCATAAACATAAACACATATTGGTGTTGTTATTGAAGGCGTTAAAGTCCTGACCAACCTTAGTCATGTCATCATGGCATTCATCTTGCTGTTTGGATTGATTTATGCACTTGATCTGAGTTTTCCAGATGACCTAGATTGACACAAGCTGAATGTAAAAATACAGCAGCTGATGATCAAGCTGTTTGCTTAGACCTTTATGCATGAGGAAATCGATATCAGAATGAAAAACATTCTTAGCCCCCCACCCAAATTCCCCACAATGACCTCTCTGATGTAAATTGTGTTTTTGTTCCAGTTTGAACTTACTGTCTGAGTGATCTCACTATTTGAAGACTTCATGGATGCATTCCCTCTTCATTTTAAAAAGACTTGAATAAGTTGTGCAAGATGAATGGACTTGAAGAGTAGAATGGATTCAATAGGTTTGTGCAAGGGTTGTACCTTGCGAAAATTATTCAATTTCACCTATGGCATCCTCTGTTGTGTACCCATCATCTGTTTTCAGTCCCAACTGAAGCTACAGTGCCTCTGCCATCTGGTGATACGAGGACCGTACTGGACCTATATGCGATGCAAAACTGCAAACATTTCCTTCATGTTGGAGTTGAAATTTAAATAATTTTGGGTATAACTGTTGATTGCAATGTGTCAACTCTAAGAGAAACTTTGTTTTTCCATTTTTAATTTGTTGTCTCTTTAAAAGCTCAGGTCATCCATGCCAACCATTTCTGTAATCAGTTTTAATGGTACATCTGAGCCTCTGTCTCCTTGTTATTCTGTAATTCAGTACCACCCCTTGGCAATCTGCACTGGTTGGAATTAGCATTTGCTAAAGTTGTTCATTGTAATGGTCATAATTTCCTTGTGACAACCTTAAATTGTTCTTAAATCTTTTACTATTGCCTTTTTTGGGGTTAAATATAGTCATATTAAAATGTTGCACTACATGTATTGACCTCTTAAGCCAAGTTTCGGTTATAAGATTTTCATCAAGGAGTCACAGTTGTCATGTTGGCAAGTCTCTTGTTATCTACCATTGTGATCCGAATTGCATTGGGTCAGTCAACCTGTTTTTATCACTTCATTGATGAGAACTGCCATTTCTTTTTTTCTGCTCTTGTCTAGTATAATCCATGTTGAAAACAGTTTGCTGAGTCCTGGCAGGCTTTTTTTCTGTGTTGTGTATGTACTTTTCCAGGTATCACACTCATTAACGGCAGCTCAGTTATACACATTTCTTTTTTTTTAATTTATATTTTTATTACATTTTCTGACATGAACACAGACAGCAAACAACAAAACAACATGGCCACAAAAACAAATCTCTGACTACTTGTGTGTTATACACAGTACAATACAAAAAAAAACATCTCCCTATATAAATAATCTGTGAGAGTATCACTGGGAGGATGTGGGAACCAAGTATATATACACACAGATATATACACAATCACACAAATACATAAGGACACGCTCAGTCCAGTTACCATTAACAGCGATGCAGCAAAGACGGAAGAGTAATAAAGAAAATAACTGTCAATTTAGAGAGAAAAGGCTGTTTTTTTTTTTTAAATTTATATTTTTATTACATTTTCTGACATGAACACAGACAGCAAACAACAAAACAACATGGCCACAAAAACAAATCTCTGACTACTTGTGTGTTATACACAGTACAATACAAAAAAAAACATCTCCCTATATAAATAATCTGTGAGAGTATCACTGGGAGGATGTGGGAACCAAGTATATATACACACAGATATATACACAATCACACAAATACATAAGGACACGCTCAGTCCAGTTACCATTGACAGCGATGCAGCAAAGACGGAAGAGTAATAAAGAAAATAACTGTCAATTTAGAGAGAAAAGGCTGTTTTTTTTCTTTTTGTCAGTTTGTTTTTTTAAATGAAAACGAATAGATTAAAAACAAATGAATAAATGAATGTCCAACCTTATGATCCAAAAACATCAGTTAGCCAGTTCCCCTCATTGCCATCTAACATCCCTTTTTAATACAATGGTTGTGAGTCTTTTACCTGCATACTTAAAGAAAGGGGTCCAAATCCTACTAAAATCATCCATCTTACATTTGAATCTGCACGTTAGGTATTCCATTGGTAGTAAATCAAATACAACTTTGTGCCAACCCTTAATTGTAGGTGGAGCATTATCGATCCATCTAAGCAATATATTTTTCCGAGCAGCAAATGTAAGAATACCGAGCAGCCTTCTTTGATGAGACCCTTTAATATGACGACTTCGCAAGCCAAGAAGCAGAACCTGAGGATCAGCATCAAGCTGGACATTAAAAATCAAATTAAGTTTGCTAACAATTTTACCCCAGTACTCCTCAAAATGGATACATGTCCACACACAGTGCCTATAGCTTCCCACCTCTACCTGACACTTGGAACACTTTTCAGAAAAACTTGAGTTCATCTTGTGTCTGAGTTGTGGTGTAATCTGCAAGCGATGTAATATTCTAAACTGGGTCTCTCTGGTTCTGTTACATATGGAGATCTATCTAATCGCCATATTTCCAACCATGTTGATTCATGTTGATGACATCTATTGTAAGATTTAAGTCAGCATTCCATTTGCATCGAAGATACTCTAAGTTCATATTGCTAACAGAGTTGAGCTCAGCATATCCCCGACCGAGAACTGCTTTCTTGCCTCTACCAAGAAGTAAACGTTCCATCTGTGAAGTCTGACAGTTAAAATCATACCTTCTTTGATTCTGAATGAAGTTGCGAATTTGCAGATACCTGAAGAAGTGATTACTGGGGAGACCATATTTCTGTCGGATTTGTTCAAATGTAAGCATCACTCCTTTATCAAATAAATGTCCCAGAGTTAAAATCCCCCTCTCCTCTCACATCTTAAATCCCATGTCTGAGCAGGCTGGGGCAAAATCCATGTTCCCATATATCGGAGCTAGCGACGACAATGTTTTAGAACGACCCTCCAACTTTCTTATCGCTTGGCAGGCTTTCAGACTTGTTGTAATTATGATGTTATTGTCCCTAGCATTCTTAGTTTTCGTTGAGTCCAAGGCAAATAAAACACCTGTGAGGCCATTACCCGCGTTTGCCGACTCCAGATCTAACCACACCGAATCTGGATCATTATTAATCCACTCGGCTATGTACCGGAGCTGTGCAGCCAGCTGATAGAGCCTAATGTTTGGGACAGCTAAGCCTCCCTGCTCTACAGACATTTGCAAGTTAGACATTTTTAGTCGTGGTTTCTTTCTGTTCCAATACACTCATTTTAACAACTCTTTCCCTACCAAGCCAACCAGAATTTGTTAATTGGCTGTGAGGTCTCTTGGAGTCACACAAAACTTCTTTGAAGCATTTTCATATATAGCAGTTTTTGACAGTAAATTTTGTCTACTGCTTTTTTTTTTCTTTTTCAGATCTTGGCCCTTTGTAGACACAAAATTGTTGTAGTGTGAAACCAGTTTTAGTCTTAAGCCCACTTTTAGTGGTTTGTTGGAGTGCGATGCCTGTCACTGTAAATAATCTCTATACTGCACATGCATGCACATGCGTGAGAGAGCTCCCGAATGGCTGGAGAGACAGCCGTTGCTAGAGAACTAACAGGTTATGGGCCTAGGCATGCCCAAAATGCCACATATATGAACACGGACTGCCGCTGCGGTTTGATGGAGATGAAGCCAGATATCACATCTGGGAAGCAAGATTCTTAGCTTACCTAAAAACGATAGGCCTCAAAGAAATTGTACTGGGAAGGGACCCAGCTGATCTAGAAGCCACAGAGAAATTTACTTGCGTATGCAGAACTGTGTGGTTGCTTAGACAATAAAACGCTAATGCTAATCCTCTACAAAGCAGAACAGAACTGACCAAAATGCTAATGGCTGATGGGGAATAGCTAGCTGACTATTTGGCACGCTTCGAGAAGATAGCCGTGGCAATGAATCGAGCAAAAGAGACGCTCAGTGACGCACTTCTGGTGGCGATGGTCTTAAAAGTTCTGACGGATGAATATAATCCTTTTTTGGTGCATGTGCTCAGACAAAAGAGACGTTAAACTTCACGGAGTTCAAAACTAGGCTGAGGAGCTTTGAATGCACACGCTACTGTAACAGACCCCGAACCGATGAAGTGATGATGACAAAACACAAAGCGCCCCGACCGAGGTATAAAGCCAAGGATGAGAAATACTTCAACGGAGAATGCTTCATCTGTGAGAAAGTGGGGCATAGAGTAAGAGACTGTAGAAGCAAGGAGAAGAAAACTCTGCAGCACAACACAAGGAAGACCAACTCTGCACATGGTGGGAGCAAGATGGTGACCATCTCAGAGACATCACAGGACTGTGTACCTGTGAGAGAGAAACAAAAACAGCCGAAGGAAGAGAGTGACACATTCATTCTCAAAGTGAGTGAATATAAACCTCAATCCACACAATAGAAGGGCCTTCTTGTCGAATGAAATGAATATGTGCAAAGTCAGACAGACTACTGTATCTACACTAACTGACAGAAAAGGAAAAGGTGATTTTGTTGGTATGGGTAGATGATATACTTGTGGCTGCAAGCAATGAGAAATGTATTAACGATGTCAAAGGGAAACTGAAAAATAATTTAAAAATGAAAGAGTTGGGACGACTGTCACATTTAATTGGGATTGACTTCACTCATACAGCAGGAACAGTCAAAATGAACTAATCCCGGTACATTGGCAAGATCCTGGAGAGATTTGGCATGTGTGAATGCAAAAGTAGAGCTACTCCTCGTGAGGTAAAATGTGATCTTATTCCAGAAGGAGACCAAACAGACCAAAGGCAATACAAAGGAACGTTAGGCAACCTAATCTACGTCATGACCTGTACCAGACCAAACATCAGCTGGATCTTGAGTAAACTGTCACAATATATGTCAGATCCGAGAGAAAAACATATGACAGCTGTGAAACGTGTACAGATACTTGAAGGAAACCAAAGACCTTGAGTTGTGTTATAAGAAATATGTTAAACTTGAACTGATGGGTCATTCTGATGCAGACTGGGCTAACGACCCAAAAGACCGAAAGAGCACTACAGGCTATTGCTTTAGCGTACATAAGGATGGTGCTATTGTTTCATGGAAAACAAAGAAGCAA
Organism: Leuresthes tenuis; assembly: GCF_036924035.1. Classification (NCBI taxonomy): domain Eukaryota; kingdom Metazoa; phylum Chordata; class Actinopteri; order Atheriniformes; family Atherinopsidae; genus Leuresthes; species Leuresthes tenuis. The sequence continues at coordinate 31,090,803 of NW_027325374.1, read as the reverse complement.
CAAATTGTTGCCCTGTCAACGTGTGAGGCAGAGTACATGGCGTTGGCAGCCACAATCCAGGAAGCTCTTTACCTCACACAGTTTTTGAAGGACTTGGATTACAGTTTTCAGGATGCATCAAGTACAATCTTTTAGGACAATCAAGGCACAATACGTCTGGCAAGGAATCCTGTAAACCACCAGAGAAGCAAACACGTGGACATTAAGTACCACGTCACAAGGTCAAACGTGTTACAAGGTAACATTAGTCTGATGTACTGTCCTACTGAAAACATGGTGGCAGATGTGTTCACAAAGTCTGCTACAAGAGTCAAAATTGAGAGGTTCTGTTTTATATTTTTTTGGCATGTAATCTTGTGATTGAGATGAGTGACATAATCGAGTGGGGGTGTTGGAGTGCAATGTCTGTCACTGTAAACAACCTCTATACTGCACATGCGTTATGGTTGCGTTCCCTGTCAGTTCAATAAAGTGGGTGGCACCTTGTTGGAAGCGAGCAAAGTGGAGCGCTTAGAGTCAAGTGCAATACATCTCCTGTTTTTTCCTGAGTTGACTTGGGTGTGTGAGAGATGTCTACAATGGCTGGTACGTTGTGAGAGAGCTCCCGAACGGCTGGAGAGACAACCGCTGCTAGAGAACCAACATTGTTAAAAAATGGTTTATGTATTACAAATTGAAGTTTAAACTGTCAGGATGTATATTTTCATGTATTGTGAGGACTGATTTGAATTTAACTGCACAAAAGTGCCTCTATTTATTCTTTTTTTATTTTATTTTTATTTTGAACTATTAGTTTTATATGTAAAGTAAGTTAAGTGTTTGCACATTTTTTTTCTTTGATAGTGTTTCCTTGACAGTTAAATTGTATGTATTCTAAACATACTGTTTTGAGAGACAAAATAATGTATTTTTCCTTCTTTACCTAAGTTAAATTTATTTAATCTCATTGAAACAATTTGACTTCCACTGAATTTAATAAATTGAGTTGGTTGAAGATAAAACACTTCTAATAAGGCAGTGTTCAACTCCATTGAATTACATTATTTTGAATTGAACTAACATAAATCATTTGCATTTATCATATGTGATTATTTTCATTTGAAGTAATTAAATAAAAATTGGTTGGACTAACTCGACTACATTACATTGCATGAATGTATAGTTTGAGTTCACCCTACATATATTTATTGGATGGAAAAGCTTCCCTCAATTAAATTGAGTTCATCCAGTGAATCCTTTTTCTCGTGTGTGCGACGGCAAATTAAACCTTATGTAGCAGAGACAATTAAGCAAATGTACAGCATCTAAACCATATGCTAAACATTAGTCAGGAGCGTTATTAAGGTCCAAACAAATCAGGCACATACGTTCCCCACGTTGCAGTGAAGGTGATTTAAACCGACAACTAGCACCGTCTAACCGGCTGCCTCTTCGGGCGGATCGCTTATCGGATACTTTTCTAAGGTGTCTTGTGTTGGGGGGAAAAAAGCTGGAGACGCCATGCGTCTCTTTAGCATGAAGGATGCAGGTAATTAGCGCGGCTGCGATCATTAACACTTCACGTAGTGATACTTTTCTCTCTAAATAAATGACAATTAACATTAAATTAACCATTTCAATTAATATAATTTAATTTAGATTGTTTTAACTTTGAAATGTATTATCTATTTATGATTTTGAATGATTTATTTTGATCTACTTTTTAAATGAGAGCAAACCCTCAGTGTGACTTAAGAGTACTTAAGTGGGAACAAGTAATACATAATAGAATTAGACTAGAAAAAACATACTTTCTGGGAGAAGCTTTGTTTTTCTGCCGCCAATGACTGGTAGACTAGGGAGGAAAGGAAGGCAGATAAAAGAGACAAAGTATCAAGGACCATTCTGTTAGTATTCACTTTTGGGGAAAAAAAATGGTTAAGGAGACATTCCCTTGATATTTCAGAAGTGATGCCAAGGGTACCTAAACATCTCAACCTTTAGAGAACACTCTCAGTCAGTGGGTCTACATGATGAGATAAACTCAATTATAGCTATAGTTGGGTTATGCTCCTTCTGAGGAGCAAGGGTAATTATCCTTGGATATATGGCGGTGAATGAATCGAATCACTGGCACAAAGAACGCCATACCCCGGTATGATAGGTGGCGCTGTACCCATTTCAACTATCGCTAATAGAGCCACTTCCGGTTGATCTCTTAACCACCAACAACAACAAACTCGGGTATTTGAGAAAGATGGCGAACGAAGAGCAAGATGAAACTATGTCCCTCTACATTTAGTTTGTGATGAGAATGGTTATGGCACAAAAGAGATCTACAGTGGCACATTCTCCATTGCTTTATTTCTTTCTGAGAGCGGCAACAACAGTAATGCTGTCTCCTTTGACTTCCGGGTGACAATCCCGGGAAAAAAATCTCTCAATTAAATTAAATTTAATTAAAGTCACTGTGGAACCTAATATGACCTCCAGCAGTTGTTTGCAGAACAGTCCCCGAACCTTATCTTGTTTAGCCTATTGGGTGGTGTTTTTTAACTGATTTACCTAAATTCTACCAGTATAGTCCACCAGGCTTTCCTGGCAGCTACAAATTCATAGACATCTTTATTTTGGCCTATCAGACCTTATCTTGCCATGAGGTGTTTTTTCTTTTTTTGTAATTTTTCAGTTCAACATTGTGTTGTATAAAGAAAAATTATTTCAAATCTTGAATGGGAATATTGTAGTTTAACTTGTGTTAAAAATGTCTCTAACCAACAAATTTGTGACTCCATTGTATAATACCCTTCATACCTTCATGTGAGTCTATACCTCATTCACACCTCCTCCTTGGTGATCTATTGTTGATTGTGACTATAGAATGGAAGTTTCCATTGTTGTTTTTGATTAGCAGTTAAATATGTGAATCAGAAAGGGCTAAAATCATTTTAAAACACTTTCAACATTACGTGTGGTGGAAACCTCCACCACTCTGTATTTTGTGTGTGTGACACTTAAGCTTCTAATTCTACTGATAGATTGATTCCTAGTCTCTTACTCCATCAACTTTGAATTAAATTCAATTATTTGTTGCATTGTAGTATGAGCACTGCTTGGTGTTAAACAAATTTCTACAAAAGAATAAGAAAGATGATTTTGACGTTTTGATGCAGTTGAGAAAAAAATAACATAACTATGATGATCAGGCCTGCGCACATGCGCACGTCCTGGCCAAGTATGAATACGTTAACATTACATCTGTAGGAGGAGTTCGATCATATGCAAGGTGTGGATACAAAGTAATGTTGCCAAACACCAGCAGGTGGCGCTATAGGTGAGTGCCAGTAAGCGCATATGTATGCAGTCAGGGTAGAGTCCCGGGCAAGCCTATGAAGTTTGGTCAAGATTGGACAATGTATGCACAAGTTATAAGTGAATTTGTGTTTTGTGGCGAGCAGTAGCGAGTCCTCAAAGTTTGAGGGTCTGCCACGGACACGCCCTTCAGACTTTGAAAAAGTTGATCACAACTTTTAATCCGCCATGCCTGAAGAGTAACCCGAACAAGTTTGAAACCATTAGCATTAAATCTGTAGGAGGTGTTTGTTCATATGTGAGGTGTGGGAACAGGCAAAACAGCACCAATTTGCATCGTCCACTCAAAATGGCCGACTGCCTGTGGACCTTGCACCATGACATCCAAAGGCTTGTTTGTGAGCCAGGGCATGATGAAGACATGCACCGAATTTCGTCAGCCTACCCAAAACTAACCCCAATATTTAGAAGTATAGTAGGGGGCGTTACAGAGCCATATTGTTGACATATGTACGAGGTCGTTAGCGTGGAAATGTGTGCCAAGTTTCATGACCATATGATGATTATATGGCTTTCATCCCACAAACGCCATCACACGATCTTCACCCCCTGGCCACACCCACACCGTTTAGACTTTGGAAAAGTTGATCACAATTTTTAATCCCCCATAGATGAAGAGTAACCTGACCAAGTGTGAAGCCGTTAGGATTAAATCTGTAGGAGGAGTTTGATTATATGCGATGTGTGGAAACAAAGTGACGTTTCTAACCACAAGCAGGTTGCGCTATAGTTGAGTGTCAGTATGCGCATATGTATTCAGTCAGGGCAGAGTTGTGGACAAGCCTCTGAAGTTTGGTGAAGATTGGACAATGTATGCACAAGTTATAAGTGAATTTGTGTTTTGTGGCGAGCAGTAGCGAGTCCTCAAAGTTTGAGGGTCTGCCACGGACACGCCCTTCAGACTTTGTAAAAGTTGATCACAACTTTTAATCCCCCATGGCTGAAGAGTAACCCGAACAAGTTTGAATCCATTGGCATTAAATCTGTAGGCGGAGTTTGATCATATGTGAGGTGTGGAAATAGGCAAAATGGCACCAATTTGCATCTTCCACTCAAAATGGCCAACTTCCTGTGGGTCTGGCACCATGACGTCAAGAGGTTTTTTTGTGCAGCAGGGCATGACGAAAGAATGAACTGAATTTGGTCTGGCTACGCTAAACTAACCCCAACGGCACCGGTATTTATCAAATGTCTAGGGAGCGCTACAGAGTAATTTTGAAGCAACTCCACTAAAACATAACGGCCACCAGGCCTGATGTGTATGGCAAAATTGGTGAGTTTTGGTGCAAGGGAAAGCACCGAAAAATGCGATCAATGTGCAAAGAACCCCTTCAGATACAATAGGGCCTTCACTGCTTTGCAGCTCGGCCCTAATAATTCAGTCAACTACACTGGCCACCATACATGCTCGTAGCATGCCAACAGTTGGTTGAATAGGTTTTTAACAATTTCACATACTATTTTGTATACTTTGTATAAAATTTGTACATACCTTGTACAATTTCTATGGCGAAGTCATGACTTAAGTAGAGTCATGACTTAAGTATATTTAATATATATATATATATATATTAAATATAACATTTTATATTATTTATAAATATGTATATATTCCAAGTTTTTGTGGTTACAGTTGCAGTCACACACTTTTTTAACAGAGATATTAGCGGCAGAGGGGCAATCCATTAAAATCTAAACATTTTATCAGCTACTAAGAAGTGTAGTAGTTATGAAGAAAGAAATGGGTTCAGTTAAAAATGCGACCAAGTTCCAGTACTTTGTTATAAAGATAGTATATGGAATCCGGGTTCACTAATACTATAAATTTGTATTTGTTCATGTATGTTTGTGTCTGTATGAGACTGAGTCAGAGAAGGACAGTGGGTAAAGAGATTAGGTGGCCTTGTAAGAATGTAAGTCATTGTAGGAGATCAACGAAGGCATTTCGACCAACATGTGCGCATTAAACAGGAAATAGCGTGTGTCCGCCATTACTGTTCATTGCTTGTTCTTCCGCCCTGCTAACACTGACGAACTCAGCCCCCCCACCCCTCTCGCTCTCTCTCTCGCTCTCTCTCTCTCACACACACACACGCAGGGGCAAAAGATGACGTAGGGCTTATGCTGCAACAACACCGACAGGTTATTTTGGTATTCTTGTTAAACTGAATACATTTACTCTTATGTGAAAGTTTCTCTTGTTGGTTTTTCTATTAATAAAAATATCACCCGAGTCACTAATTTGGTTTTGACAAGTAACACATATTCATCCGCCTCGACATGAGAGTCAAGAGCACAACAGTACCCGGATGGACTGTCATGGCCGCCGTCGCTGTGGTTCCACAGACAGGAGAGAAGGAAGGAAAATGTTTCTGTTGTGTACGTGTTTTTCAACCTTAACCATCTTTAACAATGTTGGACGTTGATGGGACGCAGCCTGAACTTCCATCGAGTTCATAGTAAGAAATAACTTATTTTCTGTAACTTTGAATTTCTTTGCGTGGGTGGGGGCTTTATTTTGGTGTAAAATAACTGGTAATTAAACTCTGCGGACACTAAAGTAGCCGCGGAGCAGACCATGTATTTTCCACGTACAGCGTCAGAAATGGGCACAATGCAGTAAAATAATCAGCGTGGATTCTTGTGTAGGTATCCCTATCCAGCCTTTAGTTCTCCCACTGATGCAGTGTGTCATTGCGTCTCCTAAACTTAAGCAACGATGGAGCAAGTCGCCCGGAAAAGTAAATACAAATTAAATGAAAGTGTCTAAATGTGATGTTGCCGAAGTGGTTTCCATTTCTTCCATGGTTTGTGTCTGTCCATGCGTTGATTTACATGGCTGATTCTGAGTTACCGCTTTGAGATGATTAAACTTTTCCTCTATTGTACAAGCTTAATTTATATTTGTCCTATTTCCATAATTTGGGTCCGGGTACCTGTCCGCGGTTTACACGATCACCTCAGCTCTGTTCTAAACATTTGGTATAACTGGCTTAATGTATCTGTTTGTATTACTTAAAATAACGCATAGATATGTCTTGATAAAATTCACTCGGGCCTTTTAAAGGAATTTTATGAAAAACACAATTTAAACACACACATATATGTAATATAATATTGTTTGTTTTGTTTCCCTTGTTCACATATGTTGATTGCCAATTATCTTAATATTTTCTCTATTACTTAGCCTATCAATTAGCCTTATACTTTTCAAATTGCTGTTTCAGTAGTTTTAATATGGTATTAAAGACCCAGTGATGACATTACAATTCCCTTTGTTTTTTTTTTTTTACTTTGTTGCTCATTATAAAAAAATAACGGCATTTGTTTACCTCATTAGTTTGTAGGTGTTTGCACTGAGACTTGTGAAAAATGCTTAGAAATAAACTGACAGACTGTTGCTTAAACAAGAGCACTTTGGTTTGATAAATGTTTAAAGGTTTACAGCTTACCATAGCTCTCATGGCTCCTTATCTTTGTTGCAGACCAATGGATGTGAAAAAGCTTTTGCTCTGTCACTTTGAAAAATAGAAGCTAATTTTAAGTGAATGACTTTCAGATTTGTTGATCATTAGCTGACTAATGAATAGGGTTGTCAAAAATGATTTGATGAGCAATGATTTTCATCTTTTTGAATAATCAAGCTATAATATGCATCTAATGTCTTGATATGCAAGTATTTTAATTTAATTTGTATCTGACAGTAATGTGATACTACCATCACAAGATGGCACTGATGAATCAAGCTGTTTGCCAACTGCCATAAAAACAATAAGAGAAGAACATTTTACTACTGCCAGACCCCGACATAACCTAGATGCTTATAAGGTGTAATAAAAAAAAAAACGCAAACAAAAAAGGTGTCCAGTACAAATTCTTCCAGGTAAAGCTAGCGTACCATAAGTCTTCCAAGACTATGCAGTGTCATTTGAGAGCGAAGCAGTAGAATAGAGCAACAATCTAGAAATTCTTTAAGCAACTGCTAATTAACAAATCGTTTTAATTGGCTTCTGTTCTTTCACAATTTGTGATCATAAATATGATTTGTTCTGGGGGTGCCTGCATCTGTTCCATGTGTTCCATGTCAGTTTTGTGTCTGCCTTGTAATCTAAAATTAAATTAATTCGGGGTTTGAGTATGTCTCTCAGAAGGCAGATATTGGCCATGAAGTTGTCGTCCAGTATGCGATTCGAGTGTGTGTCTGCCTTTGTTTTGCTTGCTGCTGTGGAGGGAAGCTGTGATCTCCTTTCTGAGATCACCAAAATACTCCAGTTCCTTGCATATGGACAGACAGCTAATGTCATTATTGAAAAGTAGGCCCTGGTGTTCAGCAAACATATACGTTTGCGGGTTATGGAATAAGCTGTGTTTGAGGCTGTATGTGGAGCAAATATAATTAATTGCTGTCATCACACTGTCCCCTCTCAGTTTTGCACACAACACTGCCAAATGCACAGTGCATTGTGACAATATTATCTGAGGTGCAACAGCAGACCAATGTGCTACTAAACCACTCACTTTTCCTGAAATTAATGGGGCCCCATCAGTCGCAAGCATGCATACAGGCTTCATATCTAGACCATTATTTTTTTTTTAAAAAGCTGAAATCCCCTCAAAGAATAGTTTTGCCAGTTGTGTGACCTAACGTAAGTAAGCCGAGCTGTTCGTCTCAGAAGCATTTACATTTTTAAAAGGAAAAAATAAATAAACGAGTCTCAGTTTTGTCTCTGCACTGCTACAGACGTGACATCAGCTCTCTTAAAGTCTTCCAACAGCATGTCAAACCGAACTGCTGCAAGAATTTAAATTCTGTGAAACTCAGAAAACAAAACAAATGACTGTAAATGCCGGACTATAAGCCGCTACTTTTTTCCCAGGTTTATCACATGGATTTTAGTATACCATTGAATAATGACTGAATACATACGCTTAAGAAACAAAACATTATTTATTTTTTTCAAGGTGGTACTTAACCAATCGTGCTCTTATTGACGCTTCCATCCATCCATCAGTTTTTTAATGGACAGGACAGATAAAAAGAGACGGAGAACAGAGAAGGGGGAATGACACGCAGTAAAAGGCTGTCCGATGCGGCATTCGAACCGGGGCCAACTGCAAAACCCACTACTACGTTACCGACCATCCCATCAGTCTGTTTTGTTTTTGTTTTTTTTAAACAAAATTTCCCATCCACGGGCCCAATCAAAGCGGTCTCATCAGCTTCTTTGTTCATGTTTGACTATTGTTCACTGTGGTTTGTTGTTGTCTGAAGTGGTTTGTTGTTGCCTGGTTTAACTACGGTGGGGCTAACCCATACAGCGGTGGGGCTCACCCATACAGTGGTGGGGCTCAAATCAGTGCCATAATTTTATTGTGAATATATATTCAATAAAACAACACCCTCCCACAGCTAGAAATGCACACAGAGACACAGAGAGAGATGGTATAGTTAAGTTGTCCTAAAGCCATAGTCTACCACAAGAGTCAAAACACAGCTCAACCAATTAAGTATGCTAATTAGGCAACAAGACTGCACCAAGGAAGAGTATGAAACAGACAACACGGAAAACACAGCAACAAAGCTTTTTCCAAAAACAATATTAATGTTGAGATTTTCAAATGAGTACAATCTGCCGGGTTTTGTGACGAGCATGCACTTAAAGTGCGCTCACATGAGTGACAGTTGTCATCGCAGCTGCCTGACGTGGAGACACTGTTGGACTCTGCACTTCTCTCGGTTTTATGGTAGGGCTAATTCTTGGTGGGGCTATAGCATAGATTCCATTTTCTTCTTAATGTGATGGTCGAGTCGCGGGGGGGCTGGAGCCTATTCCAGATGTCATCGAGCGAGAGGCGGGGTACACCCTGGACAGGTCGCTAGTCTATCACAGGGCCACACAGAGACAAACAACCAGACAACCACACTCACTCCTAATTTTAGATTCACCAATTATCCTAACATGCATGTTTTTGGACGGTTGAAGGAAGCCGGAGTACCCGGAGAGAACCCACGCATACACGGGAAGAACATGCAAACTCCACACAGAAAAGCCCACGCGACGGTGCAACTCTCCAGTTGTCGCATGGGAGATAATCAATGTAAATCAAAATTATTATCCCATGAAGGTCTGGATTTAGAATCATACTCAAAATAAAAGTGGAAAATCACATTACAGGCTGATCCAACTAGTGGAAAGTCCTCAAGACAAGTCAAAATGAGGCTCAGTTGTGTGTGTGTGGCCTCCACATGCCTGTATACCTCCCTACAACTCCTGGGCTTGCAGATGTTCTCCTGATGGATCTCCTCCCAGACCTGGATTAAAGCATCAGTCAACTCCTGGACAGTCTGAGGTGCAACGTGGCGTTGGTGGATGGAACCACCAAGATAGGCATCTCGTATCTGTGTTCTTTGGCAAATGGCAATTGCCCTGCACAGTGTTGAGCTGTAAGCACAAGCCCCACTTGTGGACGTCGGGCCCTCATACCACCTGTAGCTATCACAATCAGATGCTTGAATCACCTCAGCTGATGGATGTGGAGGAGCAGCAGCCTACTCTTAAGCTCCCTCTGCATTGCTGCACTCCTTGCCTTATCTCTAAAACTGTGCCCAGCTTCCCTCTCAAGGAAACTAATTTCAGCCGCTTTTATCTGCAATATGTTTATACGTTTGGCAGACACTTTTATCCTAAGCGACTTAGGCGTGGAGAGTGAGTAAGGGGGTCTTGCCTCAGAACCCCTACTGGAGGCAGTACCTTTCATGCAGGGGAATTGAACCAAGGTCACCCACATGTCAGGTGGCAGGTGACCCACATGAAAGGTGTCAATCTTACCACTACACTATCCGTCCCTATCTATCCCAATCTATAGATAGGGACTGGATGGTCCCTATCTGGATAGTCCCTATTCTTTCTGTCACTATCCAAATCTTGTGACCATAGGTGAGGGTTGGAACAAGGATAGATTAGTAAATCCAAAGCTTGGTCCTTCAACTCGTCTCTCTCTCCACAACAGTGAACTGGCACAGTACCCTCATTACCACTGACGTAGCTCCATACTGTCTTCCATCTCTCGCTCCAGCTTTCCCTCGTGAACAAGATCGTAAAATACTTAAGCTCCTAGTAGTCTACCTTTATCCAATGAAGAACTATAGCCTCAGATTGGGAGGAGCCGACTGTCATTCGAACTTCTTCACTCTTAGCTACTTCAGTTGGTGCTGAAGGTAATTGCTTGAATAAGCCAACAGAACTACATCATCTTCAAAAAGCAGAGATGCAACCTTGTGATTTGGAGTTCAACACTCACTGTAAGCTTAACTTTGTGCCAAAAATGTAGACAGAGCTCTTATTTTTGTTATGCGGGAACCAAATAGCCTGCAAAACAATAATATAGCCTTGTAACTCATTCTCCCCTGCAGCGTACCCCTCAAAATCTCTTGGGACACAGTTGTGAGCCTTCTCCAATTTAAGAAAACTAAGGTAGACACGAAGTTAATGGTGAAGTTCTTTTTTTTTTTTTTTTTTTTTTTTTTTTTTTTTTTTTTTTTTTTTAAACCTGGACCTTATTTCTGGCATAAAATACATTCATCTGCTCATCTACAACATTTTGGTGAAAGTCTGCATTCTTCGGACGCTACTTAAGATCACTCAAGATCCATGTATATCCATATAACTGGAGTGAATGGGGCATAGACAATGCAGCCTCTAAATAAGGCATCGTCTGTCTTTATTTCACCAATACTTTAAGACGAAGGCACTTCTCTCACTTGAAGGCTTGCAGTTCAAATTCTGTAAGGCATAGCGTTTGGTAGCCACATTTTTATGTATAAATTGTATTTGACAAGTGAAGGTTTTGAGAGTGATAAGAAGTTGAAATGGCTCGGGAGTTACAGAGTCACATCTGTGAAGTCACCCACTTCTCTCAGTCAAAAACGAGAGTAAAGTTTTGGAGGAAACAAAATTTGCAGGGTTTTTAAATTAAGGGATTTTAAATACTGGTGGATGATATTAAAAAGCTTAATCATATGGGGTGGTCGGTGGCGTAGTGGTTTTTGCAGGTTTGTGCAATCCTTGCTGCAGTTCACCCCAGTTCAAGTCCCACACCAGATGACCTAAGCTGCATGTCATTTCCCCTCTCTTTGCCCCTTTTCCTGTCTCTCTTCTACTGTTCTATCCATTCAAGGCATAAAAATAATATGATAGCTCAATCATATGATAATAGTACATTGTCTTGTGACCTGTTTAAATTGTGTGTCTACCTGAAACTGTGGAAATAGTTGGATTAAAAAGAAAAAACAAAATTTGAAGGGCATGCTTTCATTCTTTCCAGTGGCAGAGCATTTTCAGGAAAAAATTTTGATAATTTGATTGGTTTAATTAGCAGTTCAGTTAGGTGTTAGGTGTCAGAAAAAGTACAGAAAAAAATTCTAAAGTTTTAAAAAAAATGCACCGATTCAAGAAAACAGAAATGTGAATGTTGATACAACATTTATACAATGAAATTAAAGTATCATGGTTGTCGCCGGCATATTATAACATCTTAACTAATCCAGTGGAACTTCCTGCTTGACATATTCCACCCTTATAGCTACAGAGGTGGCTTAGCTAGCCAGTGTGTGTTGTTACTGTTGCATAAAATCATGTTGGAGGAGATGAGAAATGAGAGGGAGACACACTTGATAGTTTGATGCTGCAATTAATTGAAACTAATTAGTTGTTTTCTGTTATTGCAGTCTGTCACTTTCACACCAGAAATCACCATTTGCTAAATAACAAAAAAAATATTCCAGGGGATTATGACTGATATATAAGCACTGTTACACCCATTTTAAATTGTGTTAGATGCATTGTGTGCCTCGAAACCTAAAGCTGTTATTTCTATTTAAAAAAAAAAAAAAAAAAAATCCTCTGTTTTACAGGCGTAGTTGCCACACTACAGCTGCTCAGACACATCTTGGCACTGATGGTTGAGGTTTTACAAAAGGACTACAGGTACAACACAATACAAATACAACACTGACACTCGGGTGTATTTTTACTTAATGTTTTATAAATTGTGACCATTTTGACTGTGTGTCATTAGCTTACTTGGTCTTTTCCAGTTATCAGTAGTGGCAGTATTAATGGACGTTTTAGATGAATGAAGAGTGGGTTCTCTTTGTAAGATTTGGTACAACAAATTTAACAATGATTTGCACTGCTGTGTAAGGGTGGATGTGGCAAGGTCTACCTTGCAAGCCTAACTGGCTTGTGCTGAAGTTTTGCGAAGCCAAGCGTTTCAATTTAAGATCAACACAATCTTGCTGTTTAGACTCATGGGACATCAAAATTAGTGTACAAAGCAACTGTCTTATCAATGACAACACATTTAAAGGCTCACCTGCTAGCTTGCCACTCTCCCATGTAAGGCAGCAGAGGCACCACATACAAGAGAGTCAACTTTTGGCAGTCAGCTACGTCAGGGCTCCTATAAAAGTATGATCACTGACAAGATTTATATGCAAATATATAAGAGTCATCTGTGTTTTTCAGGGAGAGGAGTTTTAGCATCTTACAATTAAACTGGAGCTATAATTTGCTTGACAGCAATGTCCTGTGTTGTGAGATGCAGAGCAGCCACACAGCTGTTCATAATGTAGAAATGGTCAGCGGACAACAGGATAAATATAACATCTCCTATGAATCAGTTGTAGATAGCACCAGAAACTGTATGAGTCTGGAGCATTGTTTATATGTAGGAGGGAAGACATTCAAATGCATCTGAACAGTTAAGTGTGTATTTTGAATTAGTTTCGCTTGATTTTAGAAAAAGATGTTGGATTGTAGCAGCTCATCTGTCCTGGATCATCTGGTTGTCTTTGTCATATTTTACGTCTCATACCAAATGTATGTCCTCCTGCCATCAGAGATGTAGACTTCTTAGCTTATAAGAAGTCAGATGGTCCCAATCCTTTTTAGTTCAGGGGGCAGGGCGTAAAAAGAACTTTAAATTTTGAATAGTTTGACTGTTTACTGCTTTGCCTCAGTCCATTTTAAATGAGCTTTGGCCCAGAGAAGATGGTGGTGTTTCTTGATCATGTTCACACATGGCTTCTTTTTTGTAGAAAATAACTTTTACTGGCATTTTTGAAGAGAACAATTACTGGTAAGGCTTTTTTTAAGATGGTATAAAATACTTTAGATTTGAACAGACACAGTGGAATTGTGGAGCATTAATGTTTTTCAGAATCTTGCAAATGTATCAAAGAAGTTTCACTATGGGTGTTAGTAACTCAATGGGAAGCAATTGCAATTTTGTCCAAGTAAAATTAAATGTTCAATACAAATAATATGTTACTGTTATATTGTTAAAAGTATATAATTTGCTTTTGGGATAAATAAATTACCGTTTCACATAATTTCATTTTTCATTTTAAAGTAAGCAAAAAGTGAAGGGGCTAGCCCGGTGCACTCAGTTGTCCTCAGTTTTTGTCTGCTTTTGAGTGGACATGAAATCAGTCTGACCAGCAATTAACTTATGTAGTACATTTTTATTGTTCTGTTAATAGTTATGCTAAATACATATTATACAAGTCAATCACTCTGTCTGCATTAATGAAAAATGTCTTTTGATGTCTCCTCTTACAGAAATCTGCAGATTTGTAATTATGGAAGACTTCACAATACCTCATGAACCTGCCAAAAATTGCAGCATATCAGTAATAGAGGATGAAAAAGAAAAGGTAAAAGACTTTGTGTACAAGCATTTCAGAGAAGTAACGGATGGGCCACTCTTCAATATTTCAGAAGAATCTCCCATAAAGGAACACAGGAGTTCTACAAAAAAAGATAAACCAACTCTAAAAGCTCAGTGTAAAGTTCAGCAGGGGGCTGTCTTTTCTGGAAAAATTCTGAGCTTTGGATGCTCAGTATGTAAAGATGATTTTACATTTAGCCCAAATGATCTCCTTAAACATTTCAGAGCTGCTCATCATGGAAGCCTTCCTACATACCCTTGTGATTTGTGTGATTTTGTCACAAATGAGTTCCCTGCTCTGCAGCGCCATCGAATTGAACACAGGAATACTCTGGTTACATGTGAGCTTTGCAACAATGGCGTTCAGTACTCTTTGCTTTTGCTTACAAGACACTACATCATGTGTCACAGTATAAATGGACATTTCAAATGTGACTGGTGTGAGTTTACGACTGTTGATGCAGGAACATTTGTCCAACACATCCATCATCATAACGAGAGTCATTGGAAGTGCTCAAAATGCAGACATATTAGTTTGAATGAAGAAGATCACCAGAATCATGTGAAAGCTCATTTGGATACGCTCCCTTTCACTTGTCAAATCTGTGGATTTGGTGCATCAAGAAGTGAGAAGCTTAGAAAACACACAGCAAGTGTTCACAAAGGGGAAGCTGCACCAGCAAATTCAGCTAATTTAATACGGTTTAAAAAAAGTGGTGAATCACAGGAGGCTCAAAGAATGTCAGAACTGAGCCATCACTCTGGGAGTGTACCAAACCGAAATGGCAGACTAATCAAACCAGAGCTATTCTTGGAGGAGACCAACCACTTTATGGATGGGACTGTAGCAAAAAGGGACAGAAGTTGGAGCAAAAGTTTTCATAACACAGAACATTCAACACCAGTCATGTTGCAGGAATGTGACAACTTTTTAAGCTCTGATGTTGGAAGTAACATCAATGCTAATGGACTTACTGTTGTGATGGTTAAGAACAAAATCTCTCTTCCCCCTAACTGTACAACCAAGGTTATGGGATTCAAGATGGTTGATGGCAAAAAACATTTGGTTCTCAAAGTAATACCGACAGAAAAGCAAGGCTTGTCCACTCAGAATTATTCCATAGTTGACAGTGTTGGCCCTTTGGTATCACATCCAGTGTTGGGTAAAAGTAAAGCCTCTATTGAGAATGGACAATGCTCTAATTGTAAGAGCTCAACGTCACATTGCTTAGCTGTTTCAACAACATGCACGTCTTGCCTTCAGATGGATCAAGACGATATCATGGCAGTAAAAGTGAAGGTTGAGGAGGAGGAGGAAACCTCTGTTTTTAACTTTAACTCCACCCCACACACAAGCAATGATGGTGAACAAACAAATCTCTTACTGAATAGATCTTTGACCCCTGCTGCTACATTACATCCAGTGACAAATGAGTTGTATCATGTGGGTGATCAAACTTACTTCAATGAAACAACATGCAGAAGTAAGGAACATAAGTGGAATGATAATTTGGATTCTCTAACCTGCAAATCTGATGCAATCGGCCACAGAATTTCCAAGATTAGTGATACTACGACAATGTCCACCGTTAAGGTCACTTCAACAGTTGTTCAAGAAACCTTGCATACCTGTTCCATACCTGTTTTCAGAAAAACTCTTGATAACTGTGGATCTTCACACGAGTTACCTCAGCTGACTGATGGCAGTAACAAATTATTTGAGATAAACAAAGTGGACTCAGCTTTCCACACTATGGATACTGATCCATCTTCTCAGATTACTCCAGAAGAATCTGATGGCTTAGATATTGACATTAAAAGTAAAAATGACAAGAAGAAATTGGAGACTCCAATACAGCCATCACAACCTATATCAGTTGGCAGCACAGAGAGTGCCATTTCCACAGGAAAAGGCACCCAAAATACACCAAACCAGGAAGTGTTTACCTTTCATAACTATTCCAAGGAAATATTTAGCACTTTACCAAATACAACCGAAAACTTTTACGGTATTTCTGGACACAAAAAAACCCACTGTGAATCATCACAGTTTAGCCTGACATTGCCAGAATCTTCAGAACACTTAAAAGAACATTGTGACATTGTCATTGACGAGAACATAGTTAGTGTTGATGATCCTCTGACTGAGGAAAATGCAGATTCAGTGCTCCAAGACTTCAATATTATCAAAGTTGAGGAGGAGAGTATTCCCATTTCTACAAAGCAGTCAGAAACAAAGAGCAGTTCAACTTACTTGGGCAATTTTGTAGAAGAACATTCAGATGCAATTATTACCCAACAACTCAATAAAGAAAGAACAGGATCTTCGATTGCAAGCCATGACTTTGTCCCCAAAACAACTCTCAGAATTCTTCAGTTACCAGAGGGTAAGCAACCAGTACTCTTGAAGTCTACTAACAGTCAATTTACCAAGCCTGTACAAGTTAAGGCTGCCCCTGGTTTCAAAATCATAACCAATTCTACAAATCCCCAAATCAATGTATCATTCTTAAAACCAGGGTTGGAACAATCAACTAACACCAGTGGACTAACTCTTACTAAAGATACCAAGACAGCTGTGCCATCAGCAAAACCACAAGCTATAGATGAGGGAAAAACTCTTTTCTCTGCTTTTAAACCAGGCGTAAACAGCACCTCCAATCATTACCTTATCAGCAGTCCAGGTTTGAAGGGTCCTGTACTTCTTTCAAGTGCACCACAGTGTACACCAATTAATAAAATGGCAAAGACACAACCAGCATGCTACTTGGTGCAAAGGTCTGTCCATCTTGCTAAAACCCCCAGTACTCCAACCCTCAAACTGACAAGTACCCAGTTCCCACTGAATTCGCGGCCAGTTCTGGCTATGCCCAAGAGTTCTACAGAGAAGCCCAGCACACTGCAGACTGGTCGCCAAGCATTTTTGCTCCGATACATATCTCCACACAAATCAGGCCTATTTCTAAACAACCAAGAGGTAAAGAGTGGAACTATCAGTAACCAAATCGGTGAAAGCGCTGGAAATAAAGTAATATTAAAAATTGTCACCCCCACTGCCAGCCTTCCTCCAAGTGGTGCTGCCACATCAAGTAGTCAGCCTTTGTTTTTGGCCACTAGACCTCAAACCAAGTGTTTCCTGGTGTCATCAAACAAAACTAATGCAAGTGCTTCCAGTGGAGTAAAGAGACTGATCAGCATACAAAAAGATGTCAAGAAATCCAACATTTCATTTTCTCAGATGAATGTCAAGGTGCAACCATGTGAAGCAGAGAAACTTATGTTGGCTCCAAGGCCAATAAGGCCTCCAAGCCAAAGGAAAAGGCGCAGGAAAGCGTTATTTGATGAACTGCCAACAACAATTCAAAAGGCTAGAAGACTCTCTAATAAAGTACAGTCTGACAAAGAAAGTACTGTTTTATGGAAGCCTGTTGCCAAAGAGGTGGAAAGAACGTTGAGACTTGCCCCATTTAGCTTGGTACAGCAGGTCAAATGCCCTCGCAAATACCAGCCTGTAGTGGTACTCAATCATCCAGATGCTGACATTCCTGAAGTGGCCAACATCATGAGGGTAGTCAACAGGTACGAAGGTGCTGTCTCAAAGGTCTCCCTGTGTCAAAAAACAATCCAAGCACTCTCTGACCTTAGTACTCTTGAGAATAATTCATCAACCAAAAGTGCATTGGCTAATAACGACAATCTAAGTACAAGGCCAGTTCAGAGTACTGTTCGAGAACGCTTCCTTCTCAAACTGAAACTAAGGAAAAAAAGCAAAAAAAAATATGAGGTAGTTGATAGAGGTAGTATATCACGTAGACAAAGATCAGTAGTGTTTGACTGCTGGTTTTGCGGTCGGCTCTTCAACAACCAAGAAGACTGGGTTGGCCATGGCCAGAGGCATCTAATGGAAGCAACTAGAGACTGGAATAAACTCTTCTGAAAATTTCCCACGTCCTATGAATGGGTTGATACATTGTCATCCTAAGGTTGGATGGTAAAGTTGTATATTTTTAATGACCCTCCACTGTCAGTTTGTTTAATCTTTAGTTCCTGTAAATACATAATAAGTGAATCATAGTTTATCTTTTAACAGGTGTATATTGTGGTAAATTATGTACTGCAGGCATGATTTAAGTCATGCATGCACATGTAAAATGTAACTGTGAAAAGGGGACACTGTAATTAAGGGATGTGGTAAGAAAATTAGATGACAGAAAAGAGACTATACAGCAAAGGTACAAAGAGTTGGATCAAATTACTCAGGTGATTATTACTCTTTTTGTCTTTTTTTTTTATTATAAATTGATAAGAAAAAAAGGCGCATAGGTCTAGTTTAGTGCCTGTTGTATATTTTATTATACTACACATTAGGCCAGTACAGCCGAATTTGTATAGTCGACTAACTATAAATGCTTGGATAAAATAATTTTTTCATAATTGTGAAAAGATTATTTTCTGATCCAAAGGTTTTTTTTGTCTGATAATTGAATCGATAATAATTGAATATTTTACATTGTGCTGTTGTCCAGATTAGTTTACTTTCCTTGGTAGGATTTTGTCAACCTGTAGCACCAACTGTCTTAACAATTTTCCACAGTAACCTCCTAAATCTGCCAAGTGTTCCAAAAGTGAGACCACTATGAATTGTTTCTGTTAAGCAAAGTTGTTTCATGGCTTCCTTTCAGTATTTGAGAGAGATGGGTTAGAACTTCTTATGCAGTAAGAAGTATGACATTATTTTTTATGTCAGCAGCTCCGACTGTTTCCTTGAAAACCCATGTTATGAATCTATGATTTTGCAAGCCAAATATGGTAGTGTGATATCTGAACCTTTATATAGCAGCTATGTACTAAGTGAAGTCATAGTTGCATATTGCAGTCTGAGCTTCTCTGTTCCTTGTTGTCACTGCATGACGGGCCTTTATTAGTTAAAATGGTTCTTCGATTGAAAGACTTCCAAAATGATTTTTTTTTTTTTTTTTTTTTTTTTTTTTAAAGTGAAAAAGTGCGCTGACGATGTGGTCAATGTTGGAATGGTACTCTTGACATGGACTGCCCCACAAACTGCGAGAAGGCACAATATGAGGTTTTGCACCAGGTGGGCTGTTTTTGTTTTGTTGTTTATTTGGTTGGGTCAGAGACACTGGTGTAAGACATCAAGTTTCAAATACTGCACCTGAAAGTTGATGTGATTTTGTTGTCAAATTGGGTTTCTTAATAAAGTAAGCTAGTGCAGTGTAAGTCGCTTTGGTTAAAAAGCATCTGCCAAATGCATAAACATAACTTAAAATCTGCTTTTGAAACAGTTCGCGTTTATCTGTGTCACGTGACTTGACATTAAAATTTCACTTTAACCTCTAAAATCACTAGTTTTTAAAGCTAACAAAATTTATTTAGTCACATTCATTGTTTGAATAGTAAGTTATTATTCCAATATCTGGTTATTTTCAGACATGTCCTTTTTGTTCATTAGCCATCATGATTGATGCACATCCTGACCACATCAAATTGTTGACTTATCAAATAATGCGACGAGGCAGACGGTAACATTGAGGCCTGTAAAATTATCAAGCACTACTAAAGATTTGAGGTATTTGGACAACTATCACAGCATCATGGGGAATCAAAACAATGTTTTTAGCCTCTGAACTGTTGCTGCAGCTACTGGTGCTGCTTGGGTTAGACAAAAATAGTTTCTGTGATTAGAGGGGTTAGCTGGATCATACGCAGATCTCATAACATTTTACTGGAAATATAATTATACACTGTGCACAGATGTAAAGCACCATTTGTTTTGTTTTGTTTAATTTGTTTTTACTTGAATTAGCTATTGAGTAGTACAGTGGTGAATCCTGATTCCCAATATTCCCAATAATTTTTTTTTTTTTTTTTTTTTTTTACTGTTCTCTCTGATCATGTTGATATCAAATTCTTTGAACGGGGACTAAACAGTTGTTGTTTCTTTTCTTTTTTTAAATTTTTTTATATACTATAGCCTCTGTGTTTAACTTAATGACATCTGTCATCAAGTCCATTATGCTGTATATACATTTAATTAGTTACATTTTTTACTTTTTTTTGGGGGGGGGGGGTCTACAATGGCTACATGACATGGAATGTATAATCTCTGTATGAATTTTGTTTATTGCATTACATGATAACTGAACTGAAATTGTTTTTATTTCATTTATGATGCAGAAGGTATTCAGCAGTGCAAACCACACTTATGTTTCATACTTTGACATTGATTTTAAATGTACAACTCCAGTTACTGAAATAGTTTTCACCACAACTTGCTATTTTAGTTAATTTATTATTTTCTTTTTATGAGCTGTTCCATGAACAAGGGTAATTCCATGGATTAAGTCCTGTAAACCTACTATATTTCAAGTACCTGTTGTTGCAATCTCCCACTCATCTTTGCAAATGATTTAAACTAGACCTTGACTTTAGATTTAATAAGATATTTTGGTTTTGTTTAAGGAGCAGTTGAACATTATGAGAAGTGCATTTGCTCGCTTTCTGAGTTGGCAGGAATAATATCTGGAGTCAAAATATGGTTTGCCTTGTTTTAAAGGTAGAACTTGTAATCCATTAAAAATATTCTACTGTCTTCAAGTCTTTTTTTTCATTTTTGAAGAAATTAATCATGTTTAAGATCTCAATGGCCATACAGTTCTGTAACTTATTTCCTGTTTTAAAATGTAAAAATCTTCAAAGTGAATTTTTATTTGTTAATTTCAAGGGTTATAATCTAGAATACTTCATATTCTATAAGGTTAAGTCATTAAAATGAATAAAGGCTGTTCTGTTTTTTAAACTTTTTAACTTAATTTTAAGGACCACTGTTTTTTTTTTTTTTAAATAATTCTCAGTTTATGAGAATATGTAAATATTTAAATCATTCTCAGTTTATGAGAATATGTAAATATTTAAGGAGCACATGTAACAACTGAATGGCATCTTGCATTCACAAATTTGCAGTCCATCTAATAATTTGATTTTGTAATACTCACTATTTTGTACAAGTTCCCCGAACACCACAAAATGGATGCAAACCTCAAATCAATTCTCGGCCTTACTTCAATTTGTTCCTGACTGATCCATGTAGTTTTTCTATTTCTTCCTCACAGCTTTAAGGCCAAAGAATGTTTTAACTTTTTATCATTGAAAATTTAAAAAGTGTTGTAGATGGGTCAAAACTCTGATAATCACAGCACTGTATGGGGATATATGACTCAGTTGAGTCATATATCAGTCATGAATCTAAAACTAAAATCCAATTCACAAAGATTACATCTACAGTTAAGCCAGAATGAAGATCCTCTATTTCAAAAGTACTGTTGCAAATTTCCCATTTCAAATTCAAAGTGCCTCAAATGTATATTTTGAAGTTTTACTACATGTACTGTATTCTTTGTTCTAATTGTTCTGATATGATTCTCAATTAAATGTACAGACCCTCTTGAACCCTCTTGTGCCTTTCCGTTTAACTCAGTTTCTTGATTTGAAAAATTAAAATGAAATTAAGTTATGCAACACCAATCAGTATAAACAGTTATTTAAACATAGTCATGCTTTTTCATGTGGTGTGTCCCTCCATTAGGCCTCGCATGCACCTGGCATCAAAGAATTTGATTTGTGTATTTCAACTTGCTGTAGTTCTCACTCATGTTTTCATTGTATTGCCATGGTCTGTGCTAACTGCACGTTTTTTTTATCTTTGCTGCTGAGATTTTTGAAAACACAACATTAATGGAAAATTAACAAGATTAAAATAAAACTGAATTTCCCTTAAACATGCAGACACTCCACACATTTCTTTTCCATGTTAATCATATTTGGATCAATTTTATGAGGTACAGCAGTTGAGACTTGTTTTTGACAATAAAGATACAGTATTTATAAATTAGTTCTCTCAAAGGTCTAACCTACACACCCTAAGCTGTCATTCATCTTCAGTTTGATATGCGAAAATACTTTGCTATAAATTGCTATATGTTTCTGTAACAATGAAATTGAGTAATGTATACAAATCCTTCAAAGAGACTTGAACCAGATGTGAATTTGACATTTGAATCATCTGAGCTGAATCATGCTTACAGGAAAAAAGGGTAATACAATGTGCTCAGGTTGACATGATTCTAAAGAAATCCATCTTAAATTTCAATTTTAAATATGAGATCAGTTTGGGACACTCGCTGTACATATGATTACTGAAGCAGATTACTGAAGTTGGTTGAAAGTGAAACAGCTGAAAAAAAAAATTCATTAAAAGGTCTCAGAAAAGGTCTAAAGTCTTACATTTAATGTCTAAAGTCTTACATTATTTGAAAGTGATATATTCTTATCCCACATGGATCCCATATGGATCTCATATGGATCAGAATTCAATCAGACCAATCTAACCACCTTTAGAGGTGGTCAGACACACTAAAGGACAAAAAAAAAAATCCCTTGAGCTCATTTTTTATTTTCTTTTGTAAAACTGATATTTGCTGAAAAGTTCCACACGAGGGCAGTACAGATTAAATGTTACTGGATATCCCACCAGAGTTTTAACTGGTTAAATGTCATAATTTCCCTATGTCATAATTTCATTAGGAAACAAAAAGCTTTTAGGTAGATACTCTTTAGTAACTCTGCAACAGACTTCTTTGTGGCATACTTTCAACAAGGTGTTGGAAACATTCCTCAGATTTTGGTCCATATTGACATGATAGCATCACACAGTTGCTGCAGATTTGTCGGCTGCACATCTATGATGAGAATCTCCCGTTCCACCACATCCCAAAGGTGCTCTATTGAATTGAGATCTAATGACTGTGGAGGCCATTGGAGTACAGGGAACTCATTGTCATGTTCAAGAAACCAGTTTGAGATGATATGAGCTTTGTGACATGGTGCATTATCCTGCTGGAAGTAGCCATCAGAAGATGGGTGCACCATGGTCATAAAGGGATGGACATGGTCAGAAATAATACTCAGGTAGGCTGCAGCATTTAAACAATGCTTAATTGGTACTAAGGGGCCTAAAAATATCCCCCACACCATTACACATACATTACACACACACACACACACACATATATATATATATACTGTGTATACATCAGGTATAAAAAATATAAAACATAAGATAATAAATGCACAAAAAGGGTTCTCACTGAATAAACAAATCATCCAATAACCGGCTTGCTGCCAGGTGCAGATGAGAGGCCATTGCAGCAGGATGACAGAGGTCTGTAGGCTTCTGTAGTGCTTCAAAATAGGTCATGTTCACATCAGGGACATCTGCATAATTTTTCTGACTTCTCTGCTGCTGAAGTGTTTTGAGGCTAGTGGTCCATGGAGGACAACAGTGTATGGAGGGGGGATGGGATCGCTGGAGAAGACTTTTGATATGCTGAGCCAAATACAACAGTTAACAGAAAGCTTTTATCTCATATTTCACGATTATCTGAAATAGGTCATTGAATCTAAGTATAAAAAAAAACAAGTCCTTTCTGTAAAGCATTTATTCACAGTATATATCTTTACAGGCTGGATTTTATCAGCAATACCCTTGATCTCAATAATAGTCGAATAATACTTCAAGTATTTGTAATAAGGTATACTCAGTGATATCAGATACAGCACTGAGATCAAACCAGCAGAGAGACAAGATCATTGTCACAGACAAAAAGGAATTAATTTGTAAATTATTTCATGCAGAGTTTGAAAGATGACATGGATTCATTATTTATCACAAAGTGAAATTATATTATAGAAATATATTACGATATAATATACACCAATGAGCCATAACATTATGAAAAGCTGCCTAATATAGAGTGTGCTCTTGTCAACCTGCCAAAAGAGCTCTGACCAGCCAAGGTGTGGTCAAAGAACATCTGAAGGTTTCCTGGAGTTGCTTATACCAGGACTTTAGCAAAGGATACCATTAGTTTGGTATCTGGAGAGTTTAGAAGTCAGGGGAACACCTCAGGTTCTTTGACATGCTTTTCAGACCTTCCTAAGCTGTTTTTTGCAAGGCTCAGTGCTGTCACACTGCAGAAAGCAACAATAAATGCACAGCTGCCTTTAGAATTGCCAGAGCTGATTATTTTCTTACAGAAACGTCAAACAATCTTGTTAATCCTTTTAGATTTGGGAAAACCATTCAGTTCTTAGCTGGTGTGGAGCTACTGCCATACATTGTCAAGGACTCACAAAAATCTCTTATAAAGTTTGGACGGTTGTTTTTTTTAATGAGAATTTTATTACACCTGCTTCCTTGTTTGAGTCTTTCAATGTTGAGGACCCCTATAGTACTTGCTCAGGTGCTTCTTCTGTGAGTAATTCTTTTAGTTTTAGTCCTGTCAGAGTTTCAGAAGTACATATTGCTCTTAAACTCATAAATATTAATAAATCAGGTAGTCTGGATAATCATATATATATATATATATATATATATATATATATATATATATATAAAATATTGAATCGACCAGTCATGAATCAACCATAGTCATCGTCATTGTCATGATTGTGGACACAAGCGTGGACACATCCTCCTTTGTTTAACCTAGCACCTTAAATCACACACAAACAGTTGAAGTGCTGTATTAACCAAAACTGGACTCACAAACAGGGATTTAAAAAGCCCAGTTGTTACAGGGTTTTCTTTGTTATGCTGTACCACATCTGCGGAACCTTGCATATGCAGCACATTTAAACAAAGAACCATAAATCTCTAGTCAACGTGTCTGACATTTTTGTAGTTTCCTTTTATGAAAGCACAATCACAGCCACAATCTTGTGACTGCACTGCTCACATGGTAATGGCCGCCATTTTGTTTTGTGTTTCTTCCCTCTTCTCCCATACAAACACACACAAACCCATTGTTGATTGCCTTTTATTGTTGTAGTTGCTTGTATTTGATTATATCATTGTGCTGACTTTGATAAATTTCATTAATTTCAGTTTTAAAGGATAAGTTGTTTTTGTTAATTGTGTCGTTGCGTTTGTTAATTGGTACTCTGATAACTGCTGGTTGGGAAGGTCACTGCTCATATCTCATATTCACAGCCTTTATGCCTTAGTTTCTGGTTTTATCTGATTACAAAACCTATTAAAACTTGTAATCAGTATGTCTTTGTCCCCCAATATCTGACATAGACCTTGTTTTATCTTAGCTACATCCAAGACGCCTCTCTCTCATTTATTCCCAAATTGTTAGAAGTATGCCCGGAATCAAATAATCAATCTTTGTTTGATTAAGGGAAGAGACAAAATGTGTTTAAGAAAATGAAAAAATAAATAAAAGAACATGACCCCGGGAAACTCTGTATAGTATAGCACTGGACAAAAGCAAATCATGACAGTATAGCACAGTTAATCTTTATTTTAAGTGCAAACACCAAAAAGTGCCCAAATATGCATTCCAACGTTTTTTAAGATTCCATTTGATTCTTTACACTTTTTGGAAAATTCACAATATAAATGAGAGACACAAATAAACAAACAAATAAATAAATAAAGATATTTTTAAATGATTTAATATTTGAACAGCATCTGTGAGTGCCATTTGAACATGTGATTTCTGAACCCTGCCTGGGAAACACTTTTTTCAGGCATACATGTCACATGTACACAGTCATAGAAATCAGACAAGTCAGTGTGTTTTGATGATAACATCTAAGCCTACACCAAACTGGATATACAAACATAACACGAAAAAGCAGAGGTTAAAGGGGAACTCCGGTATTTTTAAACCTAGACCTTATTTCTGGCATGAAATAAACGTTCATCTACTCACCGAGAGCAGTTTGGTGAAAGTCGGTGTCCTTCGGAAGATATTTAGCTTCCTCGAGATCCATATAATGGCGTGAACAGGGGCGTAGATGATGCAGCCTCTAAATAAGGCATTATCTATCTTTATTTCACCAATAATTTAAGACAAATGAATGAATGACAAAAGCTAACCACATCGACGCCTGCCGCTGCAGCACAGCTCATTCACTCCGGTAAGGATGTCCATCGTACTCAAAGTTGTCGTCCACGTCGTCAAAATCTGATAGATATTAAATATATTAAATATATAAATTTATATTGCTACTATTGTATTGTTGCACAAAACTATCAGTAGCAAACACATGTGAAGTTAGCCGAATGTCACAGAGCACAGAGTAAATAAACTATAAATAAGCTATCAGTGCAATAGTACGCATTCGTTTGTTCATTCATTCGTCTTAAAGTATTGGTGAAATAAAGACAGATAATGCCTTATTTAGAGGCTGTATTGTCTCTGCCGTGTTCTCTCCCGTTATATGGATGTAGGCAGATCTCCATCCATCCATCCATTTTCTATACAGTCAATCCGTCGGTCGGGTAGCGGGTGGGCTGGAGCCTATCCCAGCAGTCATCGGGCGAAAGGCGGGTTACACCCTGGACAGGTCGCCAGTCCATCACAGGGCCACACAGAGACAAATGAGACAAACAACCATGCACGCTCACACTCACTCCTATGGACAATTTAGAGTCAACAATTAACCTGACATGCATGTTTTTGGATGGTGGGAGGAAACCGGAGTACCCGGAGAGAACCCACGCATACACGGGGAGAACATGCAAACTCCACAAAGAAAGGCCCCAGGCGGGTATTGAACCTGGAACCCTCTCGCTGTGAGGTAACAGTGCTATTTTATGCCAGAAATAAGGTCTAGGTTTAAAAATACCGGAGTTCCCCTTTAAGCCACATAAACAGTAATATGAGTCATTCTTTCTGAAAATAACAGCAGCAATAACAATGTGAGAGCACAATACAGAGGGGTAAAATACAAAAGAAGTGTGTGTTCCAAATGCATGGTTAAATATAACGAACCAGACAGATGTTTAATAGAGAGGGTCAAAAACATACTAAATACCCAAGTTAAGCTCAACAAAATAACAATAGCTCTATTATTTCCTTTTCCATAGCTGCAACTTTATTGTATTATTTTTGTCTGATTTTCTTTCTGATGTAGCATGGGACATTTGAGCATAACAAAGTAATCCTTTCACTAAATTATAGTATATATCTAAAGTAATGATCACACAATACTGTTTATCACTTGTTGGCCTGAATTTAGTTTTGCATAAAACCAACAGCATCTCCCAGAGGTTGATTTTATGAATATGAAAAAAAAGAAGTTGGGGGGGGGGGACAGCTGATTTTCTTTTGGTCCACTTTGTGACTACTTTGTAAATTGAATCGTTAATTTGTTTAGGTCATACACAAAAGTTACTTTTAATTTACTTATTTATTTCTTAGTGGCTAATCATCGACTGGCTATGGCTTCATGTTTAATACAGTCAATACTTCTCATTATACTCAAAGATAAAAAAGCAAGCAAATGTATTTGTAGCTTTGAGTAATCAGTTGCATCACCACTCAAAGTAGCTTTGGCAGATGTTGAAGTTTGAAAAGAATTTCAAACCACTTTTATAAAATAGACTGATTTCCTATAACACACTTGACTTAACTACCACTCTACTAATGAAAAATCTATCTGGAAAACAGTATTAAGACTACTTGATAGTGTTGCTGATGATCTTCTAAAACCTGAGTTCAAGTTTGTATTCTGCAACAAACTGTGCTCTGTGTAGTTTCTCGTCACAGTGAAAACTGGCCTTTTCTTTTTGGCACTAATGTGATTTAAGCACTAAGTTTGTGCTTCATAGCATATTGCAATTTTTCAGAATTATTATCTCAACAGGTGAGGATAACTATAGTACATGCTAGTGCAATATGTGTCAAACAAGACTCTGTTAGAATCTATTTGACATGATAAATAAAGTGTCTCCTTATAATATTTATAGTCTTCATAAATTAATCTTAGTTATAAATTAGGTAAGGTATTTCTAAAATTCTGCAAGTGTGGATCCATAACAAACACATAGCGCAAACACACCACATTTGTATGAAATTACATGCACTATTGCACACAAAAAACACACATGCTCACACTGAATATGTTTTAAATAAGTAACTCCCAAATTGAATTTACACTTTGTAATTACAATCAGAAATGTAAAATACAGATTAAAAGGGTGTACCCTTCTGACCAGTAATCTTGTATATATAGGTTTTGATAATAACCCCTTAAACCTCTAATTATGTAATTAACTTGTTGTTCTTTGAGATCTTTTTTAATTTGAATTTTTAAGAGTTGGCTCACATTGGTTCACTGTCTTCTTAGAGGGCACATCTAAAATCAGTCAGCCATAAGTATTGTCTGCACACAAGTGGATTTTGTATCCCATCAGTATAAGAAATTGTTATGCTTCCACTTATATTTGGGTTTGTCACTGGGTCACTAGGTCCTTGCCTGAAGTAAGATGTGCATGCACAAACACTGTGGAGTAAAATGGTAATTTGACCACAAATGCACCTTTTACTTGACAAGCCAAAATCACCCATTCACTCAGTACTTGTTAGACTGTACTTCTTGTCGTCTTACTTTGTGCTTTTTCTCCATTATACACAAACACTCACATCGTTGAGTGTATTAGAGGCAAAGTGTAGTTCACTGTCTTGCAAAAATACACTTTGACATGTAGACTGGGGAAGCCAAATATTAAATAACTGACCCACCAACTGTCAGAATAAGTCCACTGCTCTTCCTCTTAAATCATAGCGACCCCTAACATAGATCTATGAAACCTAGAAACTACAAAGGTATTGCCATTAAAAAGCTTATGTGTCTCAGGGTGTTCAGATTTAGTTGCTGAGTGTCTTTCTCTTTACCAAATTTTATTTAGCCTATTAATACATTTACAAGCAACCAGGTGGTTTACAAAGCTGTGGCTGCTTAGTAAGTATAATAGATCCATCCATAGTAATAAGAAAGTAAATCTACTTAGTAATCAGCATTATGCCCAATTTCTCACCTTTATAACAAGCAAAATGTAATGAAAAGTGGTAGATTAAAATGAGTAACCGTTGACTTTGGTGCACAGCTGAAATTTACATCAGTGGTCAAAAGAGTATTTAGGTTATGTATATCAATATACAAAGTGAGGGATAGGGGATGATTATTTCACTGTGGCACTTGTGAGTTTTATCTGAGCATGGGCTTACATTGGGCAGCAACTCATATCAGATAGTCACAATGTCTGTTCAGATTGTATTTCACTGTTCTTTCATCAAGACATTTTTTTTTACAAGTGGGTCTATAAGGGGACCCTCTTGTAGCTTACAGCTTTAGAGCTAAATATTCAAACTCAACTGAACCATTGTTGCGATTAAATATTATTCACAAAAATTTATTTGAAACATACCTAAAGCTGTTTTGTTTGTTTGTTTTATAAAGGAATATAAAATATTGTGATGTTAAAGTTGCAGAAAAGTCAGTCTGTGGTCGAAGGGCAAGGCTGAAGGCAAGGAGAACCAAACAATTATAAAGTAAAGCCTTTAACAGAGCTGCTTAAAGGCTGCTCCAAGCACAAGAAGACTATACAGTAGTTTCATTTTTCCAAGGACCAGTCCGTATATTTCCTGTAACATCTGAACCAAACAGACCATCTTCTTGCAGACTTCTATTTCGGCAAATGGCCCCTCGGTGGCTCACAGTGGCATGCTGCCGAGGCAACGTATTTCTTGGAAAACATCTGTGCTCTGAATCCAGACTGTGATCATCCTTGACTATGTCCGTCATCTTTGACATGCAGCTGTAAGTATCAGGTTCTTGCTGATATTGTGAGATAAAGGGATCTGGTTTCTCACAGCATCTTGCATTGGAAGAGTGATCAGCTGGGCTGTAAACATGCCACTGGCAGGGGTGCACCCCATGAGAAGGCAGGTGAAGGCTATGAGAGGAAGTAACGCCGTCGTGCATGTTGTGGACATGGCTATGGTGGGAGTCTTGTATGTTGTGGCAGGAGGTCTGGCGTTGCAAGCTGTGGCAGGGAGTCAGCTGCTTATCTAAGTGAGGGCTAGGGCACAGCAGCTGGAAATCTGCGTTTGGGCTGTTGGAAACCAGTGGCGAACCTTCAAGGTGGTGTGTAGCATGAGGGCTGTCCAGGTGGGAGCTGTGCACACTGCCATCCATACTGAGGGAAGTCATATGAGAACGGTAGTCTTGAAGGCATGGGCGTGGACGGTTAAAGGAGCGGGACTTTGTTCTGTCAGTAAGGCAGCTCTGTAGTGGAAGAGGTGGATGAGGGAGATCAACAGGAAGTGACTGTGGGCATGGTGAGGGCACTGGCTCTATGAGAGATGAGATAGGAGATGTGGAACTCATTACAGCCACACGGCATGGACCTGTGTGACTTGGAGCTGGGCTTTGAGGAGGTGGTGTCATTTTATCAAAAAAAAGGTGGGGAGAAAGCAGTGGCTGCTTCCCTGAGCATGGGGAGCTAAGATGGCAGTGAGGCTCATGGAGCTCCTGCCTTTGGTTCTGGCCATCACCATCCCCATCCTGGGTTTTGGACCTGGTTGGGCAACAAGCCCACCAACGGTTCCACACGTCATCACGTTTGGCACAGTGCTGGATGAGAAGGAAGAGTCCCAGTGTGACACAAAAGGCCCCATACAGGCAGCTGAATATCATATCCAGGAAATGTCCCAGTGATACTGCCAATGCTCCTAAAGCCCATGTCGCCAGGAACAGAAAGAGGGTGAAGGCTGTGGCCCAGAGCTGGGATTTAAATGAATGCTCATTCGCTAATACCGACACGCCTGCAGAAAATGATGGACAGACTCCTACAGGCGCTGAAGCTCCTCCACTGTCAGTCTGGCAATGATGGTTTGACTCACTGGATGACAATTGCTGCTTCTCCTCACTCAGAACACGCAGCTCATATTTCCTCTCTGGGTGGCGTTTCAGATGGATATGAGTGCACAAGAAGTACATAGACATGACTAAGACCAGAAGACTCATTGGAGCATAAAAGCCTCCCAGGCTTGGTTCCCATGCCATCCAGCAACTGAAAATGACACACAGAGACATAAACTTACATTTTATTTATTAAACACCTATAGTAGGCATGATTAGATGCACATACTTACTACAAAGCGTCTTCCCTGCTGCCATAGTTATCCATACCAAAAGCTGCTGTAACTCCAACAATAATGAGAGGGACGCCATCACTAACAACATAGAATCTGTCAACAGAGGTGAAAATTATCAATAGTACATGCTACCATGGAGAGTTAAACTGACTTTGGCATTTATCTCAGAAAACCAGTGCAACCCCAGCAAGTCTCCAACACTCCAATAAAAGAAAACATAAAAAAAAAATAGGCATGCTGGGGAATATAACTCATCAGTAATCCTGACACTTAAAACAGGGAAGTCTGCAGACACTATTCAGAATAAAAAGGATACCAGCCATATTTTCTTGCCTTTACATATTTTTTGATGAGATCCTGAGCTCTGGAATAATAACGAAAGATTGGTATAATCTGTAACCCTGTATCTCAATATACTAAAGGCAAGTATCAAGTTTGATATCTAAAATATTTAATAAAAGGCTGAATAATATCTGAAGATAATTCAGTCGTGTCAGGAAAAGATTTCTTGCTCAAAATTTAATTCAACTTTTCATTTTAATAAAAATAAGTTAATTTTCTTGCTTATTTCACTGAGCCATATGACATATCTGGAACAAGACAATGGTATTCATTGTAAAAAACTATTTGGTATATTGTTGAATGTATTTATGAGTTTGTCCGAAAATATTAAGTTCTGTGTTCACAATATTTGGACTTAGACTTGGCAATAATGTAAATAAAAAGACATAGGAATATATAACTTTTAACAGAAAGCATTTGGAGACTGTGCATTTGTAAATACTTCTAGGAATTACACTTAATACAATTTGCCAAAATAATAGACAGGAAATGCAACACTGGGGCTATCTAAAAGAATGGACAGAGCAGATGGTGTGTTTTGTGGAAGCTTAGGTGTTTCAGTGTCTGCGGCAAATTGATGCAAATCTTATACAAGCCTGTGGTAGAGAGTGCAATCTCTTTGCAGCCATCTGTTAGGACAGCAGCATCAGAGCCAAGGACTCAAAGAAAATTAACTAACTGATAAAAATGTCGGGCTCTGTACTCAGGGAATGGTGCAGAGAAGAAAGATGTACAAGTTGCAAAATATACTGGAAAATAGTGCACATCCTTTCTACAATACAACGATGAACCAACAGCTCTTTCAGGTCCGAGGCAACAAAATGGTACAGGAGATAACACAATAACTTGATCAATGATCAATAATGGAAAAAAAATACATACACTGTAATCTCCCTTAGGGATTAAAAAATTCTTATTTTATTGTATTTCATTTTATTTGATTATAATGACTTCTAAGGAGGCTCATCTAAATAAGCATCAGGGAAGAATCGTTTGCGCAACCAAGTACATGTAAACTGAAGTTACCAAGCGTACTATTGGCTCTATTTGACTGGAATGTTATGTTGTGCACATTTTAAGTGTAAACATCTGAGAATCCAGCCATCTCGGCGTTTGGAATTCCTTAGACATATTTCAAAAGTGAAAATGAAAACCTATAATAATGTGGAATGTAGAAGTCTTGGAAAATAGCCACTGCATAACTGCAACTGAAACAGATTGGTTCGTAACTGGGCAGTACTTCCAAATATTAAGCAAAAAAAAGTTAAGCCCTTGGGTGAGTTTATATGTCACCTTGGATCATGTGTGTACAGCAAGTCTTGGATAAATGGGGATCTTCTCACATCTAGTTTGAACACAAATGTGATGTGTGAACTACTGGCATAAAAGGACTGTTTTAATTGAGGCTTAATAATCAGTTGATAAAAAAGTGCAGGGGAGAACTTAATGAGATATTGTCTATTGTCTCAACCTAGACCTTATTTTTGTCTTAATGAGATATGTAATCTACTGTTAACTTACCATAGAATCGCAATAATTTACCAAAGCACTATGTTTATTCTCCTTCTATGTTTAAGGTAGTTTTTTTTTATATTGCAGTCTGAAAACACCAAAGTCATTCTTAAACATGGAGCATTTTATGAGAATTGTGTTTAGGTTTTAAATATGAGTGTGGATCTGACATCAGACTGGCTGTCAGCCATGATTGTGCAGTTGTAAACACGTGGCCAACATTGTTGGTACCCCTCTGTTAATGAAAGAAAAAAACACAATGGTCACTGAAACAACTTGAAACTGACAAAAGTAATAATAAATAAAATCATACTGAAAATTAACCAACAAAAATCAGACATTGCTTTTGAATAGTAGTTCAACAGATTCATTTTAAAAAACAAACCAATGAAACAGGCCTGGACAAAAATGATGGTACCGTTAGAAAAGATTGAAAATCATTTGACCGTAGAGACATGTTAAACTAAGGTGTGTCCTCTAATTAGCATCACGGATGTCTTCAAACTTATAATCAGTCAGTTAGCCTATTCAAAGGGTGACAAGTTGTCACTGTGCTGTTTGGTGACATGGTGTCTACCACACGGAACATGGACCACAGGAAGCAAAGGACGAGTTGTCTCAGGAGATTAGAAAGAAAATTATAGACAAGCATGTTAACGGTAAAGGGTTTAAGACAATCTCTAAGCAGCTTGATGTTCCTGTGACTACAGTTGTACAAACTATTCAGAAGTTTAAGGTCCACAGCACTGCAGTCAACCTCTCTGGACGTGTCCGCAGGAGGAAAATTGATGGCAAAATGAGGAGATGAATAATATGAATGGTAACCAAAGAGTCCAGAACAACCTCCAAAGAAATTAAAGGTGAACTCCAAGGCCAAGGTACATCAGTGTCAGATCACACCATCCGTCGTTGTTTGAGCCAAAGTGGACTTCATGGGAGACGACCGAGAAGTACACCACTGTTGAAAGCAAATCATAAAAAAGCGAGACTGGAATATGCCACAATGCATATTGACAAGACACAAAGCTTCTGGGAGAATGTACTTTGAGCACATGAGACAAAACTGGAGCTTTTTGACAAGAAACATCAGCTCTATGTTCACAGATGCAAACATGAAGCATACCAAGAAAACAACACTGTCCCTGCTGTGAAACATGGAGCCACAATTCAAAAGCAATGTCTGATTTTCATTGGCTCATTTTCAGTGCATTTGTATTTATTATTACTTTTGTCAATCAACAGTCCCTTCATGTGTACTCAAAGATGAACCTAATATAAATTAGTTTGGTTTGACACTTTGAATCAGAATAGAATCAGTTCCTGTTCTTGCAAAAGAGACCCTAAATGTTTGTTATGCATTATTTCATAGCATTCTAACATTGAGCAACAAGGATCCTCTTACAAAAATATCAGGGCACTGATACAATCTTGTCCAATTATGACTTCATTAATTAATTCAGTGATTAAGTCAACTACACCTGCTTAAAGTTTACCTCAGGATGGCTGGCTTGGTGCGTGTCTGGGCGGGTCCATTCCTGTCCTGAGTCTGAAGCGGGTCTTTGGACACATCTTTACAGATGCTTCTAGCAGTAAACATCAACCACAGCATGGTTGACAAGGAAGCATAATGAAGCACAATGCCAACCTAACAAAATGTAGAGATGTGAACACATGATTATAAAGAGTTAATTCTCAAAATTAGTATATGTGTATACATACGCAATAGATAGATAGATCGATCTAGCTATATTCTATTTACCATGCTTTAAAATGTACCATTTTGCAGTTAATGTATTGAATAATAATGACCACAAATGTTCTGAAAGTGCTGCAAATGTTTGTAATTGCTAAATCGGACAGTATTACATTTTCAAGTCCAGTTGACTGCTCTTTAACACTGCAAGCCACATTTATCCATTCACATACACTCATCCAACACATCTCAACTTGTACAATCTTACGTCACAAGTGCTTTTTTTCTCTCACACACATTCACAAACTAATAGGCGCATTGGAAGCCAGCCTTCCATCTGGCAGACGACTGCTATTCTTCCAGAGCTACAGCTGCCCAAAGTAATAATAATAGAAGGGTGTGATAGAACTAAATAATCACTGATAATTTACAATTTTCTGCTTGTGCAATATCTTAATGTAGTGACTCACTAGGGAAAGGAAGTAGTCACTTCCTTTTCTGGCATTCTAGCATTTTTGTACTGTTTCTAAGACTTAGCTCCTGCACCTTTTTAAAATAACTTATATTTAACTTAAACTGGTTTCATTTGCTCTTTTGTCTTAAAAGGTAAACAGTTTCTGGCCTTTCTGTGTGGAGTTTGCATGTCCTCTCCCTGTAAGTGTGACACCGCCCAAAAACATGACTGTCAAGTTAATCGGTGCCTCTGAATTGACCCTTGGAGTGAATTGACCCAGGCTCCAGTGTCTTTTTTTAAAAATCAACAGAAAGCTTGCCTAAAAGAGTGTGAATGTTAAAAAGAATAAAGTTGGCCGAATATTGGTTTCAAGCTTGTTAGAATTGCACAAAATTTGTTTTTGCTTTTTATACTGTAATTCCATTTATGTTTGAAAATGTGTCGGTAAATTGTTGCATCTGAAGAAATAAGAGGTGACTCAAGACTTTTGTGCAGTACTGTAGCCCTTTAAACATCAAAGAACATAGTATTCTGAAAAGTTTCAAAGACTCTGGTGAAAGATCAGTGCATAAAGGCCAAGGCCAAAAAACCACGGTTGGATGCTCGTGACCATGGAGTTCTCAGGCAGATCTGCATGAGAAACAGTCATCCCACAAAGGTCAATACGGCGACATAGGTTCATTTTCACTAAACACAATCTGCTGCTGCATCCAAAAGTGT
Source organism: Leuresthes tenuis (assembly GCF_036924035.1). Classification (NCBI taxonomy): domain Eukaryota; kingdom Metazoa; phylum Chordata; class Actinopteri; order Atheriniformes; family Atherinopsidae; genus Leuresthes; species Leuresthes tenuis. The sequence goes on along the minus strand of NW_027325374.1, from coordinate 31,054,967 downwards.
ATGCTATTACACAAGGAGGAGCAAGATATCAACTCTAAACAGAAATGCAACAAGTTATTTGGGCTCTTTGGGAGAAGGCCTGGCTCACAGTCTCTACTCTAATGCATCCCAAAGGTCCTCTATCGGGTTGAGGTCAGGACTGTGCAGGCCAGTTAGAGCTACATCTGCACCCTAATCGGTACTATGCTCCATGCTCATTACATGAGGAGAAAGAGAGAGTTTGTCTGAGGTCTGCATGAGAAGCAGCAGTAGCTGACCCTGCTCTGTCATTTTAGGTGGCCTATAACTTCGTGGCTGAGTTGCTGTCGTTCCCAATCGCTTTCACTTTGTTATAATACAGTTGACTGTGGAATACTTAGTAGTGAGGAAATTTCACGTCTGGACTTGTTTCACAGGTGGCATCCTATCACGGTACCACGCTGGAATTCACTGAGCTCCTGAGAGCAACCCATTCTTTCACAAATGTTTGTAGAAGTAGTCTGCATGCCAAGGTGCTTGAATCTATACACCAGTGGCCATGGAAGTGACTAGAACACCTGAAATGAATTATTTGGATGTGTGAGTGAATACTTTTGTCAATATAGTGTATGTGTGACTGCAAATTTGACATAGAAGCAAATAGTGGAATTTTGAAGAGACACACACTACCTCATTCTTTTCCTGGGAGGTCAGTGGTTATTTCATCAGCACAATGACTGGCCTCATTTATATAACAATGTGGCTTCTCAGACACAGAACATGCGTGCTTGATTGCCGTGCCTGCAGTCTAGACTCCCTGGAGGCGGTGTTGTGTAAATACGGCATCATGCACCTTAACTGATAATGTATGCACTTTAATAATTGCACAGGCACTTTGGTAAAGCATTTGGATTTTATTGGATTCGCACAAGACGGTTTGCACATTGCATTTTTTTTTGCACATTTTTTATAGATATAGTTATCATTTATTGACTGGTTTATGTATTTGTTGTGCAATGTATATGTTGTGCAATAAGTGTCAGTGCATTGGGAATCGTAAAGTGTGTGTGTGAAGTGGTACTTACCAGTCTCTTTGGGTGTTCTGGCAAAAGGCTTCCCCAGGAAGCAGGCACTATTTTTATAGTTCCAAATGGTAGTTAGTGCAGGGTATTGGGAGAAGGTGCATTTCATTATTGTAATGTACTGGGATAGTTTGTATTTGTTAATATTGATATGTATATAGCAGTATGTGAACTGAAAAAGAGAAACGTGCGTTATGGGGAATGTGAGTATGTCAGAACGGTAAATGGATTCTTCCTCATTCAATTTGGCTAGACACTATATATAAGGGGCCATTTTTGTCATCATTGGGTGGTTGCTGGTTGATGTGGAGGAGGTTTGTCAGGTGCTGGAGATGTGACAATAAAAGATCTCTTCTGTGACATGCAACAATCCTGCTTAAGTATTCTTTTGCTGTATCGTCCAACCATATCGTCTGTATAACCATTCTTACACCCCTATTGAAAATAGATGGTGCAACATGAGGAGGAGAGCAGCCAGACAACCACAGACTGTTGAGCAGTTGAAACTATTTAGCAAGAATGGACAAAGGTTAGCCTGGGGCCTTTTTGTGTGGAGTTTGCATGTTCTCCCCGTGTATGCGTGGGTTCTCTGGCTTCCTCCCACCATCCAAAAACATGCATGTCAGGTTAATTGGTGACTCTAAATTGTCCGTAGGAGTGAGTGTGCGCATGCATGGTTGTTTATCTCGTTTGTCTCTATGTGGCCCTGTGATGGACTGGCGACCTGTCCCGAGTGTACCCCGCTTTTCGCCCAATGACTGCTGGGATAGGCTCCAGCCCACCCGCTACCCAACCGACGGATTGACGGTATAGAAAATGGATGGATGGACAAAGGTTAATTTTCTAAAAGATTAATATTATCAGTTCCTTTGTGGGTAATAAGTGTAATTAAAATGAAGCGTGATGTAGCACAATGATAAACATGCCTCTTTTCTTTTTTTAAAATCATGTTGCTTTGATTACATTCTGGATATGTTTATATTTTCTAAATAAAAAGAAGTGGAAAAAAATCTTTGTACTTTATATAATGTGCACATTAAATAAAGAGACTCTCCAAAAAAATAACCCAATGGGATGTTTGTCCATGTAGGCAAAAAGGATCCACGATTGCATTCAAAGACTAATCAAGTCCAGTCGTGAAATTTCCTTGATACTATTCCACAGTCAAATGTCAGTGGTAATATAACAAAGTGAAAGCGAATGGGAACGACAGCAACTCAGCCATGAAGTTATAGACCACATAAAATGACAGAGCAGGGTCAGCGGCTGCTGCTTCTCATGCAGACTTCAGATTTTGCAGTTTAACAAATGTCCAAGACTGATATGGATAACAGACATGAAGGTATATGGGTGTGTGTGTGTGTTTTTGTGGCAGTTCATCAGTAATGCACTTTCTGCCATTTACAGGAATGTATGGGAGGAAATATTAAATAAACAAACTGTTGCTACAAAATGCAGACCTCAGACAAACTCTTTCTCCTCACGTAATGAGCAATGAGCATAGTACCGATTAGGCTGTAGATATATGTATGTATATAGATCTACCTGTCCTGATGAGGGCTTTCTCAAACAAATAATTTTTCTGTTCAACAAAACTTGATTGTGGCAGTTAACTTTAGTCTACTAATTCAAAGATTTGTAACTTAAGCTTACAATAGGTAAATAAAACAGTGTATAATTTTGTGAAATTCAATTTAATTCAAACAGTTATATAGCGCCAAATTACCCCAATTGTCATGTTAAGGCACTTAAATAATATAGTCCTATTCAAGCCAATTGGAATTCAATTCATTGTAATCACAATCCAATGAAATCCGATTAATTAATAAAAATTTCAATTAATTCATATAGAGCCAATTCAAAAACTATATCCTAGCTAAGGAAACCAACAGATTGCACCGAAACTTCTTCAGTCCAATCTCCCGTCCTGAGCGTGCCTGTGGCAACTGTGGAAAGGAACAACTCCCTTTTAACAGGAAGAAACCTCTGGAAGAACCAGACTCAGGAAGGGTGGCCATCCGCCTTGACCAGCTGGGGTTTGAGAAGACAGAAAAGAGGGGGGAAAACACCATAACACCATTCAAAGGATACCTGTTGGAACAGGGAAACACAAGTTAATAACCACAATAATGTCACATGTACGTAATATCATTTGAGAAATTAAACAAGGGAAAATGAGAGAAAAGTGAGGAAAGGTGTGACAGATGAGGTCCCCCAGCAGTCTAAGCCTATAGCAGCTTAACTATGGGATGTTTCAGGATCACCTGAGCCATCCCTAACTATAAGCTTTATCAAAAAGGAGTTTTAAGCCTAATCTTAAAAGTGGAAAGGGTGTCTGCTTCCTGGACATTTACTGGCAGCTTATTCCACAAGAGAGGGGCCTGATAACTGAAGGCTCTGCCTCCCATTCTACTTTTAGAAACTCTGGGAACAACAAGTAAACCTGCAGTTTGGGAGCGAAGTGGTCTGTTAGGAAAATATCTCACAATAAGATCTTTAAGATATGATGGAGCTTGGTCAGTAAGAGCTGAATATGTGAGGAAAATAATCTTAAATTCTATTCTGAATTTAACAGGGAGCCAATGAAGAGAAGCTAAAACTGGAGAAACATGATCTCTCCTGTTAGTTCTCATCAGAACTCTGGCTGCAGCATTTCGGATCAGCTGGAGGCTTTTCAGAGAATATGTGGGACAGCTCAATAATAAAGAATTACAGTAGTCCAATCTTGAAGTAACAAATGCATGGACTAGTTTCTCTGTATCACCCTGAGACAGGATGTTCCTGATTTTGGCAATATTACGAAGGTGAAAGAAGGCAGTCCTTAGAAACCAGTTTTATGTGTGCATCAAATGATAAATTCTGGTCAAAAATAACTCCAAGGTTCCTCACTGTAGAAATAGAAGCCAAGGAAATACCATCTGGAGTATATTACTAGACAATTTCTCCCTGAATCAATCAGGTCCAAAGAGAACAACTTGAGTTTTGTCTGAATTTAGAAGCAGACAGTTTGTCCAAGAATTGGTCCAAGCACAGAACCTTGAGGAACTCCATGACTTACCAGAGTAAGTGTGTGAGGAAGATTCTTTATTTACAAGAACAAACTGGAATCTGTCAGATAAATATGACTTAAGCCAGCCTAATGCATTTCCTTTAATCCCAATAAGACATTCAAGTCTCTGTAACAGAATGCTGTGATCGATCGTATCAAATGCAGCACTGAGATCCAACAGGACAAGCACAGAAACAAGTCCGCTATCAGCGGCTAAGAGGAGATCCCAGTGCTGTTTCTGTACTATGATGTACTCTGAATCCTGACTGAAACTCTTCAAACAGATTATTTCTATGTAAGTGATCATAAAGTTGAGCTGCAACAATTTTTTCAAGAACTTTCAAAAAAGGGAGATTGAATATAGGTTTATAATTAGCCAACACTTCTGAATCAAGACTAGGTTTTTTAAGTAAAGGTTTAATTACAGCAATCTTAAAAGTCTGAGGTACCTTGTTAACAGGTATCCTGTTAACAAAGACAGATTGATCAAATCCAATATGGAAGTGTCAATTAAGGGGAAAACCTCCTTGAACAGTCTGGTTGGGATTGGGTCTAAAATACAAGTTGATGGTTTAGAAGAGACTATTGCTGTTGGTTAGCTCAGAGAGATCAACTGGGCAGAAACAGTCTAAATACAAATCAGGTTCTACAGATACTTCTAAAGCTGCTGCACTTGATGATACATCAGTCATAATAGTGGGAAGGATTCCATTAATCTTGTCTCTGATATAATCAATTTTATTGATAAAGAATCTCATGAAATAATTACTGCTGAGAGTTAAAGGAATACATGGCTCAACAGAGCTCAGACTCTTTGTCAGCCTGGCAACAGTGCTGAAAAGAAACCTGGGATTATTCTTATTCTCTTCTACCAATTATGAATAATAAGCAGTACTAGCTTTATGAAGGTCTTTCTTATACGTTATTAAGCTGTCTTTCCAGACTAATTGAGACTCTTCTAAATTAGAGGAAGGTCTCTCCAGCTTTCTTGCAGTCTGCTTTAACGCACGCAGCTGTGAATTATACCAAGAAGCCAACCTCTTCTGACTGATGACCTTCCTTTTCAGAGGGGCAACATTGTCCAGTGCTGTACGCATTACAACTATAGTGCTGTCAACAAGAGAGTCAAGTTCTACTGGAGTAAAATTTAGGTAGCCGTCCTCTGTCATATCTGCACATGGCAGTGAAGAAAAGGATGATGAAATCAACTCTTTAAAACTGGTTACAGCATTCTCTGATAGACACCTTCTATATGTAAAATTCTTCTGAGAAGAAGTCAAGTAATGTAAATTCAAAAGTTGAAAAAGTCAAAAGACAGAATTTTGAGGGAACACTGTTAACTGTTCACTCTCAATGCCATAAGTAAGCACAAGGTCAAGGGTATGATTAAGGCAGTGAGTAGGTCTGTGAACGACTTTGAGTCTAATATAGAATTAAAGTTAATATTTAGGCTGTCATTTTCAACATCTACATGAATACATGAATACATCTACATGAAACTCAGCACTAACTGGGATAAAAACTCTTAGAATTCAGACAGAAACTCAGAATAAGGGCCAGGTGGACGATGCACAACAACAAACACAAGAGGTTTTTGTGATTTCCACTTTGGGTGGGAAAAACTGAGAATCAGAGATTCAAAAGAGCTAAAACTAATCTTGGGTCTCGGACTGATTATTAACCCTGATCTGAAGATAGCTGCCACTCCTCCTCCTCTGCCTGTGGTCCGAGGAACATGAACATTTAAATAGTCCTCCTGATACAACCAGGTTTCTGTAAGACAAAATATATCAATATGATGACCACAAATCAAATCATTCATTAACAGAGACTTTGAAAGGAGAGATCTAATATTCAGCAAACCACATTTATTAGTTTGATGTTTTTGTTCAGTTAAAGTTTTTGTTTTAAATTTTGTTTGCACAAGAGGATTTGCTCCTTTTGTGTTTTTTGATTGGGGGGGGGGTATAGAGCTACCAATTACCAGGGTTTTGTCCTCAGTGGGTATGTCGCTGAGTGGGGGAAAATCTATTTGAAACGTGGACAGATTGATGGTGAATCTTGACTTTAGGACTATGATTCCTTTTCCTGACAGACACCCAGCCATTTTGAGGTCCCGGCTGCTTGGGATCTGCTAGGGAACGACTAATACAGCTTGCTAGGCTAGTTGACTCAGCACTGGCTAAAGGGGCTTGGCTCGCTATCGGGTGGTTTTCAACAGTGCAGAGCCCAGCTTCCAATTCAGATAACCTCTCCTCCAAAACTACAAGAATACAAATTTTTTTACATGTACCATCATCGCTAAAGGAGGAAGAGGAGTAACTAAACATCTGACACACAGAGCAGGTGAAAGCAGGAGATGGAGGAAGAGACCTGGTAGCCATGCTAAGCTAGAGAACCCAACACACCGCTAAAAAGTGAAAAATAAAGACTAAAGATCTGTAAGAGTGAGCGTTAGAATATAACATGTATGTGATAGCGTTAACTCTGCAAGAGGTGTCAATTATAGGGAGAAATAAGGTGATTATTCGTAGTTCAAGATGAGCAAGAAATGTCACATTACACACACAAGGCAGCAGGAAGTGATGCAATACATCTTACCGCAAAGCAAAAAGCCACAAAGTCAATCAAGGGTTGGAACAGATATTACATAATATACTCTTGCAAACGGAGATGGATGCCCAGTATTTCTTGGATTGTATGTGGCCAAGCTCAGCCTCTTCAAATTTGTAAGTTAATTTGTAGTAAATAAATCTTTCAGTACACACATGTAATGACGCGCTATGTTTTTACATTCATGTTTTTATACTAAAACTGTACCAAACTGTTGGATTAAAAGAATATATCATGTTTAGTATGATTACTGTCAATAGGTTTTTGGCTTAATTACAACAGCTAGAAGTGGAAGTCAAATTCCCATCACTAACTTCAACCCAACCAAGAGGTAACAAAACAATTTTAGTGAAGTGTTGTTATGTTACTGACAGAGGACTTTGAGGCTTGTTAAAGGAAACACTTTAGTTAGTTTCATTCTTGTCTAGTCAAGGAGCATTAGTTTAGAGAATGCTATATTTGCATATAACTATATTGTATATTTGAAAGGATGAACAAACAACTAATTTGAGTATTTTGATTAGAGTGCTTGAGAATAAAGACTCAAACTAATTGAATCAAGTATTCATTGCATGTAAAAAAAATTCCCATTTTTTCTGGAAATAGGGTCCCTAAATAGAATTATTTAGGATTTCATTCTGTGTATAGCTGTCTATAAAGCCTTAAAAAAACTGCTTGCATTAAATTGTATGTTTAGTATACTTGGTATAAATACTAAACATTCAGTAATACAGGCACTAAACACTAAAACATGTAGAACTACAGCACAGTGTCTGTATGGTTCAGTTTATTTGCTGTATGGACGGAAGTAGGCATTTCACTATTACTCAAGCTATATTTACTCGTAAGAAGTAGTCCCCCAGCAGTAAGTGTTTTGTTTAAGTTCCCATCAGTTCAACTGTGTTGCTCTCGTGTCAGTTAAATTTAACATGAGGTTATTTTTACATTGATCTTCTAAATAATCTTAACACAGCCTAACTGACATCTCCCCCACAGCAGGACACACTGAGATGTCCTCTGCCTCCCCTCCTGTCGTCTGCCTCCAGCAGTTAGGTGAAGAAGTAGCTGGAGAGACTGAGCCAGAACAAGGCTGCAAGTCCAGATGGTGTCAGCCCCATGGTCCTAAAGGCCTGTGCAAAACAGCTATGTAGGATAATACAGCACCTCTTCAACCTTATCCTGACCAAGGAGAAAGTTCCAGTGCTATCAAAGACATCTTTGACGTCCTCTGATATCATCTCCCTAAAAAAAATCCCCCATTACTGACTATAAACCAGTTGCCCTAACATCCGATATCATCAAAGTCCTGGGGTTGGGGTTCAAGATGCCACTGTCTATATTTTTCAGTGAACTCACGCTTATCAGGCAGCATTGTGAGGATTGTGTTTTTTCGGATGCTTTTTACACAATTCAGCTTACCTACACTGCTGTGTGAGAAGTTCCAAAAACTACAGCCGGATATCTCTACAATCACCTGGAATACCAACTACCTACAAAAAAAGACCATAGTTTGTGACACTGAAGACTTGTGTTGGCTAGCTGAAATAGAGCACCACATGGCATTATACTCCCACCATAAAACTAATGATGATCCCTTTTCAAAAAGAAGACTAACATCTTAACGTTACGAACCAACTCTACATATTGCATTGTTGCATTGAACTGCATGCTTTTGCATTTACATTTAAGTAAGAAACTTGGCCTTGTACTTTACTGATGATCTTTGTGCATCTTGGTGGCAGGGAGGAAACTGCTGTGATCAAGCTCTTCTCCAGGCACAGTCTGTTTGTTTGCTTTCTTTAGATTGGTCATTGTAGAGAAGGAGGCGTCACATAAATACGAGGAGGAAAAGGGTAGTAGCTGCTACAAAGCTTTCTGTCCCAGGTCAAGGTGCTCCTCCTTCACATACACCCAAACTGTGTGAGTGTGGATGTGGAAAACTTAATCTGGAGGCCACGGTCAGATGACACGTCCAACAGTTTTTACTGAGAAGTGAGGTAGCTTGATTCTGTTTAATTTGGGAGCAATCCAATCCAGATGTTCAGAATTCTCCTCTATATCAGGAAAGTAGTAATCAAAGTCTTGAATCAAAAAGGTCAAATGTCCCACTATGACCAACTTGACTGGAGCCCTGTCCACATCCTTACTTGAGAGAAAATCATCCACCTGAGGAGACCAGGTAATATCCTCCTATGCACAATCACTTCACCACAGCTCTGCTTTCTCCAGGATGCCACTCACCTTGTTGAAATGCTGGTGCCCTTGCCCTGTAGAGCCATATTCAGATCATTCAATTTGCTGAATGGATCTGCCAGATAGCACAGCTTTGTCAGCCAGTTTGTGTCCTCCAACAAGGTGGCAGCCAGTTGAGTATCCTCTCTCAAGAGAGCCAGCACACTTCTGTGTGCAGCAGTAGTTGTGTTCAACTCCCATATTCATAGAGGCGGCAAAAAAGGTGTGCATTAAATGTCGTTGACGTTATGAAGTTGATCACTTTGAAGCAGTCATTTAAAATGTCATGGACTCAAGGCTCATTTTCTTGGATGCCAGTGCCTCCATGTGTATGACATAACACTAAAATAAATGAGTCCATTTCACTTCTGAGTTTTTTTAATGCGTGTCATGAGTCTTCTGGCGCTAGCTGTCATTGATGCGGCTGCGTCCATGCAGATGCTGCCGCAGGATTTCCAGCTCAGGCCATTTTCATAGAAGAAGGCGTTGAAAACATAAAAAATGTCCTCTCCTATCGTTTTCCTCTCCAAAGTTTTGCAAATGTTGTCAGTATCGACATATTTCACAAAAGGAACAAGTTCCCAACAAGTTTCCCCATACATCTGTGGATTCCTCCAGCTGGAGTGAAAAAAAGAGTCGCTGCAGAGTAATTTGACAACGGCACAGTCTTTAGTTTCTCAACTGCATTTGAGTCCAACATGGTCTCAGCCAGCACAACAAGTAAGGAAGGAGCAGATCTTCAGCTACAGCAAATTATTTTTTAGCTTTTGCTACAATTAAAGACACTGCTTATAAGGTCTCCAGGGCTTTGGGAGTGGCTGCATCGTGTCTTGAATTCAGAAAGTTTTCTCTTAAAAAGTCAGATGGCTTACCAACATGACATGGCATGTTTTGTCTTGCGATGCCATTGAAGATGGGCTGGTGTCATGCTACTGTTGGCTAATTTCTCCCTACAGAAAAAACACAATGCCTTGTGTGAGTTGTAACTGGTGGACTTAAATCCCAGTAAAACAAATTCTACTGTACTCTGATGTACTGATCTTACATCTACTAATGTAATTTTGGCTGGCTTTGGTTTTGCCTTCATTGGCATTTACCCCTCCTTGTTTTCAGCAGTATTGCTGCTATGCTTCAACCATTACTCTATTGTTTTAGTTTTCAAGACAGCAGTAATTGACAGGTGATACAATGTGACACATGCCCAGATGGGTCAAACCACGGGAAAGACTCCATTTATTTTAGGATGATGAAATTGATTACAAACTTACTGTCATATCTTAAACTATTACTAATTAACTATTTTCAAAGGATTTCTACATGGATGATATTTCTTAAAGTGTTTTGTTTTTTTCAAGTTTTTAAGTACCCCCCGGAGTGCTTTCACATACCCTAGGGGTGCACATACTCCCATTTGAGAACCACTGTTATTAACAACACAGTTATTAAACAACGCAGCACGTTCAGTCACAGGCTTTTTCAACTTTACTGCAATAAAGAACATGGTAGTAATTTATGCCCACAGCAATAGCCCTACAAAATGACTGATGACTATTGACGATTATGTAAATTTACACTGTAACAATTTAATTTCTCAGTTTGGGATTAGTGTCATTCAATTTTATTCTATTTAAAAGTCATTTTAGCAAGTGGAAGTAAATCTATGATTTGTGACAATTTTTGAGCATTCAATTCTACTTTTTATTCTAGAAAATAAATTACATTATAGATTTTTCAAAGCAGACTAAATTATACATCTTAATATCTGTTTCAAGAGGATCTTAAATACCTGTTTGCCATTTGCCTAAGGATTGTCTAAAGCTGCTTGAACAACCACTTTGGCTTTTAACTCTATTAAGAACTTGATTTTGCGCAGAAAATGACAAAAATTTGTATATAAAATGTCACCTCAAAAAAAGCAGGTCAAGACACTTACAATTTGACAAACCAAAGGGAAGTTGATCTGATTGATGCCTCCAGCAAAAACTCCAAACGTCAGTCCTGTATGAAAGAGGAAGTTGAGGAGGGTGTGCCAGCCATTTCTGCTAATCCGGATCACACTGAAAACAATGAACAAAGTCAGAATAATAAAGATGGACAGCACCATATTTAAGTTTCATTCACTGCTGGTTCAACAACAAAAAAGCAGATGTTTTTTCACATGGCTGCACAAAATACAACGCTTATAATTACCTACATTAATAAAATCTTAAAGATGTCATAGTTCCATACTCCCAAAGGAGTACTTCGCTCTCAGACTACACGCTTACCTATGGTTCCTACGGTTTAAAAAAGTGGAATGGAAAAACGTCTTCAGCATATAGTCCCCTCTGAAATCAGCTCAATGTAGGGTTTGAGATGAGAAGCTCCACTTTTATTTTACTAATAAGGCTTATATATATATATATATATATATATATGTATACACAGCGCAGAGTAACATTGTGATTACACAATGGAGTGTGTGCAGTCAGAGTATTTTTTAAGCTCCGCAGTAACAAAGTTTTCCTAACTTTGTCATTTCTGCCCAAAGCAACAGATCTCTGCAACTGTTGTTAATAATGTGGTTATTACTTGTTTATTTATATTACAACAGTATGTTTTCCCTTTAGGGATTTATAAAGTATGATTCAGTTTCAACCAGCAAGGAATCAACCTGTTAACTTTTTAGCTATCGATAACAATAATCTTAACAGTTAAGAAACAAGGTGTTTACATGACACCACAGATACAATGTGTCAGGAACCTGTGATGTGTTTTATTCTGAAGTCTTTTGGTCTCGTCATTTCCTGTTTTATTTTGAAATATTAACTTCCCCTCTCGTTTCAGGTACCTTGCCCTTCCTCTTGTGTCAGATGTCTAATTGTCTTCCCTGATTCCAAAGTGTTTCCACCTGTTCCCCATGCTCCCTCATGTGTTCAAATAGTCTGCGTTTCCCTCTGTCCTCTGCCAGTGTGTCGCAACTTTTCAGTTCTTCACCCTCGCGCCTTGAATCCCTCGTAAACTGCCAAGCCTTGAATCCTAGTGCCTGTGGTCGAGTCACCCTCCTGCAGAGCCTTTTTGTTTGTAAAACTTTTTGCCATAGCTTTAGTTCTAGCTGACATAGTTTTTCATAGCCTGATTTTCGTCCCTCCGTTTTTGGAGAGATTTTCTGTTGCGCGTTCTGTTGCGCGTTGATTTAATAACTTCTTTGTTTATGTCTGCCTCACCAGGAGAGCGAGAGTTAATTTGTAATCTTTAATAGCCTTTCTGTTTTCCTCCTAGAGTGGAGAGAGCTTTGTTTAGTAATTTTCATAGCCGCACTCTCCTCGAATATAGTTATCGAGGAGAGCGCATCAGGAGTTTAACAGCCTGTTGGTTTGCTCTGTTCAGGTAAATCTCCTGTGTCACAATTAATAAACACCTTGTTCTGAAATCTCCCTGCATCTGTGTCCTGTGATCCTCTGGGCCTTGTCACAATGTTTGTAAAGGGCAACAGATGAGGTGTGAACATTTCCTGAAGGGGCTCTGGAAGTAAAAGGTGAGTGACATTAGTACTGAATATCATAAAAATGTGTTATTTTGATTGACTTAATATGACTTGCACATTCACACAGATTTCTGTGCAATGCTGTGAAAGCAGTGCTTAAGCTAGTTGGTTTGTCAGAGCCAAGCCCCTAAACAGATATTTAAATGCAGTTAACTGTACTAACCTGTTACAGGTTAGAAATTTAAATTACTGTCACAGCCACTGCTGTGACACCTGGTCCTTGACTCACCTGTGTTCCATCTTCCCATGATTGCCCCATTAGCTTAAATACCTGGTCTACTCTGCCATTCTTCGCTAGTGTGTTAATGTTTCTATTACGCATGTTTGGTTAATAACCCTGGACCTTGACTTTTAGTGTTTCTGTGGATTATTTTCAGTTCTTGGAATACCACAGTTTTTGTTCCGATCCAGCTGGCCGACTTCTCTGCTCACCAGGCCAGGTTTCTCTCTGAAAGAGTTTTCTCCACAAATAAACTTTGTTTGAATTAAAAGTTTTCCTCTCCTGACTCTGGGGTCGGTAATTACAGTCAGTAATTACAGTCTATAGCCAAGAGCGGAAGGTGACTATGGATCCAATCCAGTAAAAAGGGGGATTGAGGTCCCACACATTCCAAATGCCATCTCTGCAGTGTCCACTTCCTGAAAATGCAAAACTTGATACTGTGACATAGAAAGGATAATTATATGCAACAAAATATTTAACCAATGTCAAAAATCAAGAACAATCTCTCTTAGAAATGGTAAGCTTACATGTTCCCCAACATTGAAACATTGAACTATGAAATTGTGTTTTACAAAGAGTTATTCAATTATTGAGTCAACGACAATTTTTAAACAATGAATATGTTGAGGAAACAATGAGGAAGTTTATTACAGCATGAGGAATGAAAAAATAAAGTGTTGCAGCAGGGATGACCAGTGCTTATTGTTTGTTGTTGTATCTCTTTCTGGCAAAATAAAGTATCCTGAATTTCTATTTTCTCATTAACATGTGCAATATAAATAAAAATAATTGAAGTAATTTTACAACTAGATTCTTATGCTCACCTATGTTCAAGAGCTAGGGTAGTGAAAGAGGAAAAAACACATTACAAGTGATCAAAATGAGCTTCCTCTGTAGAGGTCATTAAAGCTCAATCCCAATTTCTCTCCTTTGCCCTATCGTTGGTGCAAGAACGTCACAGTGATCCAGCAGCATTGTTCTCCTGACCTGGAATCCTTCATCATAAACTGTAAGCCTTTCTAGTCACCCTGTGAGTTTGCTTCATTCATTCTTGTCTTTCACACAGTAGCAAGATGCCCCTTTTCTTTTTGGGATCAGGCAGTAGTTATCTAGCAAACCAAACAGCTACATGAACATTACTTCTTGGTCTCTAAAAGGGGGACCTTACCCATGTTAAACAAAGATGTAGTGTTAAGTGGTAGGGTGAAGTGAAATAATTGTGATTGGGCAAAGGCTGATGTAACTTTTGATACCCTGTTCGCAAGAGAAATTCACTACACCAAAATTAGATTCACTTGTCGTGTTTACGTAGAATGCTAATGGTAAAAAGATTGTCCTGAACTGGAAAAAAGTTTGGAAAAGTAGTTTGAAGCAAAAAAATTATCTTTCTCTCACCTGTGGTGAACAATATAAGTCATGATGGAGATGAGCAGACAGAGGAGCATGACTGCAGTGCAGGCATACACCACTGGATGTAGGTAATCCCCAGGGTATGGAGGGAAGAACAGTACTCTCTTTAGATCCTGTAAAATTAGGGAAACTTACAGTTGTCATTTTGACCAAAAATAACTGCTTTAAATTATTGTTTTTTTTCATGGTGCAAGCAGGACAAAAAGAAGACAATAACTATCAACTTAAGTATTACATTTCTAGGAATAAAGTATTGAAGCGAATTGTAACCATAATTCAAATTAAAATGCATTTGCAGAAATGCTTTTTCACATTTTTCAAGAATGTGGCCACATTATTTGACTCATAAATGAAATTAGTAATCAATCATCCTATTTGCATTTTAATTTTCATCTTCAAGAGTGCTCAATCTTTCACTTAATTAAAATTAAAAAGAAATAGACATTTGAGATTTAATTTTCAAAATATGCCCCAGCAAATAGATACCAAAATTCAATTTGAAATGTAAAATTTGAAAATTAAAATGCATTTGCAGAAATGCTTTTTCATTTTAAGAATGTGGCTGCATTATTGGACTCATAAATAAAATTAGTAATCAATCATTCCATTTCCATTTTCTTCTTCAAGACTGCACATTATTGCTTTTTCGTTTTCATGGTCTGCCCGCAAAGTCCTGCCCATGATTCGAATACGAAAAAGCAATCTGAGCGGCGCAGCAGAGTGACGTCAGCTCTTCTTCACCTTCCTGCTGACCGAGTTACCCATCTTGTTCAGTAGGGGGCGGTGTGCACATCTGCATTGCATTACATTGCAAATGTGGCGGAAAATTGATTGAATTGCCGGGTCTTAAGAAGACGCATCACAGATCATGGCGCTCCCTCAAATTGTGCAAACACTGTTAGAATTAGCTGAGCTGGTAGAATCTAATAATGTATCTGGGTCTGATGCCCGTGGCCGAGTAGAACAAGTCAGAGAGCTTGGCTGCATACTCACAGATTTACACATTAATGAGGTTGCCATAGTAAACCTCTGTTCAGTCCTGGAATGGCTGGATGCTGTGGAGCCTCAAATGGGACGAGGACGACCAACCATCACATCTGTTCGAGTCTATTGAAAGCTATTTATTAAATGGTTTAAAAATAAAGGAAATAGCGGAGCTGTTCGGCGTAGGCCATCAGACAATCAGTCGGGGGATGCAAAGCAACGGATTGATGTAGCAGACTCCTTATTACTATTATTTGTAAAGGGACCGTGTTCTTTGTGCCAAAGTAATAACCTGATCATTGTTGATGTGACTGTCACTAAAAATAACTTTTATAACATAGATTAGCGGCTCCCAAACTAAACGATCAGCGGCACTCCCTTCTATGTCCCAATCGGGTTGACGCACCCTCAATCCCCCAGACATTAAGAAACCGGGCGGGCGGTTACGTCCGCTCTTCATTCATGGAACGGGGGTTTACGTCCACTGCTATGTCTGACCTCACGTATCCCTGACGTAGATCACTATAAACAACTTACTGTGATGTCATAAGGGATACAGTATAGTGAGCCATGATTATTAGAATAATTAATTTTTTTTCTATTTCCTCATTTGTGAAAAGTGACAATAACACACATGATAATAAGGGGGCAAGAGAAAATGATTTTACAAAATACTGACAAAAGAAAAGAAAAACAAACAAAAATGCAAATAACAGAAATAATCATGATAATAACAAATATGAATACTACTTAAACCAAATCTCTTTGGTTCAAGTAAATTATTGAAAGTGACAATAAAAGCAATAATTATCTAAATTATATTATTATCATTAATAAATATGAGAACATTAAAAGAAACACCCATACATAAGCTTCTACAAATGCTGTATTTCTGCTAACACTGCTACTATGTAGTAGTAATGGCAACCATCCATCATGCTTGCCCTACATTTATGGATTTGTGTGTGTGTGTTTATGTGGGTGTACTTGCATATTTTATTTATTTGATTATTCATTTTTACTTATATTATTTACTTGTATAAATTTAATGTATTGAAAGGTTCTTATGGTGTTTGTGTAAAGATTGAAATTGTCAATTATGCTTCAAGGGGTTTTGGGCTAATTGTAGTTATAATAATAATGTTAGTGATGATTTAAGTGATAATGATATTATTCCATTAATGTTTTTGGTGTTTTGGGTATTCTGATGGTACATGCATTGAAAATGGAGATCCGACTCACAGAGGAATAATCCCAGTAGGTCGAGGTTCAGAGACTGAGGTCTTCTCCATGATGGTTGTGGTTTGGTAATTCTAAGTAGTTAACCCGTGGTACCTCTAACATACACAATGCTAATGATATAATAAATGGGACTACGATTACTTAACGTGGTTACAGTCATAATCCTAGTCTACTAACTAGCTATTAATAAAAGTTAAATGAAAGGTGAGTAACTAAACAGGGGAAAATGATGAAAAGGGGAGGTGATGAAGGATGATTACTATTAGGTTTGTTCTTAATTCATTTGGGTTGGCATAGAGTTTAGTAATCACTCACCAGTTCATGGACCATGGGGATTTGGCTAACCCTACTTTCTCCCAAATCTGTCTCCTCCTCAAGATTTACCAGATCATTGGTGTTTTGCGTCTGATCCAGCTTCTTACGTGTTCCTAGGGCACGCCGTCCACTTGTAAATTTGGCCCTGGGGAGTTTAGCGCGCCGGAAATAGAGGTAAGCTATCCCAAAAGTAAGGAGGTAGCCTTGGGCAACCATGGCTGCGATTACGGTATCTGGGCCTGACCATGCATCGGACAAAGTCTTAAGGGGGCGGTTTGTTGTGTGAGACTATTTTTTCAACACGTTCTCCACTGGGCTTACGTCGATGGTTTTAACACCTTCGTATTGGAGTTGAGTGACCGTGTTCGCATCACGTTCCAGAGATCGTTTAGAGTAGAAATCAGACATTTCAATTTCGCCATGATATTGATCAGTGTTAAGGTGATAGAGAGCCAGGTCCCCTATGTGAAGAATTGCGCCTTCAGGGACTGTGACCCACATTATGTGGTTCGGTAGTTCGATTCTTGTGGACGTATCGTGCTGATCGTAGCTAACGGTAGCTACTTTCGCTGGAGTGTTAACCAACCAGCGATTTCCCCACAATCTCCACTTGCGTGGTGGTAACTTGATATTTTGGTGGGAGAGTGGTTGGACACTGGAAATCTTGTGAGAAGTTGGAGTCCACAAAGGTCCCCGGTATCATCTCTCACAAATGGTTTACTGGGGCAGAGATAATGAATGTCCCTTGTAAGAGTACACATTCGCAAATTGGGCGCAAGGTATAGGTTGGGAGAACTATCGTGATATGCTACCACCGTTGGTGTGTGCACTTTAACGTGGGTTTCACCTTGCCAGATTCCAACATTAACCACGTCTTTTAGCTGGTAGATGTTGTTGGTGGTAATTATGGGCAGGTTGATGATGAAGGCCCTTTCACGGGCTTCTGTATCAACATAGATTGGAACCGCATTGCCCAGTGTATAAGCTAGATGGGCTTGTAAGGGGTTGGCGAGTTCTGTACTGTACTAAAGCTAGTGATACTAAGTAGGGAGGAATTCTGCCCATGGCTAAATTATCTACAGAAGAACTAACATCTCTTGTCAGATCAGACATGAGCATAGTCACCAGTAGTGTGTGAGCATAGTCAACCTTTAAGACCGACAACGGTGTATCTTCTGCTGCGACCGTTTTCAGAGTTTCACTGTGGGAGTTCAACACCAAGACTGTGCCTCCCACAGTTTTGGCTACTGTTCCTAACTGTCCTCGCTGCCTATCTAATTGCTGTTGGATACCAGGAATTTCACTCTGCAACTCATTGATGTGACGCTTGATTGCAGCAACATTGACGACAGACACCCCCAAACTGAAAAGGGAGCCAATGGCAGACGCTGGTGCCAGGATCCCCCAATAAATCGCTTCTCTCTGTTATTAGCACCACTCAGCTCTGCCCAAGTGAAGGTGAACTTATGTAGCTGTTTTAATATGTGGGTGATATCCACCTCAGCATGGGTTATGATTTCTCTTTTCCAGCAAGTGCCGGCCCAAGAAGTCAGTCTGGCAGTGGTGGGAGCATTTCTTCCGCACACTACTTCAGGACTGAACCAGACAAACACCTTCTGAGTATGCAGCCAGCAGTCGGTGATCAGAATACCGGGTTGTTTCTTCTGAACAATTCCAGAATCTGGTCCAGGTTCAATCATCTCAGTCCAACTTGGAATAGTTGCCAGCCCCATCGTCACAAGCATGAGCCAGAGTGTCATCATCCTAATGGAAGACAGGCACATAGTGATGTAAATTAGGGATGATTTCACGTTGCATTTTGGTTGGACTAAGGTTAACGTTGACTAGTTCAACCCCACTTGTAGTTAGTGTCTTAGTGACATTTGTTAGGCTGAGAGGTGGATCAGGAAGATGGACTTCATTTTAGCTGATTGTAGTACCGCCTATTCTGATTTAAATATTTTGACTAATAGCGTTTATTAGGAGGAAGCTCGATGAAGGTTTAGTTAAGAAGACTTTTACTCTCGCCATTTATGGGTTTGATAAGACCTGATTGTCCCCAGTGGGTCCCCTGGGGCTTTCGTGTGGTCTAATTTGGTCTGGTGAAAGTGTAATACCAGACCTTTTACCCCACTTGGAGTTCATCATGTGAGGCTTTTTGATCGCAGTAGGCTTTCCTTCCCTCGACAGATTTTTCCAGGCGTTTCTGAGCGAAAGCAAAGGTTGCCTGTAGGTGTTTACTTGGGTCTTTCATGTACAGGTGGGTTGTGTATGCTGTTGCCACACTGGCTTCATCTGGTTGGTAGAGCAGATGCAGTGGCATTGTCATTTGCCTGCCTGTCATTATTTCGAAAAGGGAAATTCCCGTGGCTACATGTGGCGTTGCTCTAATGGCCATTAAGACCAGCTGTAATTTTACATCCCAATCTTGTTGGTTGGATGCCACATATTTCTTAAGGATGTTCACCAGGGTTCGGTTGGCTCGCTCAACTTGACCTGAGACTTGCGGGTGGCGACTGATGTGGAAGTTTGCTTTCACACCCAGAGCTTGCCACAGTTGCCGCATGACTTCTGCTGTGAAGTGTGTCCCTCGGTCTCAGTTGATGCGACTTGGAAGGCCGAACCTTGAGAAAACATGGTTCATGAGCAGGTAGGCAGTAGTTTCAGCTGTGTCGTTTGCAGCTGGTAGGCATCCTACCCATTTGGTGAATGCACGTCACAGTGAGGAAGTATTTGTTGCATCGGGTTGATTTGGTGAGTGGTCCCAGAAAATCAATTTGGAGGTGTGACCATGGAAACGAGATGCAAAGGAGCCCGGTGTATTGGGTTTGTTGGCTGAAACTGACAGCATACAAGACATCCTTTGATGTAGTCGGCTACATCCTTTTTCATCTGTGGCCAGTATGCCACGTGTTTTAAAGCATTGTATTTTGCTTTGACACCTTTGTGTCCGTCAGTGGGAAGGTCGTGGGCATGCACAAGCATCACCCCCCTATGGTTCTGAGGTACCACGAACGCTGGTGAAGAGAGGGCATCAGAAACATGAACCAAGACACCTTTGACCAACCGCAGATCTGAGCGAGTGGCAAAGAGATTTTTAAAGTTAGAAAATCAGAATCTGACTGTTTGTCAGAGTCATTGGATAGAAATAACACCATTTTGTGGATGGTGGGGTCAAGAGACTAGGCGGTTATAAGGTCAGTGTCGGTGAAACCGGATTCCACCGAGATGGAGTCATCGTTAGATGCTCAGTCTGGTGAGGTTTTGGATGCTTTAGATCGCATCACTACTCAGACGTTTGAGTGGGAAGGGTCAGCAGTGGCTTCTTGAGATTGAGGCACCAGATTGGTGCCGAGAGGACTCTTTTTGTCTTGAGAATAGCGGACTTCTAAGTCAAAGCTTTGCAGAACCACCAACCACGAGGCTACACGGGCATTTGTAACCACCCCATCCCTAATGCGTTGGCTGTTAAGGAATGTGGTGAGTTGGTGGCGAGTTTCCATGATGACCTTTTGGCTTCCAAGATAGTTGGAGAAATGTTTTACTGCCCGCACTGTGGCCAGTAGAGCTTTTTCACAGTCGGAGTATTTCAGTACTTCCTTTTGTAATTAACCAAAGCTGCCAGCAGATGACCCTAAGGCTCGTCCTTGTCTTCCTGGTAGGCAGGGTCGAGAGGGAAGGAGAGAGAAGGTGTTAGCGTCACGAGTGACAAAATTTAGCATCGTCCACTGATAGTGGCTCACCGCTCAGGTGGGTTTCCAACAGCCAAACTCAGAAGGTTAAGGGTGGATAAGGAAGAGGCCTTCAGGAGTGGTGACAAAGACAGAGTCACATAGGCGATGTCCAAGTTTAGCAAAGCGGTGAAAGAAGTCTAAAACCCCCCACTCCATAAAGGACCAATGCCTAGCCAACAACCTGGACGAGTTATACTGTCGCTTCAATAGACCTGAAGATGCCCTGAAAGCATCCCCCACAACGCTTCACTCAGTGGGTCTACATGATGAGATTAACTCAATTATAGCTATAGTTGGGTTATGCTCCTTATCTGAGCAAGGCTAATTATCCTTGGATATATGGTGGTGAATTAATCGAATCACTGGCAAAAAGCATGCCATACCGCAGTACGATAGGTAGCGCTGTACCCATTTCAACTATCGCTATCCGGTTGACGTCTTCACCACCACCAACAACAACAAAACTAAGGCATTCGAGAAACGAACGAAGAAAAAGATGAAGCTACGTCCCTCTACATTTAGTTTCTAATGAGCATGGTTCAAAAGTGATGCACAACGGCGCATTCTCCATCGCGTTGTTTATTTCTTTCCGATGGCGGTGACAATAACAGTAATATCGTCTCCTTCGACTTCCAGTTGACGATCGCGGAACAAAAATCTCGAGCATACGCAAAACGCTAGATCCGATCCACGGTCGTCTACATGCACGTTCAGTGTACATTTGGATAATTTGTGATCGCGAGTAACCCCATCCGATCTGTTTTTTTTGTCAGATTAAGGTGTCTACATGAACTCAATCTTATTGTAATTTAGCCATTAATCCGATCCCACCTCCTGGATCCCTGCAGTTTTCCTACAGAGCCAACAGGTCTGTATGCAGTAAACTGACAGTGGAGATGGTTGTGTCCTTGAGGAAGAACTCAGCCTCACCTACCCCTATCACCCTCCGTGACGCCACAATTGACACAGTGGAGTCTTTTCGCTTCCTGGGAACTATCATCTCCCAGGACCTCAAGTGGGACCTGAACATCAGCATCAAGAAAGCCCAGTACTTCCTGCGGCAGCTGAAGAAATTCAACCTGCCAAGGACATTGATGGTGCACTTCTACTCCTCCATCATTGAGTCCATCCTCACCTCTTCCATCACCGTCTGGTACGCTGCTGCCTTCACCAAGGACCAGGGCAGACTGCAGCATGTCATTCAGTCTGCAGAGAAGGTGATTGGCTGCAATCTTCCATTTCTCCCGGACCTATACACCTCGAGGACTCTGAGGTGTGCAAGGAAGATTGTGGCTGATCCCTTTGAGAACTCTTTGAGACACTCCTAGAATAAAACTCCTAGTTAAAAACATACTCTTGATTCAGAAGCGTTGGCTAATTATCAACCTATATCCAATCTCCCTTTTTCTAAAGTTCTTGAAAAAAACATTGCAGCTCAACATCTGTTTGAAGAGTTTCAGTCAGGATTCAGAGTGCATCATAGCACAGAAACAGCACTGGTGAAAGTTACCAATGATCTCCTCTTAGCCTCTGAGAGCGGACTTGTGTATGTGCTTGTCCTGTTGGGTCTCAGTGTTGCATTTGATACGATCTATCACAGCATTCTGTTACAGAGACTTCAACATGTTATTGCAATTAAAGGAACTGCATTAGGCTGGTTTAAGTCATATTTATCTGATAGATTCTACTTTGTTCTTGTAAATGAAGAAGCTTCCTTACACACCAGAGTAAGTCATGGAGTTCCTCAGGGTTCGTGGACCGATTCTTTTTACTTCATACATGCTTCCATTAGGTAACATTATTAGGCAGCATGGCATAAATTTGCTGATTGATGATGATACTCGGCTGTACTTATCTATGAAACCAGATGAAACCAATAGGTTGGTCAGACTTCAAGCATGTCTTAAAAGACATAAAGACCTGGATGACTCTAGATGGTATTTCCTTGGCTTCTAGTTCTACAGTGAGGAACCTTGGAGTTATTTTTTACCAGAATTTATCATTTGACTCGCATATAAAACTGGTTTCTAGGACTGCCTTCTTTCACCTTCGTAATATTGCCAAAATCAGGAACATCCTGTCTAAGGGTGATGCAGAGAAACTAGTCATGCATTTGTTACTTCAAGATTGGACTACTGTAATTATTTTTTATTGGGCTGTCCCACATATTCTCTGAAAAGCCTCCAGCTGATCCAAAATGCTGCAGCCAGAGTTCTGATGAGAACTAACAGTGGAGATCATGTTTCTCCAGTTTTAGCTTCTCTTCATTGGCTCCCTGTTAAATTCAGAATAGAATTTAAGATTCTTTTCCTCACATATTCATCTCTTACTGACCAAGCTCCATCATATCTTAAAGATCTGAGAACAGAGCACTTCACTCTGAAACTGCAGATTTACTTGTGGTTCCCAGAGTTTCTAAAAGTAGAATGGGAGGCAGGGCCTTCAGTTATCAGGCCCCTCTCTTGTGGAACCTCACTCTGCTCTCTTTTTTCTCATATGATTATGTACATTTGGCATTATTGTGGTTATTAACTTGCGCTTTCCTGTCTCAAAAGGTATCCTTTGAATGGTGTTAGTTGTCATCCCTTTTCTGTCTTCTCAAACTCCAACTGGTCAAGGTGGATGGCCACCCTTCCTGAGTCTGGTTTTCTGGTTTCTCTCCAGTCGCCTCATGTTTGCTCAGGACGAGATATAGGACTGAAGAAAAGTTTCGGTGCAATCTGTTGGTTACCTTAGCTGGGAAATTGTTTTTGAATTGGGACTGTATGTATGAATTAGACTAATTTTGAATTTACTTACAGTGCCTGTAGCATTCAGGCAGAACACCATATATCCCCCTTAATAAGCAAATCTTGTCTATCTGAACAATAGCTTTCACGTTTCAAATGAAAATATTTTCTTTCCTGCTCTAACTTGTAACATGACATGTATGACACAGTCTGTAAATTATTTTCATAAAGTGCTTAACTTGCATTATATTCTGACTTCCTTTACCTCATTTACACACAAAATGAATGTGTTACCATTTCAACTCCTGCATAAGGAACAAAGGATTAATCAGTCACATCTACATTTGTAGTCATTGAAATCAGAACATTATCAAGAGCATTTAGATGTTTCCAGACATTATTCAACACACAAAGACCTTAGTCCATTCAGGCACTCTTCTGAGCCTGGCTGGTCTGGCCTGTGTTGTGGATGTCTCTCGTGGTGACTCTGGTGGTGTATTCACAAAGTCCAAAGGAAATAGCTCAATGTCACCCTCCTGATTTCTGTTTCCTGAAGAGAAACAGGTGCGAGGTAAAATGCGTTCCAACATCTTCCATCTGACAGCAGGTAGGTATACTGTCCTCTTTTCTCCATTACTCTTAGTGGTTTGGAAAACTTACACTGGGTTTTAGGAAGAATGCCAGGTTTCTTCACCCGGACATATGACCCAACTCTGAAGAACATAGCTTTAGCTCCTCGCTTGTGGTCTGTGTAAGCCTTGCTTTTCTCCTGAGAGTTTCTCTCAGTCTGAGAGCAACCTCTCTTGATGACAGTGCCTTGTTTACTGGAAGTGCACGTCCGGCCACATTAGGTATGGTGCGCATGGGTCGACCATGCAACAATTCAGCTGGTGAACGCTGAGTTGTAGAGTGGGGTGTCGCACGATAGACATGTAGGAATTCCCTTGTAAACTCTTTCTATGGTTTTCTTTCCAGTGAGGCAGTCTGTAAACTATCCTTCAAGCTGTGATTAAAACATTCAATCTCTCCATTTGCCCTTGGATAGCAAACAGAAGACTTCCTGTGCACAATGCCTCTGTCACCGAGGAATTTTTCAAACTCCTGTGACACGAATTGAGAGCCATTGTCAGAAACCAGCTCCTTGGGGTTACCTTCTCTGCTGAAGACTGCAGATAAAAACGGAATAACAGTCCGTGAAGTGACATGTGGAACAAAGGTTAGCGCTGGCCACTTGCTATGATAGTCAATAAGTGTTATTGCAAAACAACAGTCGATAGGTGCCTTATCAAAGGGCCCTACCACATCAATAGCTTTTTCCCATGCTCACTCGGGATATGGCACAGGCACCAATATGCTTATCTGAGTCTCTGCTTTGTTCTCACAATTCCCTGGTGTGTGTCATGTGCCAAGGAGATCAGCTTTGGTTGGAGACTGTCCGGTCCCAAGAGTCTGTGTGTGCCACGCACCACTAAGTCATCTTGTAGAGCGAGTTTCTGCCGAAGTTTAAAAAAAGGCTGTCAGTTTGGCAACAAGCTTTTTGCTGACTTCGGCCATCTTGAAGTGAGCAGTTCACGTAGTTGATTTTGTACAGGACATGAAGCACAGGCACCTTTAAAGTCAGTTTGACTGATGACTGTAAGTGCAGACATAAGTGCCACCTCTGTGTCATCCTCCGAGCTAAGTTCTGGGCTTGGCAGTGGAAGTGGAGACAAGCAGTCCGCAGTTACATTCTCTCGATCTGGTTTGTACTGAATGTCATAGTTGACTGATAATAGCCGAGATGACCACCTGGCTATCCGTATACCTGCTCCTCCTTGGCCTTTTGAGGCAGGAAGTGTGGTGAGAGGGCTGTGGTCAGTACGTAATGTGAAATGTCTCCCCCACAAGTATATTCTCCACTTTTCTGTTGCCCACACACAGCCCAGGGACTCCTTTTCAACAGTGGAATACTTTCACTTTGCCTGGGTGAGTGTGCATGATGCAAAAGCAACAGTTTTTTCAGAACCATCTTGG
The DNA here is from genome assembly GCF_036924035.1 of Leuresthes tenuis. Taxonomy (NCBI): domain Eukaryota; kingdom Metazoa; phylum Chordata; class Actinopteri; order Atheriniformes; family Atherinopsidae; genus Leuresthes; species Leuresthes tenuis. The sequence continues at coordinate 31,029,857 of NW_027325374.1, read as the reverse complement.
TGTATCTGAGTGAGGACTGCTCCTAGTCCATAGTCAGACGCGTCCATCGTGACAACAGTGGGCAGTTCTGGGTTGTACAAAGAGAGTGCAGGGCTGTTCACTATAAGTCTTTTAACAGTCTCAAAACTCGTTTGAGCCTCAGAAGTCCATGTGAACGTCTCTGCTGCCTGCAAAAGTGCTCTCAGGGGCTCAACAACAGCAGCATAGTCTGGTATGACTTTGGAATAGCATGATGTGACCCCTAGAAATTACCTCAATTTGGGCAGGACTGTAGGTGGAGGCGCTTGTGAAACAGCAATCACTTGTGAGGCATTAGGCTGCAGTCCTTTACCCGACACTGTGTGCCCCAATAAAGACAGTTCTGTTTGTCTGAAGTTACATTTTGATTTATTCAGCTTCAGCCCCGAATCCTGTCTACGACGAAGCGGCTGCACCTGAGACAATGATGTCATCGAGGTAACACTGGAACCCCTGCAATCCTTTGAGGATAGTTAGCATCATCCGCTGGAAACAGCTGGGCGCTGATGCCAGTCCAAATAGCACCAGCTTGAAGCGAAACAAGCCATCATGGGTAATGAAGCTGCGGCTGTCCTCATGTAGCAGCATTTGATGATAAGCACTCTGGAGATCTAATGTGGAAAACAGTGTTGCTCCTCTCAACTCTGAACATTTCTTCCATATGAGGTAGTGGAAAGCCATCAACTACAACTGACTTGTTAGGTTCTCGTAGATCTACACAGAGTCTTGGTTCTGGTCTGTCTTTTCTTGTGATAACTACTATAGGTGAAATCCATTCAGACGGCACTATAACATCCTGCACTACGAGTTTCTTTAACTTCTTAGACACTGCTTCTCTAACTGAGAAAGGCTATCTACGCAGTTTCCGTTGTACTGGCTTGACATCTGGACGGACATTAATTCTATGAACAAATCCTTTAGCACATCCTAATTTGTCCCCTGTAATAATTGCTACAGAAACTTTTGCCTGGTTACCAGTAACTGCAGTGACTTGACCGTCTCTCACTTGCATCTGTAGTGAGTAGAATATGTCCCTTCCTAGTGGGGTCTGTGGTCTCTGAGGCCAGCTAACAAAAAGGGTGAGTTTTTCCACCTACTCATGAGAGCAGGGGCCATACTGGAGGGTTTTGGTGTTTTCTGTTTTGTAACTGGGCATGCTCTGTCTAAATTTGTGTTGCTTTAATAGAGGTATTGTGCTGTTTTTAAGTTATTGAAGTAGTATTTAACAGAACTGTGAGTTTCTGTTCTAAGGTTTACTGAGTAGTAGTAAAATGCAGAATTTAAGTTTCTGGGCGTGGCACACATGCACGCTGCAGTAAAGAAATAAAGAGTTGACTTTTTGAGCGTGGATGCACGCTATTGAGAGTTAAAGTCATAGGGACCTTGATCCTATGGGCATTTCATAGTGCTGCGTTGTAAAGGTCAAAATGCGCTAACCTGTTAAATTTAAGACAGTCTTCAAATTAACTGAAATGGGATCCAAGGGACTCTGTATTCGGCCAATGGAGCATTAGCAGCTTCGGTAAAAGAGTATTAGTTGAAGATTTTGTGAATAAAGGTGTGCGCACATATAAAAAGTTGTAGAAAAAAATAGGCAGGAAGCAATGCCAGCTGGGGTATATGTTTTTGTATATTGTCTGATTATTTGGTTTGAATGTGCTGTGTAAGTGTCCTGTTGAAATGTTACATGTTTGCGCAGCTTGACACGCTTCACTGTGGTTTGTTAACTGTGTGGTCTAAGTGTCCTGAAATGATATATGTGTGGAATGTGTGACATGCTTAATGGTTGTTTGTCAGTAGCTACCCTAACTTTTATATATATATTTATTTCATTCAATATAGTCAGAGTTTCATTCAATATATTCAAAGGTTCATTCCATATATTCAAGGTTCATTCAATATATTCAGAGTTTCATTCAATATATTCAGAGTTTCATTCCATATATTCAAGGTTCATTCCATATATTCAAGGTTCATTCAATATATTCAGAGTTTCATTCAATATATTCAAAGTTTCATTCCATATATTAAAGGTTCATTCAATATATTCAGAGTTTCATTCAATATATTCAAGTTTCATTCAATATATTCAAGGTTCATTCCATATATTCAGAGTTTCATTCCATATATTCAAGGTTCATTCAATATATTCAAAGTTTCATTCAATATATTCAAAGTTTCATTCAATATATTCAAGGTTCATTCAATATATTCAAAGTTTCATTCCATATATTCAAAGATTAATTTCCTGAACGGCATGCCATAATATATATATATATATATATATATATATATATATATATATATATATAAATAAATTAAAGACAGTCTTCAAATATATATAAACTAACACATATACAGGTGCCTTCACATGTCTCACGAAAATGAAATGGGTGTATGATTGTTGATGGCAGAGCAATAACTGCCAAACCTATGAGTTCTTGTGGTAAGCTTTCATTCAGTGTCTCCACGTGTATACGCTGTTTCGCAGATTTGACGACCACAAGCAACAAAGTGTGTTTGATATGATCTGACCATTTTATTATGGGAGGATCAGTATGTATGTTTTCTGATGTGACTGATAAACCCATTCATATCTTAAGCATAATCTGATAAGTGAGACAACGCTCTGGCACACCAAAAAAAAAAAAAAAAGTGTGTGTTTGTCCACAGTACACAATGTAGAAAAGAGGGAAAAAGGCATTTTGGCTGCACGGGTGCTGTGACTTACACACACATTTATAAGTTGAGAAAGGAAATGATTTTAGAGGAGGCACTGGAGTTTAGATCCCACATTTGTTGATAGAAATTCATTATTTTTGTTAATCGGCTTTTAAGTGAATACCAACAGAGAAAAGAAAAAGGTGAAAGGGCTTCATTGAACATTTAAAAAGAAGATTTATATTGTTAGAATAGCCAGAATTTATAGGAATGGTGGTGATTACTCTTATTTTTAATCTTATTTTCTAGAATGGAAATAACTGTACCTTGTCTGTTTCATAAATTTAAGGGGTTAAAAAGTTTTGTTCTTGTTTTTCTATGATTAACCGAATGTATATGAGAGTCCAAACAGACAGAAGGCTACGCCAGAGTGCTGGACCTTCCAAAAAGATAAAAGACAGACTAGTTCATACTAGTTCAGACTTGCCATATAAGGCCAGTGTGATTTATCCACAGGTTCTTTAAACACACGAACACTCACACAAACAGCAACCTTGGCAGTGCAGGCATCAACAATTATAGTGTTATTTCACCCATTAACACTTAAGGTACCTCATGCAGTGGCTGTGATATTGTTACTTAACAGAATATTTTACTGTCTCCTTCCAGACATTTCTCCTGCATAACTGTTCTTCTTTCACAGCCACACCTCGTTGAAGAGAGATGTGCTACACTTAATCCAGCCATGCTGCCTACCCCACGAGATGGAGATCCTCATGATTGCATGTCAGAAATAACTATCAGTGTTTTACCCAACCCTGATGGCACAAATACTACAGGATTTGCTGTAGTAACAGAAACTGAAGTATTCTTAAAACGACCACTACCAAAAAAAAATACTCTGTTCAAGCAGTCGAATTGGTAGCTTTAACTGAAGCTTGTAAATTAAAGAACAAAAGGGTTGTTAACGTTTACACTGACAGTATGATCTCTCAACTTACATGTGTTTGCAAAGTAATGCAAAAACAAAGGTATGTTGACATCCACAGGTAGATCTATAAACCATAAACACCTGATTTTAGCATTGTTAGATGTTATTCAATTACCAGCTAAAGTAGCTTTTTGTAAATGTGCTGCACATACTAAAAACACTGATCCTGTCTCAAATAGTAATAGAGAAGCAGAGGAAGAAGCAAAAATAGGAAAAAAAGAGGGGGAAGAACCTCACATAGAAATAAACCACCAAGTGTTATGTGATGTGCAAAAACAAACAGAAAGACAGATATGGCAGAATAAAAGTCCCATCTACATCACAGTTAGACTTGTATGAATGACCGGAAGGAAACCCGTACTTCCAAAGAGATTGTTTAAATATGGACCATGTCATGTACAATAATGAACAAGGTTTTTACAACATATGGTTTTACTAATTATTAAAAAATAAATAAATACATTTTCATCTAACAGGTCAAATGTGTGCAAAACACAGGGCAATCTAAGACCAAAACGAGGATAATTCTCTTAGCCAGTGTAGCCTTTTCAGCATATTTGTATGGATTTCATTATTGGGTAGATTTCATTTAACTAAATTAATGTTAAGGGAAACGAGTGATAACAGAGGTTTTTACCAAATGGGCTGAAGTATTTGCATGTGCATAATGAGATGCACTCTCAGTAGCAAAAGCACTGGTTAAAGACATTATCACACTGTAAACGAGTAAGGCCATGACCTTCAGAACAAGGGAAAGATTAGTTACCCATCACCGTTCTCTGAGGCATAAGTCTGACTACAAAGGGGAATTCTCTCAATAGGAGGGGTTTCATCTCAACCTCAGTGAAGAAAACAACGGCTAGCACGAGAACATAGAGTGTGGATAAAATAAGACAGGGAAAATGGACAGACCGTGGCATCCATTCAGATTACCAGAATTTTGTGGGTTAAGAGCTGTGTATTGTTAATCATTACTCTTAGTCCCAATTTTATGGTATGAAGTATGGATTAGCACAAATAATGATGATGCAGGACAGAGTACCACCACTGCTCCCTTGACACTGCAGGTGCCACTAGTTATAACCTTTATTTAAACTCAGAGATATATTGGGGAAACAACCTCAGTTTACTGCCCTCCAGATTTTTTGGGGATTTCAGTAAGCTCTGGGAATCAAATTTAGATAATGATCAGACTTGGCCTTTCTTATTGTTACTGCACATTGATTTCTAAGCTGCCTAAAAGCAAGCCAGTAACCCGGGTCCCTCGTACGCCTAGCTAGCATCCAAGATTTATTTATTTTTTAAGTAAAGAAGATAGTTCTGCCGAAAGCCAGAGACAAGAACTGCTCTGAGTTTTATATTTTTTTTTTTATTTATTTATTTATTTTAAAAGGGGCGTGTTTATCAACTATGGAATTAAAAGATTTACAAAAATCGTCAAGAGCTAGATCTTCATCTGGGTCATGAGTATAACTATTCAACAGATCAGTTAAAAAAAAGTCTGCTCATTGAGATGCTTCAGGTTCCGCCTGGATACCAAGCATGGACCTAATATTTTCATTTTTGCAGTTCTGATACAGGCTATTGAGCAGTGATCACTAACACCAAGTTCAAATGCTGCAGAGTCAGAGATTTTCTACCTTTGATTTGTTAAGATTAAGCCAATCAGGGACAACTTTGAAGGATCTCTTAAGTTTGGTCTTGTAGGATCAGTAATTACCTGAGAAAGATTGATATTTGTACACACCTCTTTTAAATTATCAGAGGCAGAGTTCAGCTAGTTTAAAGTAATATCACCACACAGAAACTGGGTTTAGGCCACCTACACCCAGAATAATATCAAGAAATATCAAACATCTATACATGTAGAGGAGTTATATTTGGAAATGTGCTCATTGCGTAGTTATGATCAGTTGAGTAATGCAAGTTGCACCATTCTGGGAAAAAGGTTCCGTTTCCAGCATCATGATGGGCACTCCTGATATAAAAGGTTTAGCTAACGCAATAGAATTGTTTTACTATTTTCATATGCATGTGCAATGAAGATTTGCTTGCTGCTGATAAATGTAAAGAAGAACAGCTTACACATAGATCCTCACATATAGGCTGCTGAATGCAACGACGACCTGCGTATCCAGTAAAGTTCAATGTCAATGTGTAATATTCAATTACATATTTCAATCTGCAAAACAGTGAAGTTAAAAAATGAATGAGTCCATAGTCTGAATGAGAAGACTACAGGAATAAATACTAGGACTGCTGACCTGTTGTTAACGATTTAAAACACTGTAGTAGTACTTAGGTCCCCAAATGCTACATTAACTTGTAAGCAACCCTATACAGCTATAGGATTCCTGTCACAGCCACAGCTGTGACACCTGGTTCGTAACTCACCTATGTTCCATCTTCCCTTGATTGCCCCGTTAGTTTAAATACCTGGTCTTCTCCGCCTTTCTTTGCTCGTGTGACATTAGATTTAATAGACCTTGCGAGGCGGTTGGACAACCGCGTGCGAGAGAGACGCCGGGAGCGTGACCGGAGCTGCATCGCTTCCGCCTGTACCCCGTTGTTTGGCCCTGCCTCTGGCCAACAGGTGGAGGTGTCCACTCCAGCAGGTGCTCACACTCCTTCAGGCGACTTCAGGCGAGGCTTTGTTTTTATTGCGGCCAACCCGGCCACGTTCGAGAGAACTGCCCCAATCTGCCAAAAGCCTAGGCTCACCTGAGGAGGGGGGGACCCAGGTGAGCCAAGATTCAAGTTGTTTGCCTTCCACACGTACTCAGTTGTCTGCCGTTTTGTTTTGTGACTCTAAGGAGGTGGCTATGAATCCGTTTGTGGATTCTGGGGCAGATGAGAATTTTATTTCCGCAGATTTTGTTAAACTACATAATATTCCTGTTGTGTCACTTACAGCACCTCGTAAGGTAAATGCTCTAGACGGTAGGTTGTTGTCGGTAATTACTCATCAGACTGTTCCTTTATCTTTACTTATCTCTGGTAACCACCATGAGCTTATCAGTTTTTTTGTTATGCCTGCTCCTCATACTCCTGTGGTTTTAGGTCTCCCCTGGCTTAGGCTGCACAATCCCAACATTGACTGGACACAGAGCACAATCATTAGCTGGAGTGTAGCATGCCACAATAATTGTCCTAGATCTGCTGTTCCAGCCTTGAGTCCTCCTGCCATAGTTCCTTCCGTCTCTCCTGATCTTTCTGGGGTTCCTCCTTGTTATCATAACTTGGCTGAGGTATTTAGCAAACATCAAGCTCTCTCTCTCCCACCACACCGTCCCTATGACTGCCACATAGACTTACTGCCTGGGTCTCCTCTCCCCTCCAGCCGCCTTTACAACCTCTCCCGTCCCGAGAGAGAGACCATGGAGAGGTACATACAGGAGTCATTGGCAGCAGGTATCATTCACCCCTCTTCCTCCCCTGTAGGTGCTGGGGTTTTTTTTGTGTCTAAGAAAGACAAGACCTTGCGCCCCTGCATTGACTATCGTGGTCTGAACGCTATCACTGTCAAAAATAAATATCCCCTGCCACTATTGGATTCAGCTTTTCACTCCCTTCATCAAGCCACTGTCTTCTCCAAACTAGATCTTCGGAATGCATACCATCTTGTCCGTATTCGTGAGGGGGATGAGTGGAAAACGGCGTTCAACACACCTCTTGGCCATTTTGAGTACTTGGTCATGCCTTTTGGGTTAACTAATGCACCGGCAGTTTTTCAATCCTTAGTTAATGATGTACTCCGTGACATGCTCAACCGTTTTGTTTTTGTTTATCTGGACGACATTTTAGTTTTTTCTAGCACACTGGAGGAACATAGCAAGCACGTCAGATTAGTTCTCCAAAGATTGCTTGAGAACAGATTATTTGTCAAGGCTGAGAAATGCGAGTTTCATGTCCAGTTAGTCTCTTTTTTGGGCTTTTTCATTGAAAGAGGTCAGATTCGCTCTGATCCAGCCAAGGTAAGGGCGGTGGTTGAGTGGCCAGCACCTGAGAACCGCAAGCAACTTCAGCGTTTCCTTGGTTTTGCTAATTTTTACCGGCGCTTTATTAGGAATTTTAGTAAGGTGGCTGCACCACTCACCCGACTTACCTCCACCTCCAGCCCTTTTACCTGGACCTCTGAAGCTGCCCAGGCATTCTCAAGACTTAAAGAGCTGTTTTCTTCTGCGCCTGTTCTCATCCACCCTGATGCCTCTAAGCAGTTTGTAGTGGAGGTGGATGCCTCTGACAGTGGTGTGGGAGCCGTGCTTTCGCAGGTCTCACAACAGAAGTTGCATCCGTGTGCGTATTTTTCTCGCCGGCTGTCTCCGGCTGAGCGCAACTAGGACGTGGGTAACCGGGAGCTTTTAGCAGTCGTTCTGGCATTAGAGGAGTGGAGACACTGGCTGGAGGGAGCAGAAATTCCATTTGTGGTTTGGACGGACCATAAGAACTTGGCCTACCTTCAGCAAGCCAAACGTCTCAATTCTCGACAGGCCAGATGGGCACTTTTTTTAGGCAGATTTAATTTTACACTCTCTTATAGACCTGGTTCCCGTAATTTAAAGCCTGATGCCCTTTCCCGTCAGACAGAGAGACAACCATTGACTGATCCTTCTGAGCCTGTGCTCCCTCCAAGCTGTTTTGTGGGAGCGGTCCATTGGGAGGTTGAGCAGCAGGTTAAGAGGGCCCTTTCCCGTTGTCCCCGTCCAGAGATCGGACCACCTAACTCTTTGTTCGTTCCCGAGAACGTTAGGTCTCAGGTGCTGCAGTGGGGGCACTCCTCCAGATTGGCCTGCCATCCTGGGGCTGCACGCACACTTGAGCTCATTCGAAAGCGGTTCTGGTGGCCCACGCTGGTCCGTGACACCAATCAGTTTGTGGCAGCGTGCTCTGTCTGTGCCCGAGGGAAGGCCTCGCACCAACGGCCCGCTGGCTTGCTGAACCTTCTCCCCATTCCCTCAAGGCCGTGGTCTCACATCGCGGTGGATTTTGTCTCTGGTCTGCCTCCTTCTGCAGGTAACTCTGTCATCCTTACTATTGTTGATCGTTTTTCTAAGGCTGTGCATTTTGTACCACTGTCGAAGCTCCCTTCTGCTCTGGAGACTGCTGAGCTCTTGGTTCATCATGTTTTTCGTCTCCATGGTATCCCCATGGACATCGTTTCTGATCGGGGACCCCAGTTTGCTTCCCAGGTTTGGCGAGCGTTCTGTGGCGCATTGGGGGCGAGGGTTAGTCTATCGTCTGGGTACCATCCTCAGTCGAACGGCCAGACAGAACGGGCCAACCAGGACCTGGAGGCCGCTTTAAGATGTGTGTGTGCACGTAACCCATCCTCCTGGAGTGTTCAGCTACCGTGGGTGGAGTACGCTCATAACAGTCTCTCCACATCTGCTACTGGTATGTCGCCATTCATGGTAATGTATGGTTTTCAACCCCCTTTGTTCCCTTCCCAGGAGGATGATGTGTCCGTTCCTTCTGTTCAGGAACACTTGCGATGAGTTCGCAGAGTGTGGCTGGAGGCTCGGGCTGCGTTAGTTAGGTCCGCTGCCCGGAACCGACTGTTGGCGGACCGTCGGCGTTCACCCGCTCCTAATTATCAGCCTGGGCAGATGGTGTGGTTATCCACCAGGGACCTCCCTTTGCAGGTAGATTCCCGTAAGCTGGCCCCTCGTTTCATTGGTCCTTTTCCAGTGGTCAGAATCATTAATCCCTCGGCTGTGCGCCTTAAGCTCCCAGACTCCCTTAAGGTACACCCCACGTTTCATGTGTCCCTCTTAAAGCCAGTCACCTCTTGTGCACTTGGTCCTCCAGCTGAACCTCCTCCTCCCCCCCTGGTCGTGGATGGCCATCCTGCTTTCTCAGTTGATCGGATTCTGGATGTCAGACGTCGTGGCAGGGGTTTCCAGTATTTGGTTGACTGGGAGGGTTATGGGCCGGAGGAGCGTTCTTGGGTTCCACGTCGGTTTATTCTGGACCATGCCCTCATCACCGACTTCTACAGAACCCACCCTAACAAGCCTGGTGGGCCGCCTAAAGGCGGTCGTCGGAGGGGGCGTACTGTCACAGCCACAGCTGTGACACCTGGTTCGTAACTCACCTGTGTTCCATCTTCCCTTGATTGCCCCGTTAGTTTAAATATCTGGTCTTCTCCGCCTTTCTTTGCTCGTGTGTTAATGTATTTGTTATGCCTGTTTGGTTCACGACCTGGATCCTGACCCTTGATGTTTTGTGGATTATTTTCAGTTCTTGGATTACCTTGGTTTTTTGTTCCGGTTCTGCAGGCCGACTTCCCTGCTCACCAGGCCAGGTTTTTCCTCTGTGTGAGATTTTCTGTTAACTAATAAACTTTTGTTTGAACTAAGAGTTCTTGTCCTCCTGACTCTGTGACCGCACCGGGGCCCGCACTTCATTACGGTGTGACAATTCCCACCATAATCCCTCAGCTTGAGTTTGGGTTCTATAAGAGAAGCCTCACGAAAAAGCTCAGTGACCATTTGCTCTTGCAATATTAACACTGCTGAGGCAGAGTCTAGCATTAACTCAATATCGTGAATCACTGACTCTGGACCGCTGACTTTCACTGTACGCATTATACTACTATTGCCACAAGTGTTCAGATTCAAAATAGTCCCTTCTGGTACTGCTTCCACCTCACTCACAATTTTTGCTTCCTCTGCAGACCTTTGCACTGTGTCCCTTCTTCGTGCAGGCATTGCAGTGTGCCTCTTTTGCAGGACATCCTTGGAAGTTAGCAGTGTGCTGAGTTGAACCACATCTGTAACATGTTTTCTTTTGCACAGTCTGTGACGTTGAGTATGTTTTCTTTTTTTCTTTCTCAAACCTTCTACCTCATTGCAGCCTCTGGTGAACAGCGTGCACAGCGCCTTCTGTCTGTCACTTTGTTGCACATAGCTTTTGCCTCTGACACAGCGATTTCAATTTTGCGAGCTATCGCCAAAGCTTTGGAGAGTGTAAGGGGTATTGCCAGCAGTAAACACTAACAGATGCGTGCTGACTTAGTCTTTTCAACGACTTGGTCCCTTATCATCTCGTCTTCCATATTCCCGAACTGACATGTTGTGACCAGCTCTTTCAAAGCTGTCGTCTCACCTTGCCTGAAACGGTAACATTCCACGACCATGTTCAATTTCGGTGTGAAGAAGTTTATCAGAGCCTCCAGTGCCGTGGCGTACTTGTCATCAGTGACCATCAATGTATAAAAAAGTCTCTGACCTTCTGCACCCAAGCAGTGGATGAGCAACGCACGTTTATGTTCCTCTGGCAGATCTGACTCCGACATCACTAGAAGGTAATTTTCAAAAGTCCGGATCCATGCCTGGCTCAGGCTGGCTCAGGTTCAAGGCCATTATCCTCGTTTCCAATATGTGGTATTGTTAAAAGAAGCAACCGTGACTTTACTTTACTCACTTTGTCAACATAAAGTAATGAAACTGGGAGGATATTGTGTGTAGCATGACATGTTGCTTCGGCGGTCACTTCACCTTCCTCTCTTCTCTTCTGTCTCCTCTCTACTTACAGCGCATCTAGCATTCAGGACGAACACCACAAATATATATCAAAATGGCTTAAACCTAGCCCACTAGATGAACCATGAATTTAAGGTAAACACAAGAAATTTGTGCTAAATAAATAAATAGAATTTTTAAAAAAATGGACCAGACTCAGTGAATAATTCCCTATACTCCCTATGTAGACCAGTGAGCAGTGCTGGCCAAAATGTCATTGGGGTCTGTCAGAAAAATTTGCTTATTATCATTATATAAAAGTCACAGCCAGAGAGGCCATTTCATATCAAAACTTCACAAGGAGAAGTTGGGAGACAAAGAGAACTGTTTTAAGAAGGAATGTTGTCTCCCCACTGATCGTTATCTTTATAGCTCCCCAAATAAGGAGATGCCTCCAAACTCAGGAGATATACCAGACCTGGGCACATAGAGGATTGTATGCATGTGTGTGTGTGTGTCACCAAATAAAAGAGCAAGGGAGGCAACCACTCATTGGAGAACTCTTGTGAATCTGCAGAGAGAAGGTTTGTGTGTTGTTCTCCCCTTGCAAGTAAAATACTGAGGCCTCTGAGGGATTTCTTGGTTTCATATCGTTGTCTGCGAGTTAATTTTTATAACAGGGTCATCAGGTGGGAACCTCTTTTCATCTGTGTTTCATCTTGTTGGGCCCATGGCACCTCCGGGAGGCTAGACAGTGATCACTGGCGTCCCAGAATCACTCCCCTAATGCCAACCATCACTGATCCTTACACCACAACAACCATCTTTTTTTTTTTTTTCCCCCCAACCACAAACTACCCCAGCCTCTCACCAACTGCACACCAGTCATAGCGGGGTGGGGATACAAATCCTGGTTCGGGTAGGGGTAGAAATAGAAGAGGCAAAGATAAATAGGAATGGGATACAAACCCTGGTTCGGGTAGGGGGTAATGAAAGTAAAGAGGGTGCCCGAGGTGGAGGCAGGACAAGACACACTAGCAGATTTAGCAGACAAATTCAACTAAACAGTCCTACAATCACTGAAAATGCCTGAAAAAAAAAAAGGCCCAACAGGCCAACTTACCTAAAATGGCCGCCTGGTTTCAAAAGACTCATATGGGCCACACCCTCCACTTAAATACATCCTGGATTTCTTCCTTGCTTCTTCCAAGAGTCTGTTTACCCTGAGTGCTCCCCCTGCTGGGCCCCCAGCTACTGTTGCTTCTTCTAATCCAAATCCACTGACTGGACTTTACTGCCTCATCTGACACTTCCTTTACTATTTTCCTTACACTCTGTCCACTTACACCCAACTCCCTCAACAATGAGACAACAGACTGCAACGAATCCTCTGCAACCTACTTCCACTGGACATATCCTAACTTTCCATCCTTGCTGCTCTGCTTCTGCTCCCAACTCCACATACCCAAGCTTTTTCCTTTCATATGCTTCTGCCACTAATTCCTCCCAAGGAACAGTCAGCTCTATGAAATAGACTCTCATTCTACTCCTAGACCACAAGACTATATCAGGCCTTAGGTTTGTAGAGGCTATTTCCTGGCGAACAACAAGCTTTCCTCCTAAACCACTCTGCATCTCCCAAATCACAAGCATCCTCTAAGCTGCCTAGCCTCCTTATTATCTTATTAACTTTCTCCCCCTCTTGAACAAACTGAATTGCACTCTTTACCTTCGTCCCTCCTAAATTTACCTGCCTGCGTTTATCTTCAGTACCTGCAGCTAAGCTTCTTAATACTTGTTTATGTCGCCACGTATACCGGCCTTGTGACAGACTGACCTTACAACCTGACAGAATGTGCTTTAGAGTTGTAGTACCTGAACATAACGAACATAATGGGTCTCCATTTACCCAGAGATTTAGGTTCTGGGGAGTTGGCAATACATCGTATGTTGCCCCTATCAAAAATCTAATACTCCTTTCCTCCATACTCCACAGCTCTTTCCAACTAAGCTTTTTCTTCTCTACATCTTCCCAATTCAACCCCTGTCCCTGCTTAGCCTGAGCCCCTGCCTTTGTACACCTTAACATTTCCTTCTGTCTACGAACCTGCTCAACAACTAGCTTTCTCTTCTCCTTGGGACCTGCTCTACTCCACACTAGTCTGCCTGGACGAAGCCCCAAGCCTCCCCGGCCTATTTGAACATTACTCACAATCTCTGTATGTCTAAGAGTTGCTTCTGCCTCCAGAGCTGCCATTATTGGATTCCATTTCCTCCCCTTTGTTGGGTTTGGAACCACCTTACTAACTACCACATCTTTACTCCCAGCTAACAGGAGCTCTGTCCCAACGTTAGTAAATTTAAATTCCTCTACTAGACTAGGTACTGGGAGCTGGAGTATGCCTTTCCCATACAGTGCCACAGTACTTAAGCATCTGGAACACCTTGCCACTTCCTAATTTAAAAGCTAACTAATCTTTCCATTTTTTCTGCAACAGATAATGGAATCTCATACACAAACAGTGGCCACATCAACCGAGGAAACAATCCAAATGGCAGACCACAGCTTCAACTTTCCTGGAAGCCCTGATTTATCTATTCTATCCAGTCCCTAAGCAACATCTTTCCGAAACTGCCCTGCCTGCTCTCCATCATTTAAGTTGGCCTGGTACCTGGACTGCACAGAACTCAAATGTTAAACACCTACCTCTCCTTTACTCCAGAGTGAAGTGTATTCCAGCTACAAGTCCCACTGTACACTGAAGGGAATGATTGGCTTGGCTCCCCATGGTGCTGTAACCTTTGTTTCTCCCCTCTTTGCTGGCTCACTTAGTGACAAGCAGATCTTTGTGGAGTCAGGACTGGTTTCTCTGCTTAGGCTAGATATGGCAATCATGGTGGACAGAGACTTCCTTGTGGATGACTGGTTTCCCTGTAAAGTGTACAGACCTTCATTCCTTGCTGGGAGAGCTCAGATGCCATCAGACGAGGTCAGGGAGACCCAGTCTATAGCACATCTCAGAGTGCATGTTAAGCACATCATTCGTAGATTGAAGGAGAACAAATTCACAGTCATCCCCCTAAATATGTTTGGAAACATTAACCAGCTCTATGTACAGTAGTTGCATGCCTCCTATTAAACTACCAGAGTGGTCCACTCATAAAGGCTTGGTCTACATAGGTGAATTTAAATACAGAATGTACTGCTGGCTATTAAAAATGTCAAGATTAATGTACGGTGTGTTTTATTTGATGGATTTAATTAATTTAACTGTTATATACTGTTATTGTTGCATGGGTTTATTGATTAAGAATGCATTTATATCGCCGTACAGAGGGTCCTGTACTTTTTCTTCTTTTTTTCCAGTGTCTCTCTTTTTAGTGAATAAACCTACGCTCGTTTAAAAAAAGTTGATTATCTTCATTGATGGTTGTAACTGCATTTTGCAAACTGCCGAGAAAGGCTGTAACATAAATAAAGAGACACTGTCTTTGACTCATTAGTATGGGTTTATCAGAAGTAGAGGTTTCAAAAACTACAAATATACAAAAAGCAAAAACACACTGTTTAAAATAAATAATAAAATTTGAAAAAAAATATATATACAAATAATACAATCGCAGATTACAAATATACAACATGTAAAACAGAGCCATTTAAGCCAAGAGCATAGGTAAAAGTAGAAGTAAAAGTAATTGACCTTCTGCTTGATTGTTGATGACTGAATGAACATGTCATCTTCAGCATAGAAGACAAAATCACACCACTCCAAACCAGTGATGAGTAGTTGGCCACGTGCCTGCCAGTGGTATGAGTGAGATTGTTTGAGCTGGAGCACTCCATCGAAGACCCCAAGGTAGGCACAGTACATAGCTTCTCACATTTGGGCACTTCACTTTCAGCAGTCCAAACACAGGTTCAGCTTTAGGGTCCCACACCAACCTATCTGGTGATGAGCCAAGCCAGGGTGCATTGGGGTTGATGATAAAACCACAACAACCTTCGTTGTCATGGATATAGATGCTTATGTACAGCTTAAATCCTTTCTCGTGGATGTTTGATGAAGCTTTGGAATTTATTTGGATTAGGCGATTTACATCGTTAACTGTGGAAGGTCCTGCAGGCAGCGGTTATAGAACCCCATCTTGACCGAGACTGGAAATACCCGAGCTGGCCTATTTAAAACCCGGAAGTGATTGTGCATATAGTGCATTTTGCTGCCATAATGCTAGACAGGACAAGGAGGAAAGTTTAGTAACAACCTTGGACGCATTCATCAGTAATCTAACCAGCAAGACTGCCTGATTTGCAATACACATTTTTTAGTAAAATGTTTCTGTAGGTTTATTCGTGCATTTGCTTTTTTATTTGATTATCATAACTAATTAATCACATTATCAATTATTGTTATTTTTCTTTTGTATCTACGTCACACCCTTCAATCTGTTCCATTCTTAAGTCTTTCACATTTTATGGCTGATACTATTTTACCATTATTGGATTTTCATTCTAATTATTGGAAGTAAGTTAATTGTATTTAGCATATTTCATACAATCTTCTTCTATCAGTGATTTCCTGAATTTCTATCAATCATTCACACCACCTACAACAGGATTTTAATAACTGGTGATTTTAATCAACACATTCAGTGCGGTTACATGAGTGTCATCGGATTGGATTAATGGCTAAATTACAATAAGATTAAGTTATTCTGTTCATGTAGACACCTTCATCTGACAAAAAAACGGATCGGATCGGGTTACTCGCGATCGAATTAAGACCCCGGAGATAACTCAATCCAAATGTACACTGAACGTGCATGTAGACGACAGTGGATCGGATCGAGCGTTCTGCGCATGCTCGAGATTTTTTCCCGCAATCATCACCCAGAAGGCGAAGGATACGATATTTCTGTTGCCGTCAGAAAGAAATAAACAACGCAATGGAGAATGTGACATCAACCGGAAGTGGCTCTATTAGCAATAGTTGAAATGGGTACAGCGCCACTTATCGTACTGGGGTATGGCATGCGTTGTGCCAGTGATTCGATTCATTCACCGCCATATTTTCATGGATAATTACCCTTGCTCAGATAAGGAGCAACCCAACTATAGCTATAATCGAGTTAATCTCATCATGTAGACCCACTGATTGACAACACCTCAGACCCAGTATCCAGAGAATTTTTAAACCTCTTAAACTGCTTGGATTTTAAACAGCATGTAGCACAGCAAACCCACAACAGAGGACACACCCTGGACCTGGTCGTAACCTACGGCCTGTCCGTGGACCTGGCTGTGTCTGACCACTATTGTGTGTTTTTTAACATCACCAGTTACAATCAGTGGGAGGCCCCGGTGAGAACGGTGAGGAAACGCTACATAACTTCTGAAGTGGCTGCAAAGTTTATCCAGATTTCACAGAGCACTCCTCCAGAGATTTTACCAGCACCTTGTGATTTTATCATATACAGTTTTAACAGTAATCTTAAGTCAATGCTGGACTCAGTGGCTCCTCTTTTAACAAAAACAATCAAGACAAAACCTATACCCCTCCTGGAAGGGAACCCAAGCATCCAACTCCTCAGCAATACTCTCCACCTAGGAGTTATCTAGGAGTTATATCATCCCTTCAGTATTTTCTGGGTCTGCCCAGGGCCTCTTCCCTGTTGAATGTGCCCAGAAAAACTCCAAAGGGAGGCAACCAGTCAGTATCATAATCAAATTCCTGAATAACATCTACTGTCTCCGTTTAATTAGTGCCTCTACTCCAGAAGTTTCTGGAGTTCCCTCAAGAAGTTTGAGCTTCTCACCCTGTCTCTAAGACTGAGCTCAGCCACGCTCCAAAGGAAACTCATTTCAGGTGCCTGTATCCGTGATCTCATTCTTTCGGTCGTTACCCAAATCTTGTGACCATAGGTGAGGATTGGAATGAAGATGGACCAGTCAACCAAAAGCTTTGCCTTTCGGCTCGGCTCCTTTTTTACAACACCCTCACTACTGAGGGTGCCTTACGATGACATTTGTTGTAATTTGGCGCTACATAAATAAAACTGAATTTAATTTAATTGAATTACTGCTGACAATTTTCAATCACTTGTGAGCAAGATACAGATATACTTAAGCTCCTTTGCTAGAGGCAGAAACTCATCTCTAACCCGGAGGGAGCACTACACCTTTTGCCAGTTGAAAGCCATGACTTCAGATATAGAGGGACTGACTTTCGTTCTGGACGCTTCACACTCAGCTATTAACAACACCAGTGCTCATGGAGGGTATGGCTTGAAGAAGCCAACAAAACCAAATCACCCGCAAAAAGTAGAGACACAACCCTGAGGTTACCATACACACTCATCTCATCAACTATGCCTTGAGATCCCGTCTATAAAAAAAGACAGAGGAACAATGGCAAGTGGAAGCCCTGGTGGAGTCCAACAAGCACTACAAACAAGCTTTCAATTCACATCCAGCATTATTTTTTTATTCTTATTAATAACAAAGAGTAATTTATAAATACGCTTATAGTTCCACAGTTACTGACTGACTGGTAAGCAGAAGAACAATAACAAAGGATGGTCTGTTTAGCTTTTTTCAGATATCATCTGAAATGTTGTGCGGGTTTGTGTGTGTGTGTGTGTGCAATTTTGTGATTTTCATTTTTTTTTTTAATAGGGATGCCACACAATTGAGAAATTTTGATCATTAAACTTCAGTCAACTTATTACTTCTATCTTCAAGCAACCAAATTTACCCTACCAACGACTGTTTAAAATCACATCGCTGCACAACATCATTCTGCAACCACCAAAAAATTGTGTTTATGGAGCTCCCTTTAGTCCCCCTGTGTATATATTTTTCAAATTAGATATATATTTGTAGTTCATCAAGCTCACAAGTGCATCAGGACTGCCATCAATTGGATTAACTAGCTCATAAAAATGAATAAATAAATCAATCAAATAGATTTCTAAATTAGTCCAAACACAGTCAGCTAATCATACATTCAAATGGAATCCAAGTTGTAATTATGGAATTTTAACTTATAAAAAACAGTCTCAAGCTTTTAAAGTCAAGCAGTAATGTTCCTTACAGTAAGTTGTGGCGTTGCCTTTCTACAATGATGTCACTGTCTTAAAATAACTGTGCACACTATAAAACATGTACAACATGTTAACATAATCTCTTGAAATATTAAATTAACACAGGGCAGACACTAGAAATCAGACATAGAAACTGGAAGTGTATTTTGAGAGTTGTATATTTGCCTTTAACTAGAACAGTTTTCTCTTATGAGTGGTATTGCTGTTATTCAGAATACTACAAAAAAGTATTCACCTTTTACAATCAGTAATTTTAACTTTTATTTATTTCCTCCTCATGAATGGAGGAGGAAATAACATCCAAGATACAGTCTCAAGTATGAAGAATTGAACCCTGGCTCTGATGTGATATGCACCTATTGGCTTAAGAAACTAACTGTTACAAAATGCAAGAGCTTGTTGACATGATGTGAGAACTTATAGAGAATGTACAACAAAAAATAAACTGACATCTAAATTTGCACTTGCACTTTAAACAAAAAAAAAATCACATACATCTGAAATTTTAAGTCACAGACAAAATACAAAACATATGAGAACTAAAAGGAACAATGTACACGTTTGTGAAAATGACAAATCTGTTCCCTGACTTTTGAAATACTCCTTGCTAACATTAACCCTAACCTTAACATCCAAGATAGAGTCTCAAGTGTGAAGAATTGAACCCTGGCTCTGATGTGATACACACCTATTGGCTTAAGAAACTAACTGTACTCCAGTGACACCTAGCTGCACAAATGAACCAGCTGCTCGTAGATGGGACCCATTGAGATGGGTTAGATGAAAGTTGAACACTTCTGATCAAGACAGAGCCTCAGAGAGGGATTAAACTACAGGCCAGTAACCTGCTTCTGTACAACATGGAGGCTCCTGTCAGGCATCATAGCTCAATACATGAGCAGAGCCCAGTTGAGAACTGGAAGCAACAGAACTGTCACTCAGGACATGCAGTTAAGACATGCAAAACTGTGCACCACCTTGATTGACAACAAGAAAGCCTATGACTCAATACCACATGTGAGGACAGTAGAATGCTTGGAACTCCACAACAACAAACAAAGACCTTTCATTAAGAATTCAATGGGAGTCTGAAAGATGACCCTGGAGGACACTTCCAAGCCAATTACTAAAGTTACCATCAAGTGCAGCATCTATCAAGGGGATGTTCTGTCCCCACCTCTGTTCTGCATAGGCCTGAACCCCCTCAGTCAGATCATCACAAAGAGTGGCTATGGATACCAGTTCTGAAGTCGAGCAACAATCAGCCATCCCCTCAGTGGATGACAGCTAGCCATATGCCTGGGGATGAGAGGCATTGACTTACTGATACACTTCAGAAAAATATGTTGTGCTTTTAACAAAAAAAATCCCCCTGCTTTTTCTAGAATTATTGACATGCATTTTCTGGAATAATTGATTATTTGAGGTTGGAGTGTAAATAGGAACTTTGCTGCATTGCCAACTGGAATGAAGATAAAGGAAACCTGAAAAATGTTGAGTCACTGGAACGTTTACATTTGTTCATTAGGTAGTGCTGTTGTCCTTAACAACACAGTACAAATTACCTGGAAGGGGCTAAAGTCCAGGATTCATACCTTCCTAAGCAGGCGTGGCTTGGTTTTGTTCTATTTGTTTTTACTTTACATAGCACTTTTGGGAACCAGCCCTTAGGGTGTCTGTTATGAGACCTATGATATTGTTATAATTGGCTTTGATCTTATACATTATAAATTCATATTCTGTATTTTACTAAATAACCTATGTCCTAGCTGGTACTTTTCCACTTTGCTCATATTGCACAACAGATGACCTTAAATGGTCCAAGACCTTAGAAGGACATAAACAACTGGGTCAGACAAAACATCTCTATTAGGGCAGATAGGTCTGGTACATTAGATCCACGCCTAAAACAGCACTCACACATACACACACATTGTTTATCACATCCAAAGAACACAACAAGGACAGCAGCTGGCCTGATCACGCCACTCAAAACTGGCCAATTGTACTCTGACAAGTGTGAAAACAACTTCTGTGGGATAAAGCTGAATATAAATATGACATGTTTCCGGATAACGGGGCTCGGCCTGACGGATTTCCTGCGAGAGCTCTGTCACTTCGAGTCCAGCGCTGCAATATACTCTGCTTGTGACCACTAATAAATACTTTTTTAAGAAACGATTTCTCCAGCTTGTTCTTGGGCTTCCAATGAAAGAATCGGGCTAACAATTGGTGCCGTGACCCGGATTGGCTGACTCTGAGACCGTGTCCGATCGAGGACTTCCGGAGCTGGTTGGAGGGGACCCTTCTTCAGACAATTCAAGGCGCCTAAAACACAAGGTGAGCAGAAAACCTCTTGTATCAGGATATGTGAAATTTCTGCACATTGGTCATTCTAAACTAAATTGTCTGAATTAGGATGACCTCCGATCACTAATAAATCTGCAGGTTTACAGGGTGGTCACATGTAAAGTATAAACACATAGTCTCACATAGGAAGAGTGATTTGTGTCCTAGGTTAGTACAATTTGGCCAAATAAAAGACATAAATTCCTCTTGTCTTCTAAACTGAATAGGAAGTAGATAAGCCAATAGGCTGAAGTCTATTAGTCCGCTATCGCGGTGTGAGTAATTTCTGTGCAAGTGGCGCTTGGACCTTTATCTGCGATCGGCGGTGGGTCTGTATTACTACACAATAGGCGATGTGAGTAATTTCTGTGCAAGTGGCGCTTGGACCTGTATCTGCAATCGGCGGTGGGTCTGTATTACTACACTATAGGCGGTGTGAGTAATTTCTGTGCAAGTGGCGCTTGGACCTTATCTGCAATCGGCGGTGGGTCTGTATTACTTCACGGTGTGTCTATTTTCTTGTTGTTTTTTTTCTCTCTCCCTCTCCATAATTGGAGGTGTGTCTGTTTTGTTTTTTTTCCGCAATCGGCGGTGGTTCTGCTGTTGTTGTAAACGAGCGATACACTTAGTGTTTATCTCTGCATAAGGACACAGGGCTAAGTTTGTTATTTTTCATGAAAATGTGGGGTGGTTTGCTACTTGGTTGATATTTTACTGTGTTGGTGGAAGTGTATCGAGCAGTCGAGACTGATCGAGAATTCCTACACTGATACAGATCTCAAGTGGTTCTGCAAAGGGGGGCATAGGACTACAAATTAAAGGGGAATTTAGTTAGGGTGTTACAGATATTGGTGAATTAAAACGAGTAAAGAGACTGGGAGAACCCCCAGCGATCAAGCGCACAGAGTAAAAGATTCTGTGTAGAAGCTTCTTGGTCGGGTCCTACACTCGGGCATTGCGCCATTCACCCACTCTGATTAACACGTGTAAAACATTTAAACATGTCACAAATCATAGTTGAGAAGTGGAAAACAGGTAAACCCGGCTCATTGGGGTCGGTATTGTTTAACACCTTAACTAGATGGATAAAAAAAGTTTCAAGGGAAGATGAAAAAAGAGGGACGGATAGATTTGTGAATTGGACGAGAGAAATGCAAGAGAGGAATGTTTGGAGGGTGTGAAAGTGCTCCACCGCTACTGAGTGATTTCTCCATGTTTTCAAAACAAGCATAAGGCAGTAAGAATCAAGCAACAGCAAAGCTAAAGGAGGCAGGTTTATTGCAGAGAGCAAGGGCAAGAAAAGATGAAAAAAAGCAGTGACATTTCTTGCAGACTGTCAGTGTTTTTTAGGAGAAGTTAAATTCTCTATTCAGACGCAGTCGTCTGCACAACTACCACAGCACGTGCTAGACACAACGTCATCTTCTCCAAGGACACATCCTACTACATTGGAAGATAAGACACAGACACCTCTGCCCAACATAACTGCAACTAAGGAGGAACAGACAACGCTGCCTCCTCCTTATGCTGAGGCACGCAGATTATTGGATGCTCTCCAAAAACAGATGCCCCAATCTGAAACCTACTACTTCAGGAGTAAAAACTAACACCCAGAATACATCTCCCACAATGAGTAAATTAGTGATTGTTAAAAATGGCATATTGCAAACAGCTGCATTCCCAGGAGATAATCATGCGCAAACACAGGCAGAAGAGTACCTCAATGACATGACACAACATAGTACTAATCCATTAATCACTAGTACTTTAGTTGAACCACCAGCCTCTGAAGGCTCAACTGACACATTTGACCTACAGTCACTAGAAACCCGGTCCCGGGCAACACCATCTGAACCTGTCTATATGAATAAATCAGGGGCTGCATGTGGTGGACCCTTAGTACGTGGCCTAACTTCTGTATTGGAGCAGCACCAACCGCATGAGTGGATAAATCAAACTTACCAGACACAAAATCCAAATATGTCAAAGGTCTCTATTCAGACACCAAATAGTGGTAATATTCACTCTTGCAAAGATACACATAAGAGTCATCATCAGATACCATTGGTAACAGCGACAACCGGTGATGGTCGTACTACCACCACGTACAATCCATTCTCCTTGCAAGACACTGTAATGATTAAATCTCAGTTACCGGATATAAATAAAGGGGGGGCACCATGGATTAAGGCATTTTTAGAAGCATGTGCTGGAATACTCCCTGCTCTAGGTGATTTCAGACGGGTGTTCGCATCATGCACCTCATTAGGCATGTTGGCAGAAATCGAACAACGCTGCCAAACTGATACGGCCCTAGACAGTACGCCCCTACAGCATTGTGTGTATTTGTTATGGCCCCTCATACGAGAAAAGTTCCCCATACACATGAGGTCAGCTGAATTGTGTCGAATACCAGCTAATGCAGATGAGAGAGGGGCAGCCTATTTACTAAGAGTAAGAGAGCTATGGCAGGATAGTACTGGTGAAGATCCAGCTGTTAGTGACACCATTGAGTTGCTGTTTAGAGGAAAAGTGGAAGCATCACTGTCTCCTTCTGTGCAAACTACACTAAAACAGGTAGTGGGATTAACAAACTTGACATATACAGTATGGGCTGCCCATGTCAGTCAATATATTGATAATGAAATTGAAGAAAGAGAACAAGAAAAAAAGGAATTAATTTCCCTTCAGGCACAAGTGGCAACAACACAACTGAAAGACATGAGAGACAAAGTAAATCAAAACAAAGCTCAAGCTAAACAAATGTCTCAGCAGGCTCCTCCTCTTCCTGCTATGCAATCACTGACTCCACCTGCTTCATATGGGACATACCCACACCAACCTCCATATCTGCACCGACCTGCTGCCATAACAAGCAGAGGTCCATTCAGCAAGAAAAGAAAACACAGAAACTTTACCACGGTAAAATATGGCCCAAGACAAAGTGATCAATGTTTTCTATGCGGAAACCAAGGCCATTGGGCCAAACAATGTCGTACTAAACAGTACTCACAACCACAAGGGGGACCTCCACAGTACGAGTATAATACTTACCCTCCTCCACAGCAGGGCCCCCGTCAAGCCCCTACACATTTGGACTCACACCAGAATTCCTGGCATCAGGCCCCTGGCAGTTATCAAATGCCGCAATAGGGATGCCCAGGACTAGCAGCAGGTGACTCACTGTGTGCAGACAACTTGTTTCTTGAGCCTTTAGTTAAATGAACAATTAACGGCCAAGACTATACGTGTATGATCGACACAGGAGCCAGGTATTCAACATTAAACATGCCACTTCCTCTATCACAGAATACTGTACCTGTTGTTGGCTTCTCGGGAAACACATAAGAGTGGCCGCTGTCAGCACCTGTCTCATGTTTGTGGAATTCACTTACCTTTGAACATTCTTTTCTCCTTTCTCCTTCTTGCCCTGTGAATCTTTTAGCCAGGGACATCTTGTGTTCACAAAACATATCTGTACTTATGACTCCAGAGTATGTGGACATCACTTTCCCTAATGGATCTGCGCAACGTTGTGCCACACCAAAGCGAGCAATTCAGCAAATGATACAAACAATTGCTGATTCCCCTGACCCAGGGAGTGAAAAAAGAGCTGAGATATGGTGGGGACTTATCCCTGATTTTCTCTCCACCCCACTCCATGCCACTTTTTCCTCATGGCTCCCCTGGATTTCTATCATACGTCTCCAAACCGATCCCATTGATCCACCACATTGTACATTTAATTATGAACTGTTTGGTAATGAAAACTATGATGCCCTGTGGGAAGGATTTGTGCAGCAATATGATGAGACTGGAGAAGAACCTTGTGTAGAAATACGTGACATCTATGTAGGCCCGGAGGGTGTTGCTGCTGCAATTTCTTTGCCATCCTCGATGGAAATGTTATATGCTTTGTCAGACACATCTGCGCCTCATATCACTTTGCAGGTAGCTAATGGAAGAGAAGCTAAGAACTTGGGGCCAATGGTAAAACAGTGTTTACTGGCATGCGATTGGAGCCCTACTCAGAATAAAAATCTTCGCTACTCGCCTTCCACACAGACCTATATGATTTGTCATGTTTCACACGCCATATTGCACCCGGAAAAACGTTATGTGTCTCGAACACATGGCAAAGAAAACACTGATCACCCACACACAAAGGCATTGCTAGACAGTCTGCCTGACACATTGTGGTCTAAGGGACCCACGGATGTGGGACTTCTTGATGTCACACCTGTATCTATCCCGTTGAAACACAACATTGTTCCTATCTATAGGGCACAATACCCACTTAAGTTGAACCAAATCACGGGTATTAGAAACACGATTAAGGGACTTGTACACACTGGGGTTCTTACACCCACCACTTCTTTATGGAATACTCCCATAACTCCCGTTCCAAAACCTGGAAAACCTGACTATCGCATGATACAGGATTTCAGACCCATTAATAAGGTCGTCATTCCCACTAACTATGACACGCCAAATCCATACACTATGTTAAATGGCATTGCACCCGAACAAAACTTCTTCACATGCATTGATTTGGCTAATGCATTCTTCAGTGTGCCACTACATAAGGACTCTCAACAGATGTTTGCCTTTTCATATGAGGGTACGCAATACACTTACACTCATCTACCGCAGGGCTTTATCGACTCACCTTCTATTTTTAATCATGTTCTAAAACAACAACTACAAACGTTGACACTACCAAAAGGTGTCTCCCTTCTACAGTATGTTGATGATATTCTTGTGGCAGCTCCAGACTCAGACTCTATCATGACAGCCACTGAGATAGTTTTACGTCATCTTGCAAAGTGTGGGTATAAAGTCACAAAATCTAAGCTCCAGATTGGGAGGCCTAAGGTAACTTTCTTGGGCCGTATCATTTGGTCTTCCAGCGTGCATATGACTAATGAACAAAAAACCGATATCCTGAGTTACTCCAAACCAACCACGGTGAAATCAATGATGCAATTATTAGGTCTAGTAACATACAGCAAAAACTTTGTCCCAAACTTTTCTGGCTTAGTAGCACCCTTGCGAGCACTAATAACGCAAGCAGGATACAAAAACTACAAATCTCCACTACAGTGGACGGTAGAAGCAGAAAAAGCTTTTGTTGAAGTAAAAACTGCGTTGTCTGCTGCCTGTTCCCTGCATGCTCCAAACTACTCTGAACCGTTTCATTTGGATGTTGATGAAAAAGATGGGTTTGTCAATGCTGTACTATATCAAAAGGGGGACACTAGGATCACATTAGACAGAAAAGTGTTGATGTACTGCAGCTCTAAATTAGATAATGTAGAAATAGGCCATCCTACATGTGTCCGGCATGTAGCTGCTATAGGAAAAGCAGTACAGAAAACCTCGCATATTACAATGAATAATCAGACCATTGTGCACACAACGCATAGAGTGAAAGCATTTTTGGATTCCAATTCATTCACATTATCAGCACAAAGATACCAGGGCCTACAACAACTGCTCGATAAACCTCACATCCACTTTTCACACACAGGAGCTAATATGGCCTCACAGATGGATACTACACAAGACCATGACTGTATTGCAGAAACTGACAAGGAAATGCAGCTACACTCTACACTGCACAGACAACCCATCCAAAATGCTGAAATGACATTGTACTGTGACGGTCATAGCCATCTCGCAGCAAATGGCACATTAGTGACAACTTATGCTGTTGTAGAAGAATCATCTGATAGATTGCAGACACGAGAGGCACAAATCATTCCACAGCCGGCATCTGCTCAAATGGCAGAATTAGTTGCAATAACTAAAGCATGTCGTTTAGCAAAAAACAAAACTGTGACCATTTACACAGAATCAGCATATGCAGTTCAGGCTGTACATGTAGACATGTGTCACTGGAAAAGGAAAGGCTTTGTGACCTCAGCAGGCACCCCGGTTAAACACTTGAATCAATTACTCGAACTATATTATGCCATACTTGAACCAAAACAAGTTGCAATAGTCAAGTGCAGAGGACATCAAAAGGGAGATGGGAGAGTAGCGAGAGGCAACAATGCGGCAGATAAGGCAGCAAAAACAAAAGCAGGGTATACTGCATTTAACCAGATGTCTCAGAAAACATTGGAAGAGAAATCACAAAGACAATTATGGATACAAAACATTAAAGAACTTCAAGAAGCAGTGGCACCATTGGAAAAGCAAGCATGGAACGAGAAGGGAGCAACAAAAGATTCCACAGGACTCTGGAGGAATCATGAAGGCAAAATAGTAGCTCCAGCTGGACTACTAAATTTGCTATGCCAAGAAGCACACAGTAGAGCTCACTGTGCTGGCTCAAAAGTGACAGCGCTCATTTCACAACACTGGTGGCAACCCCACCTAAAAGACACAATAAAATATTTTGTGCAATCGTGTGAAATTTGCAACCTTTTAAATCCAAAAGTATCTCTTAAAGCAGGACTAGGTAGTTTCCCAGTACCTGATGCCCCTTGGAAACAGATAGTAATTGATTTTACTGACATGGGAGCAGCGAACAGGACTGAAGGTAAACGATATCTTCTAGTATGTGTGGATCCCTTTTCTAGATGGGTAGAAGCCACACCTACTAAAACCGAAAAAGGAAAAGAAGTCATTAAATGGGAATGAGATCCTTCCCCAAGTGGAGGAGTTCAAGTATCTCGGGGTCTTGTTCACGAGTGAGGGACGAATGGAGCGGGAGATTGACGGGCGGATCGGTGCGGCGTCTGCAGTGTTGCGGGCTCTGCACCGACCCGTCGTTGTGAAGAGGGAGCTGAGCCAGAAGGCGAAGCTCTCTACTTACTGGTCAATCTACGTTCCCATCCTCACCTATGGTCACGAGTTGTGGGTAGTGACCGAAAGAACAAGATCGCGAATACAAGCGGCCGAAATGGGTTTCCTCCGCAGGGTGTCTGGGCTCTCCCTTAGAGATAGGGTGAGAAGCTCAGTCATCCGGGAGGGGCTCGGAGTAGAACCGCTGCTCCTCCGCATTGAGAGGAGTCAGATGAGGTGGCTCGGGCATCTGGTTAGGATGCCCCCTGGGCGCCTCCCTGGGGAGGTGTTCCGGGCACGTCCCACTGGGAGGAGACCCCGGGGAAGACCCAGGACACGCTGGAGAGACTATGTCTCTCGGCTGGCCTGGGAACGCCTCGGGGTCCCCCCGGAAGAGCTGGAGGAAGTGGCCGGGGACAGAGACGTCTGGGTTTCTCTGCTCAAGCTGCTGCCCCCGCGACCCGACCCCCGGATAAGCGGCAGATGATGGATGGAAGTCATTAAATGGCTTACAAGAGAAATTATTCCAAGATTTGGGGTACCAGAAGTGATAAGATCAGATAATGGTACTCACTTCTCCAATGAAGAACTAGGAGAAGTGGAACAGTTGTTTGGAATTAGACATAAGTTTGGTGCAGTTTATCACCCAGCATCACAAGGACTAGTGGAAAGAGCAAATAGATCTATCAAGGAAGGCTTAGCAAAAGTCTGTGCAGACACACAGTTAACTTGGCTTGAAGCGCTTCCTATTGTGTTATTTAGCATAAGATCTACTCCAAATTCCACCATGAATGTGAGTCCACATGAGATTTTGACTGGGAGAAAAATGCCCTGCCCATTTACAACTGCACCAACAGACTCAACCCCTGTTTTACTACAGCATGAAAACATGTGTGAGTATGTGAAACAGCTAAACAACACGGTGATGAGCATATCTCAACAGGTCACAGAAATACTTACCAAGGAACAGGATCACGATACTTCACTTGTTGAAGTTGGAAGCTGGGTCCTAAGGAAAGTCAACAAACTTAACTGGTCCTCTCCACGCTGGATGGGACCATACAAGGTAGCACAAATTACATCGCATTGTGTAAAGGTATGGTTGACAGAAGACAGACTGAGTAACTGGATCCACAAGACTCACTGTACTCAAGCTCAAGATCCTACTGAAAGAACACTGACTGAGGTCCGGACTGACTTAGGAACCTCACATACTGACAAAGACTAGACCACTGGGACTAAAACTCTAAAAGAGAGAGAGAGAGTAAGGCACTAACGATGAAAAAAGTAATAATAGTAGTAACTTTGCTCATTTTCAAATCTCTCCTGGGTTATGCGACTCTGACTTTAAAAGCTCAAGTGACAAAGAATTGCAACAGTAATATAGACATACATTCTCTTCCCAATACTCCAAAGCATGTAGAAAAAAGATCTCTAAAAGAAGACAACAACACACTCCTATTGCAATTTACTGAGCAACAAGATGGTATGGTACAATTCGATCTGTGCTCAGTCATAACATGTGGGTCGAACGAAAAAGAGCATGAAGGGTCAGAAAAGTACATTTGTGTAGTCCCTGAAAATATGGGAAAAAACGATGAGGAATGGTACCCCTACTGGTACTGTCCGTCTTGGAGTTATGTCATAGCTAACACTGGTCCGAATGATTGGGGTTACCTCCCTACCAAAGCAAGCACAGGACCTAACCCACTAAAAACATGATTATCCTTGTTTAAAACTACACCTCGTCAATCTTGTAATAAAGGTACCTCTAACCCACTGACACTTACATTGAAGAACCCCCAGAAATCAGACTCTGGCAGATATATTTTAGGAGCTTATCAAAGAGGAACAGATCCTTTAGGCTTCTTTATGATAAATGTGACGTCAAAAGCCCCATTAAATAATAGTACTACTGTAGTCACAAGTATGGAGATAGAAACAGGCTTCACTCAAGAAAATATTTGGTTGGACTGGGTACGAAATGCAGCCAAATTAGCTACAAAGGAAGAGTGCATTGTGTGTCCCCCCCCCCAAGCCAGCTTTACTCACTGCACCATCACTTTTTTCAATAAACGAAACCTTTTGCATGATGCAGTTGCATATGACTGAAAATCCTGATGTGGCCTGCAGACATCTGGAGGCCCCACACCCGTTAGCTCCACAGAATGTGGTCCCACCAATATTCATACCTGTAAGGTCAAATCACACTTGTCTAACTAGGTTTAATACTGTTGGCCCCAATGTAGGGGATATCCCTGATAACTACTGTGCCACTATGATTAATGTCACGAAGTGGAATAATGCCACCAAATTTAAGTACGCCCGCTCAGACGTGTATTGGTATTGTGGTAAGAAGCGGTTACGGAACACACTTCCTCCCAACTTGTCAGGAACATGTACTATACTATCATTAATTGCACAAATAAAAATCATCAAAATATCAGCATCAGAAGTGGCTTCATGGCAGTACACAGCGTACCGTGATACTCCCCGCTTAATTAGACACAGTAAAAATACATTTGATATGTACAAGAATTCTCCCACCTATATAGATGCTATTGGCGTCCCGAGAGGAGTACCTGATGAATACAAATTAGTAAATCAGATTGCAGCAGGGTTCGAATCATCCTTATTCTGGTGGGCGACTATTAACAAGAATGTGGACAGAATCAATTACATTCACTTTAATGTGCAAAGAATGAACAACATGACCAGAGATGCCATATCAGGCCTACATGAACAATTAGCTGCAACGTCACTGATGACTTATCAAAACAGAATGGCTTTGGATTTCCTTCTGGCTGAAAGAGGTGGTGTGTGCTCTATGTTTTACCAAGACTGCTGTGTGTTTATTCCAAACAACACTGCTCTAGATGGCTCTGTGACACGAGCTCTTACCGGCCTCCGAACCATGTCAGAGGAAATGACAGAACATTCAGGAAAAGAAAAAAACCTACTAGCCGACTGGCTTGACAAAACATTCGGTACATGGAAAACAATGATTACATATGCATTTATATTACTAGTAGCAGCAGTGACTACTTTGACTTTATGTGGGTGTTGCTGCATTCCATGTATTCGACACCTTTGTCTAAAATGCATCACAACGGCTATTGATAATAAGTTCCCTGCACCGCCCGCTCATCAATTAGTTCAACACTATGGGGATACAATTCCTCTGGAAAACTTCTCTGGGCTAAGTGAGGAAGATAACTGTTTGTATACCTAAAGCCCTGTAAAGCAAGGTTTCCAGGAGAATTCTGTGTATGTCTTTATCAACTGTTGTTGTGTTATATGTCTCTATGTTGCTGTTTTGAAGTTTTTTTCCACAGAAAAAGGTGATGATGCAGGATGTCTCATTAACTGTACAACAGGTTGGTGAGTATTTTGGTATTGTCCTAAAACATGATTGCTATCAACTGGCCAGTTGTTTTGTTTTTCATTTCATTTATGTTCATTTCTTATTGTTTTTATTTTTTTATTTTTTTTTCTCTCGGGTTGTTTATTTGTTTTTGTTTGGGGTTCATATGAAAACTTAATTGGTCGACCAATGAATACTGGGATTGAACCTGTTAAAAGGGAATTCCTGAATATAGAACTTTGTGAAAATGACATGTTGCATTGTTGTGCTGCTTGGTTCTCTCTCCTGCTAACATTCATCCACAGCTTAAATGAACTGCATCGGCAGCAGAACCTCTACAGGACTCACAGCCAAGAAACTGAAAAGACGTCAGTCTGAAATTCTGGGAGGCATGATCATCATGCCAAGATGATGGTTGAACAACCACACCTTCAACCTTCAACCACGGTCAACAAAATAATCTGAATTCTCTCCTGAATTGTCCCAAAGAAAAAGATTAGTTAGGGAAAATGGGTGGTAAAGACCCCTTTGTGGAAGTGAAGTGCTGGTAACCTCTCCTTCCTAGTTAGCTCAGACTGCTGAACTGAGGTTCAGCCAGAAGGACAACCAAACACCAAGCAGTGACAGGATTGGACCACAAGAGACTGAGCTGCACTGTACCACTCTGCACAATGTTATCATGACATTTTCACTCAAAAGAAATTGTCAGTTTTTACACTACGTCTATCATTACTCATCTGTTCTCAACAGGGTCATATCTTCATATTCACGTCATGTTTAAATGTCTGTATTATTTTGTGATGTTCCTATTTACTTTAATGATTTTAAGTAGACCAATTACTAATCATAGCCAATCACACATGTGTCCATTGCCATTGGTGTGAATCGGCTGTTCGGAGCGGGACCTTAGGCACTGAAAGGTAATTAAGTGGTCGGTCGCCAAGGGGGAATGGGGCCATAGGAGAATTTTCCCGGATATCAGCCATCAGGTTTTTCACTCCTATTCGCTGCGAACAGTGGACGATCCTAATGGTAATGTTAATTGCCTTAAGCACTTTTTTAGTTTCAATATTTTATGAATTGTTGTAGCTTAGTTAATTATTGTTATGTGTTGTGATGGTACTTATGGGTTAGCAGGTCCTTGACACTGATCAAACCAAATATATTTTTGGGCCGAAATGAACTAAGAGTCTACACAGAGATTGGGTTCGGGGCCACACACACACACACACACTAATTTTAAGAAATATTAAAACATTTATTCATTTATTCCTTGCATACACGAACAGGTGTGATACTTATAGCTTTTAAGAAATGTGCTCATTGCAGAGTTATGATCAGTTGAGTGATGAAGGTTGAACTATTCTGGGAAAGAGGTTCTGTTCCCAGCATCATGATAAACACTCCTGATACAGAAAGGTTTAGCTAACGCATTACAAGTGTTTTACACATGCATATGCAATGAAAACTTGCTTGCTGCTGAGAATCGCAAAGAAGAACAGCTTACACATAACAGCTCACAAAATGAAGTTATATCAAAAGGGGGATAACAAGAATCTCCTGTCTGGTTGTGCTGCACCTCAAGGTAGTTGGCCACTTGCAGTTTGGGGACCTGCTAAGTTGGCTGCTACTAACAGGTGTTACACAATACAGAATATAACATTCCTACCTCATTTAGTTGACATGATTAAATCATGTCAAAAGGGGGAGTTGTTATAATTGGCTTTGATCTTATACATTATAAATTCATATTCTGTATTTTACTAAATAACCTATGTCCTAGCTGGTACTTTTCCACTTTGCTCATACTGCACAACAGATGACCTTAAATGGTCCAAGACCTTAGAAGGACATAAACAACTGGGTCAGACAAAACATCTCTATTAGGGCAGATAGGTCTGGTACATTAGATCCACGCCTAAAACAGCACTCACACATACACACACATTGTTTATCACATCCAAAGAACACAACAAGGACAGCAGCTGGCCTGATCACGCCACTCAAAACTGGCCAATTGTACTCTGACAAGTGTGAAAACAACTTCTGTGGGATAAAGCTGAATATAAATATGACATGTTTCCGGATAACGGGGCTCGGCCTGACGGATTTCCTGCGAGAGCTCTGGCACTTCGAGTCCAGCGCTGCAATATACTCTGCTTGTGACCACTTTTTTAAGAAACGATTTCTCCAGCTTGTTCTTGGGCTTCCAATGAAAGAATCGGGCTAACAATATATTTACTAAACACACACACAAAAAAAACATGACAAGCTCTTCCTTTGATTAGTGCTTTAATTGGTCGCTTATAAGAAAACCACAAATGAGTGTTATGAAATAATGATCGCTGCACTGACATCAATACTACTTAGCCGATCTTAAATTAGAAGGAGGCTTTGAGAAAGTGACTCATATAAAGTAACCGATATGCATGCCCTAGAGAGGTCTAACATTGCCCCTATGTTAAAAGACAAAAGGTGCCTTTAAACAAGAGTTAGGCCTTGTCCTTTCAGTCAGAGGAACACACTCTTGCATATGCGCAATTCAAAATGAAATTCCTGTGAAGGTAAAAATCAAGAGCTATTGTGGCTCCATTTTTACAACAGTGTCATCTCGCTTTTGCTTTATGTTCCAAGGTCGTTTATTTTACAGACACTGTCATGTCTTCCTTTTCTCATCTCTCCCCAGGACAGCATGCTCTCTCCTTACGCTCCACTGAACAACCTATCTATTAGACAGAGCATGACTGCTTAAATCCTTTTCAAATCCCAGAAAAAGAAAACAACAAAGGCAATACAGGCATGCTCACACACAGCATAAAAAAATTAGTGAACAACACCCCATTTATCTCAGCTGACCACTCACAGTGCCACTATGCAAGATGTTCTTATTAAGCTTCTTTTGTTTGATGCCTGTGCTTAAGCATAGACATGAGCTTTAGGTCATTAGAGCCTTTTACTAAATGTTTTGATTGAGAACGGCAAGTTTAAAGATACAGAACTGTAATTTCTTCCTAAAGCAATTATTTCGATAAAGATGAACACCATGTACAAACGTTGGGAATCCAGCGTTGGGAAGACTTTAATCTTGTGCGTATCAGACACCAATGTCTGATACGCACATTGGTGTTGATTGGAAAAAATCCAATCAAATAAGAATTGATCTAATTTAATAATAATAATAATTTTTCTTTTACGAAGAGTGAAGATTGAAATAAATAATTTGGCAGCTATTTGTGCTACTTGTAGTTTCTAGTTTTTAAGAAACATTAAACTCATAAAATGCTTGTGTGTCACATGCCGGTCCACTGTTTTACAACCAGAGAAAATTAAATATTGATCATACATATTGATAGTGAATATAATTAGATTTCAGCACAGCAAAATAATGACAATATAACCTTAACTGATGTTTACAAAAAATATATAAAGTAATTTAGTAAAACCCAACCATAAAATGGTTCAATATAATTCAAGAAACGGAGCAAACTACTGACTTTTGAGTTTCCATGGGATATGAGCCCCAGTTGATAATCCAATTTTCCTGGACCTCCCTTTTGGGTTTATTTAGATTTGCATGAAAACCTCTGTCAAGCAGCTCTGCAAGCAAGTTGCCACTGAAACAAATGCTATAATTGCAATTAATATCATCCAAACATGTAGACAAAATAGCTTGACAGAGCTGATGTGTGTTAGAAATAATAAATGCAATTATTTTTGTGATTTTCTGCAGTTTGAGTGGTAAAAACAGCTGGTGGTAGAAACACTGCTAACACTGAGACAAAAGTTAAAAATTTTGTCCAAATTACCAATATTATACAGCCCAATATCAACTAGTTCACTGTATGCATTTTATTCATTTTAAGTCAGAGTGAGAGTCTCTATGGCCAGTTTATTCCTCCTGGTCGAGACTAATCGACCAGCCTACAACAAGTCCTCTAGGAGCATTAGGTGTGAAGGTAACAATAAAATGTCAAATAAGTAAAAGGAGAAATATGGGGCTAATTTGCATATTCATCAAAAATAAATACAAAATTAGGTAAAATGTTGAATTGCATCTAAAGCATGGTCATTTTCAATACATTATTAATTAATGTTTAGGGGATTTTGACCAATGGCCAAAGAAAGATATCCTTCCATTCAACAATGCGTTTTGGTCATCATTAGCTCTCTTGAAAGTTTGAGCTTCAGTGTGAAAATTATATGTAGGATATGTTTAGTTCTTCTGCTAAGAGTTGGGTTTCTTTAAGCCCACATACAATCTGAGTGTAGAATATTAACCCATGGAAGGTTTTGTGACATCACAACCAATGATAAGCCAGTTCTAAATAAAAAAATAAAAATAAAAAAAAAAGCTATTTATGCCCATGTGGTTGAGGTTCTGATTAAATTAATGTATTTACATTTGTGCTGCTGAAACAAATGCTATAATTGCAAATAATGTTATTCAATATGATATATTCTGAATAATATAATATTATGTCAATATTATATTATTCATTATTCAGATAGAATAAAATAAGCTGCTGTTTTTTTTTTAGAAACAATAAATGTCATCATTGCTGTGATATTATGCGGTGGATATTTACCCTCAACCTATGACATGCTGAAATAAATTATTACTTTATATATGTGTCTCTGTGTGTGTATAGCACTTTTTTTGTCTTGTTGACCACTCTAAACCATTCAAACACACACTTAGTATTAGTCCATACAGTCTAACAAGCTATGCAGTGTTTTCTTCTCTTTTTTTTCCTGTCTTACACGCACACGAACAGTGTGAAGAGGCAAAGAAGGGTTCAGAACTTAACATAACTACTCCATGTGTTGTATATACTGTAATCTGATTTTACTATAAAGAGGCACAACATAACTTACCATTAGCAAGTGGAGTTGCACTTCAGTTGTAAAGGTTTGGTCACTCCCGAAAAGAGACGGCTGTACACCCTCCTCTACCCTGCCCCCTCCAGTTCCATGCAGAGGACGATTGTTTCCGTAAATATCTTTGATCAGGTATTTTAATCAGTTTTATCTCAAGCAGCCCAGATGCAGCAGGGAATAATCTGATCAGAGGAGTCTTTCTGGAAAGCTGACGTTTTTAGTCCTGCACGGCGGCTCCTGAAGCGGCGCTGGTGGGCAGCTACGGCCTCTCTGTCCCAGCTCCATCCGCTCGGCAGATCTGAGCAACTCAGAATATTCGGCTGTTTTTTTTTCAGCTTTGCGTGACAGGAGTGTGGGCGGGTGCAAATATGAGGATCCGGTTCAGAAAGCATCAATCCTGTTTTGAAATAAAAATGTAGGCAATTTTGTTATATCAACAGGAGCTTAAGTCGACATGGAGAGAGCATATGCTCACAGTCTTTTACCTTGTTTAATCGTTTGTTGTTGCACGTTCCAGGGACTGGATTGTGTAGTGGTATGATTGCCACCTTGCATGTGGGAGATCAGGGTTCAAATCCCCTGCATGAAACTCCAATAGGGGTCCTTAGGCAAGACCCCCTTACCCTATCTGCTTATCTGTAAGTCGCTTTGGATAAAAGCGTCTGCTAAATACATAAACATTTAATTTCACTCAGGTTCATTTAAATGTGTATTATATCTATAGTAACCTATATAATATTTAGAGGATTCAGGGTATACTGTGAGTATGCTCGGAACAAAGAATTTAGACAATTATTTGATCAATTTCTCAAAATAAATCCATAACGACGAAACATTTTGTGCAACAAGTAAAACATAAAATATTGTATCAAAATATAAAAGCAACATATAGTGATGAGAAAAAGCACGGTTTACCTGCATTGACATCTTCTCCTCTCAGTCGTGCGAAATCCTCCTCAATCCAGGTCAGTGAAGAGAGTGGCTTCCTCCACTTGGTCCTAATGATGTGCACCATGTGACGCAAAGATTTAGGGCGGGGAGAGGTACAGCGAAGGGGAGATGCTTCTATGGCAAGACATAATTTTAAAATTTTTTAAAATCTTTTTATTATTTTTTAGCATATATGAATTTCAGTTACAACTTCATCTTATCAATTACAAATTCTCGAATCTGCTGTTGCAAGCAGACAAATTTGTTCTCACGCGTCACACCGTGCAAAATATGAGCTCTGACGTTTGGCACATTGCTTGCGAGACGTTTATTAAAAAAAAGTGACTTGTGTCTGGAGATGAGAGAGCAGAGCAGGGGGGCGGGGACGGGAATGTTGTCATTGATAGGTCAACCAATGAGAGTTAGGTGTTTAGTATCTTAATTTACTCACTAATGTTAAAGTGGTTGGTTCGCCCCCGATAACTCTAATGTCAGATTTACATGTGTAATATGGGAATTAGTAATTTTGTTTGATCAATTTTGCATAACCTTGCTTTCATCTAGCTCCTTTATTGATCAGGAGAGATTTCAGTTATGTTATTCAAGATACGACTCCAGCATTAAACTTGGCTCCGACATATTTACCACCCACATTAATGTTATACATGTTTTTTAAAAGTTGATGATTGTGATATAGTGAATGGCAAGAATCCAGGTGCTTAGCAAGGTATTTGGATGGTTAATATTAAATGAGAAGAATTATTATAGTTATTATAATTATTTGAAATCATGGATAAACAACAATGAACATTGTTAAACAAAGGCCTACCTGATTAACACCGGCCATACATTATGAAACTTTCTGGAATACTAAACACCCACCAAAACCTTACATTGTTTGGTTTTAGGAAAAACACTTTGATTGTCTTTGGTTTCTTCCTTTTTTTTTTTTTTTTCTTGAATTGAAATCATCCACTCTGTCACTGACACGTGCAGCAACTTGTTCCTCTTTAGGACCTTGGGGAGTGACAGTCTCTGAGTACTCCCAGCGCATCTCAGCCTTACAAACATACAAAAAAGCATGTAACTACTGTTTATGTGAGTTGTAAATAGCATGAATTCTATGTAGGGCTGGTAAGATTAATCCAACTTTCCGAGACAGATAGTCTGATTCGGATCTAGGAAATTCCGACATCCAGGTACAACTGGAACACATTATTAGTTGTTGCACACTCAATGCATGCTGCAATGTAAATTAATCAAAGTAATGGGACATTAATCATCAGTTTTATCGGCGATGTTTGCCGCCTTAAGTACGGACGGGATCGAGGTCACTATGAATCCGGGGGGGTCATGCCCCCCGTCCCCAGTCATCTGCCATCTGCCCCAATGCTCTTAGTGCTGTCTAGGGATTCCTTCCCTTGACTTCGGGAGGTCAGGACATATTGGGTGTATTTTTTCCTGTACAGAGAATGGTCTGCAGTAAAGATAAAACTAAACACCAATTATTGTTGCCCATGAGAGAATTGATTTCTAAAGAATATGCATCACACCATCTCACTTTAGGCTTACCTTTGACATGTGTAGCCCAGCTGTTAGGAATGTCGAGAAGGACACTACACAGGCACATGGCAAAATGGGTTTTCACAATATGGAAACTATAGCAGCTTTAATTTTTTTTTTTTAATTTAGTCATATCTCACAAAGGCTAATTAAAAATGCACATCATAAAATAATGAAAATGCTATCCAATATCCACAAAACGTGAAGGGATGCTGCTGTATGTCTTACTTGGGCTGTGCATGACCATACTTTGGTTGAACTGCTCCTATTGTAACATGCAATCAAACTCTGCCCTTTTGCAGCCCTCTCCTGTAATCCCTTGGGAAAGTTGCGGTCCGCCATTTGAAGAGGTCTGCGTTACAGGTTATGTATTCCCTGCAAAGGGGAAGAAAACGGAAGCGGGCTTTTGGTAACAGCAAAACAGCGAAAATGAGAAAACGCAGCAAAGCGAAAGTTCTTAGAGGATGAGACAGAAGATGGCAAAGGTGTGGGATCATTTTAGATTAATAATAAAGGTGTGGTAGTTAGCATCGTCGCCTCACAGGGTTCCAGGTTCAACTCCCGGCTGGGGCCTTTCTGTGTGAAGTTTGCATGTTCTCTCCGTGTATGCGTGGGTTCTCTCCGGGTACTCCGGTGTCTTCCAATCGTCCAAAAACGTGCATGTTAGGTTAATTGGTTTTTGTACCAAATTGTCCTTAGTAGTGAGTGTGAGCGTGTGTGGTTGTTTGTCTCATTTGTCTCTGTGTGGCCCTGTGATGGACTGGCAACCTGTACAGGGTGTACCCCGCCTCTCACCCGATGACCGCTGGGATAGGCTCCAGCCCCCCCACGACCCGACTGACGGATTAAGCAGGTATACAAAATGGATAGATGGATGGTTGGACAACATCATGGTGTGTGTACATTGCAAGATGGAGATGGCGTATTATAACAGCATGACTTCCTTTCTATTGTATATTTAGAATTTGGCTTTAATTAAGCAAAAGTTGTTTTATCCGATTACTCATTGGAATATTCGATAAAATACTTGATTACCAAAATATTCCATAGCTGCAGCCCTAAAGTATAGTGCCCAGAATGGCCCAGCTTTGTTGTATGGTCAGAAGAATATTCTAAGTCCCGAGCCTAAAATCTCTGATGCACATTCATACAAATCACAAACTTGTACAATAAGTAAAGTAAAATTAAGATTGTTTATGTGTGCATGTTTATATATTGTATGTGTTAATATGTGTTTTATAGATACCCACTTTATTTTGTCTTTCAACAACAAAACTACAACAGTGTGATTTTTGGAGGCATAGATGGCTTTTCCTGAAAAGTACTGAAAAATATTGTTCTTAAAATTTTGTTCAATTAACTCATGTCATATAACGTATGTTTGGCTAAATGGCCTGTACAGTTGGTGAAAATCAGTTATAATATTGTGATGATTGGGAAGTACAGTAAGACCAGGATTGAATATTGATGTTCATTCCTGATATTTAAAACACTTTGCTTCCCACCGTTATTTGTCATATTGTTGCAATGTGTCAGCATCCTGACAGGACATGGGAGCAGCTGCAGTGGATGACTCACTGCGCTGCAGGACTGAAAGGTTCAGGAGCTCCTTTGTCCCCACAGCCATAAGGCTTTTTAACAGTGACTACTGACATGTTTTTCCTCAAATTTATTAATTAATTAATTTATTCATTAAGTATCATTAGGGCCCGAGCTGCAAGGCAGTGAAGCCCTATTATATCCCTTGGCGTTATTATTAGGCTCCAAGCTATGAAACAGCGGAGACCCTATTGTATCCCTTGGCGTTATTAGGGTCCGAGCTGTGAAACAGCAAGAAACCTATTGTATCTGTTGGCGTTATTAGGGTCCGAGCTGTGAAACAGCAAGGAACCTATTGTATTTGTTGCCGTTATTATTATTAGGGTCCGAGCTGTGAAACAGCAAGGAACCTATTGTATCTGTTAGCGTTATTAGGGTCCGAGCTGTGAAACAGCAAGGAACCTATTGTATCTGTTGGCATTATTATTATTATTATTATTAGGGTCCGAGCTGTGAAACAGCAAGAAACCTTTTGTATCTGTTGGCGTTATTATTATTATTATTATTATTATTATTATTATTATTATTAGGGTCTAAACCTACACCTTTAAACCTATTGGTTTAATGTTCACGCTCTCTAACTTGATGTACTTACTCTTCTGCCATGGGGGATTAAAAGTTAGGAGAATTTTTTCCAAAGTCTGAAGGTTGTGACCGTGGCAGACCCTCAAACTTTGAGGACTTGCTACTGCTCGCCACAAAACACAGTAACTTATAACTTCTCCATACATTGTCTGATCTTCCCCAAACTTCATAGGCTGCACTTGGGCTCCACCCAGAACGCATACATATGACCAAACTTACACAAGCTTATAGCACTACCTACTGGTTGCCAAAAACGTCACTTTTTACACCTGGCGGTACTACGCCTGGCTGGGATTCTCACATCCAGCTCTCCACTTGACGGACGGCTGTATGGTGCACATCGAACTGAGTCCAGCGCATACCCCGATGTGCGCACCTGCAAGGGCCCTTTCATGGCTGCTTGGAGCTTTAACTATTATTGTTCTTATATACAATCATTCTATTCCATTCTATTCTAATGTGTTCCCCAGATTTTACAAGAATGTGGACATTAAAACAAGGAAGGGCAGAACCCCTCATTTAGGACCATCTTTCCCTGTTCTTGACACTAGCTTACAAGCCCTTCATTTTTCAGGTCTTAGCCACAATACAAGCCAATGCAGTGCTGGACTGACGAGGCCAAATTGTCCACCATATGGGAGCTCTTTGAGGACCCAGACATTGATCTCCACATGTCCTCTGTGCTGTCATACATCAGTTTCTGCATGGACGACGTAACTACAAGAAAACAGGTGAAAATATTCCCCAACTAAAAACCCTGATTTAACACCAATATCAAAGCTCTACTCCAGGCCAGGGATTCAGCACTGAGATCAAGAGACAAGGAGGCCTACAGAAAGGCGAGAGCGGACCTGAACAGAGGCACCAAGGTTACTAAAATAAAGTACATAAAGCAGATAGAGGCCAGTTTCAAGGAAAATAATCCCCAATCCAGGTGCCATCCATTACGGACTACAAGCAGTGCCACAAAAAAACCCCACTTTTCTCCCAGACCAGCTCAGCGCATTTTTCTCTTGCTTTGAACAGGACAGCAGACTGGCAGAGGACACACAGTTGACACCATCAGAGCATGACCAGCCTCCCACCATCCAACAACATCAAGTACTGCGAGTCCTGTTTGGCATCGACATCATCACCAGAACCAGGTGGAGTACCAGGAAGGGTGCTGAGATCATGTGCAAATCAGCTTGCTGCAGTATCCCTCTGTCTGTGGATCAAGGCCTTTCTGGCTAACAGACCCCAGCATGGGCACCTCCACATTCTCCACCATCGTCCTCAATACTGGTGTTCCTTAGGGCTGTGTTCTGAGTCCAGTTTTGTACACGCTGTACACCCATGGCTCCAAAACCTTCATCACATTTGCAGACAACACAATCGTTGTGGGGCTAACAATGATGAGGCACCATACAGGGAGGAGGTCCAAGCACTGGTGGACTAGTGAGGTAAGAACCACCTTAACCAAGAAGGCAAAATAAAGAATAAAGAATAAAGAATAAAGATAGATAGATAGATAGATAGATAGATAGATAGATAGATAGATAGATAGATAGATAGATAGATAGATAGATAGATAGATAGATAGATAGATAGATAGATAGATAGATAGATGTCGCAAAATGAAACTTTAGCAGAGAAATTAAGCATTTGCATAGAATTTAAATATGTACAGAGGAATTAAAATTGTGCAGAGGAATTAGATATTTGCATATAGAATAAATATAGAACTGTGTTAAGTTAATCCGTGCTAATTGTCTATACAAAAACTATTTAAAAACTAGAAAGTATGTAGAAATAAAATTGTTTTATACTTCTGTTTCATTCATTTATGCATCTGAGAAGAAACAATTGCAGCAGGTCATCAAGACTGCTCAGT
The DNA here is from genome assembly GCF_036924035.1 of Leuresthes tenuis. Taxonomy (NCBI): domain Eukaryota; kingdom Metazoa; phylum Chordata; class Actinopteri; order Atheriniformes; family Atherinopsidae; genus Leuresthes; species Leuresthes tenuis. The sequence continues at coordinate 30,987,690 of NW_027325374.1, read as the reverse complement.
GGATCATTGGCTTCCACTCCCTCCAGACGAGATGGACTTGAGCTTTCTCCTCCAATGAGTCCCAAAGATCCGGGAAGACCCCGTCCACCCAGGACACTGTCTTTTCACAATCCTTCCCTTTGGCAGACTCAAGAGTCATGCAAGCCCACACCACCTATGCATATACTTATACATATACGCAGTTCACGCAGTGGTGAATGTCGATATGGCTCGCTTTATGTTTCCTGTCCAGGATAACAGGGAGGAGTTGTTTCATTGCAGGCTAACATGTTCACAATCAGAAATAAGTTTTTTTTTTAATGCACAATCTGTCATCCCAACAAAAATGCAGTAGAAGACTTCTCTTCAGATTTCCACCATTATTTCTTAGCCAACAGGTTACAGTATATGTCGAAATGGTGTAAATCTTGTCCACGACATGGTTAGATTTAGAAAAAAATTTTGCGATGATTTAGAAATCTCAAACTTGCCATTTATTAGCCCAAATATCAAGCCTAATAAGTGTTTCAAAAGCAATAACATCAGCTCCTCTCTGACAGCCTTTTGGAAATTCCTTAAAATAATCAAGTCTTCACTCTACCTGTGTAATCATACACTCATCTGGAACAGTCCTGACATCCTTCAAAACAAAAAAATGCTGAATTTTACTCAGTGGAACAACCATGAAATAAAGTGTTTAGAACATATAATTGGAAGTCAAAAATTTAAATAATTTATTTTAGTCACTTTTTAGTATGGTATCAAATTGTAAAATCCATACTAAGTAAGAAATATACAATCACCCAACTATTCCTACACTCTAAAAAAGAATACAATGAAAAAATTGAATTGAAATTAAAAATCTTTTTAAGTATTTCCAACTCAATTACTATTGAGTAGACACAGTGAGACTTTTCAAGTTGGACAAACCAATTTTTTTTACTACGGCCAATAAGCTTTCATTTTACCTCTACAAGTTTAATCACACTGAACCAACTTAATTCTAATTGTAGCATTTTGGTCAATAAAGTTGCCAAATTACTTATTTAAGCGATTCTAACTCCTTTTTTTGTCTCAATTCTACAAAAAAAGAAGTCCATGCAAATTGTTACCTCAATTTATGTCTGTACTATGAACTTATGTAACATATAGTGATGTTGTTTATCTCCGACTTAAAATTGATGTGTTTGATTGATGTTATGTTCTGCAAAAATTAACATTTGGGAGCCCCGAAGAACAAAAAACACTTTAATTGATGAACTAGCTAAATATCTTTGAAGTTGGCTAGCTTTGCTGGGCTATTTTTAAATTAATTTCCATACTAAAACATGCTTTTTGCACTGTATGCTGATGTCATTTTTTGTATTGGCAAAAAAAACCAGGTACTTACCAAATGACCAGTCTTAAATTAAACTTGAGGAATGGTCTGTCTAACTTCTATCTCTTGTTCTTCTTGGCGTGGTCTGACTGCAGACATGATCCAGTCAGCACCAGTTCCAGTGATCTCAGATTTAAGTACACTCGCTAGAAAATCAAGTTTCACAAACTTATAATTTTCTGTTGTTAGGTGAACTCAAATCTGTTTCCTGAAAATCTAGAAATTATTAAGTAAAGGCAACCGTTATTTATTTCAAGTTTCACTACCTTCTCTGAATAAGTGTTATAATTGTTATAAATGTCTGGGAGCCATCCTTGAGGGGGGGGGCTCTGTCACAGTCTGCCCTATCACCTTATGTTATATCACAGTTTGTTTAATCATGTTTTGTTCAAGTCATGTTTTTTCCCCTGTCACGTTCAGTTCACTCACGTCACCTGTCTAATTGTTGACAGCTGCACCTCATGTCACTGATCACTCCCCTCACAGTATTTAGCTTCCTGGTTTACTTTGATTCATTGCAGAATCCTCACTATCCCTCCATGCTTTGTTGCACTAAAGATAAGTCCGGTTTCATGCCTCATAGCCATAGTCATAGTGTTTTTCATAGCCTTGTTTGTTTAGTGTTTTTTCATAGCCTTGTTTTGTATAGCCTCGTTTTGTTTGTCATAGTTCTTTTTGTAGTCAAGTCATTTTGATGATCCGGCTTTGCCGCGCCCTTTGTTCATGCTCCCGGTCTTGTTTTGCGAATAAACCTTTTTTTTTTTATCTAAAAGAGAACTGCATCTGGGTCCTACCTTCCCACGATCATGACAAAAGGTAATTAAGTGGTCGGTCGCCAAGGGGGAATGGGGCCATAGGAGAATTTTCCCGGATATCAGCCATAGGGTTTTTCGCTCCTATTCGCTGCGAACAGTTGAACAGTTACCTGATGGTAATGTTAATTGTCTTAAGCACTTTTTGAGTTTCTATATTTTATAAATTGTTGTAGCTTAGTTAATTATTGTTATGTGTTGTGATGGTACTTATGGGTTAGCAGGTCCTCGACACTGCTCAAACCACATATAGTTTTGGGCCAAAATGAACTAAGATTCTACACAGAGATTGGGTTCGGGGCCACATATATTAAGAAATATTGAAACATTTATTTATTAATTTATTCCTTGCATACACGTACAGGCGTGCTACTTATAGCTTTTATGAAATGTGCTCATTGCAGAGTTATGATCAGTTGAGTAATGAAGGTTGAACTATTCTGGGAAAGAGGTTCTGTTCCCAGCATCATGATAAACACTCCTGATACAGAAAGGTTTAGCTAACGCATTACAATTGTTTTACTAATGCATATGCAATGAAAACTTGCTTGCTGCTGAGAATCGCAAAGAAGAACAGCTTACACATAACAGCTCACATAATGAAGTTATATCAAAAGGGGGATAACAAGAATCTCCTGTCTGGTTGTGCTGCACCTCAAGGTAGTGGGCCACTTGCAGTTTGGGGACCTGCTAAGTTGGCTGCCGCTAACAGGTGTGACACAATACAGAATATAACATTCCTACCTCATTTAGTTGACATGATTAAATCATGTCAAAAGGGGGAGTTGTTATAATTGGCTTTGATCTTAGACATTATAAATTCATATTCTGTATTTTCCTAAATAACCTATGTTCCTAGCTGGTACTTTTCCACTCTGCTCATACTGCACAACAGATGACCTTAAATGGTCCAAGACCTTAGAATGACATAAACAACTGGGTCAGACAAAACATCTCTATTAGGGCAGATAGGTCTGGTACATTAGACACCTAAAACAGCACTCACACATACACACACATTGTTTATCACATCCAAAGAACACAACAAGGACAGCAGCTGGCCTGATCATGCCACTCAAAACTGGCCAATTATACTCTGACAAGTGTGAATACAACTTCTGTGAGATAAAGCTGAATATAAATATGACATGTTTCCGGATAATGGGGCTCGGCCTGACGCTTTTCCTGCGGGAGCTCTGGCACTCCGAGTCCAGCGCTGCAATATACTTTACTTGTGACCACTAATAAATACTTTTTTAATAAACGATTTCTCCAGCTTATTCTTGAGCTTCCAATGAAAAAATCAGGCTAACAATTGGTGCCGTGACCCGGATTGGCTGACTCTGAGACCGTGTCCGATCGAGGACTTCCGGAGCTGGTTGGAGGGGACTCTTCTTCAGACAATTCAAGGCGCCTAAAACACAAGGTGAGCAGAAAACCTCTTGTATCAGGATTTGTGAAATTTCTGCACATTGGTCATTCTAAACTAAATTGTCTGAATTAGGATGTCCTCCGATCACTAAATCAAAAGCACAAAATTTGTGTACAGGTTTACTAGGTGGTCACATGTAAAGTATAAACACATAGTCTCACATAGGGAGAGTCATATGTGTCCTAGTTTAGTACAATTTGGCCAAATAAAAGACATAAATTAATATAACATAAATTCATCCTGTCTTCTAAACTGAATAGGAATTAGATGCCAATGGGCGGGGGTCTATTAGTCCGCTATCGCGGTGTGAGTAATTTCTGTATTACTGCACGACCGGCGATGTGAGTAATTTCTGTGCAAGTGGCGCTTGGACCTTTATCTGCAATCGGCAGTGGGTCTGTATTACTGCACTATAGGCGGCGTAAGTAATTTCTGTGCAAGAGGCGCTTGGACCTTTATCTGCAATCGGCGGTGGGTCTGTATTACGTCACAATAGACTGAGTGAGTAATTTCTGTGCAAGAGGCACTTGGACCTTTATCTGCAATCGGCGGTGGGTCTGTATTACTTCACGTTTGGTGGTTGGACTGTAAAATACGCGATCAGCGGTGTGTCTGTTTTTAGTTTTTTTTCTCCGCAATCGGCAGTGGTTCTGCAGACGATACACTAAGGGTTTATCTCTGCATAAGGACACAGGGCTAAGTTTGTTATTTTTCATGAAAATGTGGGGTGGTTTGCTACTTGGTTGATATTTTACTGTGTTAGTGGAAGTGTATCGAGCAGTCGAGACTGATCGAGAATTCCTATACTGACACAGATCTCAAGTGGTTCTGTAAAAGGGGGGCATTGGACTACAAATTAAAGGGGAATTTAGTTAGGGTGTTACAGAGATTGGTGAATTAAAACGAGTGAAGAGACTGGGAGAACCCCCAGCGATCAAGTGCGTAAGAGTAAAAGATTCTGTGTAGAAGCTTCTTGGTCGGGTCCAACACTCGGGCATTGCGCCATTCACCCATTCTGATTAACACGTGAAATACCTGAATATGTCACAAACCTTTGTTGATTAGTGGAAAACATGTAAACCCGGCTCATTGGGGTCGGTATTATTTGACACGTTGACGAGATGGCAGACAAAGTTCCAAGAGAAGACGGAAAAAGAGGGACAGATAGATTTGTAAACTGGACGAGAGAAATGCAAGGGAAAGGAATGTTTGTAGGGTGTGAAAGTGCTCCACCACAACTGAGTGATTTCTTTATGTTTTCAAAACAGGCAACAGGCAGTAGGAATCAAGCAACAGCAAAGCTAAAGGAGGTAGTTTTATTGTAGAGAGCAAGGGCAGAAAAAGACGGGAAAAAAACAACAAAACAGTAACATTTCTTGCAGACTGTCAGTATTTTTTTGGAGAAGTTAAATTCTCTATTAAGACGCAGTCCTCTGCACAACTAACACAGCATGTGCCAGACACAACATCATCTTTTCCAGGGACACATCCTACTACACTAGAAGATAAGACACATCTTCCCAACAATGCTCAATAACAGAAGCATGCCTTTTAGCAAAAGAAAAAACTGACCATTTATACAGATTCAGCATAAACAGCTTAGGCTGTACATGTGGACATGTGTAATTGAAAAAAAAAAGGTTAGATATCCTTAGCTTTGTCATAAATGCTCTCACCCTAAGATTATCTCATCCCAACCCTGTTTCCTTCTTCCCTCATTCAGCCCTGAGAGTGAGGACAGATTCTGATTGATCATTGGCCTGTACTTAAAGAATACCAGAGTTACATATAGTTATTTAGTTGAAAAATTTACAATGATAATGGAAGTTTTTACTAAAGCATTTATCATCAATTCAACAATTAATTTATTTTAAAATAAATTTGAATGGGAGAAATACCAAATTGAATGGACAATCTGAAATCCGCTTTTCAATGCAAGTATCACAGTGAAGAGATAAGAAGCAATAAAAAATCCAAAATAAATCCAGGAAGAACAGACTGTTTAAAACTAAACATTAGAACAAGTTTGTTGTTGAATTAAGATTTAACAGCTCTCTTAAAAAGTTAAGGTCAGACAAACAAACATAGCATTTAAATCTCTGATCTTTTAATTGAAAAACTGCGTGAACAAAAGAGGTTCTACAAATTGAGACTTTATGATTTCCAACTGAAGCAGGAAATATCAGGATTTAACAGCAAGGTCAGGCAGATAGATGTCAGACAGTTTCTTACCATATTAAAGCATTAAAGGTTAACCTTTATTGTGTTAGAGATCACAGTAACAGGACTGAATACATTTGATGCCAAACAGATTTGCTTTGCCAAGGGAAGTTTTCTAAATGTAAAGCTCCCCTTGATGCCCATTTATTTATTTCTGTTTACAATATATGACATGTAATAGAACTGAACCGGACCAGGGGACAAGGAAAGAAGAAGAGGAAAGAAGAGGAAACAGAACAAAAATAGAAACAAAAACCAGACAACCAGCTGCTACACCTGTAAAAAACAAAACAGACAACAATCCATGGCCTCTGAGGGGAATACAGCCTTAACGCCACCAGGAGCACCTGAAAGCAGACAAGCAGAGAAAAAACAAACACACAACCAAACAAAAACAAGCACAAGAAGCGGTAATCACATACAACACAGCTGTGAATATAGATGACCTGAGACGACATGATAATACATCAACTGCTTAGCGACCATGCTACTGGGCTAATAAATGTGTGTGTGTGTGTGTGTGTGTGTGAGAACATGCAACACCCATGGCACAGGACCTACATGGTAACCGTGCTTAGTTATGAGTGTATAAGTGTACAGAGCCACAATCCACAGCCCCCCCCCCCCAGCAATCAGAAGCAGGCAGAGAGGGCCACAAGACCCAGGCCACCAGCAGCCCCTAACCACACACACTTTCACATCCCATACATCCACACGTCCTCCCTCCCTCAACTCCGCTGGGGTGTAGCGCAGCAGGCACACCAGGGGGCCAGCAGCCCCCCAGCCACCACAGACCCCGAACCAGCAGAACAATTAATTAATCCTCTTGGCCCCTCCCGCCCCGAGCAGCAACCAGGAAGCAGGGGTGTGGGAAGAAGACCCCTCCCCTCACCCTTCTGGCTCTTCAATATTTTCTAATAGTGAGCGATTAAAATTGAGGGGCAGCCAAACTTGTAGAACTGGGAGCGTGGCCCTCTGGGCAGCCTACATACCCAAAGAGCCCCACTCACCAGATGCCACTCAGTGTAACCACCCCCCAAGACCTAATGTGTGTGTGTGAGTGTGTTTGATAAGTAGTAATGTCTAAGGTGTAATTAAAACAGGGGCGGGGAACTGCAGAGTGCAACCAAAGGGGACCACCTACTGGCTGCAATAGGCATCCCCGCTACCTGGGAGCCAACCCAGGGCAGGAGGGGCTGATGTCCACCAGGCTCGGGGCCTGCAACGACCATATTCCGGGAGCTACTGTACCCCCAGAAGGTACCCATCCCGCCCCACCCCACCCCGGAGGACCTCTACAAAAAACAAACAAACAAACCACCCGGTCACACCAGTCGCAGCAGCCCGGGCCTGAGACCCACCATCACCCAGGCCCCCCCCCAACGGGGGAAAAGCACCGCCCCCCCCCACCGCACGCCCCAACACCCTGAAAAAAAAACAACCATCTGCGGACACCTTGGAGGTCCCAGAGCAACAAGCCCGGCACCAGGACCTGCACCAACCCACCCATACTGTGGCGCGTCCAGGACAACCCAGCTCCCCCAGGCACAGGCAGGGCCCCCCCCCATGGGCGCAAGGCAGCGCCCAGCCACCAGGGCCCAGGCCCAGCACCACCACCCACGCCAGAGCGGCCCGGCCACCCGGCATAGAGCCAGCAGCCACCACCCCAAGGCCCCTAAGGGACCCCGCCCCACACCGCAAGACAGTCCCACCCGCAAGCCCCCAAAACTGCCCTCCAAGCCCGACACACAGTCCCCCCCAGCAATGACCAACCCGGTCCCCACGACCCGAGAGACCACCAGACGCCCGAAGCCACACAGCCCCCCCCAGCACACACCCAACCGCCCAGAGCGACGGGAAAGCAACCCACCACCACCACTATGTGATAAAGCTAATCAGTGGGGACCAGAGAGAATTAAATTCAGCCAATTGATGTTTTGAGGAGGCAGACATTGTTTCCATGCTAATATAGTCTAAAAGAAAATTTCTAAACTGGTTAATACACAGATTGTTCTTCGCTTTCCAGTTCATGAGAATAGTTTTCTTTGCGATACATAACACTGTGAGAACCATGTGTGCTGAGTTAATTTCCATGTTGATGTTGTCTGTGTGCTGTGTGGAACTTGATTATGTGCTCTGCTCAAAACTCTATGTGCGCCGTGCTTGTTAACATTACTTATTAAGGTGGAAACGCAGCGGGTTGGGGAAGAAAGACAGAATAGAAAAACAGTGCAAAAGAGTGGAAGTGTGAGATAGAAAAAGGAAAAACAAAAACAAAAAAACATACCCAAATAAACAAATACTGCATACATCCTGTGCTGGTGAGACTGGCAGTGAGTTATATATTTTGCCTTGATAGTTAACTGTGAATTGGATAGATTATTTCATCTTACTTATGTCATCTACAGTGAAATGATTCATACAAGTTAACGAATACAGATCACCTGGAATTTAGAAGAGCCAAGGAGTGGTTTCCTGGTCGCGGTACAGCTGCCCGTTGATGAATAACTTATCCACCGCGATTACAGCTCGGGAGCCTCCTTCCATGAACTTTCTCCGGATGGGGAACAGAACCCTGCGTCTTTCCAGGATTTCTTTGGGAAACTGGTCGTTGACGCTGAAGTCCGTTCCTCTCAGCTCCCTGCCGCGTCCCCTCACCTGGACCTTCTGTTGATAATGCTCGAACTTGGCCATAATCGGTCTCGGTCGGCGGGCATCAGGTCTCTTCCCTCCCAGGCGGTGGACTCGGTGAAAAGTAATGTTGTTCACTACATCTCCTGGAAGTTTCAGCTGATTTTGAATGAAGTTTTTCACTGCAAGTTCAGGATCCTCGTCTGCCTGCTCCGGGATTCCAGAAAACACCAGATTGTCCCTCATACTACGAGCCTGGAGATCAATAATTGATTCTTTTATCCTCTTGTTCTCATCAGAGATCCGGCTCATTCCCTCGGTGAGTGTTTTCACCGATCCTCTGAGGGCTGCGTTTTCTGCAGCCAGCGTCTGCACCTGTTGCTGGCTGAACTCCAACGACTCCCGTAATGCCTGGAACTCTCTGTGTAGAATCTCCAACAGAGACATACGGGCGTTGAAGCTGGATAATTTGTTATCGATCGATGTTAAAATGTCCGTTGAATCATTACCAGCTGGAGACGTCGCTCCGGGTGACTCTTCATTACGACTTCTCTTTGAAGTTGAAGCCTTGCTGCTAGCAGATGGGGTTTGGTTAGTTTTCCCCATGACGATCCTGTCAAAACACTCGTCGATGAAATCCGTGAGGCTCTCCAGGCTTTCTTCACTGTACTCCAGTGTTTTGTTTTTGTTTCACCCGATAATATATTTATTTAAACAGTAGTTATTGGCGTAATTATAATCTTACTATATTGTTTGCTCTATTTGAGGCGCGCCTTGTTTGAATCTGCCGATTGTCTCACACAATCTCGCGACACTACAGCATCACACTCACATCACACTCTCAACAGCACCTCACACTCTCAACAGCACCTCACACTCTCAACAGCACCCTGTTATCTTAACAGAGCAGCAAAGTGCTTTATATAAAGGTTTAAAATGAGTTAGATTATTAGGAAATTAACAAAAACACAGCAATAAAAGGCACAACGAGTCCAATGAGTTTCTTGAAGAAGAAAACTCTAAAAGAAATTTAAAGACAGCTGCAGTAAGTCTGAGTCATAACAAGTCAAGTCAAGGTTTGTTTTCATGACACATTTAAAAACAGCCACAGCAACCAGAGAGCTGTAGAGCTGAACACTATATTAATACTATTAGCAAATTCTAACCCTGCAGATAAATATTAATGAATTTAACAATAAACATTGAATAAATTAGTGAAATAACAACAAAAACAGTGTTAAAGACATGCCTCTAAACCAGACATGTGTCACTGGAAAAGGAAAGGCTTTGTGACCTCAGCAGGCACCCCGGTTAAACACTTAAATCAATTACTCGAACTATATTATGCCATACTTGAACCAAAACAAGTTGCTATAGTCAAGTGCAGAGGACATCAAAAGGGAGATGGGAGAGTAGCGAGAGACAACAATGCGGCAGATAAGGCAGCAAAAACAAAAGCAGGGTATACTGCATTTAATCAGATGTCTCAGAAAACATTGGAGGAAAAATCACAACGAGAATTATGTATACAAAACATTAAAGAACTTCACGAAGCAGCGGCACCATCTGAAAAGCAAGCATGGAACGAAAAAAAAAAAAAAAGATTCCACAGGACTCTGCTGGAATCATGAAGGCAAAATAGTAGCTCCAACTGGACTACTAAATTTGCTATGTCAAGAAGCACACAGTAGAGCTCACTGTGCTAGCTCAAAAGTAACAGCGCTCATTTCACAACACTGGTGGCACCCCCACCTAAAAGACACAATAAAATATATTTGTGCAATTGTGTGAAATTTGTAAACTGTTCAATCCAAAAGTATCTCTCAAAGCAGGACTAGACAAGTTTCCCAGTACCTGATGCCCCTTGGAAACAGATAGTAATTGATTTTACTGACATGGGAGCAGCAAACAGGACTGAAGGTAAACGAAATCTTCTAGTGGGTGTGGATCCCTTTTCTAGATGGGTAGAAGCCACACCTACTAAAACCGAAAAAGGAAAAGAAGTCATTAAATGGCTTACAAGAGAAATTATTCCAAGATTTGGGGTACCAGAAGTGATAAGATCAGACAATGGTACTCACTCACTTTTATAATGAAGAACTAAGAGAAGTAGAAAAGATGTTTGGAATTACACATAAGCTCGGTGCAGTCTCTCACCCAGCTTTACAAGGACTAGTGAAAAGATCAAATAGAACCATCAAAAAGGCCGAACAGAAGTCTGTGCAGACACACAGTTAACCTGGGCTGAAGCTCTACGTATTGTGTCAGCCTAAGATTTACTCCAAATGTCACCATGAATGTTGTCATGTTGTCCCACATGAGGTCATGACAGGGAGAAAACACCCTGTCCATTTACAACTGCACCAACAGGCTCACCCCCTGTTGTACTACAGTATGGAAACTTGTGTGAATGTGAAACAACTGAATAACACGGTGATGAGGATATCTCAACAGGTTACAGAAATACTTACCAAGGAACAGGACCAGGAAAGTGAACAAACTTAACTGGTCCTCTCCTATATGGACAGGACGCAGAAGCTACAACACATTGTGTAAAGGTATGGTTGACCGAGAATAGACTGAGTAACTGGATCCACAAAGATCACTGTACTCAGGCTCAAGATCCTGCCGAAAGAACATTAACTGAGGTCCGGACTGACTTAGACTACTGACAAAGACTAGACCAAATGGACTAAAACTCTATCAGAGACTGAACGGACCACTGACGATGAAACCAAAGGAAAACACTACTGTGGAGACTAGACTGTAGAACCGCAGTAGCAGAAACAATAATGGTTACAATAACTAATTTTCACACCTCTCCGGTGTGCAAGTCAGACATTAAAAGCTCAAGTGACAAAGAACTACAACAATAATCTGGACACACCCTCTCTTCCCACCACTCCACACCAGGTGACTAAAAGATCTCTGAAAAATGGCAACAACCCACTTCAATTGCAATTTATTGAGAAACAATATGTACAATCCGATCTGTGCTCAGTCATGACATGTTGGTCAAACGAAAAAGATATGAATGGGATGAATAAAATGTTCTGTGAGAACGTTTTAATCATGTGTTCTGGTTCATTCGAGAAATTACACGGAAGATGATCCAAGTTGTTTAATCTGGTGCACTCAATCAATCAATCAATCAATCAAACTTTATTTTTATAACACTTTTCATGCAAGAAAATGTAGCACAAAGTGCTTCACAAGATAGAAGAAAATAAAACAAAACAGTGAAACCCAAGGACACACACACACACACACACGCACATCTATACGTACACATACACCCACATACATCCACACATACTGGAAGGAAGAAGTAAAGATTAAGTAAAACATAATAAACTGAGGCAGAGCTGCTCTAAGTAAGGTAACAATTAATCATAGTTTACTAACACTTCTCAAGTTTTTCCCAAAATTCTGTGTCTGTGTCTTTGTCTTTCTTTTGTCTTTTGTTCTATGTTGTCTTGTGTTTTCTCTTTGTCTTGCTGTGTTCTCTAAATGGTTTGAAGTTTTTTCCACAGAAAAAGTTGATGGTACTGGATTTCACATTAATGCTGTACAGCAGGTTGGTGAGTATTACGGTACTGTCCTAAAACATGGTTTCTATCAACTGGCCAGTTGTTTTGTTTTTCATTTAATTTATTTTTATTCAATTAATTTTTTTCGGTTTATTTATTTGTTTTTGTTTGGGGTTCATATGAAAACTTAATTGGTCGACCAATGAATACTGGGATTAAACCTGTTAAAAGGGAATTCCTGAATATAGAACATTGTGAAAATGAAATGTTGTGCTTCTCGGTTCTCTCTCCTGCTAACATTCATCCACAGCTCAAATTAACTGCATCGGCAGCAGAACCTCTACAGGACTCACAGCCAAGTGACTGACAAGACGTCAGTCTGAAATTCTGGGAGGCATGATCATCATGCCAAGATAATGGTTGAACAACCACACAACCTTCAACCACTGTAAACAAAATAATCTGAATTATCTCCTGAATTGTCCCAAAGAAAAAGATTAGTTAGGGGAAACGGGTGGTAAAGACCCCTTTGTGGAAGTGAAGTGCTGGCAACCTCTCTCTAGTTAGCTCAGACTGCTGAACTGAGGTTCAGCCAGAAGGACAACTAAACACCAAGCAGTGACAGGATTGGACCACAAGAGACTGAGCTGAACTTCACCACTCTGCACAATGTTATCATGAAATTTTCACTCAAAAGAAATTGTCAGTTTTTACACTACGTCTATCATTACTCATCTGTTCTCAACAGGGTCATATCTTCATATTCACATCATGTTTCAATGTCTGTATTGTTTTGTGTTTTGTGATGTTCCTCTTTAGTTTAATGATTTTAAGTAGACCAATTACTAATCATTGGAATTCATACATATGTCCATTGCCATTGGTGTGAATCGGCTGTTCGGAGCGGGACCTTAGGCACTGAAAGGTGTCACAGTCTGCCCTATCACCTTATGTTATATCACAGTCATGTTTTTTCCCCTGTCACGTTCAGTTCACTCACGTCACCTGTCTAATTGTTGACAGCTGCACCTCATGTCACTGATCACTCCCCTCACAGTATTTAGCTTCCTGGTTTACTTTGATTCATTGCAGAATCCTCACTATCCCTCCATGCTTTGTTGCACTAAAGATAAGTCCGGTTTCATGCCTCATAGCCTGTAGCCACGACCAAGACCAAGACCAAGCCTGTAGCCACGACCAAGCCTGTAGCCACGACCAAGCCTGCTGCTGTGGTCAGAGTCCCACCCACCCACCCCATTTTGGGAACGTCTGGGAGCCGTTCCTTGAGGGGGGGGCTATGGGCGTCGCCAAGGGGGAATGGGTCCGGTGGGCAAAACCTTGACTTGGCTGCCTATGGAAGCCCGGGTGGGCAAGACCTTGTCGACTCCATCGCCCACAGGAGCCCGAGTGGGCTCATGGTCCTGGCCCATGGAGGATTGGGCGACCTTGCACCGTCGCCGGTGGGAGCCCGGGCGGACTCACCGCCGCTTGGTGCCAGTGGGGACTCTGGTAGCTCCGCAGCGGACTTCACCTCGCCTCACTGCCCTGAAGGGATGGCCAGGTCACCGGAGCTGGGGATCTGGTCCCTGGCAGTCTGGCCGTCCGCCAGACGGGACCCGGGGTTTGGCCCTGCAGAGCCCCTCCCTCCCACCCTCGTTGGATGTCTGGGAGCCATCCTTGAGGGGGGGGCTCTGTCACAGTCTGCCCTATCACCTTATGTTATATGACAGTTTGTTTAATCATGTTTTGTTCAAGTCATGTTTTTTCCCCTGTCACGTTCAGTTCACTCACGTCACCTGTCTAATTGTTGACAGCTGCACCTCATGTCACTGATCACTCCCCTCACAGTATTTAGCTTCCTGGTTTACTTTGATTCATTGCAGAATCCTCACTATCCCTCCATGCTTTGTTGCACTAAAGATAAGTCCGGTTTCATGCCTCATAGCCATAGTCATAGTGTTTTTCATAGCCTTGTTTGTTTAGTGTTTTTTCATAGCCTTGTTTTGTATAGCCTCGTTTTGTTTGTCATAGTTCTTTTTGTAGTCAAGTCATTTTGATGATCCGGCTTTGCCGCGCCCTTTGTTCATGCTCCCGGTCTTGTTTTGCGAATAAACCTTTTTTTTTTATCTAAAAGAGAACTGCATCTGGGTCCTACCTTCCCACGATCATGACAAAAGGTAATTAAGTGGTCGGTCGCCAAGGGGGAATGGGGCCATAGGAGAATTTTCCCAGATATCAGCCATCGGGTTTTTCGCTCCTATTCGCTGCGAACAGTTGAACAGTTACCTGATGGTAATGTTAATTGTCTTAAGCACTTTTTGAGTTTCTATATTTTATAAATTGTTGTAGCTTAGTTAATTATTGTTATGTGTTGTGATGGTACTTATGGGTTAGCAGGTCCTCGACACTACTCAAACCACATATAGTTTTGGGCCAAAATGAACTAAGATTCTACACAGAGATTGGGTTCGGGGCCACATATATTAAGAAATATTAAAACATTTATTAATTTATTCCTTGCATACACGTACAGGCGTGCTACTTATAGCTTTTATGAAATGTGCTCATTGCAGAGTTATGATCAGTTGAGTAATGAAGGTTGAACTATTCTGGGAAAGAGGTTCTGTTCCCAGCATCATGATAAACACTCCTGATACAGAAAGGTTTAGCTAACGCATTACAATTGTTTTACTAATGCATATGCAATGAAAACTTGCTTGCTGCTGAGAATCGCAAAGAAGAACAGCTTACACATAACAGCTCACATAATGAAGTTATATCAAAAGGGGGATTCCTTGGTAAGGGGGAACCAGTCTCCTGTCTGGTTGTGCTGCACCTCAAGGTAGTGGGCCACTTGCAGTTTAGGGACCTGCTAAGTTGGCTGCCGCTAACAGGTGTGACACAATACAGAATATAACATTCCTACCTCATTTAGTTGACATGATTAAATCATGTCAAAAGGGGGAGTTGTTATAATTGGCTTTGATCTTAGACATTATAAATTCATATTCTGTATTTTCCTTAATAACCTATGTTCCTAGCTGGTACTTTTCCACTCTACTCATACTGCACAACAGATGACCTTAAATGGTCCAAGACCTTAGAATGACATAAACAACTGGGTCAGACAAAACATCTCTATTAGGGCAGATAGGTCTGGTACATTAGACACCTAAAACAGCACTCACACATACACACACATTGTTTATCACATCCAAAGAACACAACAAGGACAGCAGCTGGCCTGATCATGCCACTCAAAACTGGCCAATTATACTCTGACAAGTGTGAATACAACTTCTGTGAGATAAAGCTGAATATAGATATGACATGTTTCCGGATAACGGGGCTCGGCCTGACGGATTTCCTGCGGGAGCTCTGGCACTCCGAGTCCAGCGCTGCAATATACTGCAATACACCATGAATCATTTCTTAGAGTGTACAACTTCCCCGTAGAGTAGCAGAATTTCTTAATCTTAGTACTCCAAAATTACAATAACAATATACAGATTACTGTCCAAAAACAGACTCTGTCAGTACCAATCTTGAAATGTGAGACAGACTTATCCATCGACGCTAGTCAAAACTTCTGGTCACAAATCTATTTGTCATGGAGGAGAGTGCTTTCTTGGAGGTGCAATGTAGCTCTGGGTGGGCGGAGAGTCCTTCTGCCCAGTGGGGGACAACAGGGAAGGGGGGCGCCTATTGTAACTCGCATCCTCACACCCCTCCTCCCCTTACATATCACACACCTATTCACAAAGGATTTTGGGGGGCATGTGGATGTGCAAGGCCTTGCTACTGCTCAGATCATATATTATTCAGGGTTAGAATGGTCTCTGTCAAGGTGATAACTGAAGATGTGTCAATCTCAGGCACAGTGGTGCCGGACAGAGATTGGGTTTTGGCCACATGCGCCATCAGGAAGTATAAGCGGATTTCACCAACTGTTGTTGCTGGGATTTCTGTGTATGTTCCTGGTGTCTTGGTGCTTGGCCCAAGCTGGAGGGACCAGGAGGAGGGACTGGTTGTCTGGTTCTGGGTCTATTGAGGTGTCTGGTGCATGGCCCCTGGAGACCTGTGAGTGAGTGAATGTGTGCCTTTTCTTATATCTTTTAGCTTTTATATAATTTAATAATTAATCATTAATAATTTAATCATTAATAATTTAATAATAATTTAATATAATAATTTAATTTTTTATCTTCTACTTTATATTTTATTTCATGTTTATTGCTGTTTGCACCAGGGATAAGAGGGAAACTCTATTTAAATATCTCTGTATGTCCTGTACATATGGCAGCATTGATAATAAAGTTGACTTGACTTGACTTGACTTGGATGGCCACATTCTTTTTTTCATCTGTGAGTGTATGTCTATCTGTGTAAATGTGTGTCCTTGTATCTGTGAGGCTGTGTCTGTATCTGTGAGTGTGTGTCTTTGAATTTGTGAGTGTATGTCTTTGCGTTGTGTGCATGGTTGTCCACTGCTGGGGGGAGGGTCGGGGAGCCTTTCCTGTCTGCTCCTGATCTCTGGAGAGGGTCCCTCTTCCCAAATCATTATACACAATTCATGTAAAGCCTTTGGCATATTATTGACACATACACATATGCACTAGCATTCACTCACTCACATGCTCACCCAACTATTACAATTTGACTTTTGGCTTTAATAATAATCAGTCACTACAGAGACTTTTTTTCTCATATACTTGCTGCTGGTGATGTTGTTGCTGTTTGTTTTCTTGTTGTGTGTTTCCTTCCATTTATGTTTCTGCAGAGTCTTGACATGGCCACAGTGTACTTTATTTTCTCTTCATAGATGCAGCAGTTGGTCACTTGTTTTTTGGCTATTGGTGTCTATTTTTTCCAACTCTCTCTTCACTCGCCCTCTTTCTTTCAGTTCTCCTTTCAAACATGGGAGGAAAAAGCACAATGGTGCTTTAAACTATAACAAGAGTACGGGCACTGTGGGCTTTGGCTTTGCTAATGCCTGTGCCATCATACAATCAAATTGTTTTGTTGTACTCTTTGGAGTACAGCAAAATAAAAATTAAATGTGCTTTCTGTCTATTACATTTTTAAGACTTGTTGTAGTCTTGTTGACAAACAACAATAAGAAGAAAGTCACAGATTACCATCAAAACCTGGTTCCACGAAGCTGGATGAAGGGAAACCCTGGCTTATTTAGATAATTCTGGCTCATTTAAGAGAGAGTTCTGTTCCACCAACGTGGCTTATTTGAATGCCCGCTGAGTAACTATGGTAATGTATGCCGCTGAATTAGCCTGCTCCTGGGCAGGCTAACGTTCAAGCTTAGCTTAGCTGTATGTCAAAGAATGTCTGACCAGCTGTAACAGACTCCTGAAAGAAATTTCCACCTGGTAGAATTCCGCGCTCCCGCAACTCATGTAAAATTTGTGGTTATCATATCACCATCATGTTCTCGAAAAATAAAATAAAAAAACAATAAATCAATCTGTCAGTGAAACTAAAGAAACACAACTGTACAAGTACTGAACATGAAATTAAACGAAAAAGAACGTGGTATTCATTAAAACTAATTGATACCTTATTACATCTCCGTCCCACATTTCACAAACACCTGACCTACACCCACCTAGGACCAGACTCAGAAAAATGGGGGACAGGTCCTTTCAGGCTGCATAATTTTGGTAATCTAATGAGAAGTCAGGTGTAGAGGTCATCTTAAGGAAGTGTTTGTCATACTTTATTATAGATAGCCATATAAGCTTCTGATTGCCAAGTCTTAACACATGTATATCCAACCAACATTTCTCTTATTCTGCAGGAGAGTTAAATGATGTCCTGCTTGGGGTCAGAGGCTATGAATGCTGGCCATAACTCCTCACACCATATCCTGATCCAGGAACAAAGGTGGAGAGGGCATTCAACCATGCAAAAGGGCACAGAGAGAAATTACTTTTAGCCAAATTAAATCCAGGTTAGTGGACAGTGACGTGTAACTGTATTTTGTATATGACGATGTCAGAGACAAGTGAATGCTGGTTAGTTCCAGGTTATCTCACAGCCTGACATGTGCCGCCTGTAACGTGCCATCTTTACTGCATACAATAAACATTCAGAGACTACAATATACGGTGTAGTTTTTTACAACAAAGAACTCACATGCAGACAACACAACATAGTGTCAGAAGTGGAGCTGCGTTAGTCATGTTGCATCTCAGTTATGGAGCTAGGTGCTATCGAGCTTGGCAGCTACTACAGCTAACGCAAGGCTAGCGACTGAGGACGTCGAGACCACGGTGGATGTGACTACGGAAGACAATATGGGGACCTTGACAGACGAGACCCAAGAGATGGCAGACACACCCCTTCCGGCCAGCCTTACAGCTACGCTCACCATAAAACCTCCAGACTCCTTCAACTTCTTTAAGCTCCATGAGTGTGAGAAGTGGATACGGAGATTCGAATGCTTCAGACTGGCAAGTAATTTCAATGAATCATCCAACGCTAACCAAGTAAACACGCTAGTTTACTACATGGGGGATGAGGCTGACCATGTGCTACAGGGGTTGGATTTAACCAGTATGAGGCTGTGAAGAAGGGATTTGACAGATACTTCATCCCTAAAAAGAACATTATATATGAACGGGCCAGGTTCAACAAGAGAGTGCAGCAGCCAGGGGAGCCGGTGGACTCATTCATCACAGCACTTTTTCTGTCAGAAAGGTGTGAGTATGGACAACTGCATTATGAACCAAGGGCATAAGTTTGCATAGGGACCATAGGGACAAGTCACAACTAAAGTTTGGGAAAAAGTTGTCCCAACCAATATTTTTGATGATATTAATAAAACATCTATTTTACATAATGCATTGAATATAATATTTTTCACAAATGCATTCGTAGTATGAAACATTTGTAGAGAACTATTTTTGCCAATGTGCCATCTTGTTGCGATGTTCAGTGTAACCTGCATTGCAACAAGGTTAGATATTCTGCAATTCGATTGGCTGAAGGTCAGCCCCTCTCATCACTGCTCCCGACAAAGAGCCGTACTAGAGTGTGCGCCAGAGTTGCTGTAAGATGGTGGACTGACGATGAAATATCAGATTGGCTGTTGCATACTGGCTTGACGCCACAAAATCATGAAAGTAAATCTTCACATTAATATTTAGTTTGGTCTCAACATTTTTGCCCATGCCCATAGAAAATGTCACCGAAAATTAAAAGAGACATCAAAAGTTATTTCACCACCCAGAGAGTAAGTAGTAGCTAACTACCCACACTATGCTAGCCTTCTAGGCTAATGTAAACAGTCATTCTACAATGGAAAAGTGTTATTAAGGTGTTATGGTGTGAATGTAATGTAGGCTAGGAGGCTAGTTTTATTTCACATTAGCATTTTTTTTAATCAGATATTTTTTCTCTCTATTTTTTAATTATAAACAAAGTTGGCTCCATAAAGTCTAAATCTAGGCTAACCTGAAAAAGTATGAGTGTGGAAGGAGAGAGGAAGTTTCTCGGCTACATCGTCTCATCTGACGGCCTAAAACCCAATCCTGACATAATAAGAGCTGTGCAGGAGCTTAAAGAACCGACAAACTCAATGGAGGACAGGAACTTCCTTGGTATAGTAAATCAGTCAGGGAAGTTCATACCTAACCTGGCAGAAAATATCAAACCGCTAAGAGACCTTCTGTCAAAGAGGAATCAGTGGTACTGGGGTCCAGAGCAGCAAAATACATTTAATAGACTCAAACAGGAGCTGTTGACATCACCTGTTCTCCAGTTGAATGACCCTAACAAACCTCTGAAAGTATCTGCTGATGCCTCATCCTATGGTTTGGAGGCGGTGATATGATATAAAAGACTAGAGAGAAGTGGGCACCTGTCGCCTACTGCTAACGGTCACTGACATTTAAAGAGCAGCACTATTCCCAGCTGAAAAAAAGAAGTGCTAGCTCTGACTTGGGCATGCAAAAGTTTCAGTGACTTCATCCTTGGTCTCCATTTCGATTTGGAAACAGATCACAAACCTCTGGTGAGCTTACTAGGTGGGCGGGCTCTTGACTCGCTGCTGTCTCGGATACAGAGGTTCAGGATGCACCTGATGAGATACTCATGGACATTAGAGTGGTGACCTGCAGTTGACCTAGCGGTCCAGTGGACAGCAGCTTCTTCCAGAACAGGGCGAGAATAAGTAGTTCCTGCCACCAGATCCACAGACGAAGATGGCACAAAGGAGACTGGGTCAGACGGCGGAACCAGCTGCTGAGAAGTGGTTTGAGCCACTGCTTCGGCCTGAACAGAGGTACACAACGGGTTCCCAGGCCCCAAGACCAAGCAATCACCATCATAAGACTCGTCCTCTGAGGCTGCGCTGGAGGACATGGAGAGGAAACGGCGGCACCACCTGGAGAAATTACCCCTAACACAGCCTTCAGCAAAGGTCCTGATCCCCCTTCCCTCAGTGCTCTTAAGCTGGTTTCAAACATAAACTTCTTTTTATAACCTTGTATGAGAAAGAACCACACTTATATTTGAGCAATACACTCCTTATGAGGAGTTATGCACGATTTAGGATTTTGCTGTAAAATGAATTCCTTCACTTAAACCAAGTTAAAACTGCTTTGTCCTTCTTATTTATCCATGTCTAAGCTGGTTTCAAACATAAAATTCTTTATATTACCTTTTATGAGAAAGAACCACACTTTTTCTTCTGGAATCCGAAATTGGCTTTCTTTTAATGAGATAGTCAAGATTTCAGATATTGCCATAAAAGGAATTGCTTCACTCAAACCAAGTTAAAACTGCTTTGTCCTTCATATTTGTCAATGTTTAAGCTGCTTTCAAACATAAACTTCTTTTTAAAACCGTGTATGAGAAAGAACCACACTTATGTTTGAGCAATACACTCCTTATGAGGAGTTATGCACGATTTAGGATTTTTCTGTAAAATGAATTCCTTCACTTTTTTTTTTTTTTTTCCCCTTTTCTGTTCAGCATTATGGCAGCAGAATTGTAGTCTGAATACCTTTTATGCCAAACAGATTTGCTTTGCCAAGGGAAGTTTTACAAATGTAAAGCTCCCCTTGATGCCCATTTATTTATTTCTGTTTACAATATCCATCCATCCATCATCTGCCGCTTATCCGGGGGTCGGGTCGTGGGGGCAGCAGCTTGAGCAGAGAAACCCAGACGTCCCTGTCCCCGGCCACTTCCTCCAGCCCTTCCGGGGTCCTCCAGCTCCCCCCTGGGCTGTCACCTTATCGTGGTGGGGGAGTTTGCGTGCCCCAATGAGTCTGGGAGCTATGTTTCCACTCTGGAGTTGCCCGTGGTGAGAGGCGCAGAGAAGGTGTGGGCATACTTATTGCCCCCCGGCTGTGTGCCAGTACATTGGGGTTTAGCCCAGTGAACGAGAGGGTAGCCTCCCTCCGCCTTCGGGTTGGGGGACGGGTCCTGACTGTTTTTTGTGCCTATGCGCCAAACAGCAGTTCAGAGTACACACCCTTTTTGGAGTCTCTGGGGTAGGCACTGGAGAATGCTCCAGAGACTCCCTCGTTCTGCTGGGGGACTTCAATGCTCACGTGGGCAATGACAGTGAGACCTGGAGGGGTGTGATTGGGAGGAACGGCCCCCCCGATCTGAATCAGACTGGTGTTATGTTGTTGGACTTCTGTGCCAGTCATGGACTGTCCATAACGAACACCATGTTCAGGCATAAGGGTGTCCATATGTGCACTTGGCACCAGGACACCCTTGGCCGCAGTTCGATGATCGACTTTGTGGTTGTATCATCGGACTTGCGGCCGTATGTCCTGGACACTCGGGTGAAGAGAGGGGTGGAGCTGTCAACTGATCACCACCTGGTGGTGAGTTGGCTCCGCTGGTGGGGGAGGATGCCGATCAGACCTGGCAGGCCCAAACGTATTGTGAGGGTCTGCTGGGAGCGTTTGTCAGAATCCCCAGTCAGGAGGAGCTTTAACTCCCACCTCCGGCAGAGCTTCAACTATATCCCGGGGGAGGTGGGGGACATTGAGTCCGAATGGGCCATGTTCCGTGACTCATTTACCGAGGTGGCTGATCGGAGTTGTGGCCGTAAGGTGGTCGGTGCCTGTCGTGGCGGCAACCCTCGAACCTGCTGGTGGACACCAGTGGTGAGGGAAGCCGTCAAGCTGAAGAAGGAGTCCTATCGGGCCTTTTTGGCCAGTGGGACCCTGGAAGCAGACGGGCTGCGGGCCTGGGAGGAGTTCGGTGAGACCATGGAGAACGATTTCCGGACGGCCTCGAAGAGATACATCCACACGTCCTCCCTCCCTTGACTCCGCTGGGGTGTAGCGCAGCGGGCACACCAGGGGGCCAGCAGCCCCCCAGCCACCACAGACCCCGAACCAGCAGAATGATTAATTCCTCCTGGCGCCTCCCGCCTGAGCAGCAACCAGGAAGCAGGGGTGTGAGAAGACCCCTCCCCTCACCCTTCTGGCTCTTCAATATTTTCTAATAGTGAGCGATTAAAATTGAGGGGCAGCCAAACTTGTAGAACTGGGAGCGCGGCCCTCTGGGCAGCCTAGATACCCAAAGAGCCCCACCCACCAGATGCCACTCAGTGCAACCACCCCCCAAGACCTAATGTGTGTGTGTGTGTTTGATAAGTAGTGATGTCTAAGGTGTAATTAAAACAGGGGTGGGGAACTGCAGAGTGCAGCCAAGGGGACCATCTACGTGGCCCCATTCACTACACCCCACAGAACACACACGCCCCCAAAACCCTTCATGTGTGAGTGTGTGCTGTGTACAGGAGCCAAAAGGGCGAGGGGTATGGGGATATACACCGGGGGAGCTGCTCTCCCCCAGAGAGGTCAGCCAGGGACTGGCTGCAATAGGCACCCCGCAGGAGGGCCTGATGTCAACCCGACCCCCCACGCCACCCCGGAAGACCCCGGGCCTGAGACCCACCATCACCCAGCAACCCCCTCCCCAACAGGGGAAAAGCCCCCCACCGCACGACCCAACACCCTAAAAAAAACATGCGGACACTCTGGAGGTCCCAGAGCAACAAGCACCAGGACCTGCACCAACCCACCCATACTGTGGCATGTCCAGGGTCCCAGCCCCCCCCCCGGGCGCAAGGCAGCGCCCACCCACCAGGGCCCAGGCCCAGCACCACCACCGCCCGGCCACCCGTTACAGAGCCAGCAGCCACCACCCCAAGGCCCCTAAGGGACCCCGCCCCACACCGCAAGACAGCCCCACCCGCAAGCCCCCAAAACTGCCCTCCAAGCTCGACACACAGTCCCCCCAGCAATGACCAACCCGGTCCCCACGACCCGAGAGACCACCACCACCACTATGTGATAAAGCTAATCAGCGGGGACCAGAGAGAATGAAATTCAGCCAATTGATGTTTTGAGGAGGCAGACATTGTTTACATGCTTAAATAATCTAAAAGAAAATTTCTGAACTGGTTAATACACAGATTGTTCTTCGCTTTCCAGTTCATGACAATAGTTTTCTTTGCGATACATATCACTTTGAGGACCATGTGTGTTGAGTTAATTTCTATGTTGATGTTGTCTAAGAGACATTGTGTCATCTATCTTAGACAATAATTTATATATTTTTGATAGTAGTTTTGGGGTGCAGATGCTTAGAAATTCTGCTACCCTAATCGGGAGTTGTAAGTCTGGTTGGTAGAGGATATATTTCTTTGTTATTATAGACTTAAGTTGTTGATATTCTAGGAATTTACTGCTGCCTATCTCATGTTGTGATATGAGCTCATCAAATGAGATACAATTTCCATTTTGGATTATATGTTCCAGATGTTTGATTCCTTTGATCTTCCACAGAGTAAAGTTTAGCATTTTTTTGTTTTGCAGGATGTCAGGATTGTTCCAGATGGGTGTAAGCTTACACGGGACAAGTGAAGACTTTGTTATTTTAAGAAATTCCCACCAGGCTGTCAGAGAGGTGCTGTTAATGCTTTTAAAATGCTTTTAAAATTACAATGCTTGTTCTATATTTATCCATGGTTCATCTATTGGGCTAGGTTTAAACCATTTTGATATATACTGTAACCTATTGGCTAAGGAATAGTGCTGAAAATGAGGTAAATCTAAGCCACCACTTTCCTAGCGATTTTAAACTAATACGTGGTGGTTTGTTTTTCCACAGAAATTTGGAGATGCAAGAATCTAGTGACTTAAACCAAGTAGCAGATGGTTTTATGGGGATCATTGAGAACAAATATTTAACTTTTGGTAGAATCATTATTTTAATGGTTGTAACTCTCCCCATAAGTGATATAGGTAAGGACTTCCAACGAGAGAGATCGTCCTCTACTGTCTTTAATAATTGCACATAATTTAGCTTTGTTAGCTCTGAGAGCCTGGAGGAAATGTTTATGCCTAAATATCTAATATTTCCTGACTGTAAAGTGATCGCAGGTATATTCTGGACCCTACAGTTAATGGGCAGAACTGTGGTCTTAGACCAATTGATAGAGTAGTCAGAAAGTGCTGAGAATTTATTTATGAGTGTGATCGTGCGAGTGAGAGACGTCTGTGAGTTCTGGAGGAAAAGTAATACATCATCACCATAAAGACTTATTTTATGCTCAATATTTTGGGGTTGGATGCCTTTAATATTTCTATCTTGTCTGATAGAAGCTGCTAAAGGTTTGATGAAAATAGCAAAAAGTGAGGGAGAAAGTGGGCAACCCTGTCTTGTACCTCTCTGCAGACTGAAGCTTGGAGAAGTTTGATCATTTGTCCTGACACTTGCATTTGGGGAGCTATATAATATCCTTATCCAGTTGATGAAGCGTGACCCAAACCCAAATTTGTTTAATGCTGCGAATAAAAACGTGACAAATGAACGAAGACCCAAGGAGTTGAGTCGTAAACGAATCAATACTGTTTCCTGTGCGAGGACCCGTCAGCCGAGGAGTTGAGTCATGAACGAATCAATACTGTTTCCTGTGCGAGGACCCGTCTGCTTTGTCCTTCATATTTATTCATGTCTAATCAAGTTTCAGCGATAAACAACGTTGTACTTTGTAGAATGAGAAAGAACTTCTTCAGCAATAAGCATCTCTCGACATATGACGAAATACAGATTTTGCTATAAAATTAATTCATTCTATCAGCCTGACTTAACCTTCTAAGCGCCATGGTCGACTTAAGTCGACAAGATGGCGCCTTGAATAAAACGGCCCATTGTGGCAAAAATAACGTCATATTTTGTTCCTACTCTACACTTCTGGTTGGCAGACATGTCAAACTTCACCTTTGACGCAAAAAACGTCATCCTTCAATGTAATTTTTTTGAGCTACAGCAAGTTGAATCAGTACAAGTTCTTCACCGAGCGAGTATTCATTGAGCGACATCAGCAGAGCGATATAGGCAGCATTAGCGAGTATTTTTTTCCAATAATCGCACAATGTCCACTAAAAAGTTTACCTGCAAAGAAGCACTGGATCTTCTATTCGATAATCCTTATTCTGAAGGGGAAAATCTACCTTCAGAAGATGACGGTCAGCTGTTAGCTAGTCCCGCTAGTGGCGACACGTTCCCGCGCCGCGTCCCTGCCTCACCAGCAGTCGGACAAAGTGTTTCCCTACACCAAACACCGACTTCAGATCCTTTGCCCAGCAATGTTGGTGGTGAGGAAAATGTTTCAGGGGGTCGAAGTTTGCATCTAGGAGTTAGCAGGCATGGTAGTACTAGAGGGAACGAGGCTGGGAGTAATGTGCGTGTTCGGTCTTCGCCATGTGAACGCTGTGCTTTCTGACACGGTGCCTTCACAAAGTGTTCGCGATCGCAAAGCCAGTAGCTTGACAAATCTGATGGACATGTCAGACGTGGTCGAAGTGTCAGTGGGAGAGCTGGGGGAAAACTTAGCGGCGCAGGTCATGCAGCCGCAGCCATGCTGTCTGTTCACTGACCGGAGCGCGTGTTGGCGCACTTGGTGGAGACATGACAGGAGCACATTTAGAGGCAGACGCGCACAGCGCAGAGCAAAGTCAGCCAACATGCGTCTCACTAAACCAGGTTATGGACATGCAGGCTTTGAGTATTTTACTTATGAGGTGGGGTACCAAAATTGGATAAAGCCATTTGATGAAACAGTTGGATATCAGGGGGACAGAGAACTATCCAATGCTGATTCGGCCCTAGATTTTTTGTCACTTTTTCTCAATGATGATTTCTGGAATTTATTGACTGTATAAACAAATCGTTATGCCCATCAGTTTTTAGCCTCCCATGAAATCAAGCCACATTCAAGATTTCACCAGTGGTCTGATGTAACTGTCAGTGAAATCGAAAAAACGCATCAGGATTAAACACACTACCAGTGGGTACAGATGAATAAATACACCTGTGTGTGTTGATGATTATAATTCATTCATGGGGTGCATTGACACAAGATCAAAGAATGAAGACCTAACTCTTTCCCCACAGATCAAGAAAGTGATTGAACAGAATTTTCCATGCTATTCTTAGCATAAGTATGGTGAATGCTCACATAATTTACTGAAGCTGTATTCCAGCTCCTCACAAGTTTCTGAAGGTCTTTGTGCAACACATGGTAAAACTGGTTTACTGGAAGGCTACTCCAGGAAAGAGCCATAAAGGGAGGAAGAAGTCATCAGGAGAAATGCCACAGAGCCTCACAGAACGTCACTTTCTGTATAAGGCTGATGACCACCCAGATTGTGTCATATGTTCTGATCGAACCCGCCCTAAGGGCGCCGTCAGACAAATTACAGTTGTAGGCAGTGTGGGGTGGGTCTTTGTGTGGTACCATGCAATGAAAGGTATCACACCATAAAAAACTACAAACAGTGTCACCTGGTTGGATAGGCATGGGCCTATTTTGACCTCTGCAGGCAAACGTGAGGTTATTGCTCATGCGCATTTTTTCGGCCATTTACTAGAAATAATTTACAGTGTTGGTTTACTCTTTGCTATTTCCCTGAATATTTTGCATTGTCTAGTGCATTGAATATAGAATATTGAATATAGCACAGACATTCAGAGGGGCATATTTGGGGAAAAAGGCTGCATTTCATCATTGAATCATGAAAATTTCATAAAAATTCTATAATCCAAGATGGCCACCACGCCATGACGTCATGATATGCAAATTAGGTGTGTAAATTTGCTTCCTACATAAACTTTGGGTCATCCTCAACATTTCTCTAATTTACAGAAAGTCTCTATCTCCTATCAGTTTTAAGATATAGCCTTTTGAAATTTATTTGTCAAAATCAAGGATTTTAGAAAAAAAACCTCTTGCGCCTAAAGGGTTAAAACTGTTTGTCCTCCTTATTTATCCACTTCAAATCAAGTTTCAACAATTAAAAAAATGTTGTAGTTTGAGAAAGAACAACTTAATCTTCAGCAATCAGTATAAAAAGAGGGTAAGAAAAGGTGAAAATGCCAACCATACATCTTCGGAGGTCTTCGGATGAGAGTGGGTGAGAATTTCCAACCATAATCTATAAAATGCTGTGGAAAAAAAGGTGTGAATGCCCCATAGAACACTAAAAGTTGGAGCGGAAGTGTTCGGCTAAAAGAAGGTGTGAATGACCGACTATATTTGGTGAAAAGCAGGTGAAGCAAGGTCTGAATGCACAACCTTACATCATCAAAAGCGAGATCAGAGGTGTTTGGCTGCAAGAAGGCCATAGTTTGCCAAAAGCGGGTAAGGTGCGAATGACCGACTAAATATCAACAAAAGTGGGGGCGGAGGTCTTCGGATGCAAGTGGGTGTGAATATCCCACCATACAAGTATGGTGGAGAGGAAGCTGTGAATGGCCGACCATAGTAAAAAGCTGGTGAGAAAAGGTGCGAATGTCCAACCATACATGATCAAAACAGGGAGCGGAGGTGTTTGGCTGCGACAAGGTGTGAATGTCCACCCATAATTAATAAAGAGCGGGCAACAAGTAGGTTCGAATGCCCAACCATACATCATCAAAAGCAGGAGTGGATGTGTTCGGCTACAAGAAGGTGTGAATGTCCGACCATAGTTGGTAAAAAGCGGGTAAGAAAAGGTGAAAATACCCGACTGTACACAATCAATAGCGGGAGCGGAGTTGTTCGGCTACTAAAAGGTGTGAAAGTCCGACCCTGGTTTGTAAAAAGCGGGTAAGAAAAGGTGCGAATGCCCGACAATGTATGATCAAAAGACGGAGCGGAGGTTTTCGGCTGCAAGAAGGTCTGAATGTCCAACCATAATTTGTAAAAACCGGGGAAGAAAAGGCTTGAAAGCCCGACTATACACCATCAAAAGCGGGAGCAGAGGTGTTAAGCTGCAAGAAGGTCTGAATGTCCACCAATAATTACTGAAAAATGGGTAAGAAAAGGTGCGAATGCCCAACCATACATCATAAAAAGCAGGAGTGGATGTGTTCGGCTACAAGAAGGTTTGAATGTCCGACCATAGTTTGTAAAAAGCGGGTAAGAAAAGTTGCGAATGCCCGTCAATGAATGATCAAAAGAGGGAGCGGAGGTTTTCGGCTGCAAGAAGGTCTGAATGTCCAACCATAATTTGTAAAAACCTGGGAAGAAAAGGCTCGAAAGCCCGACTATACACCATCAAAAGCGGGAGCGGAGGTGTTCAGCTGCAAGAAGGTGTGAATGTCCATCAATAATTGCTAGAAAACATGAAAGAAAATTTTCGAATATCAAACCACACATGATCATAAGCGGGAGAGGAGGTGTTCAGTTGCAAGAAGGTGTGAATGTCCATCAATAATTGCTTTAAAACTGTTAGAAAAATTAACTAACAGACAACGGTATGAAACCAAGAAATCCCTCAGAGGCCTCAGAATTTTACTTGCAAGGGGAGAACAACACCCGAACCTTCTCTCTGCAGATTCACAAGAGTTCTCCAACGAGTGGTTGCCTCCCTTGCTCTTTTATTAGGTGGCACACACACACATACATACAATCCTCTATGTGCCCAGGTCTGGCATATCTCCTTAGTTTGGAGGCATCTCCTTATTTGGGGAGCTATAAAGATAACGATCAGTGGGGAGACAACATTCCTTCTTAAAACACAGCTCTCTTTGTCTCCCAACTTCTCCTTGTGAAGATTTGATATGAAATGGCCTCTCTGGCTGTGACTTTTATTTAATGATAATAAGCAAACCTTTCTGACATTTCCCTCCTGTTTATCATTAATAAATGTCAACCTTCACTTCAGTATCTTACAAGTCCTTTTAGCTTTCTGTAAGAACTTCATTTGTATTACAACCTTATCAATTTACACTCAAAAGGTTCTTCATTTTATTTCGTCTTAACACAATCATTGTCAGTTTCTTGGATAATGTGCGACATTGGATATAGGTCCGGATGATATTCTTCATCTACTTCGTCCTCCTGGAGAAGCAACGTTCTGAACTCAGAAGGGTGTCCCTCTATGGTCTGGACCACCAACCTGGTGCATAGAGAACGGAGACACGGCACACAACAACACCCGCACACTACCAATATTGCAGTAAATACTGCTGCAGTCATCATAAGTGATAGAATCATGGCACAATATCTTCCAAAAATATTCATCATGTTAGACCATATAGAAGTGTCAACTCCTGAATGCTCCTTCAATTCTTCAGATAGGACGCTTTCGTTAAAGATCCGCCTGGTGCTGTGTTCTTAGGTATCAGACGTTAGAACACGCTCCTCCTTTTTCAGCCAGGAAAGAAGGACACAGACAGTTGAAAAATTGAAAGGTTTACACCTTCCCTGCTTCACAACTTCCTTTGCTGCTTAACAGTGCCCTGATGGACCTGTTTTGTTTTTCCCATTTCCCATAAGTCTCCCAACCTAAAATAGGTAGAACCGCAAAGAGACTTATGACCAGTCCTGTTACCAACAATCACTTTGAACCTTTCTTTTTTTCTTCTTTTCCTCTCTTCTCTGGTGCTCTCTGCCTCTTGCCCTACTAAGTGCTAGAGAGATGTCCCTGCTTCACCAGCGTTGAGTTTACCAGGATCTATACACCTGGTCCACTTTGTAGCTGGACTTCCCTCTCTAGCAGTCAGGGGAAGGCAAAGAGTACCTCTTGTGTATCCAAGTATCACGTCTCTCGACCTTGACAGCGGTTGAAGTGTTTGGATCTGGAATGGGCCTTCCCAGCTCGGTTTGTTCCACGCCTTCCTCTTTATCACCTTCGTGAAGACCCAGTCTCCGATGTTAAGCTCTGCTACAACCTGTAATGGCAAAGTCTCATTCGGAACATTATTATATTGACTTATATCTTCCGTTTCGAACATCCTTTTCAGATAACTTGCTAGAGTGTTGTTGGGGAAATTTAGTAATGCACAGAGTCAGTTATTCTCTTCTGAGGAGATAAGAGGCTTTTATAATAATATCTTGCAAAAGAGAACAACACAGTACAAAATACAGAGTTGCTCTGATTGCAAAAGGCAAAAACACAGTTATATTGCCCTTTTATCACGTCGTCTCTCTTTGGGTATAGTTGATTGTTCTTCTATCTTCCCTCCCCAACCATCAGTTGAGGTTACCCAGACACAGTCGTAAATACCAGCCTAACCCTGTCCCCCTTAAAGTGCAGCTATGTCATTATAACCAGCCCACCATTGTAAAGAGGAATTTAAGAAAAACAGGGCAGGGTGGTACCTTGCAGCTCGGTCATTTGCAGTTCATGCACAGTAACACTCAATACAATGCATATAAGAATTCCTTTTCCATTACAGTGTCGTCATCCTCATACTGGTGGCATGCAATTTAGCTAGGTCTGGGATATAATATGGTCTTCCATACATTATTTCGAGTTAAAGATTGACCTTGTGTGGGAGTTATCCGCATGCTTAGCTGAACTAAGTCTATGCAATCAGTCCAGTTTCTCCCTGTTTCTTCCATTGCTTTCCTCAGTTTCAGCTTAATTGTTCCATTAGTTCTTTCCACTAGCCCTGCACTCTGGGAATGATAACCACAATGTTTTTTCAAGTTTATGCAGAAGTGGTCTCCTATCTTTTGGATCACTTCATTGATCACTTCAAAATGACTTCTATTATCACTCCTGATAATCTGTGGAATCCCAAAGGTAGGTATTATTCTTTTCTACTGTCAGGGCATCTGCTGAACAACAAGGAAATATTTCTACCCATTTAGAAAATGCATCAATTATTAGCAAACAGTACTTCTGGTTGTTACATTTGTTTAGTTCCATAAAATCCATGTGTATTTCTTGGAAAGGATACTCTGGTTTAGGAAACTGATCTCTTCGTGGTCTCATGTTTCCCTGTGTATTATGTTTCATGCAAATCTGACATTGTGCACAAAAGTTTTTTTCTTTAATAAGTATTAAAACCATAATGAGCATAATATTGTTTTATTATACTGTTCATCCCTCCTGTTGACACATGGCAAGGCCCATGTGCCACAATTGCTGCCCATTTATACATGGATTTTAGCAAGATTGGTTTACCAAACTTTCAGGTGTAGATGTCATCTTTCAAATTTGCTCCTTTATTGCACCACAGAGTTCTTTTGCTGTCTGGTGCTTGTTGTTGCATGTCTTTTAAAACATAATTTTCCATAGTCATAGTTAAAACGTGTGACATTGCAGCTTCTTTTGTAGCTTTATCTACAAAATCATTTCCTTTGCTTACAAAGTCTGTTCCTTTTGTGTGTGTGCTGCACATATGCAGACCACAATAGCTTTTGGTAGCAATATTGCGTCCAGCAAATCTCGCAGCAGTTCTTTATGAGTTACTGGCTTTCCAGTGGAGCTTTGGTAGCCTCTGCTTCTGCTTGTACGCAGTGGGGTGTGGCCCCTGCCACCGGATCCAGTCTTTTAGAGAAATAAGCTATCGGCTTACTTTTGCTCACTTTATTTCCTGTGTCTGCTACATAATGTAATCTTGTTTGCATTTCTGTTGTGACTTTCCTGCCACTAGGTTGTCATCCACATACGCCAGTATCTAGCTACCTTGGAGAGGAAAAAATTTGGCTTAACAAATTTGCTATAGCCTCTGCAAAGATAGTTGGACTTTCTGCATACCCCTGGGGCAGCCTTGTAAAAGTGTATCTTTTCCCTTCAAAAGTAAATGCAAACCAATACTGAGAGTCTGGATTAATTGGGATAGAAAAGAAAGCATTACTCAACTCTATCACAGAGAAATGAGTTGACTCTAGTCACAACTGGTTTAACAGTGTGTGTGGATCTGGAACATTTGGGGATCTGACTATCACAGACTCATTTACTGGCCTCATATCCTGTACCATCCTCCATCCTGTAGATGGAGGCGCTTTCTTCACTGGAAAAATAACTGTGTTAACTGGGGAGTCTGAGCAGGGTCTAATAATCCCTTTACTACGTAAATCTGTAATCTGTAAACCCTGTAATTCAGGGGATATTGTCGTGCTTTAGGCCTGTGTTCTTTCCTTGGCCTAATAATAACAAGCTCCACACCTTTTATCAGTCCCACATTAGCGTTGCCTTGGGACCATAGTGTGGATGGCAGTGATTCTAAAGCCTGATCTTGTTCTGCAGTGAGGGTCATAGTTCACGCAGACTGTTCCTCCAAATGCGTTTGTGGGGAACATGTTACTACCCAGTTTAACTGTTTCCTATAATACTGTGCTGAGGGGCTGAACTGCCAGCCTTTCTGCTCATCAGGTCTCCAGTCAGTGAACTCTTTGAGATATAATGCTGATTGGTTCAATTGTTTCCAGTCTGTCCAGCCATTTTTGGCCATGGACACATGTGGTGTTTTCCCATATTGCACCAATCTATTCATTTCCGGGGTAAGAGTACATAAACAAAAACTGTTGTCCTCTTTCCAATAACATGCAGTAAGAACAACTTTTTGTGGGCCTAATCGACAGAAAGCCTTGTCAAATGCATAATCTGGACCAGTGGTTTTCTTAAACCTCACTGTGACATGATAACCCCCTGCGGGAGAGGTGCTCTTTGGGTGACGAGTGACTTCAGCTGTCAGATCAGCCAGCTGATTTGCAGTGCCTGCTATATCGACAGTTGGTAAGTCCAAGGACCAGTGATAGTGTGGTTCCCCAGAACTTTGTATAACATGGGTCTCTGCATATTGACGTGCCAACATGCCCCCATTCTCTGCTGGATACATGACAACTTTAATTTTTTCCATAAAGTCTCGTCCTAGTAGATTAAAGGGGCAGGCTGGGGAAAGCACCACTTGTCCCCAGGAACTTCGACCTTTTTCTGGAAATTCTAACTTTATTTTGGTGGACATAGGTTACTTTTGCACCTCTCCACCTGCTGATCTTACAAAAATGCTATCTTTAGATGTGGGGAACTTGTGGCAATCATCTCTCATCACAGTGCGGCATGCTCCTGAATCACATAAAAACACATATGGTTTCCCTTGTACAAGTAAAGTAATTTGAGGCATGCTATCAGCCATTGTGCAGATATCCACGAAATCCAACATCTCATCCACCACTGGTGGTTCTTCCTTTCCATTTTCTGCATTCGGCTGCCCTCTGTCTAGTCATTGTTGTTTCTTTTTTTTTAGGACAATCTCTGCTAAGATGTCCTAACTTGCCACACAACCAATACTCTATATCTGAAAACCTTCCTCTTCCCCTTCCTTTGGGGAAGCCTAACCTCTCCCTCTGGTGAAACCTCTACCTCTTCCTCTGTTGTCCCAGCTTGGACCTTTCATATAAAACACATCTGCATCTCCTCCCCCATAATATCACAACTGTCTGCCACAAAGGCATCAGCTTTCTTTTCTCTGATCTTCTTTTTTTCTGTGTCACTTTTTCTGCATATATGACCTGGTCCATAAATTGAGGAAGAGTGGATCTGGGGAGGTGTCACAGGAGTCAGTGACTCCCCTCCCCTTATTCCCTCCACAGAGAGTATGGCAGGGCAAAAGCACCAGAAATGGAGGGGGGTTGTTTTATTATCTTCAGGGTGGACAACAGCACATATTGTGCCTTTTTCCTTTCTCCTTTTCTCTTCCCCTAATTTCCTCTTATGAGCTTCAGCCAACCACACTTTTGCAGTAGTGGTTTTGGGTCCGTCCTGTTTTCGACCTTTATTTTTATCTTTATCTTTTAATTTGGTCACCAGCATTTGGCACTGAGGGACAGACAATTTTCTCAAAAAAACATATTTTCTTTTCCAGTGATTTAGGTATTGACATGAACCGGGGCGTTGCTGTTCCATAAATTTACGATCCCCCTCCCGGTCCATTGTACCGTTCACATTTCCCATTTTATTAATATATTTATCCTTAATGAACGTCCGAGTTTGTCTACTTCAACAGTCAGTAACCTTTGTTGACACCGTTAGGTTCCCAGTTACTCTGCTGCTTCAACAAAACTCCGTTCCAATCACTCGTTCCTTTCTCTCATACACACACTCAAAACAACGAGTTGCACCCTCTCCGACGCACACTCAAACCAGCGCCTCTCACCCTTTCACGTGCACACTCAAAACAGCACAGATGCACAGTACAAATACTGACGCACTTAAAACACACACACAAAAAAAACACAAAATACAATAGACATACAGACAATAGGTATCCTTAGGCAGGGACTCTAGCCCCCCTTACTTTTTCTAAGGTTGGGACTTAAACCCACCGTACTTTGGCAGGGACTTTCAACCCTCCTTCCTTTTTCTAAATGTACTTTCGGCAGGAACTTTCAACCCTCCTTCTTTTTTCTAACTTTACTTTAGGCAGGGACTTTCAACCCTCCTTCCTTTTTCTAACTTTACTTTTGGCAGGGACTTTCAACCCTCCTTCCTTTTTCTAACTTTACTTTTGGCAGGGACTTTCAACCCTCCTTCCTTTTTCTAACTTTACTTTTGGCAGGGACTTTCAACCCTCCTTCCTTTTCCTAACTTTACTTTTGGCAGGGACTTTCAACCCTCCTTCCTTTTTCTAAGGTTGGGACTTAAACCCACCTTACTTTGGCAGGGACTTTCAACCCTCCTTCCTTTTTCTAACTCAGTTGCAACATTCAATATCAAAAGATATTACTCACAATTCAGCTGTTCCTTTTTTTCTTGGTCTCATCCACTGTCCGTTGTAAAACTGCGCTTGGATGCCGTCATTCACGTAGAGTTTTTCTCTGGCGAACGGAGAATTTTAGCCCTGTGCGTCTTTTCTCCGACCTAGTCGGGCTGTGCACAGTCTACAGAGTTTCGGCCCTCCCGGTAGAAACCCTCGTACAAAATGTTGGCATCCGGCTCGAGCAAACTTTTCTGACAAAAACATGAAAGAAAATTTTCGAATATCAAACCGCACATGATCATAAGTGGGAGAGGAGGTGTTCACCTGCAAGAAGGTGTGAATGCCCACCCATAATTACTGAAAAATGGGTAAGAAAAGGTGCGAATGCCCAACCATACATCATCAAAAGTAGGAGTGGATGTGTTCGGCTACAAGAAGGTTTAAATGTCCGAACATAGTTTGTAAAAAGCGGGTAAGAAAAGTTTCGAATGCCCGAACATACACCATCAAAAGACGGAGCGGAGGTTTTCCGGTGTAAGACGGTGTGAATGTCCGACCATAGTTGGCAAAAAGCGGGTAAGAAAAGGTTAAAATACCCAACTGTACACAATCAATAGCGGGAGCGGAGTTGTTCGGCTGCAAGAAGGTGTGAACGTCCGACCAAAGTTTGTAAAAAGCAGTTAAGAAAAGGTTCGAATATCTAACCAAACATAATCAAAAGCGTGAGAGGAGGTGTTCGACTGCAAGTAGGTGTGAATGTCAGATCATAATTTGCAAAATGCTGATCAGAAAGGGTGAGAATGCCCGACTATAAACCATCAAATGCTGGAGCGGAGTTGTTCGGCTGTGAGTAGGTGTGAATCTCCAACCATAATTGCTGAAAAATGTTTTAGAAAAGGTAAGAATGCCGGTCCATACATCATCAAAAGCGGGAGAGGTGGTGTTCGGCTGCAAGTAGGTGTGAATGTCCAGCCATAATTACTCACAAACAGGTAAGAAAAGGTAGTATTGCCATACCATACATGATCAAAACAGGGAGCGGAGGTGGTTCAGCTGGAAGAAGGTGTGAAAGTCCGACTAAAGTTTGTAAAAAGCGGGTAAGACAAGGTGCGAATGCCCGACAATGTATGATCAAAAGAGGGAGCGGAGGTTTTCGGCTGCAAGAAGGTCTGAATGTCCATAATAACACATATTATTTGTAAAAACCGGGGAAGAAAAGGCTCGAAATCCAGACTATACACCATCAAAAAGCGGCAGCGGAGGTGTTCGGCTGTAAGAAGGTCTGAATGTCCACCCATAATTACTGAAAAATGGGTAAGAAAAGGTGTGAATGCCCAACCATACATCATCAAAAGCAGGAGTGGATGTGTTCGGTTACAAGAAGTTTTGAATGTCCGACTAAAGTTTGTAAAAAGCGGGTAAGAAAAGGTAAGAATGCCCAATCATAAATTATCAAAAGTGGCAGTAGATTTCAACAAAAAACAACGTTGTACTTTGCGGTAAAAGAAAGAGCAATTCTAAATTTTCAGGAATCCGAGTATAAGCTTGCTTTCATGAGTTCTGCACGATTTCGGATTTTACTATAAAATGAATTCCTTCATTCAAACTATGTTAAAACTGCTTTTAACTTCATATTTATCAATATCTAGATCGACTTCAACAAAGAACAACATTGGATTTTGCAGTAGAAGAAAGAGCAACACTGAAGGATCAGGAATCCCAGAATAAACTTATTTTCATACGTTCTGCATGATTTGGGATTTTATGTATAAAATGAATTCCTTCACTCAAACCAAGTGAAAACTGCTTTGTCCTTCATATTTATCAATGTCTAGATCGACTTCAACAAACAATATTGTATTTTGCAGTAGAAGAAAGAGCAACACTGAAGGATCAGGAATCCGAGAATAAGCTTATTTTCATACGTTCTGCATGATTTGGGATTTTGCTATAAAATGAATTCCTTCACTCAAACTATGTTAAAACTGCTTTTAACTTCATATCTATCAATGTCTAGATCGACTTCAACAAAGAACAACATTGTATTTTGCAGTAGAAGAAAGAGCAACACTGAAGGATCAGGAATCCGAGAATAAGCTTATTTTCATACGTTCTGCATGATTTGGGATTTTGCTATAAAATGAATTCCTTCACTCAAACTATGTTAAAACTGCATTTAACTTCATATTTATCAATGTCTAGATCGACTTGCAATTATTGATGGACATTCAGACCTTCTTGCAGCTGAACACCTCCGCTCCCGCTTTTGATCATACATTGTCGGTCATTCGCACCTTGTCTTAAAAGCTTTTTAAAAACTTTAGTAGAACCTTCACACCTTGCAGCTGAACACCTCCGCTCCCGCTTTTGATGGTGTATAGTCGGGCATTCGCACCTTGTCTTCCCCGGTTTTTACAAATTATGGTTGGACATTCAGACCTTGCATCCGAACAACCTCCACTCCCTGTTTTGATCATGTATGGTCTGCTAATACTACCTTTTCTTACCCGTTTGTGAGTAATAATGGCTGGACATTCACACCTACTTGCAGTCGAACAGCTCTTCTCCCGCTTTGATTATAATTGGTTGGATATTCGAACCTTTTCTTAACTGCTTTTTACAAACTTTGGTCGGACGTTCACACCTTCTTGCAGCCGAACACCTCCACTTCCGCTTTTGATGGTATATATTCGGGCATTCGAACCTTTTCTTACCCACTTTTTAAAAACCATGGTCGGACTTTCACACCTTCTTGTAGCCGAACAACTCAGCTCCCGCTATTGATTGTGTACAGTCGGGTATTTTAACCTTTTCTTGCCCGCTTTTTACCAACTATGGACGGACATTCACACCGTCTTACAGCGGAACACCTCCGCTCCCGCTTTTGATTGTGTATAGTCGGGTATTCGAACCTTTTCTTACCCGCTTTTTGCAAACTATGGTCGGACATTCAAACCTTCTTGCAGCCGAAAACCTCCACTCCCTCTTTTGATCATACATTGTCGGGCATTCGCACCTTTTCTTACCCGCTTTTTACAAACCATGGTCGGACTTTCACAACTTCTTGTATCTGAACAACTCCGCTCCCGCTATTGATTGTTTACAGTCGGGTATTTTAACCTTTTCTTACCCGCTTTTTACCAACTATGGTTGGACATTCACACCGTCTTACAGCGGAACACCTTCGCTCCCTATTTTGATGATGTATGGTTGGGCATTCGCATATTTTCTTACCCATTTTTCAATAATTATGGGTGGACATCAGTCACATCAGAATACATACATACTGATCCTCCCGTAATAAAATGGTCGGATCTTATCAAACACACTTTGTTTCTTGTGACAATCAAGTCAGCGAAACAGCGTTTACACGTCAAGACACTGAATCAAGTTTGCCACAAGAACTCATAAGTTTGGCAGTATTGCTGTGCCGTCAGCAATCATACACCCATTTTATTTTCGTGAGACATGTGCAGGCACCTGTTCATCTACTGTTCTATCACTATGAATTAGTTTATCTATTATCAATAACGATACTTCTACAACTACTATCAAAGTATGTCCGGACTTCTTATGTTGTCAGTTGCTAGATATGAATAAGTGGGTAGCTACTGA
Organism: Leuresthes tenuis; assembly: GCF_036924035.1. Lineage (NCBI taxonomy): Eukaryota > Metazoa > Chordata > Actinopteri > Atheriniformes > Atherinopsidae > Leuresthes > Leuresthes tenuis. Next base: position 30,949,119 of record NW_027325374.1, on the reverse strand, counting down.
CAAGCATTAAGCATGTCACACAGCCCAAACATATAACATTTCAGGACACACCATACAGTTAACAGCTAGATTAGCGTGTCAAAGCCCACACATGTAACATTCAACAGGACACTTACACAACACATTCAAATCAAACAGTCAGACGACATACAAGAACATATATACCCCAGCCGATATTGCTCCCTGCCTATTTTCCTACAGCTCACTATGTGTGCGCACACCTTTATTCACAAACTCTTCAACTTATACTCTTTTACCGAAGCTTCTACAGCTCGATTGGCCGAATACCCTTAGATCCTATTTCGGTGAATTTCACATCTGCCTTACATGTAACAGATTAGAGGTTTAGCAGTTTTAATTTAGTTTAAGTGAAGGAATTCATTTTATAGCAAAATCTGAAATCGTGAAGAACTCATGAAAGTAAGCTTATTCTCGGATTCCTGAAACTTTAGATTTGCTCTTTATTTTACTGCAAAGTACAACGTTGTTTTTATTGGTTTAAATCTTTCTAGACATGGTAAATACGAAGGACAAAGCAGTTTTAACATAGTTTAAGTGAAGGAATTCATTTTATAGATAAAATCCCAAGAGTCTGCTGAGAAAAGAGAGTGAATGCGAAGTAGACTTTAACACGGCTCTGGGAGCGAGCCGAGTGTGGGCTAACCGGGAGAATTGCTTGAAAGAAACGGGACACCAAATGAGCGGTCAGAACAAAGCCTCAATACGGTGTTCCCGTGGTGTTTTTGTTGCTGCCTTGTCTATTGCAGAGAGTAAAAGACAAGGCAGCCATCGAATAGGGCCCGATTGTTCCTACTTGGTCAGCCGAGGAGCAAGGGGGGGGGAGCAAGCGTCTCAACCAAGCAAAGCTCACCATGGGGAAGGTGGCTATGCCAATTAGCCTGATGCCCTGCTCCCGTAGTTACGGATAATCGTACTCTGGTTTCTCTTCATAACGTACAAGTCTTTCGCCTTTTACTAAAGACTTCCGTGGAGAGCAGCACTAATGAGTTGTTTCTATTTTTGGCAGGCTTTACCTTTGCGGGTGAAGCCCTTTCTGTCTGTGCAAAAGAAATCTTGTTACTGTGCAGAGTGACTTCTCTGAGTAGAGTAGCCTTACTTGTTGCGACTGTGCCGATGTTCGAAGCTGGAGTGCAAAGTTGTAGCTTAAATGGTGCTTGCTGGAGCGAGCGGGAGTGCAAAGTTATACCATTTAAAAGGGCTGAAGAGTGCTCAGTGCAGCGGGTGGGCGGAGGTGCAAAGTGACACTCATGGCCATAAAAAGAACACCGCTACAAGTGCGCATTGTGCCAGGAAGGGCCCTCGGATGTGAACCAGTGGACAGTTATCGCTTCTCGGCCTTTTGGCTAAGATCAAGTGTAGTATCTGTTCTTATCAGTTTAATATCTGATATGTCCTCTATAAGAGGACTACATATTAAATGGATTTTTAGCAATAGGAGTTGAAAAAGGAGCTTGCTCCGTTCACTCCAAGCATCGACCCGGTACTGCAGTGCCGCTGGGAACGGTGCGCTCTTCTCTGCTCTTGTGAAAAAGCAAACATGGAAGTTTCAGGGAGCCCAATATGAAACTTTCTTTTAATCTGCTGAGAAAAGAGAGTGAATGCGAAGTAGACTTTAACACGGCTCTGGGAGCGAGCTGAGTGCAGGCTAACCGGGAGAATTGCTTGAAAGAAACGCGACACCGAATGAGCGGTGTTCCCGTGGTGTTTGTGGCTGCCTTGTCTTTTGCACAGAGTAAAAGACAAGGCAGCCATCAAATAGGGCCCGATTGTTCCTACTTGGTCAGCCGAGGAGCAAGGGGGGGGGGGAGCAAGCGTCTCAACCAAGCAAAGCTCACCATGGGGAAGGTGGCTATGCCAACTAGCCTGATGCCCTGCTCCCGCAGTGATGGATAATCTTACTCTGGTTTCTCTTCATAACGTACAAGTCTTTCGCCTTTCACTAAAGATTTCCGTTGAGAGAAGAACTCATGAGTTGTTTCTATTTTCTGCAGGCTTTACCTTTGCGGGTGAAGCCCTTTCTGTCTGTGCAAAAGAAATCTTGTTACTGTGCAGAGTGAATTCCCTGAGTAGAGTCGCCTTACTTGTTGCGACTGTGCCGATGTTGCTTGAATGGTGCTCGCTGGAGCGTGCGGGAGTGCAAAGTTATACCATTTAAAAGGGATGAAGAGTGCTAAGTTCAGCGGGTGGGCGGAGGTGCAACGTGACACTCTGGCCACCTATGGCCATAAAAAGAACACCGCTACAAGTGCGCATTGTGCCAGGAAGGGCCCTCGGACGTGAACCAGTGGACAGTTATCGCTTCTTGGCCTTTTGGCTGAGATCAAGTGTAGTATCTGATATGTCCTCTATAAGAGGACTACATATTAAATGAATTTTTAGCAATAGGAGTTGAAAAAGGAGCTTGCTCCGTTCAGCATCGACCCGGTACTGCAGTACCGCTGGGAACGGTGCGCTCTTCTCTGCTCTTGTGAAAAAGCAAACAGCGGTGCAGGATGGAAGTTTCTTTTAGTCTGCTGAGAAAAGAGAGTGAATGCGAAGTAGACTTTAACAAGGCTCTGGGAGAAAGCCGAGTGCGGGCTAACCGGGAGAATTGCTTGAAAGAAACTTTTATCATCAGACATTTTAGATGTTTTTAAAGATTTTGAAAAACTCGACCGACTGCCTGACAGTTTTAGAGTGGGAATAGTGACTCTACTTTATAAAAAAAATGATAAGACTGACCTAAAGAATTGGAGGCCCATCACACTTTTAAACTTTGACTGTAAACTTTTTTGCAAGGTTTTAGCGACATGGATGTCCTCCGTTTTAGAGGAGGTAATTCACCCAGACCAGGCTTGTGCCATCTCAGGGAGACAACTCACCGACAGCCTCGTACTGATTCGAGACATCATTGAATGTCCACCAATTATTACTGAAAAATGGGTAAGAAAAGGTGCGAATGCCCAACCATACATCATCAAAAGCAGGAGTCTATCTGTTTGGCTACAAGGTGTGAGCGTCCAACCAAAGTTTTTAAAACGCAGTTAAGAAAAGGTTCTTATATCCAACCAAACATAATCAAAAGCGGGAGCAGAGCTCTTCGACTGCAAGTAGGTGTGAATGTCAGATCATAATTTGCAAAAAACTGATGAGAAAGGGTGAGAATGCCCGACTATACACCATCAAATGCGGGAGTGGAAGTGTTCGGCTGTGAGTAGGTGTGAATCTCCAACCATAATTGCTGAAAAATGTGTTAGAAAAGGTGCGAATGCCCAACCATGCATCATCAAAAGCAGGAGTGGATGTGTTCGGCTACAAGAAGGTTTGAATGTCCGACTATAGTTTGTAAAAAGCGGGTAAGAAAAGGTAAGAATGACCAACCATAAATTATCAAAAGCGGCAGCAGAGATGTTCGGCTGGTATTTATCAATGTTTAGATAGATTTCAACAAAAAACGTTGTACTTTGCAGTAAAAGAAAGAGCAAATCTAAAGTTTCAGGAATCCGAGTACAAGCTTGCTTTCATGAGTTCTGCACGATTTCGGATTTTGCTATAAAATTAATTCCTTCACTGAAACTAAGTCAAAACTGCTTTGTCCTTCCATATTTATCAATGTCGAGATAGATTTAAACAAAAAAAAAACACGTTGTAATTTGCAATATAGGAAAGAGGATCAGGAATCCGAGAATAAGCTTTTCATGAGTTCTGCATGTGTTTGGATTTTGTTTTAAAATGAATTCCTTCACTCAAACTATGTTAAAACTGCTTTGTCCTTCATATTTACCCAATTCTACATATATTTCAAGCATAAATTTCCTCATATACCCTGAATGAGAAAGAGCCACACTTGTGATTAAGCCCTACGCCCCTTTTGAGGAATTCTGCATGATTTGGGATTTTATCTATAAAACGAATTCCTTCACTCAAACTATGTTAAAACGGCTTTTACCTTCATATTTATCAATGTCTAGATAGATTTACACAAAAAAACAACGTTGTACTTTGCAGTAAAAGAAAGATTAAATCAAAAAATTTTATGAATCCGAGAATAAGCTTATTTCCATGAGTTCTGCATGATTTGGGATTTTATGTATAAAATTAATTCCTTCACTCAAACCAAGTGAAAACTGCTTTGTCCTTCATATTTATGTATGTCTAGATCGACTTCAACAAAGAACAACATTGTATTTTGCAGTAGAAGAAAGAGCAACACTGGAGGATCAGGAATCCGAGAAAAAGCTTACTTTCATGAGTTCTGCACGATTTCGGATTTTCCTATAAAATTAATTGCTTTGCTCAAACCAAGTTAAAAGTGCTTTGTCCTTCATAGTTATCCATGTCTAAAAATGTATCAAGCATAAAGTTCCTCATATTACCCTGAATGAGAAAGAAGCATCCCTTTGGTTGAGCAATGCGTTCCTTTTGAGGAGTTATGCATGATTTCGGATTTTGCTATAAAATTCATTCCTTCACTCATACCAAGTGGAAACTGCTTTGTCCTTCATATTTATCAATGTCTAGATCGATTTGACCTTCTTCTACTGCAAAGTCTAATGTTGTTCTTTGTTGAAGTCGATCTAGACATTGATAAATATGAAGGTAAAAGCATATTTAACATAGTTTGAGTGAAGGAATTAATTTTAAAACAAAATCCCAAAACATGTAGAACACATGAAAGGCTTATTCTCAGTTTCCTGATCCTTCAGTGGTGCTCTTTCTTATATTGCAAAGTACAACGTGGTTTTTTGTTTTGTTTAAATCTATCTCGACATTGATAAATATGGAAGGACAAAGCAGTTTTAACTTGGTTTGAGCAAAGCAATTCATTTTATAGCAAAATCCGAAATCGTGCAGAACTCATGAAAGTAATCTTATACTCGGATTCCTGAAACTTTAGATTTGCTCTTTCTTTTACTGCAAAGTACAACGTTTTTTTTTTTGTTTAAATCTTTCTAGACATGGTAAATATGAAGGACAAATCGGTTTTAACATAGTTTGAGTGAAGGAATGCATTTTATAAGCAAAATCCCAAATCATGCAAAACTCACGAAAAGCTTTTTCTCGCTTTTCACTGCTTTTTACAAACTTTGGTCGGACCTTCACACCTTCTTGCAGCCGAACACTTCCGCTCCCGCATTTGATGGTGTATAGTCGGGCATTCTCACCCTTTCTCATCAGCTTTTTGCAAATTATGAGCTGACATTCACACCTACTTGCAGTCGAACAGCTCTGCTCCCGCTTTTGATTATGTTTGGTTGGATATTCAAACCTTTTCTTAACTGCTTTTTACAAACTTTGGTCGGACGTTCACACCTTCTTGCAGCCGAACACCTCCGTTTCCACTTTTGATGGTATATATTCGGGCATTCGAACCTTTTCTTACCCGCTTTTTACAAACTATGGTCGGACATTCAAACCTTCTTGTAGCTGAACACATCCACTCCCGCTTTTGATGATGTATGGTTGGGCATTCGTACCTTTTCTTACCCATTTTTCAGTAATTATGGGTGGACATTCACACCTTCTTGCAGCTGAACACCTCCTCTCCCGCTTATGATCATGTGCGGTTTTATATTCGAAAATTTTCTTTCATGTTTTAAAGCAATTATTGATGGACATTCAAACCATCTTGTAGCCGAACACATCCACTCCTGCTTTTGATGATGTATGGTTGGGCATTCAAACCTACTTGTTGCCCACTTTTCATTAATTATGGGTGGACATTCACACCTTGTCGCAGCCAAACGCCTCCGCTCCCTGTTTTGATCATGTATGGTAGGACATTCGCACCTTCTCTCACCCGCTTTTTACTATGGTCGGCTTCCTCTCCACCATACTTGTATGGTGGGATATTCACACCCACTTGCATCCGAAGACCTCCGCCCCCACTTTTGTTGATATTTAGTCGGTCATTCGCACCGAAAATTCAATAGCGGTTAGCTTTTTGCAAACTATGGACTTCTTGCAGCCAAACACCTCTGATCTCGCTTTTGATGATGTAAGGTTGGGCATTCAGACCTTGCTTCACCTGCTTTTCACCAAATATAGTCGGACCTTCTTGCAGCCGAACACTTCCGCTCCACCTATTAGTGTTCCATGGGGCATTCACACCTTTTTTTTCACCGCATTTTATAGATTATGGTTGGAAATTCTCACCCACTCTCATCCGAAGACCTCTCCTCCCGCTTTTGTTAATATATAGTCGGGCATTCGAACCTTTTCTTACCCGCTTTTTACAAATTATGGTCGGACATTCACACCTACTCGCAGCCGAATACTTCCGCTCCACCTTTTAGTGATGTATGGTTGGCATTTGCACCTTTTCTTACCCTCTTTTTATACTGATTGCTGAAGATTAAGTTGTTCTTTCTCAAACTACATTTTTTTTTAATTGTTGAAACTTGATTTGAAGTGGATAAATAAGGAGAACAAACAGTTTTAAGTCAGGCTGATAGAAGGAATTAATTTTATAGAAAAATCTGTACTTCGTCATATGTCGAGAGATACTTTTTGCTGAAGAAGTTCTTTCTCATTCTACAAAGTACAACGTTGTTTGTCGTTGAAACTTGATTAGACATGAATAAATATGAAGGACAAAGCAGTCTTAACTTGGTTTGAGTTAAGGAATTCGTTTTATAGGAGAATCCGAATTCGTGCATAACTCGTAAAATAGAGCTTATTTTCGGATTCCTGAAGAATGAGTCTGGTTCTTTCTCATAATACAAAGTTAGTTGTTTATTGTTGAAACTTCATCAGAAGTGAAGAAATAAATGAATGCCTATCAACAAATGTGGGATCTAAACTCTAGTGCTTCCTCTAAAATAATTTCCTTTCTCAATTCAGAAATGTGTGTGCGTAAGTCACAACACCCGTGACACCAAAACGGCTTTCTTTTCTCTCTTTTCTCAACACTTTGATTGTGTGTCAGGGCGTTGTCTCACGTATTAGATTATGCTTAAGATACGAATGGGTTTATCAGTCACATCAGAATCCATACATACTGATCCTCCCGTAATAAAATGGTCGGATCTTATCAAACACACTTTGTTTCTTGTGACAATCAAGTCAGCGAAACAGCGTATACACGTCAAGACACTGAATCAAGTTTGCCACAAGAACTCCTAAGTTTGGCAGTATTGCTCTGCCGTCAGCAGTCATACACCCATTTTATTTTTGTGAGACATGTGCAGACACCTGTTCATCTACTGTTCTATCACTATGAATTAGTTTATCTATTATCAATAAGGATACTTCTACAACTACTATCAAAGTATGTCCGGACTTCTTATGTTGTCAGTTGCTATATATGAATAAGTGGGTAGCTACTGACAAGCATTAAGCATGTCACACAGCCCAAACATATAACATTTCAGGACACACCACACAGTTAACAACCACAGTGAAGCGTGTCAAAGCCCAAACATGTAACATTCAACAGGACACTTACACAACACATTCAAATCAAACAGTCAGACGACATACAAGAACATATATACCCCAGCCGATATTGCTCCCTGCCTATTTTCCTACAGCTCACTATGTGTGCGCACACCTTTATTCACAAACTCTTCAACTTATACTCTTTTACCGAAGCTGCTACAGCTCGATTGGCCGAATACCCTTATCCTATTTCGGTGAATTTGACATCTGCCTTACATGTAACAGATTAGCGGTTTAGCAGTTTTAATTTAGTTTGAGTGAAGGACTTCATTTTATAGCAAAATCCAAAATGAAGAACTCATTCACGGATTCCTGAAACTTTAGATTTGCTCTTTCTTTTACTGCAAAGTATAACGTTGTTTTTTTTGTTTAAATCTTTCTAGACATGGTAAATATGAAGGACAAAGCAGTTTTAACATAGTTTGAGTGAAGGAATTCATTTTATAGATAAAATCCCAAGAGTCTGCTGAGAAAAGAGAGTGAATGCGAAGTAGACTTTAACACGGCTCTGGGAGCGAGCCGAGTGTGGGCTAACCGGGAGAATTGCTTGAAAGAAACGCGACACCGAATGAGCGGTCAGAACAAAGCCTCAATACGGTGTTCCCGTGGTGTTCGTTGCTGCCTTGCCTTTTGCACAGAGTAAAAGACAAGGCAGCCATTGAATAGGGCCCGATTGTTCCTACTTGGTCAGCCGAGGAGCAAGGGGGGGGAGCAAGCGTCTCAACCAAGCAAAGCTCACCATGGGGAAGGTGGCTATGCCAACTAGCCTGATGCCCTGCTCCCGCAGTGACGGATAATCGTACTCTGGTTTCTCTTCATATCGTACAAGTCTTTCGCCTTTTACTAAAGACTTCTGTGGAGAGCAGCACTAATGAGTTGTTTCTATTTTTGGCAGGCTTTACCTTTGCGGGTGAAGCCCTTTCTGTCTGTGCAAAAGAACTCTTGTTACTGTGCAGAGTCGCCTTACTTGTTGCGACTGTGCCGATATTCGAAGCTGGAGTGCAAAGTTGTTGCTTGAATGGTGCTCGCTGGAGCGTGCGGGAGCGCAAAGTTATACCATTTAAAAGGGCTGAAGAGTGCTCAGTGCAGCGGGTGGGCGGAGATGCAAAGTGACACTCTGGCCACCTCAAAAACCGAGGTTACATCCACTGCCAGGGGCAGCCCAAGCTCTGCCGCAAGTGCGGTGAGCTTGGGCACCTGGTTGAGGCTTGTACCAAGGTGATATGTGGGAAGTGCAGAGAAATTGGGCACACTTTTGGAGAGTGTCCAAATGGCAGGAAATGTAATCTCTGTGGAGAGTTAAATCACCTCTTCAGAGATTGCCCTAAATCTTTTGCCAACAAATTAAAGACGGTAAAGCCACAGTCAAATAAACAAAGAGAAGGACCAGAGGTGGCAGTTGGTGAACAAAGTGAAGAGGTTGACCCAATAAATTCAAACTTCCCGCCAAAAGCTTGGATTGGAAGTGAAGAGCAAAAAGGGCAGGGGCCTGTAGAGGCCTCACCACTCAGTGCTGAAGTCTGTGAGAATTCACAGGCAGAGGGTGGAGCTACGCTAAATGAGGTGGAAGAGCAGACAGGTGAGTCTAGTGAAGATACTCACCTCCCCGAAGGTCAACAGCCGAAGAGGATGGCATCTGAGTTGTCCTCTGATTCCCCAGTGGTATCAGAGAAGAGGGGAAGGGTTAGGTCCCTTTCAGACAGTTCTTCAGTGGAAGAACCTAGAGTCTTCCCCTCCGACTCACCAAATGAGGTCTCCTTTTTAACTTTAGCTCTGCAATCAACCCCCAGGGACTCAAAGTGAAATGCAACATTGCGTCAGAGGCCAACACCGAGAGTCCGAAAAGGAAATATAGATCACCCTACTCACTTTTCACCTAAAGAAATTAAGGAAGAGCTAGTTTCCCAAGAAATAACCTGTGTGTAATTTGTTTTGATAACTTAGAAAAACGAAAATGACATACCTACTTTCCTTTATCCTTTTAATGGTTCTCACCTTCTCAACACTAAATGTGAGAAGTGTGAAATCAAAGACAAGAGCCCAGAGTGTTTTATCCTTCTTAGACTCCATAAAATCAGATGTATTTTTAATACAAGAATGTGGACTACCTTTTTTAAAAAACCATAGACAATGGGAGGAAATGTGGCCCCATTTATCGATATGGAGTGGCTCAAATCAAAATAAAAATGATGGTGTGGCCATTCTAATTAAAAATCCGCGTGTTCTGGTGAAAGGTAGCACAGTGGTGAGAGACGGACGGGCACTTTTAGCACACTTGAATTTTATGGGGCAAGACTTTAACCTCTTAAATATTTATGGCTTCAATGGAAAAAATGACAGGTATGACCTTTTAGAAGATATACAGCTTTACATGCTAGGGCAAGTACCTTTAGTTGTAGGAGGGGATTTTAACTGTATCTTGAGCAGGAAAGATAGAAAAAGAGCAGGGGGAGATTTTAAAGTGGATAAGACTTTTACTTCAGGGCATATGCAGGGATTTTAAGCTTACTCACTGTTTTAAAACCATGCATCCCAAAGAGGAGGGCTTCACCTGGTTTAGTCATGATGGCACCAGAGCCTCTCGCATTGATTATTTCTTTACTAGAGGTTTCCCACCCACTGATGTTAGATTAACCGCTGTTTTCTTTTCAGAGCACCTTATGCTCTCCTGCACCCTTTCACCCCCTTCTGGTGTGACGGTAGGAAGTGGTCTGTGGAAACTCAACTGTTCCCTGTTGGAGGATGAAATCATAGTCAGTCAATACAGGGAATGTTATAAAGAGTGGCAGACCCTTCAAGACCTCTACGAAACACATGCACAATGGTGGGAAATGGTGAAGGAAACGACCCAGACCTTTTTTAAACAGCAAGGTAAACGTAAAAAAAGGAAAGAGAATAGATGTATGATGGGACTACAGAAACGCTTACAGCGCTACTTTAAACTAAATCAGTGTGGCATAGACTTTAATGAAGAAATCAAAGATGTCAAAAAGGAAATGTCAGTTGTAGCAGACATAAAGAGTAAAGGAATTTTTGTAAGAAGCAGGGAGCAGGAAATTGAGGAAGGTGAAAATGCACACGGTACTTTTTTAAGAAAGTTATAAATAAAAAGGATTGTATTCAAAATCTAAAAAGAGAAGATGGGTTTTAAACAAAATCCACACAAGAGATGATTGAAACTGTACATACCTTTTATAGTAACATGTACAAAGAGAAACCAGTGCACTTGGAAACATCGGCAGAAATTTTAAAATTCGTTGACAAAACCGTAAAAGAGAATGCACACTTGACACAGGATTTTAATGCTTTAGAGTTAAAAAAATGCCTAACAGGTTTTAAGAGAAGTCGAGCTCCGGGTTTAGACGGGCTTCCTGCAGAATTCTATCTGACCTTTTGGGACCTTTTATCATCAGACATTTTAGATGTTTTTAAAGATTTTGAAAAACTCGACCGACTGCCTGACAGTTTTAGAGTGGGAATAGTGACTCTACTTTATAAAAAAAAAATGATAAGACTGACCTAAAGAATTGGAGGCCCATCACACTTTTAAACTTTGACTGTAAACTTTTTTGCAAGGTATTAGCGACACGGATGTTCTCTGTTTTAGAGGAGGTAATTCACCCAGACCAGGCTTGTGCCATCTCAGGGAGACAACTCACCGACAGCCTCGTACTGATTCGAGACATTATTGATTACGCTAGAGACAGAAACACCCGGTTTGTCATCTTAAATTTAGACTTTGAAAAAGCTTTTGATCGGGTCTGGCATCAATATCTCTTTCAGGAGTTGCAGCCATCGAATAGGGCCCGATTGTTCCTACTTGGTGAGCTTTGCTTGGTTGAGATGCTTGCTCCCCCCCCTTGCTCCTTGGCTGACCAAATAGGAACAATCGGACCCTATTCGATGGCTGCCTTGTCTTTTACTCTGTGCAAAAGACAAGGCAGCCACGAACACCACGGGAACACCGTATTGAGGCTTTGTTCTGACCGCTCAGTCGGTGTCGCGTTTCTTTCAAGCAATTCTCCCGGTTAGCCCGCACTCGGTTCGCTCCCAGAGCCGTGTTAAAGTCTACTTCGCATTCACTCTCTTTTCTCAGCAGATTAAAAGAAAGTTTCATCTTGGGCTCCCTGAAACTTCCATCCTTTACCGCTGTTTGCCTTTTCACAAGAGCAGAGGAGAGCGCAACGTTCCCAGCGGCACTGCAGTACCGGGTCGATGCTTGGAGTGAACGGAGCAAGCTCCTATTTCAACTCCTATTGCTAAAAATCCTTTTAATATGTAGTCCTCGTATAGAGGACGTATCAGATATTAAACTGATAAGAACAGATACTACACTTGATCTTAGCCAAAAGGCCGAGAAGCGATAACTGTCCACTGGTTCACATCCAAGGTTCCTTCCTGGCACAATGCGCACTTGTAGCGGTGTTCTTTTTATGGCCATGGGTGGCCAGAGTGTCACTTTGCACCTCCGCCCACCCGCTGCACTGAGCACTCTTCAGCCCTTTTAAATGATATAACTTTGCACTCCCGCATGCTCCAGCGAGCACCATTCAAGCAACAACTTTGCACTCCAGCTTCGAACATCGGCACAGTCGCAACAAGTAAGGCGACTCTACTCAGAGAACTCACTCTGCACAGTAACAAGATTTCTTTTGCACAGACAGAAAGGGCTTCACCCGCAAAGGTAAAGCCTGCCAAAAATAGAAACAACTCATTAGTTCTTCTCTCCACGGAAGTCTTTTAGTAAAAAGCAAAAGACTTGTACGTTATGAAGAGAAACCAGAGTACGATTATCCGTCTCTGCGGGAGCAGGGCATCAGGCTAGTTGGTATAGCCACCTTTCCCATGGTGAGCTTTGCTTGGTTGAGACGCTTGCTTCCCCCCTTGCTCCTCGGCTGACCAAGTAGGAACAATCGGGCCCTATCCGATGGCTGCCTTGTCTTTTACTCTGTGCAAAAGACAAGGCAGCAACAAAAACACCACGGGAGCACCGTATTGAGGCTTTGTTCTGACTGCTCATTCGGTTTCGCAATTCTTTCAAGCAATTCTCCCAGTTAGCGTGCACTCGGCTTGCTCCCAGAGCCGTGTTAAAGTCTACTTCGCATTCACTCTCTTTTCTCAGCAAACTCTTGGAATTCTATCTATAAAATGAATTCCTTCACTCAAACTATGTTAAAACTGCTTTGTCCTTCATATTTACCATGTTTAGAAAGATTTAAACAAAAAAAACAACGTTGTACTTTGCAGTAAAAGAAAGAGCAAATCTAAAGTTTCAGGAATCCGAGAATAAGCTTACTTTCATGAGTTCTTCACGATTTCGGATTTTGCTATAAAATGAATTCCTTCACTCAAACTAAATTAAAACTGCTAAACCGCTAATCTGTTACATGTGAGGCAGATGTCAAATTCACCGAAACAGGCTCTAAGGGTATTCGGCCAATCGAGATGTAGCAGCTTCGGTAAAAGAGTATAAGTTGAAGAGTTTGTGAATAAAGGTGTGCGCACACATAGTGAGCTGTAGGAAAATAGGCAGGGAGCAATGCCGGCTGGGGTATATGTTCTTGTATGTTGTCTGACTGTTTGATTTGATTGTGTTGTGTAAGTGTCCTGTTGAATGTTACATGTTTGGGCTTTGACACGCTTCACTGTGGTTGTTAACTGTGTGGTGTGTCCTGAAATGTTATATGTTTGGGCTGTGTGACATGCTTAATGCTTGTCAGTAGCTACCCAATTATTCATATATAGCAACTGACAACATAAGAAGTCCGGACATACTTTGATAGTAGTTGTAGAAGTATCCTTATTGATAATAGATAAACTAATGCATAGTGATAGAACAGTAGATGAACAGGTTCCTGCACATGTCTCACGAAAATAAAATGGGTGTATGATTGCTGACGGCAGAGCAATACTGCCAAACTTATGAGTTCTTGTGGCAAACTTGATTCAGTGTCTTGACGTGTATACGCTGTTTCACTGACTTGATTGTCACAAGAAACAAAATGTGTTTGATAAGATCCGACCATTTTATTACGGGAGGATTAGTATGTATGGATTCTGATGTGACTGATAAACCCATTCGTATCTTAAGCATAATCTAATATGTGAGACAACGCCCTGGCACACAATCAAAAAAAAAAAAAGAAAGAGCGGTTTTGTGTCCCCACAGTCCATAATGTAGAAAAGAGAGAAAAAAGCCTTTCTTATTTGGTGTGTGTGCTCACAGTGCAGAGTGTAGAGAAAAGAGAGAAAAGAAAGCCTTCATTTCTTCACTTCTGATGAAGTTTCAACAATAAACAACAAACTTTGTATTATGAGAAAGAACCAGACTCATACTTCAGGAATCCGAAAATAAGCTCTATTTTACGAGTTATGCACGAATTCGGATTCTCCTATAAAACGAATTCCTTACTCAAACTAAGTTAAGACTGCTTTGTCCTTCATATTTATTCATCTAATCAAGTTTCAACAATAAACAATGTTGTACTTTGTAGAATGAGAAAGAACTTCTTCAGCAATAAGCATCTCTCGACATATGACGAAGTACAGATTTTGTTATAAAATCGATTCCTTCTATCAGCCTGACTTAAAACTGTTTGTCCTCCTTATTTATCCACTTCAAATCAAGTTTCAACAATTAAAAACAAAGAACAACTTAATCTTCAGAAATCAGTATAAAAAGAGGGTAAGAAAAGGTGCAAATGCCAACCATACATCAATAAAAGGTAGAGCGGAAGTATTCGGCTGAAAGTAGGTGTGAATGTCCGACCATAATTTGTAAAAAGCGGGTAAGAAAAGGTTCGAATGCCCGACTATATATTAACAAAAGCTGGAGGAGAGGTCTTCGGATGAGAGTGGGTGAGAAATTCCAACCATAATCTATAAAATGCGGTGAAAAAAAAGGTGTGAATGCCCCATGGAACACTAAAAGGTGGAGCGGAAGTGTTTGGCTGCAAGAAGGTGTGATTGTCCGACTATATTTGGTGAAAAGCAGGTGAAGAAAGGTCTGAATGCCCAACCTTACATCATGAAAAGCGAGATCAGAGGTGTTTGGCTGCAAGAAGGCCATAGTTTGCCAAAAGCGGGTAAGGTGCGAATGACCAACTAAATATCAACAAAAGTGGGGGCGGAGTTCTTCGGATGCAAGTGGGTGTGAATATCCCACCATACAAGTATGGTGGAGAGGAAGCTGTGACTGGCCGACCATAGTAAAAAGCGGGTGAGAGAAGGTGCGAATGTCAAACCATACATGATAAAAACAGGGAGCGGAGGTGTTTGGCTGCGACAAGGTGTGAATGTCCACCCATAATTAATGAAAAGCGGGCAACAAGTAGGTTCGAATGCCCAAACATACATCATCAAAAGCAGGAGTGGATGTGTTCGGCTACAAGAAGGTTTGAATGTCTGACCATAGTTTGTAAAAAGCGGGTAAGAAAAGGTTTGAATGCCCGAACATACACCATCAAAGGAAGGAGCGGAGGTATTCCGCTGTAAGAAGGTGTGAATGTCCGACCATAGTTGGTAAAAAGCGGGTAAGAAAAGGTTAAAATACCCGATTGTACACAATCAATAGCGGGAGCTGAGTTGTTCGGCTACTAAAAGGTGTGAAAGTCTGACCATGGTTTGTAAAAAGCAAGTAAGAAAAGGTGTGAATGCCCGACAACGTATGATCAAAAGAGGGAGCGGAGGTTTTCGGCTGAAAGGAGGTCTGAATGTCCAACCATAATTTGTAAAATCCAGGGAAAAAAAGGCTCGAAAGCCCGACTATACACCATCAACAGCTAGAGCGGAGGTGTTCAGCTGCAAGAAGGTGTGAATGTCCACCAATAATTACTGAAAAATGGGTAAGAAAAGGTGCGAATGCCCAACCATACATCATCAAAAGCAGGAGTGGATGTGTTCGGCTACAGGAAGGCTTGAATGTCCGACCATAGTTTGTAAAAATCGGGTAAGAAAAGGTGAAAATACCCGACTGTACACAACCAATAGCGGGAGAGGAGTTGTTTGGCTACTAAAAGGTGTGAAAGTCCGACCCTGGTTTGTAAAAACCGGGGAAGAAAAGGTGCGAATGCCCGACATTGTATGATCAAAAGAGGGAGCGGAGGTTTTCGGCTGCAAGAAGGTCTGAATGTCCAACCATAATTTGTAAAAACCAGGGAAGAAAAGGCTCGAAAGCCCGACTATACACCATCAAAAGCGGGAGCGGAGGTGTTCAGCTGCAAGAAGGTCTCAATGTCCATCAATAATTGCTAGAAAACATGAAAGAAAATTTTCGAATATCAAACCACACATGATCATAAGCGGGAGAGGAGGTGTTCAGTTGCAAGAAGGTGTGAATGTCCACCCATAATTACTGAAAAATGGGTAAGAAAAGGTGCGAATGCCCAACCATACATCATCAAAAGCAGGAGTGGATGTGTTCCGCTGTAAGACGTCGTGAATGTCCGACCATAGTTTGTAAAAAGCGGGTAAGAAAAGGTTAGAATGTCCGAACATACACCATTAAAAGAGGGAGCGGAGGTGGTCCGCTATAAGACGTCGTGAATGTCCGACCATAGTTGGTAAAAATCGGGTAAGAAAAGGTTAAAATACCCAACTGTACACAATCAATAGCGGGAGCGGAGTTGTTCAGCTAAGAGAAGGTGTGATAGTCCGACCATGGTTTGTAAAAAGCGGGTAAGAAAAAGTTCGAATGCCCGAATATATACCATCAGAAGCGGAAGCGGAGGTGTTCGGCTGCAAGAAGGTGTGAACGTCCGACCAAAGTTTGTAAAAAGCAGTTAAGAAAAGGTTCGAATATCCAAACAAACATAAACAAAAGCGGGAGCAGAGCTGTTCGACTGCAAGTAGGTGTGAATGTCAGATCATAATAAGATCTAATAATAATAATAATAATAATAAGATCAAAAAGCTGATGAGAAAGGGTGAGAATGCCCGACTACACACCATCAAATGCGGGAGCGGAAGTGTTCGGCTGTGAGTAGGTGTGAATATCAAACCATAATTGCTGAAAAATGTGTTAGAAAAGACTAGAATGCCGGGCCATACATCATCAAAAGCGGGAGAAGTGGTGTTGGGCTGCAAGTAGGTGTGAATGTCCAACCATAATTACTCACAAACGGGTAAGAAAAGGTAGTATTGCCAGACCATACATGATCAAAACAGGGAGCGGAGGTTTTCGGCTGCAAGGTCTGAATGTCCAACCATAATTTGTAAAAACCGGGGAAGAAAAGGCTCGAATGCCAGACTATACACCATCAAAAGCGGGAGCAGAGGTGTTCAGCTGCAAAAAGGTCTGAATGTCCACCAATAATTACTGAAAAATGGTTAAGAAAAGGTGCGAATGCCCAACCATACATCATCAAAAGCAGGAGTGGATGTGTTCGGCTACAGGAAGGCTTGAATGTCCGACCATAGTTTGTAAAAATCGGGTAAGAAAAGGTGAAAATACACGAATGTGCACAATCAATAGCGGGAGCGGAGTTGTTCGGCTACTAAAAGGTATGAAAGTCCGACCCTGGTTTGTAAAAAGCGGGTAAGAAAAGGTGCGAATGCCCGACAATGTATGATCAAAAGAGGGAGCGGAGGTTTTCGGCTGCAAGACGGTCTGAATGTCCAACCATAATTTGTAAAAACCGGGGAAGAAAAGGCTCGAAAGCCCGACTATACACCATCAAAAGCGGGAGCGGAGGTGATCAGCTGCAAGAAGGTCTGAATGTCCAGTAATAATTGCTAGAAAACATGAAAGAAAATTTTCGAATATCAAACCACACATGATCATAAGCGGGAGAGGAGGTGTTCAGTTGTAAGGTGTGAATGTCCACCCATAATTACTAAAAAATGGGTAAGAAAAGGTGCAAATGCCCAACCATACATCATCAAAAGCAGGAGTGGATGTTTTCCGCTGTAAGACGTCGTGAATGTCCGACTATAGTTTGTAAAAAACGGGTAAGAAAAGGTTCGAATGCCCGAACATACACAATCAAAAGAAGGAGTGGATGTGTTCCGCTGTAAGACGTCGTGAATGTCCGACCATAGTTGGTAAAAATCGGGTAAGAAAAAGTGAAAATACCCGACTCTACACAATCAATAGTGGGAGCGGAGTTGTTCGGCTACTAAAAGGTGTGAAAGTCCGACCCTGGTTTGTAAAAAGTGGGTAAGACAAGGTGCGAATGCCCGACAATGTATGATCAAAAGAGGGAGCGGAGGTTTTCGGCTGCAAGACGGTCTGAATGTCCAACCATAATTTGTAAAAACTGGGGAAGAAAAGGCTCGAAAGCCCGACTATACACCATCAAAAGCGGGAGCAGAGGTGTTCAGCTGCAAGAAGGTCTTAATGTCCATCAATAATTGCTAGAAAACATGAAAGAAAATTTTCGAATATCAAACCAGATATGATCATAAGCGGGAGAGGAGGTGTTCAGTTGCAAGAAGGTGTGAATGTCCACCCATAATTACTGAAAAATGGGTAAGAAAAGGTGCGAATGCCCAACAATACATCATCAAAAGCAGGAGTGGATGTGTTCGGCAACAAGAAGATTTGAATGTCCATCAATAATTGCTTTAAAACATGAAAGAAAATTTTCGAATATCAAACCACATATGATCATAAGCGGGAGAAGAGGTGTTCAGTTGCAAGAAGGTGTGAATGTCCACCCATAATTACTGAAAAATGTGTAAGAAAAGGTGCGAATGCCCAACCATACATCATCAAAAGCAGGAGTGGATGTGTTCGGCTACAGGAAGGCTTGAATGTCCGACCATAGTTTGTAAAAATCGGGTAAGAAAAGGTGAAAATACCCGACTGTACACAATCAATAGCGGGAGCGGAGTTGTTTGGCTACTAAAAGGTGTGAAAGTCCGACCCTGGTTTGTAAAAACCGTGGAAGAAAAGGTGCGAATGCCCGACATTGTATGATCAAAAGAGGGAGCGGAGGTTTTCGGCTGCAAGAAGGTCTGAATGTCCAACCATGATTTGTAAAAACCGGGGAAGAAAAGGCTCGAAAGCCCGACTATACACCATCAAAAGCGATAGCGGAGATGTTCAGCTGCAAGAAGGTCTGAATGTCCATCAATAATTGCTAAAAAACATGAAAGAAAATTTTCGAATATCAAACCACATATGATCATAAGTGGGAGAGGAGGTGTTCAGTTGCAAGAAGGTGTGAATGTCCACCCAAAATTACTGAAAAATATGTAAGAAAAGGTGCGAATGCCCAACAATACATCATCAAAAGCAGGAGTGGATGTGTTTCGCTGTAAGACGTCGTGAATGTCATACTATAGTTTGTAAAAAGCGGGTAAGAAAATGTTCGAATGCCCAACATTATATCATCAAAAGCAGGAGTGGATGTGTTCGGCTACAAGAAGATTTGAATGTCCATCAATAATTGCTTTAAAACATGAAAGAAAATTTTCGAATATCAAACCGCACATGATCATAAGCGGGAGAGGAGGTGTTCAGCTGCAAGAAGGTGTGAATGTCCACCGATAATTACTGAAAAATGGGTAAGAAAAGGTGCGAATGCCCAACCATACATCATCAAAAGCAGGAGTGAATGTGTTCGGCTAAAAGAAGTTTTGAATGTCCGACCATAGTTTGTAAAAAGCGGGTAAGAAAAGGTTCGAATGCCCGAACATACACCATCAAAAGAGGGAGCGGAGGTGGTCCGAAAACCTCCGCTCCCTGTTTTGATCATGTATGGTCTGGCAATACTACCTTTTCTTACCCGTTTGTGAGTAATTATGGCTGGACATTCACACCTACTTGCAGCCCAACACCACTTCTCCCGCTTTTGATGATGAATGGTCCGGCATTCTTACCTTTTCTAACACATTTTTCAGCAATTATGGTCGGACATTCACACCTACTCACAGCCGAATACCTCCGCTCCCGCATTTGATGGTGTATAGTCGGGCATTCTCACCCTTTCTCATCAGCTTTTTGCAAATTATGATCTGACATTCACACCTACTTGCAGTCGAACAGCTCTGCTCCCGCTTTTGATTATGTTTGGTTGGATATTCGAACCTTTTCTTAACTGCTTTTTACAAACTTTGGTCGGACGTTCACACCTTCAAACAGCGGAACACCTCCGCTCCCTCTTTTGATGGTGTATGTTCGGGCATTCGAGCCTTTTCTTACCCTCCTTTTACAAACTATAGTCGGACATTCAAACCTTCTTGTAGCCGAACACATCCACTCCTGCTTTTGATGATGTATGGTTGGGCATTCGCACCTTTTCTTAACCATTTTTCAGTAATTATTGGTGGACATTCAGACCTTCTTGCAGCTGAACACCTCCGCTCCAGCTTTTGATGGTGTATAGTCTGTATTTTAACCTTTTCTTACCCGCTTTTTGCCAACTTTTGTCGGACATTCACACCGTCTTACACCGGAAAACCTCCGCTCCCTCTTTTGATGGTGTATGTTCGGGTATTCGAGCCTTTTCTTACCCGCTTTTTACAAACTATGGTCGGATATTCAAACCTTCTTGTAGCCGAACACATCCACTCCTGCTTTTGATGATGTATGGTTGGGCATTCGAACCTACTTGTTGCCCGCTTTTCATTAATTATGGGTGGACATTCACACCTTGTCGCAGCCAAACACCTCCGCTCCCTGTTTTGATCATGTATGGTTTGGCACCTTTTCTCACCCGCTTTTTACTATGATCGGCCATTCACAGCTTCCTCTCCACCATACTTGTATGGTGTGATATTCACACCCACTTGCATCCGAAGACCTCCGCCCCCTCTTTTGTTGATATTTAGTCGTCATTCTCACCTTACCCGCTTTTGGCAAACTATGGCCTTCTTGCAGCCAAACACCTCTGATCTCGCTTTTGATGATGTAAGGTTGGGCATTCAGACCTTGCTTCACCTGCTTGTCACCAAATATAGTCGGACATTCACACCTTCTTGCAGCCGAACACTTCCGCTCCACCTTTTAGTGTTCTATATTGTATTCACACCTTTTTTTTCACCGCATTTTATAGATTATGGTTGGAAATTCTCACCCACTCTCATCCGAAGACTGATTGCTGAAGATTAAGTTGTTCTTTCTCAAACTACAAATTTTTTTTAATTGTTGAAACTTGATTTGAAGTGGATAAATAAGGAGGACAAACAGTTTTAAGTCAGGCTGATAGAAGGAATCGATTTTATAGCAAAATCTATATTTCGTCATATGTCTAGAGATGCTTATTGCTGAAGAAGTTCTTTCTCATTCTACAAAGTACAACGTTGTTTATCGTTGAAACTTGATTAGACATGAATAAATATGAAGGACAAAGCAGTCTTAACTTTGTTTGAGTTAAGGAATTCGTTTTATAGGAGAATCCGAATTCGTACATAACTCGTAAAATAGAGCTTATTTTCGGATTCCTGAAGAATGAGTCTGGATCTTTCTCATAATAAAAAGTTTGTTGTTTATTGTTGAAACTTCATCAGAAGTGAAGAAATAAGGACAAACCGTTTTAAGTCAGTTTGATAGAAGGATTTCATTTTATAGCAAAATCTGTATTCCTTCATATCTCCTCGAGAGAAGCTTATTGCTGAAAATTAGGTCTGGTTCTTTTTCATACTACAAAATACATTGTTGTTTATTGTTGAAACTAGATTAGAAGTAGATAAATATGAAGGAAAAAGCAGTTTGATCTTGGTTTGAGAGAAGGAATTAATTTTATTGCAAAATCCGAATTCATGCATAACTCGTCAAATAGATAGTGATGTGTCGTTCGTGAGCGATTAGTTCGATATGAACTAATTTTTTATATGACTCGGAAGTAACGAGTTGTCTCAGTGAGTGATTCGTTCATTTTCATGCAGTACCCTTCCTCACCACTTAGGAGGCGGCAGCTTCATAAGCTCAGTCAGCAGGACAGGAAACAGTATTGATTCGTTCACGACTCAACTCCTCGGGTGACGGGTCCACGCACAGGAAACAGTATTGATTCGTTTACGACTCAACTCCTTGGGTTCATTTGTCACGTTTCAAATTCTACGTTTCATTTGACAGGCTGAAGAGCAGTAGGCACAACAGTTCGTTCACAAACCGGATCATTAATCTCATAGACTATTCTACCATCAACAACTTGGAAACCACAATCGACTCTCTAGATGCAGAAAAAGCATTTGATGGAGTTAACTGGAAATTTTGATTCGCAGCATTAAACAAATTCGAGTTTGGGTCACACCTCATCAACTGGATAAGGATATTATATAGCTCTCCAAATGCAAGTGTCAGGACAAATGATCAAACTTCTCCAAGCTTCAGTCTGCAGAGAAGTACAAGACAGGGTTGCCCACTTTCTCCCTCACTTTTTGCTATTTTCATCAAACCTTTAGCAGCTTCTTTTAGACAAGATAGAAATATTAAAGGCATCCAATCCCAAAATATTGAGCATAAAATAAGTCTTTATGCTGATGATGTATTACTTTTCCTTCAGAACTCACAGACGTCTCTCACTCACACGATCACACTCATAAATAAATTCTCAGCACTTTCTGACTACTCTATCAACTGGTCTAAGAACACAGTTCTGCCCATTAACTGTAGGGTCCAGAATATACCTGCGATCACTTTACAGTCAGGAAATATTAGATATTTAGGCATAAACATTTCCTCCAGGCTCTCAGAGCTAACAAAGCTAAATTATGTGCAATTATTAAAGAGAATAGAGGACGATCTCTCTCGTTGGAAGTCCTTACCTATATCACTTAAGGGGAGAGTTACAACCATTAAAATGATGATACTACCAAATAATGTAATAATTTTGTGATTTGCTACAAAACTACACTTCTTCTCCCATCTGTCTGAGTATTTAATATTGTCTGCGTCCCGTTAAAACATGTATTTTTCCCATCTAATTCCTTGTTTGCTTTAAAACAAGTATTCCCCATTTTCTATCCCTTCAGTAGCCAACCAGTTTGTATGGAGTACACTGGAGCAACTTGACTGATCAGTAAAACACTGCTTTTGTTGTCACCGCAAGGCTTCCCCCGTCGGTTGTTTCACTGAGACACTACTGAGTAACTACAACTCAACACAGTTTATACACATAACATAACAACTAACTAACAAACAAACAAACAATTATTTATCTCAATTTTCTCATCTCTGTTTGAACGTACACCCAGGTAAATATTCCTGTAGTCTTCTCATACTGACTATGGACCCATTCATTGTTTAACTTCACTGTTTTGCAAATCCTAATTGAATATTACACATTGACATTGAACTTTACTGGATAAGTAGGTCTTTATTGCATTCAGCAGCCTATATGTGAGCATCTATGTGTAAGCTGTTCTTCTTTGCATTTATCAGCAGCAAGCAATTCTTCATTGCACATGCATATGAAAATAGTAAAACAATTCCAATGCGTTAGCGAAACCTTCTATATCAGGAGTGTCCATCATGATGCTGGGAATAGAACCTCTTTCCCAGAATAGTTCAACCTTCATTACTCAACTGATCATAACTCCGCAATGAGCACATTTCAAAGTATCATTCCTCTACATATATTCAAAAATCTATGTGTAAATGTTTAATATTTCTTATATTTGTTGATGTCATTCTGTGTGCATGTGGCCTAAACCCAATCTCTGTGTGGCAATTTTAATTTAAACAAGTTGAACTCTGCCTCTGATCATTTAAAAAAGGTGCGTACCAATATCAACCTTTCTCAGGTAATTACTGATCCTACAAAACCAAACTTAAGAGATCCTTCAAGGTTGTCCCTGATTGGCTCAATCTTAACAAATCAAAGGTAGAAAATCTGCAGTATCTGAACTTGGTGTTAGAACTGCTCAATAGCCTGTATCAGAATTGCAAAAATGAAAACATTAGGTCCACGCTTGGTATCCAGATCCTGAAACATCTCAATGAGCAGGCTTTTTTTTAACTGATCTGTTGAATAGTTATACTCATGACACTGTTAAATCCCAGATGAAGATCTAGCACTTGACCATTTTTGTAAATGTTCTAATTCCATAGTTGATAAACACGCCCCTTTTAAAAAGTATAGAACTTAGAACAGGTCTAGTCCCTGGCTTTCGGCAGAACTGTCTTCTTTACTTTTTTTTTTTTTTTCCCTTGTCCTGTTCAGCATTATGGCAGCAGAATTGTAGTCTGAATACCTTTGATGCCAAACAGATTTGCTTTGCCAAGGGAAGTTTTATAAATGCAAAGCTCCCCTTGATGCCCATTTATTTATTTCTGTTTACAATACATGACATGTAATAGAACTGAACCGGACCGGGGGACAAGGAAAGAAGAAGAGGAAAGAAGAGGAAACAGAACAAAAATAGAAACAAAAACCAGACAACCAGCTGCTACACCTGTAAAAAAACAAAACAGACAACAATCCATGGCCTCTGAGGGGAATCCAGCCTTAGCGCCACCAGGAGCACCTGAAAGCAGACAAGCAGAGAAAAAACAAACACACAAACAAACAAAAAAAAGCACAAGAAGCGGCAATCGCATACAACACAGCTGTGGATATAGATGACCTGAGACGACATGATAATACATCAACTGCTTAGCGACCATGCTACTGGACTAATGAATGTGTGTGAGAACATGCAACACCCATGGCACAGGACCTACATGATAACCGTGCTTAGTTATGAGTGTATAAGCGTACAGGGCCACAATCCACAGCCCCCCAAGCAATCAGAAGCAGGCAGAGAGGGCCACAAGACCCAGGCCACCAGCAGCCCCCACAGAGCACAGAACCCAGGAAGCCTACCACAGGGGCAACCACCCAGAAGACTGCAGAGGAAGCCCCCGGAAAGAGCCCCCATAAGCATAGGGCAGAGGCCCTCCAGGAGCCAGGGGCAACAGCCCACCGACCCCGCCAGGCCCCAGCCGCCCAGACATGGGCCGTGCACTGGACCCGGGCCCCAGGAGCCCGAGCGCCCCCAAACCCCCTGGCAGAGGCGCAACCCAATACCCAGGAGGGCCAAGCGCCCAAGACAGCCACACAGTGGGTCAGCGCCTGCCCCAGCGCCCCTGGCCAAGTGCCCTGGGAGTCAAGACGTGCCCACAGGTGGGTGAAGTCGCGAGCAGCGGGGAGAGGCAACGCTGCCCCCCCATCGGGAGAAGCACAGGCAGGCCAGGCGACAGCAAGTCCCAGATCCAGGCCCAATCATTACCAAACACACTTTCACGTCCGATACATCCACACATCCACACGTCCTCCCTCCCTCGACTCCGCTGGGGTGTAGTGCAGCGGGCACACCAGGGGGCCAGCAGCCCCCCAGCCACCACAGACCCCGAACCAGCAGAACAATTAATTAATCCTCCTGGCCCCTCCCGCCCCGAGCAGCAACCAGGAAGCAGGGGTGTGCGAAGAAGACCCCTCCCCTCACCCTTCTGGCTCTTCAATATTTTCTAATAGTGAGCAATTAAAATTGAGGGGCAGCCAAACTTGTAGAACTGGGAGCGCGGCCCTCTGGGCAGCCTACATACCCAAAGAGCCCCGCCCACCAGATGCCACTCAGTGTAACCACCCCCCAAGACCTAATGTGTGTGTGTGAGTGTGTTTGATAAGTAGTAATGTCTAAGGTGTTATTAAAACAGGGGCGGGGAACTGCAGAGTGCAACCAAAGGGGACCACCTACGTGGCCCCATCCACTACACCCCACCGAACACACACGCCCCCAAAACCCTTCATGTGTGAGTGTGTGCTGTGTACAGGAGCCAGAAGGGAGAGGGGTATGGGGATATACACCGGGGGAGCTACTCTCCACCAGAGACGGCAGCCAGGGACTGGCTGCAATAGGCATCCCCGCTACCTGGGAGCCAACACAGGGCAGGAGGGCCTGATGTCCACCAGACTCGGGGCCTGCAGCGACCATATTCCGGGAGCTACTGTACCCTCAGAAGGTACCCATCCCGCCCCACCCCACTCAACCCAACCCCACCACGGAGGACCTCTACAAAAAACAAACAAACAACAACAAAAAACAAACAAACAAACCACCCGGTCACACCAGTCGCAACAGCCCGGGCCTGAGACCCACCATCACCCAGGCCCCCCCAGCCCCCCCCCCCCCCCCCCCCCAACAGGGGAAAAGCACCGCCCCCCCCCACCGCACGCCCCAACACCCTGAAAAAAAACCAACCATCTGCGGACACCTTGGAGGTCCCAGAGCAACAAGCCCGGCACCAGGACCTGCACCAACCCACCCATACTGTGGCGCGTCCAGGGCAACCCAGCCCCCCCAGGCCCAGCACCACCACCAACGCCAGAGCGGCCCGGCCACCCGGCATAGAGCCAGCAGCCACCACCCTAAGGCCCCTAAGGGACCCCGCCCCACACCGCAAGACAGCCCCACCCGCAAGCCCCCAAAACTGCCCTCCAAGACCGACACATAGTCCCCCCCAGCAATGACCAACCTGGTCCCCACAACCCGAGAGACCACCAGACGCCCGAAGCCACACAGCCCCCCCCCAGCACACACCCAACCACCAAGAGCGACGGGACAGCAACCCACCACCACCACTATGTGATAAAGCTAATCAGAGGGGACCAGAGAGAATGAAATTCAGCCAATTGATGTTTTGAGGAGGCAGACATTGTTTCCATGCTAATATAATCTAAAAGAAAATTTCTAAACTGGTTAATACACAGATTGTTCTTCGCTTTCCAGTTCATAGTTCATAGTTTTCTTTGCGATACATAACACTGTGAGAACCATGTGTGCTGAGTTAATTTCCATGTTAATGTTGTCTAAGTCACCCAGTATGCACAGTGTGGGGGATGCAGGGATGCTACACTTTAGCCATGTTGATAGGTCCTCACAGACTTCAAGCCAGAACTTCTGGACAGGCGCACAAAACCACAAAGCGTGTGCATAATCATCAGGTGTGTTATCTGTGCAATGTGAGCAGATGTTTGAGTGTGTCAGACCCATCCTGAACATCCTTTGTCCTGTATAGTGTGTTCTATGAAGGATTTTGTATTGTATGAGCTGTAAATTAGGATTTCGAGTCATTCTGAAGGTGTTCAAACATATTTGTGGCTAGAAGCTATGACTAGAACTGATGGATAATTCTGCCTCCCATTTTGAGGATGGAAGAGACATTGTGTCATCTATCTTAGACAATAATTTATACATTTTTGATAGTAGTTTTGGGGTGCAGATGCTTAGAAATTCTGCTACCCTAGTCGGGAGTTGTAAGTCTGGTTGGCGGAGGATATATTTCTTTGTTATTATAGACTTAAGTTGTTGATATTCTAGGAATGTATTGCTGCCTATCTCATGTTGTGATATGAGCTCATCAAATTAAATAAAATTTCCATTTTGGATTATATGTTCCAGATGTTTGATTCCTTTGATCTTCCACAGAGTAAAGTTTAGCATTTTTTTGTTTTGCAGTATGTCAGGATTGTTCCAGATGGGTGTAAGCTTACACGGGACAAGTGAGGACTTTGTTATTTTAAGAAATTCCCACCAGGCTGTCAGAGAGGTGCTGATGTTAATGCTTTTGAAACATTTGTGATTTTTTACGTTTTGACTAATAAGTGGCAGGTCAGAGATTTCCAGATTATCACACAATGCTTGTTCTATATTTATCCATGGTTCATCTATTGGGCTAGGTTTAAACCATTTTGATATATACTGTAACCTATTGGCTAAGGAATAGTGCTGAAAATTAGGTAAATCTAATCCAGTCCTTGGTCTTCTGTAGGGTTTTTAAACTAATACGCGGTGGTTTGTTTTTCCACAGAAATTTGGAGATGCATGAATCTAGTGACTTAAATCAAGTAGCAGATGGTTTTATGGGGATCATTGAGATCAAATAATTAACTTTTGGTAGTATCATCACTTTAATGGTTGTAACTCTCCCCATAAGTGATATAGGTAAGGACATCCAACGAGAGAGATCGTCCTCTACTGTCTTTAATAATTGTACATAATTTAGCTTTGTTAGCTCTGAGAGCCTGGAGGAAATGTTTATGCCTAAATATCTAATATTTCCTGACCGTAAAGTGGTCACAGGTATATTCTGGACCCTACAGTTAATGGGCAGAACTGTGGTCTTAGACCAATTGATAGAGTAGTCAGAAAGTGCTGAGAATTTATTTATGAGTGTGATCGTGTGAGTGAGAGACGTTTGAGAGTTCTGAAGGAAAAGTAAAACATCATCACCATAAAGACTTATTTTATGCTCAATATTTTGGGATTGGATGCCTTTAATATTTCTATCTTGTCTGATAGCAGCTGCTAAAGGTTCGATGAAAATAGCAAAAAGTGAGGGAGAAAGTGGGCAACCCTGTCTTGTACCTCTCTGCAGACTGAAGCTTGGAGAAGTTTGATCATTTGTCCTGACACTTGCATTTGGGGAGCTATATAATATCCTTATCCAGTTGATGAAGTGTGACCCAAACCCAAATTTGTTTAATGCTGCAAATTAAAATTTCCAGTTCACTCCATCAAATGCTTTTTCTGCATCTAGAGAGTCGATTGTGGTTTCCAAGTTGTTGATGGTAGAATAGTCTATGAGATTAATGATCCGGTTTGTGAACGAACTGTTGTGCCTACTGCTCTTCAGCCTGTCAAATGAAACGTAGAATTTGAAACGTGACAAATGAACGAAGACCCAAGGAGTTGAGTCGTAAACGAATCAATACTGTTTCCTGTGCGAGGACCCGTCAGCCGAGGAGTTGAGTCATGAACGAATCAATACTGTTTCCTGTGCGAGGACCCGTCACCCGAGGAGTTGAGTCGTGAACGAATCAATACTGTTTCCTGTCCTGCTGACTGAGCTTATGAAGCTACCGCCTGCCATGTGGTGAGGAAGGGTACTGCATGAAAATGAACAAATCACTCACTGAGACAACTCGTTACTCCCGAGTCATATAAAAAATTTGTTCATATCGAACGAATCGCTCACAAACGACACATCACTATCTATTTGACGAGTTATTAATGAATTCAGATTTTGCAATAAAATTGATTCCTTCTCTCAAACCAAGTTCAAACTGCTTTGTCCTTCATATTGATCTACTTCTAATCTAGTTTCAACAATAAACAACACTGTATTTTGTAGTATGAAAAAGAACCAGACCTAATTTTCAGCAATAAGCTTCTCTCGAGGAGATATGAAGGAATACAGATTTTGCTATAAAATGAAATTCTTTCATTCTTCAGGAATCCGAAAATAAGCTCTATTTTACGAGTTATGCACGAATTCGGATTCTCCTATAAAACAAATTCCTTAACTCAAACCAAGTTAAGACTGCTTTGTCCTTCATATTTATTCAAGTCTAATCAAGTTTCAACGATAAACAGCGTTGTACTTTGTAGAATGAGAAAGAACTTCTTCAGCAATAAGCATCTCTCGACATATGACGAAATACAGATTTGCTTATATATAAGAAAAGGCTCGAAAGCCCAACTATACACCATCAAAAGCGGGAGCGGAGGTGTTCAGCTGCAAGAAGGTGTGAACATCCAACCAAAGTTTTTAAAAAGCAGTTAAGAAAAGGTTAGAATGCCCGACTATACACCATCAAAAGCGGGAGCGGAGGTGTTCCGCTGTAAGACGGTGTGAATGTCCGACCATAGTTGGTAAAAAGCGGGTAAGAAAAGGTTAAAATACCTGACTGTACACAATCAATAGCGGTAGTGGAGTTGTTTGGCTACGAGAAGGTGTGAAAGTCAGACCGTGGTTTGTAAAAAGCGGGTAAGAAAAGGTTCGAATGCCCGAATATATACCATCAAAAGCGGAAGCGGAGGTGTTCGGCTGCAAGAAGGTGTGAATGTCCGACCAAAGTTTGTAAAAAGCAGTTAAGAAAAGGTTAGAATATCCAACGAAATATAATCAAAAGCGGGAGCAGAGCTGTTCGACTGCAAGTAGGTTTGAATGTCCAGCCATAATTACTCACAAACAGGTAAGAAAAGGTATTATTAGCAGACCATACATGATCAAAACAGGGAGCGGAGGTTGTTCGGCTGCAAGGTCTGAATGTCCAACCATAATTTGTAAAAACCGGGTAAGACAAGGTGCGAATGCCCGACTATACACCATCAAAAGCGGGAGCAGAGGTGTTCAGCTGCAAGAAGGTCTGAATGTCCATCAATAATTACTGAAAAATGGTTAAGAAAAGGTGTGAATGCCCAACCATACATCATCAAAAGCAGGAGTGGAGGTGTTCAGCTGCAAGACGGTGTGAATGTTCTACTAAAGTTTTTAAAAAGCTGGTAAGACAAGGTGCGAATGCCCGACAATGTATGATCAAAAGCGGGAGCGGAGGTGTTCAGCTGCAAGGTGTGAATGTCCTTCAATAATTGCTAGAAAACATGAAAGAAAATTTTCGAAAATACAACCGCACATGATCATAAGTGGGAGAGGAGGTGTTCAGCTGCAAGAAGGTGTGAATGTCCACCCATAATTCCTGAAAAATGGGTAAAAAAAAGGTGCGAATGCCCAACCATACATCATCATAAGCAGGAGTGGATGTGTTCGGCTACAAGAAGGTGTGAACGTCCAACCAAAGTTTTTAAAAAGCAGTTAAGAAAAGGTTCGAATATCCAACCAAACATAATCAAAAGCGGGAGCAGAGCTGTTCGACTGCAAGTAGGTGTGAATGTCAGATCATAATTTGCAAAAAGCTGATGAGAAAGGGTGAGAATACCCAACTATACACCATCAAATGCGGGAGCGGAGTTGTTCGGCTGTGAGTAGGTGTGAATCTCCGACCATAGTTGAAAAAAAGCGGGTAAGAAAAGGTTAAAATACCCGACTGTACACAATCAATAGCGGGAGCGGAGGTGTTCGACTGCAAGTAGGTGTGAATGTCCAGCCATAATTACTCACAAACGGGTAAGAAAAGGTAGTATTAGCAGACCATACATGATCAAAACAGGGAGCGGAGGTTGTTCAGCTGCAAGTTGTGAATGTCTGACTATAGTTTGTAAAAAGCGGGTAAGACAAGGTGCGAATGCCCCACAAGTGTTCGTCTGCAAGGTCTGAATTTCCAACCATAATTTGTAAAAAACGGGGAAGAAAAGGCTCGAAAGCCCGACTATACACCATCAAAAGCGGGAGCGGAGGTTTTCAGCTGCAAGAAGGTGTGAATGTTCTACTAAAGTTTGTAAAAAGCTGGTAAGACAAGGTGCGAATGCCCGACAATGTATGATCAAAAGAGGGAGTGGAGGTTTTCGGCTGCAAGAAGGTTTGAATGTCCGACCATAGTTTGTAAAAAACGGGTAAGAAAATGTTCGAATGCCCGACTATACACCATCAAAAGCGGGAGCGGAGGTGTTCCGCTGTAAGACGGTGTGAATGTCCGACCATAGTTGGTAGGTAAAAAGCGGGTAAGAAAAGGTTAAAATACCCGACTGTACACAATCAATAGCGGGAGAGGTGGTGTTCGGCTAAAAGAAGGTGTGAAAGTACGACCATGGTTTGTAAAAAGCAGTGAAAAGCGAGAAAAAGCTTTTCGTGAGTTTACCATGATTTGGGCTTTTGCTAAAAAAATGCATTCTTTCAGTCAAACTGCTTTTACCTTCATATTTATCAATGTCTAGATCGACTTCAACAAAGAACAACATTAGACTTTGCAGTAGAAGAAGTTGAAATCGATCTAGACATTGATAAATATGAAGGACAAAGCAGTTTCCACGTGGTTTGAGTGAAGGAATGAATTGCTCAACCAAAGGGATGCTTCTTTCTCATTCAGGGTAATATGAGGGACTTTATGCTTGATACATTTTTAGACATTGATAACTATGAAGGACAAAGCCATTTTAACTTGGTTTGAGCAAAGTAATTTATTTTATAGGAAAATCCGAAATCGTGCAGAACTCATGAAAGTAAGCTTTTTCTCGGATTCCTGATCCTTCAGTGTTGCTCTTTCCTATACTGCAAAATACAACCTTGTTCTTTGTTGAAATCGATCTAGACATTGATAAATATGAAGGACAAAGCAGTTTCCACTTGGTTTGATTGAAGGAATTCATTTTATACATAAAATCCCAAATCATGCAGAACGTATGAAAATAAGCTTATTCTCGGATTCCTGATCCTTCAGTGTTGCTCTTTCTTCTACTGCAAAATCCAAAGTTGTTCTTTGTTGAAGTCGATCTAGACATTGATAAATATGAAGGACAAAGCAGTTTTTACATAGTTTGAGTGAATGAATTCATTTTATACATAAAATCCCAAATCATGCAGAACGTATGAAAATAAGCTTATTCTCGGATTCCTGATCCTTCAGTGTTGCTCTTTCTTCTACTGCAAAATACAATGTTGGTCTTTGTTGAAGTCGAACTAGACATTGATAAATATGAAGGACAAAGCAGTTTTAACTTGGTTTGAGTGAAGAAATTTATTTTATACATAAAATCCCAAATCATGCAGAACGTATGAAAATAAGCTTATTCTCGGATTCCTGATCCTTCAGTGTTGCTCTTTCTTCTACTGCAAAATACAATGTTGTTCTTTGTTGAAGTCGGTCTAGACATTGATAAATATGAAGGACAAAGCAGTTTTAACATAGTTTGAGTGAAGGAATTCATTTTAAAGCAAAATCCCAAATCATGCAGAACGTATGAAAATAAGCTTATTCTCGGATTCCTGATCCTTCAGTGTTGCTCTTTCTTCTACTGCAAAATACAATGTTGTTCTTTGTTGAAGTCGATCTAGACATTGATAAATATGAAGGACAAAGCAGTTTTCACATAGTTTGAGTGAAGGAATTAATTTTATACATAAAATCCCAAATCACGCAGAACGTATGAAAAGAAGCTTATTCTCGGATTCCTGATCCTTCAGTGTTGCTCTTTCTTCTACTGCAAAATCCAATGTTGCACTTTGTTGAAGTCGATCTAGACATTGATAAATGTGAAGTTAAAAGCAGTTTTTACATAGTTTCTGTGAAGTAATTAATTTTATAGTAAAATCCGAAATCGTGCAGAACCCGTGAAAATAAGCTTATTCTCGGATTCCTAAAATATTTTATTTGCTCTTTCTTTTACTGCAAAGTACAACGTTGTTTTTTTTTGTGTAAATATATCTAGACATTGATAAATATGAAGGTAAAAGCCGTTTTAACATAGTTTGAGTGAAGGAATTCGTTTTATAGATAAGATCCCAAATCATGCAGAACTCCTCAAAAGGGTTGTAGGGCTTAATCACAAGCGTGGTTCTTTCTCATTCAGGGTAATATGAGGAAGTTTATGTTTGAAATATATGTAGAAATGGGTACATATGAAGGACAAAGCAGTTTTAACATAGTTTGAGTGAAGGAATTCATTTTAAAACAAAATCCAAACACATGCAGAACTCATGAAAAGCTTATTCTCGGATTCCTGATCCTTCAGTGTTGCTCTTTCTTATATTGCAAAGTACAGTGTTTTTTTTTTGTTTGTTTAAATCTATCTCGACATTGATAAATATGGAAGGACAAAGCAGTTTTAACTTAGTTTGAGTGAAGGAATTAATTTTATAGCACAATCTGAAATCGTGCAAAACTCATGAAAGAAAGCTTATACTCGGATTCCTGAAACTTTAGATTTGCTCTTTCTTTTACTGCAAAGTACAACGTTGTTTTTTGTTGAAATCTATCTAGACATTGATAAATACCAGCCGAACATCTCTGCTGCCGCTTTTGATAATTTATGTTTGGGCATTCTTACCTTTTCTTACCCGCTTTTTACAAACTGTAGTCGGACATTCAAACCTTCTTGTAGTCGAACACATCCACTCCTGCTTTTGATGATGTATGGTTGGGCATTCGCACCTTTTCTTAACCCCTTTTCAGTAATTATGGGTGGACATTCAGACCTTCTTACAGCCGAACACCTCCGCTGCCGCTTTTTGATGGTATAGTCTGGATTTCAAGCCTTTTCTTGCCCGGTTTTTACAAATTATGGTTAGACATTCAGACCTTCTTGCAGCCGAACCACCTCCGCTCCCTGTTTTGATCATACATTGTCGGGCATTCGCACCTTGTCTTACCCGCTTTTTACAAACTTTAGTCGGCCATTCACACCTTCTTGCAGCTGAACCACCTCCGCTCCCTGTTTTGATCATGTATCGTCTGGCAATACTACCTTTTCTTACCCATTTGTGAGTAATTATGGCTGGACATTCACACCTACTTGCAGCCAAACACCACCTCTCCCGCTTTTGATGATGTATGGACCGGCATTCTTACATTTTCTAACACATTTTTCAGCAATTATGGTTGGAGATTCACACCTACTCACAGCCGAACAACTCCGCTCCCGCATTTGATGGTGTATAGTCGGGCATTCGAACCCTTTCTGATCAGCTTTTTGCAAATTATGATCTGACATACACACCTACTTGCAGTCGAACAGCTCTGCTCCCGATTTTGATTATGTTTGGTTGGATATTCGAACCTTTTCTTAACTGCTTTTTAAAAACTTTGGTCGGACGTTTACATCTTCTTGAAGCCGAACACCTCCGCTTCCGCTTTTGATGGTCTATATTCGGGCAAATGAACCTTTTCTTACCCGCTTTTTACAAACCATGGTCGGACTTTCACACCTTCTTGTAGCTGAACAACTCCGCTCCCTCTTTTGATTGTGTACAGTCGGGTATTTTAATCTTTTCTTACCCGCTTTTTACCAACTATGGTCGGACATTCACACCTTCTTACAGCGGAACACCTCCGCTCCCTCTATTGATGGTGTATGTTCGGGCATTCGAACCTTTTCTTACCCACCTTTTACAAACTATGGTCAGACATTCTTACCTTCTTGCAGCCAAACACATCCACTCCTGCTTTTGATGATGTCTAGATGGGCATTCGCACCTTTTCTTAACCATTTTTCAGAAATTATTGGTGGACATTCAGACCTTCTTGCAGCTGAACACCTCCGCTCCCGCTTTTGATGGTGTATATTCGGGCATACGAACCTTTTCTTACCCGCTTTTTACAAACTATGGTCGGACATTCAAACCTTCTTGTAGCCGAAAACCTCCGCTCCCTCTTTTGATCAAACATTGTCGGGCATTCGCACCTTTTCTTACCCGCTTTTTACAAACAATGCTCGGACATTCAAACCTTGTAGCCCAACACATCCACTCCTGCTTTTGATGATGTATGGTTGGGCATTCTAACCTACTTGTTGCTCGCTTTTCATTAATTATGGGTGGACATTGACACCTTGTCCCAGCCAAACACCTCCGCTCCCTGTTTTGATCATGTATGGTTGAACATTCGCACCTCTTCTCAACCGCTATTTGCAAACTATGGTCGGCCACTCACAGCTTCCTCTCCACCATACTTGTATGGTGTGATATTCACACCCACTTGCATCCGAAGACCTCCGCCCCCACTTTTGTTGATATTTAGTCGGTCATTCGCACCTTACCCGCTTTTGGCAAACTATGGCCTTCTTGCAGCCAAACACCTCTGATCTCTCTTTTGATGATGTAAGGTTGGGCATTCAGACCTTGCTTCACCTGCTTTTCACCGAATATAGTCTGACATTCACACCTTCTTGCAGCCGAACACTTCCGCTCCACCTTTTAGTGTTCTATCACACCTTTTTTTTCACCGCATTTTATAGATTATGGTTGGAAATTCTTAACCACTCTCATCCGAAGACCTCTCCTCCCGCTTTTGTTAATATATTTGAACTTTAGTCGGACATTCACACCTTCTTGCAGCTGAACCACCTCCGCTCCCTGTTTTGATCATGTATGGTCTGGCAATACTACCTTTTCTTACCCGTTTGTGAGTAATTATGGCTGGACATTCACACCTACTTGCAGCCGAACACCACCTCTCTCGCTCTTGATGATGTATGGACCGGCATTCTTACCTTTTGTAACACATTTTTCAGCAATTATGGTCGGACATTCACACCTACTCACAGCCGAACACTTCCGCTCCCGCATTTGACGGTGTATAGTCGGGCATTCTCACCCTTTCTCATCAGCTTTTTGCATATTATGATCTGACATTCACACCTACTTGCAGTCGAACAGCTCTGCTCCCGCTTTTGATTATGTTTGGTTGGATATTCGAACCTTTTCTTAACTGCTTTTTACAAGCTGTGGTCGGACATTCACACCTTCTTGCAGCCGAACACTTCCGCTCCACCTTTTAGTGTTCCATGGGGCATTCACACCTTTTTTTTCACCGCATTTTATAGATTATGGTTGGAAATTCTCACCCACTCTCATCCGAAGACCTCTCCTCCCGCTTTTGTTGATATAGAGTCGGACATTCGATCCTTTTCTTACCCACTTTTTACAAATTTTGGTCGGACATTCACACCTACTTGCAGCCGAATACTTCCGCTCCACCATTTAGTGATGTATGGTTGGCATTTGCACCTTTTCTTACCCTCTTTTTATACTGATTGCTGAAGATTAAGTTGTTCTTTCTCAAACTACAAATTATTTTTAATTGTGGAAACTTGATTTGAAGTGGATAAATAAGGAGGACAAACAGTTTTAAGTCAGGCTGATAGAAGGAATTAATTTTATAGCAAAATCTGTACTTCGTCATATGTCGAGAGATGCTTATTGCTGAAGAAGTTCTTTCTCATTCTACAAAGTACAACGTTGTTTGTCGTTGAAACTTGATTAGACATGAATAAATATGAAGGACAAAGCAGTCTTAACTTGGTTTGAGTTAAGGAATTCGTTTTATAGGAGAATCCGAATGTCACTTTGCACCTCCGCCCACCCGCTGCACTGAGCACTCTTCAGCCCTTTTAAATGGTATAACTTTGCACTCCCGCACGCTCCAGCGAGCACCATTCAAGCAACAACTTTGCACTCCAGCTTCTAACATCGGCACAGTCGCAACAAGTAAGGCGACTCTACTCAGAGAAGTCACTCTGCACAGTAATAAGAGTTCTTTTGCACAGACAGAAAGGGCTTCACCCGCAAAGGTAAAGCCTGCCAAAAATAGAAACAACTCATTGGTGCTGCTCTCCACGGAAGTCTTTAGTAAAAGGCAAAAGACTTTTACGTTATGAAGAGAAACCAGAGTATGATTATCCGTCACTGCGGGAGCAGGGCATCAGGCTAGTTGGCATAGCCACCTTCTCATTGGTGAGCTTTGCTTGGTTGAGACGCTTGCTCCCCCCCTTGCTCCTCGGCTGAGCAAGTAGGAACAATCGGGCCCTATTCGATGGCTGCCTTGTCTTTTACTCTGTGCAAAAGACAAGGCAGCAACAAAAACACCATGGGAACACCGTATTGAGACTTTGTTCTGACCGCTCATTCTGACATGTTCTGACTCTTGGGATTTTATCTATGAAATGAATTCCTTCACTCAAACTATGTTAAAACTGCTTTGTCCTTCATATTTACCATGTCTAGAAAGATTTAAACAAAAAAACCAACGTTGTACTTTGCAGTAAAAGAAAGAGCAAATCTAAAGTTTCAGGAATCCGAGAATAAGCTTACTTTCATGAGTTCGTCACGATTTTGGATTTTGCTATAAAATGAATTCCTTCACTCAAACTAAATTAAAACTGCTAAACCGCTAATCTGTTACATGTAAGGCAGATGTGAAATTCACCGAAATAGGATCTAACGGTATTCGACCAATCGAGCTGTAGCAGCTTCGGTAAAAGAGTATAAGTTGAAGAGTTTGTGAATAAAGGTGTGCGCACAAATAGTGAGCTGTAGGAAAACAGGCAGGGAGCAATACCAGCTGGGGTATATATGTTCTTGTATGTTGTCTGACTGTTTGATTTGAATGTGTTGTGTAAGTGTCCTGTTGAATGTTACATGTTTGGGCTTTGACACGCTTCACTGTGGTTGTTAACTGTGTGGTGTGTCCTGAAATGTTATATGTTTAGGCTGTGTGACATGCTTAATGCTTGTCAGTAGCTACCCACTTATTCATATATAGCAACTGACAACATAAGAAGTCCGGACATACTTTGATAGTAGTTGTAGAAGTATCCTTATTGATAATAGATAAACTAATTCATAGTGATAGAACAGTAGATGAACAGGTGCCTGCACATGTCTCACAAAAATAAAATGGGTGTATGACTGCTGACGGCAGAGCAATACTGCCAAACTTAGGAGTTCTTGTGGCAAACTTGATACGCTGTTTCGCTGACTTGATTGTCACAAGAAACAAAGTGTGTTTGATAAGATCCGACCATTTTATTACGGGAGGATCAGTATGTATGGATTCTGATGTGACTGATAAACCCATTCGTATCTTAAGCATAATCTAATACGTGAGACAACGCCCTGGCACACAATGAAAAAAAAAGAGAGAGAGCGGTTTTGTGTCCCCACAGTCCATAATGTAGAAAAGAGAGAAAAAAGCCTTTCTGATTTGGTGTGTGTGCTCACAGTGCAGAGTGTAGAGAAAAGAGCGAAAAGAAAGCTGTTGTGGTGTCACGGGTGTTGTGACTTACACACACACATTTCTGAATTGAGAAAGGAAATTATTTTAGAGGAAGCACTAGAGTTTAGATCCCACATTTGTTGATAGGCATTCATTTATTTTTTCTTTTAATCAGTTTTAAAGTGAATACTAACTGAGAAATGAAAAAGGTGAAGAGTTTAGAAGCTTGGTTCAAGAGGAAAACTTGGTTTATGATCAGCTGAGTCTCTAAACAGAACAGCAAAGGGCTTCATCGAACATTTAAAAAAGATTCAGATTGTTAGAATATCCAGAATTTATAGGAATGGTAGTGATTATTCTTATTTTCTAAAATGGCAATAACTGCACCATGTCTGTTTTATGAATTTAAGGGGCTAAAAAGTTTTGTTCTCGTTTTTCTATGATTAACCGAATGTATGTGAGAGTCCAAAATGACAGAAGGGTTACGGCCGAGCGCTGGACCTTCGAAAAAAGATGAGACAGGCTGGACCCGTGCAATACTAGTTAAGACCTGCCTGTGGATAACAGGTTCTTTAAACTCTCACACCCACAAACTCACACACACGTTCGCACACATAATACACCCATACACACACACATTCTTGAGCTTGCTGCAAGATTAAACCTTTGCATTAACTGACTCCAGCATCTCTGAGTCTCATTGAGAGAATTTTCTCAACAATTGGGTCCTTAAACCAGATCTCAACGTTTTTTCCGCCATCCAGGGTCGGAGCTGAAACCGTGCACGGGGGAGTCCAGTACTCCTAATGAAAGACCCCCTGCTGAATTGCGGTAATTAGGGGCCAGTGTCCACTGAAAGGGGGAAAAAGTGACGAGATCGTATTTTTGAATCAATGGCCAGAAGCCATTGGCAGTGCAGGCATCAACAATTATGGTGTTATTTCACCCATTAACACTTAAGGTACCTCATGCAGTGGCTGTGATATTTTTACTTAAAAAATATCTTTACCAGACATCTCTCCTACATAACTGTTCTTCTTTCACAGCCACACCGTGTTGTCGAGAGATGTGCTACACTTAATCCATCCACACTGCTACCTACCCCACATATGGAAAACCTCATGATTGCATGTCAGAAATAACCATCAGTGTTTTACCCAGGCCAGACTTAACTGATATACGTTATGAAAATGCAGAAATAACTATATTTATTCGACAGGTCAAGCAAAAAACCCTGATGGCACAAATGCTACAGTATTTGTAGTAGTAACAGAAACTAAAGTTTTCTTAAAACAACCACTACCAAAAAATTACTCTGTTCAAGCAGTCGAACTGGTAGCTTTAACTGAAGCTTGTAAATTAAATAACAAAAAGGTTGTTAACGTTTACACTGACAGTCAGTATGCCTTCTCAACTGTACATGTGTTAACACAGCATTGGAAAAACAGGTATGTTGACATCCACAGCTAAATGTATAAACTACAAATATTTTAGCATTGTTAGATGTTATTCAATTGTCATCTACAATAGACTCGTATGAATGACCGGAAGGAAAACCATACTGCCAAAGAATTTGTTTAAATATGCTGCAGTATTGAGCCATGGGCCATGTCATGTCTCAACAGGGGGGATGGAAGCAATAATGAACAAGGTTTTTAAAGCATATGGTTTTACTAATTATTGAAATATTTTTTTTAGAATAAATAAATGAATAAAGTTTTGCCTAGCAGGTCAAATATGTGCAAAATACAATCCACAGGGCAATCTAAGACCAAAACAAAGATAATTCCCTAAGCCAGTGTATCTTTTTCAACATATTTGTTTGGATTTCATTATTTCATTATTGTGTAGATTTCATTGAACTAAATTAATGTTAAGGGAAACGATTCTGCTCAGTGACAACAGAGGTTTTTACCAAATGGACTGAAATATTTCCATGTGCACAAGCAGATGCACTCTCAGTAGCAAAAGCCCGGTAAAATAAATCATTTCTAGATTTTAAATTCCTGAAAAGATCTTCAGTGATAATTTGACACACTTTGTAAACAATGTCATCTCACTGATGGCAAAGAACTTAAAATAGACCTTAGAAACCACTGTGCATATCATCCACAATCAGCAGGTTTCGTGGAGAGACACAATGGAATAATTAAGTCAAGACTGAAAAAAATCATGGAAGAAATGGGAAATATTGGGTTTACTGTTTACCATCCTAAAAATGCATCCTCCAACTAGCACAAGATGAACTCCATTTGAGAAAAGGTATGGAAGACCATTTGTACTCCCACAGTCAAAACACAGTCATCAACTGACATGATGAAGAAAAAAAAGAAAAAGAGAAGAAACCATAGCAGAATACAAATATTAACAAGTAGAGAGATCTCTTCTGTTTAGTCTGTTAACTATCACTATCTATTTGTATCTATTTGCTCAGCCTGTTACAACTCCAGACAAAGAGGTGTAGCCATTCTGATAAATAGAAGAGTAAATTTCACCGTAAACAACACAGTTATAGATCCAGAAGGTCGATTTCTAATAGTTGATTTATCTATTCAAAATATGAATTAATGCATTGCAAATATATATGGTCCAAATGTGGATGACCCCTCATTTTTTCACTCCTTTTTCACTTCACTCTCTGATCACTCAGATAACACACTCATCATAGGAGGGGACTTTAACATGGTATCAGACTCAGGATTAGACAGACTCAGTACTTCAGGAAGTCAGCGGAACTGGCAGTCCACGAATATTGTTAAACAGTATATGAAAGATTTTGGTCTTTATGATGCTTGGCGCTCCCACCACCCCACTCTTAGAGAATACACCTTCTTCTTCTTCACCGGTACACCACTCATATTCAAGAATAGATTATTTCTTAGTTAGCAGTTCCTTGATGAGGGATATTTCAGACACCAAAATCCACCCCATCACTATCAGTGATCACGCTCCAGTTTCTATCACACTGAAGAATAACAGAGTTACACCACCAGCTAGGAATTGGAGATTTAATACATCATTACTAAAAGACCCTGGTTTTATTAATTATTTCAAAAGGGAATGGTCTGTATATTTAGAAAATAATGACCTGCCAGGAATGTCAGCTTTTACTCTCTGGGAAGCCGGAAAAGCAGTTATGAGAGGCAAAATAATCTCTTTTTCATCAAATAAGAAAAAGAGGGAAAGTTCAAGGATATCAAAAAGTTCAGGATAGAACTCAGGATTAAATCATTAGAAATTGTCTACAGTACCTCCAAAGAGGAACACATACTGAATTAACTAAGAAAAGCTAAACTTGAATTAAACAAAATTATTGATAAACAAACACAGTTTCTGATACAAAGACTTCGCTTGGAGAACTTTGAGCACGGCAATAAATCTGGAATGTTCCTAGCTAACCAACTAAAGAGAAACAAAGAGAAAACAACAATCACTTCTGTTAAAGACTCAAAAGGAAATGTCACCCATGACCCCGATGTAATCAACAATGCTTTTAGGGACTTCTATAAAACCTTATATTCATCACAAAATGATCCATCAGACAGTAACATAGATCAGTTTCTTAGTAATATCAACCTTCCAAAATTACAAACCGAACAGGCAATGGCTCTGGATTCACCTCTTTCAATAG
This sequence comes from Leuresthes tenuis, assembly GCF_036924035.1. Classification (NCBI taxonomy): domain Eukaryota; kingdom Metazoa; phylum Chordata; class Actinopteri; order Atheriniformes; family Atherinopsidae; genus Leuresthes; species Leuresthes tenuis. The sequence continues at coordinate 30,907,731 of NW_027325374.1, read as the reverse complement.
GAGAACTCCATGAAGCCCTTCAACATATGCCTAGTAACAAAGCCCCGGGACCAGATGGTATTTTTGAATTTTGGACTGTTTTGGCACCTGCATTTCACAAAATGGTATTACAAGTTAAGCAGAATGGCAGATTATCCCCACACATAAACTCTGCTAACATACTCATACTCATCCACTAACACTCGCAGGCTAATTAATCTCATAGACTATTCTACCATCAACAACCTGGAAACCACAATAGTCTCTCTAGATGCAGAAAAAGCATTTGATCGAGTGAACTGGAAATTTTTATTCGCAGCATTAAACAAATTTGGGTTTGGGTCACACTTCATCAACTGGATAAGGATATTATATAGCTCCCCAAATGCTTGTGTCAGGACAAATGATCAAACATCTCCAAGCTTCAGTCTGCAGAGAGGTACAAGACAGGGTCTCCCACTTTCTCCCTCACTTTTTGCTATTTTCATCGAACCTTTAGCAGCTGCTATCAGACAAGATAGAAATATTAAAGGCATCCAATCCCAAAATATTGAACATAAAATAAGTCTTTATGCTGATGATGTTTTACTTTTCCTTCAGAACTCTCAAACGTTTCTCACTCACACGATCACACTCATAAATAAATTCTCAGCACTTTCTGACTACTCTATCAATTGGTCTAAGACCACAGTTCTGCCCATTAACTGTAGAGTCCAGAATATACCTGTGATCAGTTTACAGTCAGGAAATATTAGATATTTAGGCATAAACATTTCCTCCAGGCCCTCAGAGTTAACAAAGCTAAATTATGTGCAATTATTAAAGAGAGTAGAGGACAATCTTTCTCGTTGGAAGTCCTTACCTATATCACTTATGGGTAGAGTTACAACCATTAAAATGATGATATTACCAAAAGTTAACTATTTGTTCTCAATGATCCCCATAAAACCATCTGCTACTTGGTTTAAGTCACTAGATTCATGCATCTCCAAATTTCTGTGGAAAAACAACCACTACGTATTAGTTTAAAAACCCTACAGAAGACCAAGGACTGTGGTGGATTAGATTTACCTCATTTTCAGCACTATTCCTTAGCCAATAGGTTACAGTATATATCAAAATGGTTTAAACCTAGCCCAATAGATGAACCATGGATAAATATAGAACAAGCATTGTGTGATAATCTGGAAATCTCTGACCTGCCTCTTATTAGTCAAAACGTAAAAATTCACAAATGTTCACAATGCAATTCACAATGCAAGGTCTGAATGTCCAACCATAATTTGTAAAAGCCGGGGAAGAAAAGGTTCGAAAGCCTGACTATACACCATCAAAAGCGGGATTGGAGGTGTTCGGCTGCAAGAAGAACTGAATGTCCATCAATAATTGCTAGAAAACATGAAAGAAAATTTTCGAATATCAAACCGCACATGATCATAAGCGGGAGAGGAGGTGTTCAGCTGCAAGAAGGTCTGAATGTCCACCAATAATTACTGAAAAATGGTTAAGAAAAGGTGCGAATGCCCAACCATACATAATCAAAAGCAGGAGTGGATCATAATTTGCAAAAAGCTGATGACAAAGGGTGAGAATGCCCGACTATACACCATCAAATGCGAGAGCGGAAGTGTTCGGCCGTGAGTAGGTGTGAATGTCCAGCCATAATTACTCACGGGTAAGAAAAGGTAATATTGCCAGACCATACATGATCAAAACAGGGAGCGGAGGTGGTTCAGCTGCAAGAAGGTGTGAATGTCAGACTAAAGTTCAAATATATCAACAAAAGCGGGAGTAGAGGTCTTCGGATGAGAGTGGTTGAGAATTTCTAACCATAATCTATAAAATGCGGTGAAAAAAAAGGTGTGATAGAACACTAAAAGGTGGAGCGGAAGTGTTCGGCTGCAAGAAGGTGTGAATGTCCGACTATATTTGGTGAAAAGCAGGTGAAGCAAGGTCTGAATGCCCAACCTTACATCATCAAAAGCGAGATCAGAGGTGTTTGGCTGCAAGAAGGCATTAGTTTGCCAAAAGCGGGTAAGGTGCGAATGACCGACTAAATATCAACAAAAGTGGGGGCGGAGGTCTTCGGATGCAAGTGGGTGTGAATATCCCACCATACAAGTATGGTGGAGAGGAAGCTGTGAATGGCTGACCATAGTTTGCAAATAGCGGGTAAGAAAAGGTTCGAATGCCCGAACATACATGATTAAAACAGGGAGCGGAGGTGTTTGGCTGCAACAAGGTGTGAATGTCCACCCATAAATAATGAAAAGCGGGCAACAAGTAGGTTAGAATGCCCAACCATACATCATCAAAAGCAGGAGTGGATGTGTTCGGCTACAAGGTTTGAATGTCCAAGCATAGTTTATAAAAAGCGGGTAAGAAAAGGTGCGAATGCCCGACTATACACCATCAAAAAGCGGCAGCGGAGGTGTTCGGCTGTAGGAAAGTCTGAATGTCCGACCATAATTACTTAAAAATGGGTAAGAAAAGGTGCGAATGCCCAACCATACATCATCAAAAGCAGGAGTGGATGTGTTCGGCTACAAGAAGGTTTGAATGTCGCACTCTAGTTTGTAAAAAGCGGGTAAGGAAAGGTTCAAATGCCCGAACATACACCATCAAAAGAGGGAGCGGAGGAACTCCGCTGTAAGACGGTCTCAATGTGCATCAATAATTGCTGGAAAACATGAAAGAAAATTTTCGAATATCAAACCGCACATGATCATAAGCGGGAGAGAAGGTGTTCGACTGCAAGTAGGTGTGAATGTCAGATCATAATTTGTAAAAAGCGGGTAAGAAAAGGTAAAAATGCCCAACCATAAATTATCAAAAGCGGCAGCAGAGATGTTCGGCTGGTATTTACAATGTCTAGATAGATTTCAACAAAAAACAACGTTGTACTTTGCAGTAAAAGAAACAGCAAATCTAAAGTTTTAGGAATCCGAGTATAAGCTTGCTTTCATGAGTTCTTCACGATTTCGGATGTTGCTATAAAATGAATTCCTTCACTCAAACTAAGTTAAAACTGCTTTGTCCTTTCATATTTATCAATGTCGAGATAGATTTAAACAAAAATAAAACACGATGTACTTTGCAATATAAGAAAGAGCAACACTGAAGGATCAGGAATCCGAGAATAAGCATTTCATGAGTTCTGCATGTGTTTGGATTTTGTTTTAAAATTAATTCCTTCACTCAAACTATGTTAAAACTGCTTTGTCCTTCATATATACCCATTTCTACATATATTTCAAGCATAAACTACCTCATATTACCCTGAATGAGAAAGAACCACACTTGTGATTAAGCCATATGCCCCTTTTGAGGAGTTCTGCATGATTTGGGATTTTATCTATAAAACGAATTCCTTCACTCAAACTATGTTAAAACGGCGTTTACCTTCATATTTATCAATGTCTAGATAGATTTAAACGAAAAAAAAACGTTGTACTTTGCAGTAAAAGAAAGAGCAAATCAAAAGTTTTAGGAATCCGAGAATAAGCTTATTTTCATGAGTTCTGCACGATTTCGGATTTTACTATAAAATTAATTCCTTCACTCAAACTATGTTAAAACTGCCTTTAACTTCATATTTATCAATGTCTAGATCGACTTCAACAAAGAACAACATTGGATTTTGCAGTAGAAGAAAAAGCAACACTTGAAGGATCAGGAATCCGAGAATAAGCTTCTTTTAATACGTTCTGCGTGATTTGGGATTTTATGTATAAAATGAATTCCTTCACTCAAACTAAGTTAAAACTGCTTTTTCCTTCATATTTATCAATGTCTAGATCGACTTCAACAAAGAACAACATTGTATTTTGCAGTAGAAGAAAGAGCAACACTGAAGGATCAGGAATCCGAGAATAAGCTTATTTTCATATGTTCTGCATGATTTGGGATTTTATGTATAAAATTAATTCCTTCACTCAAACCAAGTTAAAACTGCGTTGTCCTTCATATTTATCAATGTCTAGATCGACTTCAACAAAGAACAACATTGTATTTTGCAGTAGAAGAAAGAGCAACACTGAAGGATCAGGAATCCGAGAATAAGCTTATTTTCATACGTTCTGCTTGATTTGGGATTTTGCTATAAACTTTTTGAGGAGTTATGCATGATTTTGGATTTAGCTATAAAATTAATTCCTTCACTCAAACTATGTTAAAACTGCTTTTAACTTCATATTTATCAATGTCTAGATCGACTTCAACAAAGAACAACATTGTATTTTGCAGTAGAAGAAAGAGCAACACTGAAGGATCAGGAATCCGAGAATAAGCTTATTTTCATACGTTCTGCTTGATTTGGGATTTTGCTATAAACTTTTTGAGGAGTTATGCATGATTTTGGATTTAGCTATAAAATTAATTCCTTCACTCAAACCAAGTTGAAACTTCTTCTACTGCAAAGTCCAATGTTGTTCTTTGTTGAAGTCGATCTAGACATTGATAAATATGAAGGTAAAAGCAGATTTCACTCGGTTTGAGTGAAGGAATTTATTTAAAAGCAAAATCCCAAATCATGCAGAACTTCTCAAAAGGAACGTATGGCTTAATCACAAGTGTGGTTCTTTCTCATTCAGGGTAATATGAGGTAGTTTATACTTCAAACATTTTTAGACTATGAAGGACAAAGCAGTTTTAACATAGTTTGAGTGAAGGAATTCATTTTAAAACAAAATCCCAAAATATGCAGAACACATGAAAAGCTTATTCTCGGATTCCTGATCCTTCAGTGTTGCTCTTTCTTATATTGCAAAGTACAACGTGGTTTTTTGTTTTGTTTAAATCTATCTCGACATTGATACATATGAAAGGACAAAGCAGTTTTAACTTGGTTTGAGCAAAGCAATTCATATTATAGCAAAATCCGAAATCGTGCAGAACTCATGAAAGTAAGATTACTCGGATTACTGAAACTTTAGATTTGCTCTTTCTTTAACTGCAAATTACAACGTTTTTTTTTTTTGTTTAAATCTTTCTAGACATGGTAAATATGAAACAAATCAGTTTTAACATAGTTTGAATGAAAGAATGCATTTTATAAGCAAAATCCCAAATCATGCAAAACTCACGAAAAGCTTTTTCTCACTTTTCACTGCTTTTTACAAACTTTGGTCGGACCTTCACACCTCCTAGCAGCCGAACACCTCCGCCTCCGCTTTTGATGATGTATATTCGGGCATTCGAACCTTTTGTTACTTGCTTTTTAGAAACCATGATCGAACTTTCACACCTTCTTGCAGCCGAACACCACCTCTCCCGCTTTTGATGATGTATGGTCCAGCATTCTTACCTTTTCTAACACATTTTTCAGCAATTATGGTCGGACATTCACACCTACTCACAGCCGAACACTTCCGCTCCCGCATTTGATGGTCTATAGTCGGGCATTCTAACCCTTTCTCATCAGCTTTTTGCATATTATGGACTGACATTCAAACCTTCTTGTAGCCGAAAACCTCCGCTCCCTCTTTTGATCATACATTGTCGGGCATTCGCACCTTTTCTTACCCGCTTTTGACAAACCATGGTCGGACTTTCACACCTTCATGTAGCCGAACACAATCCGCTCCCGCTATTGATTGTGTACGGAAAGGTATTTTAACCTTTTCTTATCCGCTTTTTACCAAATATGGTCGGACATTCACACCGTCTTAAAGCGGAACACCTCCCTCTTTTGATGGTGTATGTTCGGGCATTCGAACCTTTTCTTACCCGCTTTTTACAAACTATGCTCGGACATTCACACCTTCTTGCAGCTGAACCAACTCCGCTCCCTGTTTTGATCATATATGGTCTGGCAATACTACCTTTTCTTACCCGTTTGTGAGTAATTATGGCTGGACATTCACACCTACTTCCAGCCAAAAAACTCCTCTACCGCATTTGATGGTGTATAGTCGGGCGTTCTCACCCTTTCTGATCAGCTTTTTGCAAATTTTGATCTGACATTCACACCTACTTGCAGTCGAACAGCTCTGCTCCCGCTTTTGATTATGTTTGGTTGGATATTCGAACCTTTTCTTGACTGCTTTTTACAAACTTTGGTCGGACGTTCACACGCAGCCAAACACCTCCGCTTCCGCTTTTGATGGTGTATATTCGGGCATTCGAACCTTTTCTTACCCGCTTTTTACAAACCATGGTCGGACTTTCACACCTTCTTGTAGCTGAATAACTCCGCTCCCTCTTTTGATTGTGTACAGTCGGGTATTTTAACCTTTTCTTACCCGCTTTTTACAAACTGTGGTTGGACATTCACACCTTCATACAGCGGAACACCTCCGCTCCCTCTTTTGATGGTGTATGTTGGGGCATTCGAACCTTTTCTTACCCGCCTTTTACAAACTATGGTCGGACATTCAAACCTTCTTGTAGCCGAACACATCCGCTCCTGCTTTTGATGATGTATGGTTGGGCATTTGCACCTTTTCTTGGCCATTTTTCAGTAATTATTGGTGGACATTCAGACCTTCTTCCAGCTGAACACCTCCGCTCCCGCTTTTGATGGTGTATAGTTGGGCTTTCGAACCTTTTCTTCCCCGGTTTTTACAAATTATGGTTGGACATTCAGACCTTGCAGCCGAAAAACCTCCACTCCTTCTTTTGATCATACATTGTCGGGCATTCGCACCTTGTCTTACCCGCTTTTTACAAACTTTAGTTAGAAATTCACACCTTGCAGCTGAACCACCTCTGCTCCCTGTTTTGATCATGTATGGTCTAGCAATACTACCTTTTCTTACCCGTTTGTGAGTAATTATGGCTGGACATTAACACCTACTTGCAGCCGAACACCACTTCTCCCGCTTTTGATGATGCATGGTCTGGCATTCTAGTCTTTTCTAACACATTTTTCAGCAATTATGGTCAGACATTTACACCTACTCACAGCCGAACACTTCCGCTCTCGCATTTGATGATGTATGGTTGGGCATTCGCACCTTTTCTTACCCATTTTTCAGTAATTATGGGTGGACATTCACACCATCTTGCAGCTGAACACGTCCTCTCCCGCTTATGATCATGTGCGGTTTGATATTTGAAAATTTTCTTTCATGTTTTAAAGCAATTATTGATGGACATTCAAACCTTCTTGTAGCCGAACACATCCATTCCTGCTTTTGATGATGTATGGTTGGGCATTCTCACCCTTTTTTTACCCATTTTTACAAATTATGGGTGGACATTCAGACCTTCTTGCAGCCGAAAACCTGCGCTCCCTCTTTTGATCATACATTGTCGGGCATTTGCACCTTGTCTTACCCGCTTTTTACAAACTTTAGTCGGACATTTACACCTTCTTGTTGCTGAACCACCTCAGCTCCCTTTTTTGATCATGTATGGTCTGGCAATACTACCTTTTCTTACCCATTTGTGAGTAATTATGGCTGGACATTCACACCTACTTATAGCCCAACACCACTTCTCCCGCTTTTGATGATGTATGGACCGGCATTCTTACCTTTTCTAACACATTTTTCAGCAATTATGGTCGGACATTCACACCTACTCACAGCCGAACACTTCCGCTCCCGCATTTGATGGTGTATAGTCGGGCATTCTCAACCTTTCTCATCAGCTTTTTGCATATTATGATCTGACATTCACACCTACTTGCAGTCGAACAGCTCTGCTCCTGCTTTTGATTATGTTTGGTTGGATATTCAAACCTTTTCTTAACTGCTTTTTACAAACTTTGGTCGGACGTTCATACCTTCTTGCAGCCGAACACCTCCGCTTCCGCTTTTGATGGTATATATTCGGGCATTCGAACCTTTTGTTACCCGCTTTTTACCAACTATGGTCGGACATTCACACCGTCTTACAGCGGAACACCTCCGCTCCCGCTTTTGATGGTGTATGTTCGGCCATTTGAACCTTTTCTTACCCGCTTTTTACAAACTATAATCGGACATTCAAACCTTCTTGTAGCCGAACACATCCACTCCTGCTTTTGATGATGTATGGTTGGGCATTCGCACCTTTTCTTTACCATTTTTCAGTAATTATTGGTGGACATTCAGACCTTCTTGCAGCTGAACACCTCCGCTCCCGCTTTTGATGGTGTATAGTCTGTATTTTAACCTTATCTTACCCGCTTTTTGCCAACTATGGTCGGACATTCACAAAGTCTTACAACAGAACACCTCCGCTCCCTCTTTTGATGGTGTATGTTCGGGCATTCGAGCCTTTTCTTACCCGCTTTTTACAAACTATGGTCAGACATTCAAACCTTCTTGTAGCCGAACACATCCACTCCTGCTTTTGATGATGTATGGTTGGGCATTCGAACCTACTTGTTGCCCGCTCTTCATTAATTATGGGTGGACATTCACACCTTGTCGCAGCCAAACACCTCCGCTCCCTGTTTTGATCATGTATGGTTTGGCACCTTTTCTCACCCGCTTTTTACTATGGTCGGCCATTCACAGATTCCTCTCCACCATACTTGTAGGGTGTGATATTCACACCCACTTGCATCCGAAGACCTCCGCCCCCACTTTTGTTGATATTTAGTCATCATTCGCACCTTATCCGCTTTTGGCAAACTATGGCCTTCTTGCAGCCAAACACCTCTGATCTCGCTTTTGATGATGTAAGGTTGGGCATTCAGACCTTGCTTCACCTGCTTTTCACCAAATATAGTCGGACATTCACACCTTCTTGCAGCTGAACCACCTCCGCTCCCTGTTTTGATGATGTATGGTCTGGCAATACTACGTTTTCTTACCCTTTTTCTGACAACTATGGTCGGACATTCACACTGTCTTACACCGGAACACCTCCGCTCCCTCTTTTGATGGTGTATGTTCGGGCATTCGAGCCTTTTCTTACCCGCTTTTTACAAACTATGGTCGGATATTCAAACCTTCTTGTAGCCGAACACATCCACTCCTGCTTTTGATGATGTATGGTTGGGTATTCGAACCTACTTGTTGCCCGCTTTTCATTAATCATGGGTGGACATTCACACCTTGTCGCAGCCAAACACCTCCGCTCCCTGTTTTGATCATGTATGGTTTGGCACCTTTTCTCACCCGCTTTTTACTATGGTCGGCCATTCACAGATTCCTCTCCACCATACTTGTATGGTGTGATATTCACACCCACTTGCATCCGAAGACCTCCGCCCCCACTTTTGTTGATATTTAGTCGTCATTCGCACCTTATCCGCTTTTGGCAAACTATGGCCTTCTTGCAGCCAAACACCTCTGATCTCGCTTTTGATGATGTAAGGTTGGGCATTCAGACCTTGCTTCACCTGCTTTTCACCAAATATAGTCGGACATTCACACCTTCTTGCAGCCGAACACTTCCGCTCCACCTTTTAGTGTTCTATGTTGTATTCACACCTTTTTTTTCACCGCATTTTATAGATTATGGTTGGAAATTCTCACCCACTCTCATCCGAAGACTGATTGCTGAAGATTAAGTTGTTCTTTCTCAAACTACAAATTTTTTTTAATTGTTGAAACTTGATTTGAAGTGGATAAATAAGGAGGACAAACAGTTTTAAGTCAGGCTGAAAGAATTAATCGATTTTATAGCAAAATCTATATTTCGTCATATGTCTAGAGATGCTTATTGCTGAAGAAGTTCTTTCTCATTCTACAAAGTACAACGTTGTTTATCATTGAAACTTGATTAGACATGAATAAATATGAAGGACAAAGCAGTCTTAACTTTGTTTGAGTTAAGGAATTGGTTTTATAGGAGAATCCGAATTCGTGCATAACTCGTAAAATAGAGCTTATTTTCGGATTCCTGAAGAATGAGTCTGGTTCTTTCTCATAATACAAAGTTTGTTGTTTATTGTTGAAACTTCATCAGAAGTGAAGAAATAAGGACAAACCGTTTTAAGTCAGTTTGATAGAAGGATTTCATTTTATAGCAAAATCTGTATTCCTTCATATCTCCTCGAGAGAAGCTTATTGCTGAAAATTAGGTCTGGTTCTTTTTCATACTACAAAATACATTGTTGTTTATTGTTGAAACTAGATTAGAAGTAGATAAATATGAAGGTAAAAGCAGTTTGATCTTGGTTTGAGAGAAGGAATTAATTTTATTGCAAAATCCGAATTCATGCATAACTCGTCAAATAGATAGTGATGTGTCGTTCGTGAGCGATTAGTTCAATATGAACTAATTTTTTATATGACTCGGAAGTAACGAGTTGTCTTAGTGAGTGATTCGTTCATTTTCATGCAGTACCCTTCCTCACCACATAGCAGGCGGCAGCTTCATAAGCTCAGTCAGCAGGACAGGAAACAGTATTGATTCGTTTACGACTCAACTCCTTGGGTTCATTTGTCACGTTTCAAATTCTACGTTTCATTTTAAAGGCTGAAGAGCAGTAGGCACAACAGTTCGTTCACAAACCGGATCATTAATCTCATAGACTATTCTACCATCAACAACTTGGAAACCACAATCGACTCTCTAGATGCAGAAAAAGCATTTGATGGAGTTAACTGGAAATTTTGATTCGCAGCATTAAACAAATTCGAGTTTGGGTCACACCTCATCAACTGGATAAGGATATTATATAGCTCTCCAAATGCAAGTGTCAGGACAAATGATCAAACTTCTCCAAGCTTCAGTCTGCAGAGAAGTACAAGACAGGGTTGCCCACTTTCTCCCTCACTTTTTGCTATTTTCATCAAACCTTTAGCAGCTTCTTTTAGACAAGATAGAAATATTAAAGGCATCCAATCCCAAAATATTGAGCATAAAATAAGTCTTTATGCTGATGATGTATTACTTTTCCTTCAGAACTCACAGACGTCTCTCACTCACACGATCACACTCATAAATAAATTCTCAGCACTTTCTGACTACTCTATCAACTGGTCTAAGAACACAGTTCTGCCCATTAACTGTAGGGTCCAGAATATACCTGCGATCACTTTACAGTCAGGAAATATTAGATATTTAGGCATAAACATTTCCTCCAGGCTCTCAGAGCTAACAAAGCTAAATTATGTGCAATTATTAAAGAGAATAGAGGACGATCTCTCTCGTTGGAAGTCCTTACCTATATCACTTAAGGGGAGAGTTACAACCATTAAAATGATGATACTACCAAATAATGTAATAATTTTGTGATTTGCTACAAAACTACACTTCTTCTCCCATCTGTCTGAGTATTTAATATTGTCTGCGTCCCGTTAAAACATGTATTTTTCCCATCTAATTCCTTGTTTGCTTTAAAACAAGTATTCCCCATTTTCTATCCCTTCAGTAGCCAACCAGTTTGTATGGAGTACACTGGAGCAACTTGACTGATCAGTAAAACACTGCTTTTGTTGTCACCGCAAGGCTTCCCCCGTCGGTTGTTTCACTGAGACACTACTGAGTAACTACAACTCAACACAGTTTATACACATAACATAACAACTAACTAACAAACAAACAAACAATTATTTATCTCAATTTTCTCATCTCTGTTTGAACGTACACCCAGGTAAATATTCCTGTAGTCTTCTCATACTGACTATGGACCCATTCATTGTTTAACTTCACTGTTTTGCAAATCCTAATTGAATATTACACATTGACATTGAACTTTACTGGATAAGTAGGTCTTCATTGCATTCAGCAGCCTATATGTGAGCATCTATGTATAAGCTGTTCTTCTTTGCATTTATCAGCAGCAAGCAATTCTTCATTGCACATGCATATGAAAATAGTAAAACAATTCCAATGTGTTAGCGAAACCTTCTATATCAGGAGTGTCCATCATGATGCTGGGAATAGAACCTCTTTCCCAGAATAGTTCAACCTTCATTACTCAATTGATCATAACTCCGCAATGAGCACATTTCAAAGTATCATTCCTCTATTCAAAAATCTATGTGTAAATGTTTAATATTTCTTATATTTGTTGATGTCATTCTGTGTGCATGTGGCCTAAACCCAATCTGTGGCAATTTTGATTTAAACAAGTTGAACTCTGCCTCTGATCATTTAAAAAAGGTGTGTACCAATATCAACCTTTCTCAGGTAATTACTGATCCTACAAAACCAAACTTAAGAGATCCTTCAAGGTTGTCCCTGATTGGCTCAATCTTAACAAATCAAAGGTAGAAAATCCGCAGTATCTGAACTTGGTGTTAGTTATCACTGCTCAATAGCCTGTATCAGAATTGCAAAAATGAAAACATTAGGTCCACGCTTGGTATCCAGATCCTGAAACATCTCAATGAGCAGGCTTTTTTTTAACTGATCTGTTGAATAGTTATACTCATGACACTGTTAAAATCCCAGATGAAGATATAGCACTTGACCATTTTTGTAAATCTTCTAATTCCATAGTTGATAAACACGCCCATTTTAAAAAGTATAGAACTTAGAACAGGTCTAGTCCCTGGCTTTCGGCAGAACTGTCTTCTTTACTTTTTTTTTTTTTTCCCCTTGTCCTGTTCAGCATTATGGCAGCAGAATTGTAGTCTGAATACCTTTGATGCCAAACAGATTTGCTTTGCCAAGGGAAGTTTTATAAATGCAAAGCTCCCCTTGATGCCCATTTATTTATTTCTGTTTACAATATATGACATGTAATAGAACTGAACCGGACCGGGGGACAAGGAAAGAAGAAGAGGAAAGAAGAGGAAACAGAACAAAAATAGAAACAAAAACCAGACAACCAGCTGCTACACCTGTAAAAAAAACAAAACAGACAACAATCCATGGCCTCTGAGGGGAATCCAGCCTTAGCGCCACCAGGAGCACCTGAAAGCAGACAAGCAGAGAAAAAACAAACACAAAAACAAACAAAAAAAAGCACAAGAAGCGGCAATCGCATACAACACAGCTGTGGATATAGATGACCTGAGACGACATGATAAAACTGCTTAGCGACCATGCTACTGGACTAATGAATGTGTGTGTGTGTGTGTGTGAGAACATGCAACACCCATGGCACAGGACCTACATGATAACCGTGCTTAGTTATGAGTGTATAAGCGTACAGGGCCACAATCCACAGCCCCCCAAGCAATCAGAAGCAGGCAGAGAGGGCCACAAGACCCAGGCCACCAGCAGCCCCCACAGAGCACAGAACCCAGGAAGCCCACCGCAGGGGCAACCACGCATCCACCCAGAAGACTGCAGAGGAAGCCCCCGGAAAGAGCCCCCATAAGCATAGGGCAGAGGCCCTCCAGGAGCCAGGGGCAACAGCCCACCGACCCCGCCAGGCCCCAGCCGCCCAGACATGGGCCGTGCACTGGACCCGGGCCCCAGGAGCCCGAGCGCCCCCAAACCCCCTGGCAGAGGCCCCACCCAATACCCAGGAGGGCCAAGCGCCCCATATAGCCACACAGTGGGTCAGCGCCTGCTCCAGCGCCCCTGGCCAAGTGCCCTGGGAGTCAAGACGTGCCCACAGGTGGGTGAAGTCGCGAGCAGCGGGGAGAGGCAACGCTGCCCCCCCATCGGGAGAAGCACAGGCAGGCCAGGCGACAGCAAGTCCCAGATCCAGGCCCAATCATTACCACACACACTTTCACGTCCGATACATCCACACATCCACATGTCCTCCCTCCCTCGACTCCGCTGGGGTGTAGTGCAGCGGACACACCAGGGGGCCAGCAGCCCCCCAGCCACCACAGACCCCGAACCAGCAGAACAATTAATTAATCCTCCTGGCCCCTCCCGCCCCGAGCAGCAACCAGGAAGCAGGGGTGTGCGAAGAAGACCCCTCCTCTCACCCTTCTGGCTCTTCAATATTTTCTAATAGTGAGCAATTAAAATTGAGGGGCAGCCAAACTTGTAGAACTAGGAGCGCGGCCCTCTGGGCAGCCTACATACCCAAAGAGCCCCGCCCACCAGATGCCACTCAGTGTAACCACCCCCCAAGACCTAATGTGTGTGTGTGAGTGTGTTTGATAAGTAGTAATGTCTAAGGTGTAATTAAAACAGGGGCAAGGAACTGCAGAGTGCAACCAAAGGGGACCACCTACGTGGCCCCATCCACTACACCCCACCGAACACACACGCCCCCAAAACCCTTCATGTGTGAATGTGTGCTGTGTACAGGAGCCAGAAGGGAGAGGGGTATGGGGATATATACCGGGGGAGCTACTCTGCCCCAGAGAGGGCAGCCAGGGACTGGCTGCAATAGGCATCCCTGCTACCTGGGAGCCAACAATGGGCAGGAGGGCCTGATGTCCAACAGGCTCGGGGCCTGCAGCGACCATATTCCGGGAGCTACTGTACCCCCAGAAGGTACTCATCCCGCCCCACCCCACTCAACCCAACCCCACCCCGGAGGACCTCTACAAAAAACAAACAAACAACATAAAAAAACAAACAAACAAACCACCCGGTCACACCAGTCGCAGCAGCCCGGGCCTGAGACCCACCATCACCCAGCAACCCACCACCACCACTATGTGATAAAACTAATCAGAGGGGACCAGAGAGAATGAAATTCAGCCAATTGATGTTTTGAGGAGGCAGACATTGTTTCCATGCTAATAAAATCTAAAAGAAAATTTCTAAACTGGTTAATACACAGATTGTTCTTCGCTTTCCAGTTCATGTGAATAGTTTTCTTTGCGATACATAACACTGTGAGAACCATGTGTGCTGAGTTAATTTCCATGTTGATGTTGTCTAAGTCACCCAGTATGCACAGTGTGGGGCATGCAGGGATGCTACACTTTAGCCATGTTGATAGGTTCTCACAGACTTCAAGCCAGAACTTCTGGACAGGCGCACAAAACCACAAAGCGTGTGCATAATCATCAGGTGTGTTATCTGTGCAATGTGAGCAGATGTTTGAGTGTGTTAGACCCATCCTGAACATCCTTTGTCCTGTATAGTGTGTTCTATGAAGGATTTTGTATTGTATGAGCTGTAAATTAGGATTTCGAGTCATTATGAAGGTGTTCAAACATATTTGTGGTTAGAAGCTATGACCAGAACTGATGGATAAATCTGCCTCCCATTTTGAGGATGGAAGAGACATTGTGTCATCTATCTTAGACAATAATTTATATATTTTTGATAGTAGTTTTGGGGTGCAGATGCTTAGAAATTCTGCTACCCTAGTCAGCCGAGAGACATAGTCTCTCCAACGTGTCCTGGGTCTCCCCCGGGGTCTCCTCCCAGTGGGACGTGCCCGGAACATCTCCCCAGGGAGGCGCCCAGGGGGCATCCTAACCAGATGCCCGAGCCACCTCATCTGACTCCTCTCAATGCGGAGGAGCAGCGGTTCTACTCCGAGCCCCTTCCGGATGACTGAGCTTCTCACCCTATCTCTAAGGGAGAGCCCAGACACCCTGCGGAGGAAACCCATTTCGGCCGCTTGTATTCGCGATCTTGTTCTTTCGGTCACTACCCACAACTCGTGACCATAGGTGAGGATGGGAACGTAGATTGACCAGTAAGTAGAGAGCTTCGCCTTCTGGCTCAGCTCCTTCTTCACAACGACGGGTCGGTGCAGAGCCCGCAACACTGCAGACGCCGCACCGATCCGCCCGTCAATCTCCCGCTCCATTCGTCACTCATTCGTGAACAAGACCCCGAGATACTTGAACTCCTCCACTTGGGGAAGGATCTCATTCCCAACCCGAAGAGAGCATTCCACCCTTTTCCGGCTGAGAACCATAGTCTCGGATTTGGAGGTGCTGATTCTCATCCCAGCCGCTTCACACTCGGCTGGGAATCGCTCCAGTGAAAGCTGAAGGTCACGGCCTGACGACGCTAACAGAACCACATCATCTGCAAAAAGCAGAGACCCGATTCTGAGGTCGCCAAATCGGACACCCTCAACGCCCTGGCTCCGCCTAGAAATTCTGTCCATAAAAGTTAGGAACAGAATCGGTGACAAAGGGCAGCCCTGACGGAGTCCAACTCTCACCGGAAACGTATCCGACTTACTGCCAGCAATGCGGACCAAACTCTGGCACCGGTCATACAGAGACCGAACGGCCCCTATCAAGGGGTCCGGCACTCCATATTCCCGGAGCACCCCCCACAGGACTCCACGAGGGACACGGTCGAACGCTTTCTCCAAGTCCACAAAACACATGTAGACTGGTTGGGCGAACTCCCATGCACCCTCCAGGATCCTGCTGAGGGTATAGAGCTGGTCCACTGTTCCATGGCCAGGACGAAAGCCACACTGCATCTCCTGAATCCGAGGCTCGATTATCCGACGGATCCTCCTCTCCAATACCCCCGAATAGACCTTACCAGGGAGGCTGAGGAGTGTGATACCCCTATAGTTGGAACACACCCTCCGGTCCCCCTTTTTAAAGAGGGGGACCACCACCCCAATCTGTCAGTCCAGAGGCACTGTCCCCGATGTCCATGCGATACTGCAGAGGCGTGTCAGCCAAGACAGCCTTACAACATCCAGAGCCTTGAGAAACTCAGGACGGACCTCATCCACCTTGCCACTGAGGAGCTTTTTAACCACCTCGGCAACCTCAGCCCCAGAAATGGGAGGCCCCGTCTCTCTGTCTCTGCCTCTTCCGAGCACGTGTTGGTAGGATTGAGGAGTTCCTCGAAGTACTCCCCCCACCGACTCACAACATCCCTAGTTGAGGTCAGCAAAGCCCCGTCCCCACTGTAAACAGTGTTGACTGTGAGCCGCTTCCCCCCCGTGAGACGCCGGATGGTGGACCAGAATCTTTTCGAGGCCGTCCGGAAATCGTTCTCCATGGTCTCACCGAACTCCTCCCAGGCCCGAGTTTTTGCCTCAGCAACCGCCGAAGCCGCGGCCTTCTGGCCCGTCGGTACCTATCAGCTGCTTCCAGGGTCCCACTGGCCAAAAAGGCCCGATAGGACTCCTTCTTCAGCTTGACGGCTTCCCTCACCACTGGTGTCCACCAGCAGGTTCGAGGGTTGCCGCCACGACAGGCACCGACCACCTTACGGCCACAACTCCGATCAGCTGCCTCGGCAATGGAGTCACGGAACATGGCCCATTCGGACTCAATCTCCCCCACCTCCCCCGGGATATGGTTGAAGCTCTGCCGGAGGTGGGAGTTAAAGCTCCTTCTGACGGGGGATTCTGACAAACGCTCCCAGCAGACCCTCACAATACGTTTGGGCCTGCCAGGTCTGATCGGCATCCTCCCCCACCAGCGGAGCCAACTCACCACCAGGTGGTGATCAGTTGACAGCTCCGCCCCTCTCTTCACCCGAGTGTCCAGGACATACGGCCGCAAGTCCGATGATACAACCACAAAGTCGATCATCGAACTGCGGCCAAGGGTGTCCTGGTGCCAAGTGCACATATGGACACCCTTATGTCTGAACATGGTGTTCGTTATGGACAGTCTATGACTGGCACAGAAGTCCGACAACATAACACCACTCTGATTCAGATCGGGGGGGCCATTCCTCCCAATCACACCCCTCCAGGTCTCACTGTCATTGCCCACGTGAGCATTGAAGTCCCCCAGCAGAACGAGGGAGTCTCCGGAAGGAGTATTCTCCAGTGCCTCCCCCAGAGACTCCAAAAAGGGTGGGTACTCTGAACTGCTGTTTGGCGCATAGGCACAAACAACAGTCAGGACTCGTCCCCCCACCCGAAGGCGGAGGGAGGCTACCCTCTCGTTCACTGGGGTAAACCCCAATGTACTGGCACACAGCCGGGGGGCAATAAGTATGCCCACACCTGCTCTGCGCCTCTCACCACGGGCAACTCAAGAGTGGAAGAGAGTCCAACCCCTCTCAAGAGTACTGGTTCCAGATCCCAAGCCGTGCGTCGAGGTGAGTCCGACTATATCTAACGGTCTGATGAAGTTTCAACAATAAACAACAAACTTTGTATTATAAGAAAGAACCAGACTCATTCTTCAGGAATCCGAAAATAAGCTCTATTTTACGAGTTATGCACGAATTCGGATTCTCCTATAAAACGAATTCCTTAACTCAAACCAAGTTAAGACTGCTTTGTCCTTCATATTTATTCATGTCTAATCAAGTTTCAATGATAAACAACGTTGTACTTTGTAGAATGAGAAAGAACTTCTTCAGCAATAAGCATCTCTCGACAAATGACGAAATACAGATTTTGCTATAAAATTGATTGCTATCAGCCTGACTTAAAACTGTTTGTCTTCCTTATTTATCCACTTCAAATCAAGTTTCAACAATTAAAAAAATTTTGTAGTTTGAGAAAGAACAACTTAATCTTGAGCAATCAGTATAAAAAGAGGGTAAGCAAAGGTGCGAATGTCAAACCATACATGATCAAAACAGGGAGCGGAGGTGTTTGGCTGCGACAAGGTGTGAATGTCCACCCATAATTAATGAAAAGCGGGCAACAAGTAGGTTCGAATGCCCAACCATACATCATCAAAAGCAGGAGTGGAAATGTTCGGCTACAAGAAGGTTTGAACGTCTGACCATAGTTTGTAAAAAGCGGGTAAGAAAAGGTTCGAATGCCCGAACATACACCATCAAAGGAGGGAGCGGAGGTGTTCCGCTGTAAGAAGGTGTGAATGTCCGACCATAGTTGGTAAAAAGCGGGTAAGAAAAGGTTAAAATACCCGACTGTACACAATCAGTAGCGGGTGCGGAGTTGTTCGGCTACTAAAAGGTGTGAAAGTCCGACCATGGTTTGTATAAAGCGGGATTTATTTTTAAACCGACAATTTATGATCAAAAGAGGGAGCGGAGGTGTTCGGCTGCAAGAAGGTGTGAATGTACACCCATAATTACTGAAAAATGGGTAAGAAAAGATGCGAATGCCCAACCATACATCATCAAAAGCAGGAGTGGATGTGTTCGGCTCCAAGAAGGTGTGAACGTCCGACCATGGTTTGTAAAAAGTGGGTAAGAAAAGGTTTGAATGCCCGAATATATACCATCAAAAGCGGAAGCGGAGGTGTTCGGCTGCAAGAAGGTGTGAACGTCCGACCAAAGTTTTTAAAAAGCAGTTAAGAAAAGGTTCGAATATCCAACCAAACATAATCAAAAGCGGGAGCAGAGCTGTTCGACTGCAAGTAGGTATGAATGTCAGATCATAATTTGCAAAATGCTGATGAGAAAGGGTGAGAATGCCCGACTATACACAATCAAATGCCGGAGCGGAAGTGTTCGTCTGTGAGTAGGTGTGAATGTCCGACCATAATTGTTGAAAAATGTGTTAGAAAACATCAGAATGCCGGACCAAACATCATCAAAAGCGGGAGAGGTGGTGTTCGGCTGCAAGAAGGTGTGAATGTCCAGCCATAATTACTCACAAACGGGTAAGAAAAGGTAGTATTGCCAGACCATACATGATCAAAACAGGGAGCGGAGGTGGTTCAGCTGCAAGAAGGTGTGAATGTCCGACTAAAGTTCAAATATATTAACAAAAGCGGGAGGAGAGGTCTTCGGATGAGAGTGGTTGAGAATTTCCTACCATAATCTATAAAATGCGGTGAAAAAAAGGTGTGATAGAACACTAAAAGGTGGAGCGGAAGTGTTCGGCTGCAAGAAGGTGTGAATGTCCGACTATATTTGGTGAAAAGCAGGTGAAGCAAGGTCTGAATGCCCAACCTTACATCATCAAAAGTGAGATCAGAGGTGTTTGGCTGCAAGAAGGCCATAGTTTGCCAAAAGCGGGTAAGCTGCGAATGACCGACTAAATATCAACAAAAAAGGGGGCCGAGGTCTTCGGATGCAAGTGGGTGTGAATATCTCACCATACAAGTATGTTGGAGAGGAAGCTGTGAATAGCCGACCATAGTTTGCAAAAAGCGGGTGAGAAAAGGTGCGAATGTCCAACCATACATGATCAAAACAGGGAGCGGAGGTGTTTGGCTGTGAAAAGGTGTGAATGTCCACCCAAAAATAATGAAAAGCGGGCAACAAGTAGGTTTGAATGCCCAACCATACATCATCAAAAGCAGGAGTGGATGTGTTCGGCTACAAGAAGGTTTGAATGTCCAAGCATAGTTTGTAAAAATCGGGTAAGAAAAGGTTAAAATACCCGACAATGTATAATCAAAAGAGGGAGCAGAGGTTTTCGGCTACAAGACGGTGTGAAAGTCTAACCATGGTTTGTAAAAAGCTGGTAAGAAAAGGTTCGACTGCCCGAATATATACCATCAAAAGCGGAAGCGGAGGTGTTCGGCTGCAAGAAGGTGTGAACGTCGACCAAAGTTTGCAAAAAGCAGTTAAGAAAAGTATCGAATATCCAAACATAATCAAAAGCGGGAGCAGAGCTGTTCGACTGCTAGTAGGTGTGAATGTCCAGCCATAATTACTCACAAACGGGTAAGAAAAGGTAGTATTGCCAGACCATACATGATCAAAACAGGGAGCTGAGGTGGTTCGGCTTCAAGGTGTGAATGTCTGACTATAGTTTGTAAAAAGCGGGTAAGACAAGGTGCGAATGCCCGACAATGTATGATCAAAAGAGGGAGCGGAGGTCTTCGGCTGAGAGGTCTGAATGTCCAACCATAATTTCTAAAAACTGGGTAAGAAAAGGCTCGAACGCCCGACTATACACAATCAAAAGCGGGAGCGGAGGTGTTCAGCTGCAAGAAGGTGTGAATGTTCGACTAAAGTTTGTAAAAAGCTGGTAAGACAAGGTGCGAATGCCCGACAATGTATGATCAAAAGCGGGAGCAGAGGTGTTCAGCTGCAAGAAGGTCTGAATGTCAATCAATAATTGCTAGAAAACATGAAAGAAAATTTCCGAAAATCAAACCGCACATGATCATAAGTGGGAGAGGGGGTGTTCAGCTGCAAGAAGGTGTGAATGTCCACCCATACATCATCATAAGCGGAAGCGGAGGTGTTCGGCTGCAAGAAGGTGTGAACGTCCGACCAAAGTTTGTAAAAAGCAGTTATGAAAAGGTTCGAATATCCAACCAAACATAATCAAAAGCGGGAGCAGAGCTGTTCGACTGCTAGTAGGTGTGAATGTCCAGCCATAATTACTCACAAACAGGTAAGAAAAGGTAGTATTGCCAGACCATACATGATCAAAACAGGGAGCTGAGGTTGTTCAGCTGGAAGGTGTGAATGTCTGACTAAAGTTTGTAAAAAGCGGGTAAGATAAGGTGCGAATGCCCAACAATGTATAATCAAAAGAGGGAGCAGAGGTTTTCGGCTACAAGAAGGTTTGAATTAACGACCATAGTTTGTAAAAAGCGGGTAAGAAAAGGTTCAAATGCCTGACTATACACCATCAAAAGCGGGAGCGGAGGTGTACCGCTGTAAGACGGTGTGAATGTCCGACCATAGTTGGTAAAAAGCGGGTAAGAAAAGGTTAAAATACCCGACTGTACACAATCAATAGCGGGAGCGGAGTTGTTCGGCTGGTATTTATCAATATTTCTATCTATTGATAGATTTAAACAAAAAACAACGTTGTACTTTGCAGTAAAAGAAAGAGCAAATCTAAAGTTTCAGGAATCCGAGTATAAGCTTGCTTTCATGAGTTCTGCACGATTTCAGATTTTGCTATAAATGATCAGACGTCGGACATTATTGCTGTGCTTGGTCAGACGTTCACACCTTCTTGCAGCCGAACACCTCCGCTTCCGCTTTTGATGGTATATATTCGGACATTCGAACCTTTTCTTACCAGCTTTTTACAAACCATGGTTGGACTTTCACACCTTCTTGTAGCCGAACAACTCCGCTCCCGCTATTGATTGTGTACAGTCGGGTATTTTAACCTTTTCTTACCTGCTTTTTACCAACTATGGTCGGACATTCACACCGTCTTACAGCGGAACACCTCCGCTCCCGCTTTTGATGGTGTATAGTCAGGCATTTGAACCTTTTCCTACCCGCTTTTTACAAACTATGGTCGGACATTCAAACCTTCTTGTAGCCGAAAGCCTCTGCTCCCTCTTTTGATTATACATTGTCGGGCATTCGCACCTTATCTTACCCGCTTTTTACAAACTATAGTCAGACATTCACACCTTGCAGCTGAACCACCTCAGCTCCCTGTTTTGATCATGTATGGTCTGGCAATACTACCTTTTCTTACCCGTTTGTGAGTAATTAATCCCAAAATATTGTGCATAACATAAGTCTTTATGCTGATGATGTATTACTTTTCCTTCAGAACTCACAGACGTCTCTCACTCACACGATCACACTCATAAATAAATTCTCAGCACTTTCTGACTACTCTATCAACTGGTCTAAGACCACAGTTCTGCCCATTAACGTTAGGGTCCATAATATACCTGCGATCACTTTACAGTCAGGAAATATTAGATATTTAGGCATAAACATTTCCTCCAGGCTCTCAGAGCTAACAAAGCTAAATTATGTGCAATTATTAAAGAGAGTAGAGGACGATCTCTCTCGTTGGAAGTCCTTACCTATATCACTTATGGGGAGAGTTACATCCATTAAAATGATGATACTACCAAAAGTTAACTATTTGTTCTCAATGATCCCCATAAAACCATCTGCTACTTGGTTTAAGTCACTAGATTCATGCATCTCCAAATTTCTGTGGAAAAACAAACCACCATGTATTAGTTTAGAAACCCTACAAAAGACCAAGGACAGTGGTGGATTAGATTTACCTCATTTTCAGCACTATTCCTTAGCCAATAGGTTACAATATATATCAAAATGGTTTAAACCTTGTTGTTGTCACAGTTCCCAGAGACGTTGTAATCGTTGAGGATTCTATATTCACCCCCTCATTAGAGGCACGTGTTGCAGATTGATGACACTGAATCTTCTTCTCTGTTCATTGCTGGCATCATTCCCAGCATCGTAAGTGTTCGTGGCATTGTTAGCCTCTTCTTCTGGATCTTGATATCGAGAATCGTTTTGTATTTCTGGTTTGTCAGTCCTCTCTCTTTGTTCACTGGAGTCTTCGTCTTTTTGTCCTTGAGTTTGGTGATTTTTTCTTCTTTTGATGCCTTGACACAATGTGACAGGTGATACCACGTGAGAGATCCTTTAACTTGGACTGCTGTCCCTGTGCTGCGAAATGGCTGTGCTGCTCAAATGGTCTCTCCTTCATCATGGTTACATGCTGCCATTCCGACATCTCGCCATTCCGACATGGGTCTCCAATTGTCGGAATGGCGACACTTAATTTTTTATCAAACGTCCCGCCATTCCGACACTTTTTTCCTCCTATGGTCGGAATGGCGGTATGTTTTTTTTTTTTTTAACATACCGCCATTCCGACAGTTCCTTTTAATAGCCTATTTTTTACCAGAAACATTTTGCACTAATGATATGCCGGCGCAAATACGCCCTAAAGTTTGGCGCAAAAGCTCTGCACATGCAGAGGCCACAGCCTCGCAAACAAACTTTAATAATCTATTATCAAAATCCCCTGAATTTCA
This sequence comes from Leuresthes tenuis, assembly GCF_036924035.1. NCBI lineage: Eukaryota > Metazoa > Chordata > Actinopteri > Atheriniformes > Atherinopsidae > Leuresthes > Leuresthes tenuis. Next base: position 30,884,455 of record NW_027325374.1, on the reverse strand, counting down.
AATATAAAAATACAGATATTAATGTAACTCTGGCGAGACTGAAACTGATTAAGCAGAAATACAGTGTCAGTGAGCTGTCACAGCAGCCAGCTGGAGCGGCGCTCTCCACAGAGCCCATGCGTCTTTTGCACGCTGTCATCATATGCAAAAGTAATAATTGCAATTACAGATATCACGGCTACTGCACAGGACACAGTTGCGAGCACTCTGCCTTGCCTTGCCAATAGGAGAAGAGAGAAATGACAGCATAGAACGTATAAAACACAACAAAATGCAGTAAAAACGTTTATTCATGTTATTCACGTGATTTATGAGTACTCGCTCCAATTTTGGGAAGCGCGGATGGGCTTTGCGCATTTGTCACAAACACACAGCCGTTGTGCAAGGCTTTATACAGCCTGTTGATATCTTAAGGACCTAACTGGTCACACCTGGGAGTAAATGTCATGTAGAGATTGTTTTTACATGACATTACAGCTGAACATATAGCTTTCATCTACAAACCAACGTGGGAGAGCCCGAAGACGCATGTGCCAGACGCACATAGGCATGCGTAAAACCAATTTTGACCACTTCATACTTTTTATTTGCTTTCTTTTAGTTAACTTTAGTTTCTTTTGGATTCTTGTGCGTGTTATGGAGCCGTTTTGGTCCATGTTTGTAAGCCTTTTTTCCCTGGATTAAATTTTCGGAAGATGAAACAAGTTGCATTGGAGTGTGTGATTGAAAACCACCGCGGACTGCTTCTCCTCCTCCAGTTGCCGAGACTTTGTGTTTTTAATAACGCTTGTCTATAAACGTGTTAAACATATAAATTGCATGAACAGAAAGAAGGGACTCACCTGTTGAGTAACACACATTTCCTTATACGGAAAGCCTTGTCGGAATGGTGGGACATTTGAACGTCGGAATAACGGGATGTCGGAATGGTGGGACGTTTGCATGTCGGAATGGTGGTATGTTGGAATGGTGGGAAGTCGGAATGGTGGGATGTCGGAATAGCGGGATGTCAGAATGGCGGGATTTCGGAATGGGTGTTGCCACCCCCTTCGTCATATACACAGTTATTTATACATCACCTTCCACCATGAAGCGTTGTCCCTTTTTGTTTCTCTCTTTGTTCTTAAAATGCTGTTATGCATGTCTAAACCATCCATCCATCCATCCATCATCTGCCGCTTATCCGGGGGTCGGGTCGCGGGGGCTGCAGCTTGAGTAGAGAAACCCAGACGTCTCTGTCCCCGGCCACTTCCTCCAGCTCTTCCGGGGGGACCCCGAGGCGTTCCCAGGCCAGCCGAGAGACATAGTCTCTCCAGCGTGTCCTGGGTCTTCCCCGAGGTCTCCTCCCAGTGCCCGGAACACCTCCCCAGAGAGGCGTCCAGGGGGCATCCTAACCAGATGCCCGAGCCACCTCATCTGACTCCTCTCAATGCGGAGGAGCAGCGGTTCTACTCCGAGCCCCTCGCAGATGACTGAGCTTCTCACCCTATCTCTAAGGGAGAGCCCAGACACCCTGCGGAGGAAACCCATTTCGGCCACTTGTATTCGCGATCTTGTTCTTTCGGTCACTACCCACAACTCGTGACCATAGGTGAGGATGGGAACGTAGATTGACCAGTAAGTAGAGAGCTTCGCCTTCTGGCTCAGCTCCCTCTTCACAACGACGGGTCGGTGCAGAGCCCGCAACACTGCAGACGCCGCACCGATCCGCCCGTCAATCTCCCGCTCCATTCGTCCCTCACTCGTGAACAAGACCCCGAGATACTTGAACTCCTCCACTTGGGGAAGGATCTCATTCCCGACCCGGAGAGAGCATTCCACCCTTTTCCGGCTGAGAACCATAGTCTCGGATTTGGAGGTGCTGATTCTCATCCCAGCCGCTTCACACTCGGCTGCGAATCGCTCCAGTGAGAGCTGAAGGTCACGGCCTGACGACGCTAACAGAACCACATCATCTGCAAAAAGCAGAGACCCGATTCTGAGGTCGCCAAATCGGACACCCTCAACGCCCTGGCTGCGCCTAGAAATTCTGTCCATAAAAGTTAGGAACAGAATCGTGACAAAGGGCAGCCCTGACGGAGTCCAACTCTCACCGGAAACGTATCCGACTTACTGCCGGCAATGCGGACCAAACTCTGGCACCGGTCATACAGAGACCGAACGGCCCCTATCAAGGGCTGTTTGGCGCATAGGCACAAACAACAGTCAGGACGGAGCACCCCCCACAGGACTCCACGAGGGACACGGTCGAACGCTTTCTCCAAGTCTACAAAACACATGTAGACTGGTTGGGCGAACTCCCATGCACCCTCCAGGATCCTGCCGAGGGTATAGAGCTGGTCCACTGTTCCACGGCCAGGACGAAAGCCACACTGCATCTCCTGAATCCGAGGCTCGATTATCCGACGGATCCTCCTCTCCAATACCCCCGAATAGACCTTACCAGGGAGGCTGAGGAGTGTTATACTATAGTTGGAACACACCCTCCGGTCCCCCTTTTTAAAGAGGGGGACCACCACCCCAATCTGCCAGTCCAGAGGCACTGTCCCCGATGTCCACGCGATGCTGCAGAGGCGTGTCAGCCAAGACAGCCCTACAACATCCAGAGCCTTGAGAAACTCAGGACGGACCTCATCCACCCCCGGGGCCTTGCCACCGAGGAGCTTTTTGACCACCTCGGCAACCTCAGCCCCAGAAATGGGAGGCCCCGTCTCCGAGCTCTCCGACTCTGCCTCTTCCGAGCACGTGTTGGTAGGATTGAGGAGTTCCTCGAAGTACTCCCCCCACCGACTCACAACATCCCTAGTTGAGGTCAGCAAAGCCCCGTCCCCACTGTAAACAGTGTTGACTGTGAGCCGCTTCCCCCCCCTGAGACGCCGGATGGTGGATCAGAATCTCTTCGAGGCCGTCCGGAAATCGTTCTCCATGGTCTCACCGAACTCCTCCCAGGCCCGAGTTTTTGCCTCTGCAACCGCCAACGCCGCGGCCCGTCTGGCCTGTCGGTACCTATCAGCTGCTTCCAGGGTCCCACTGGCCAAAAAGGCCCGATAGGACTCCTTCTTCAGCTTGACGGCTTCCCTCACCACTGGTGTCCACCAGCAGGTTCGAGGGTTGCCGCCACGACAGGCACCGACCACCTTACGGCCACAACTCCGATCAGCTGCCTCGGCAATGGAGTCACGGAACATGGCCCATTCGGACTCAATGTCCCCCACCTCCCCCGGGATATGGTTGAAGCTCTGCCGGAGGTGGGAGTTAAAGCTCCTTCTGACGGGGGATTCTGACAAACGCTCCCAGCAGACCCTCACAATACGTTTGGGCCTGCCAGGTCTGATCGGTATCCTCCCCCACCAGCGGAGCCAACTCACCACCAGGCGTTGATCAGTTGACAGCTCCGCCCCTCTCTTCACCCGAGTGTCCAGGACATACGGCCGCAAGTCCGATTATACAACCACAAAGTCGATCATCGAACTGCGGCCAAGGGTGTCCTGGTGCCAAGTGCACATATGGACACCCTTATGTCAGAACATGGTGTTCGTTATTGACAGTCCATGACCAGCACAGAAGTCCAACAACATAACACCACTCTGATTCAGATCGGGGGGGCCATTCCTCCCAATCACACCCCTCCAGGTCTCACTGTCATTGCCCACGTGAGCATTGAAGTCCCCCAGCAGAACGAGGGAGTCTCCGGAAGGAGTATTCTCCAGTGCCTCCCCCAGAGACTCCAAAAAGGGTGGGTACTCTGAACTGCTGTTTGGCGCATAGGCACAAACAACAGTCAGGACTCGTCCCCCCACCCGAAGGCGGAGGGAGGCTACCCTCTCGTTCACTGGGGTAAACCCCAATGTACTGGCACACAGCCGGGGGGCAATAAGTATGCCCACACCTGCTCTGCGCCTCTCACCAAGGGCAACTCCAGAGTGGAAGAGAGACCAACCCCTCTCAAGAGGACTGGTTCCAGAGCCCAAGCCGTGCGTCGAGGTGAGTTCGACTATATCTAGCCGGAACCGCTCAGCCTCGCGCACCAGCTCCGGCTCCTTCCCCAACAGAGAGGTGACATTCCACGTCCCAAGAGCTAGCTTCAGTAGCCGAGGATCAGACCGCCAAGGCCTCTGCCTTCGGCTGCTACCCAGCTCACATCGCACCCGACCCCCTTGGCCCCTCCCACGGGTGGTGAGCCCGTCGGAAGGGGGACCCACGTCATCATTTCGGGCTATGCCCGACCGAGCCCCATGGGCAAAGGCCCGGCCACCAGGCGCCCGCTGCCGGGCCCCACCCCCGGGCCTGGCTCCGGGGGGAGGCCCAGGTGTCCCATATCCGGGCAAGGGATCACGAGGTCCAAATTTTTTGTTCATCATAAGGAGTCTTTTGAGCTGTTCTTTATCTGGTCCCTCATCTAGGATCTGTTTGCCTTGGGTGACCCTACCAGGGGCTTAAAGCCCCGGGCAACATAGCTCCCAGACTCATTGGGGCACGCAAACTCCCCCACCACGATAAGGTGACAGCTCAGGGGGGAGCTAAACCAATCCATTAAATTAGATCTCATAAAAAAAAAAAAACATACCGCCATTCCGACCATAGGAGGAAAAAAGTGTCGGAACGGCGGGACGTTTGATAAAAAATTAAGTGTCGCCATTCCGACAATTGGAGACCCATGTCGGAATGGCGAGATGTCGGAATGGCAGCATGTAACCACGATGAAGGAGAGACCATTTGAGCAGCACAGCCATTTCGCAGCACAGGGACAGCAGTCCAAGTTAAAGGATCTCCCACGTGGTATCACCTGTCACATTGTGTCAAGGCATCAAAAGAAGAAAAAATCACCAAACTCAAGGACAAAAAGACGAAGACTCCGGTGAACGAAGAGAGAGGACTGACAAACCAGAAATACAAAACGATTCTCGATATCAAGATCCAGAAGAAGAGGCTAACAATGCCACGAACACTTACGATGCTGGAAATTATGCCAGCAATGAACAGAGAAGAAGATTCAGTGTCATCAATCTGCAACACGTGCCTCTAATGAGGGGGTGAATATAGAATCCTCAACAATTACAACGTCTCTGGGAACTGTGACAACAACAAGGTTTAAACCATTTTGATATATATTGTAACCTATTGGCTAAGGAATAGTGCTGAAAATGAGGTAAATCTAATCCACCACTGTCCTTGGTCTTCTGTAGGGTTTTTAAACTAATACGTGGTGGTTTGTTTTTCCACAGAAATTTGGAGATGCATGAATCTAGTGACTTAAACCAAGTAGCAGATGGTTTTATGGGGATCATTGAGAACAAATAGTTAACTACATCATTTTAATGGATGTAACTCTCCCCATAAATGATATAGGTAAGGACTTCCAACGAGAGAGATCGTCCTCTACTGTCTTTAATAATTGCACATAATTTAGCTTTGTTAGCTCTGACAGCCTGGAGTTAATGGGCAGAACTCTGGTCTTAGACCAGTTGATAGAGTAGTCAGAAAGTGCTGAGAATTTATTTATGAGTGTGATCGTGTGAGTGAGAGACGTCTGTGAGTTCTGAAGGAAAAGTAATACATCATCAGCATAAAGACTTATTTTATGCTCAATATTTTGGGATTAATTACTCACAAACGGTTAAGAAAAGGTAGTATTGCCAGACCATACATGATCAAAACAAGGAGCGGAGGTCGTTCAGCTGCAAGAAGGTGTGCATGTCCGACTAAAGTTTCTAAAAAGCGGGTAAGACAAGGTGCGAATGCCCGACAATGTATGATCAAAAGAGGGAGCGGAGGTTTTCGGCTGCAAGAAGGTCTGAATGTCCACCCATAATTCCTGAAAAATGGGTAAAAAAAGAGTGCGAATGCCAAACCATACATCATCATAAGCAGGAGTGGATGTGTTCGGCTACAAGAAGGTTTAAATGTCCGACCATAGTTTGTAAAAAGCGGGTAAGAAAAGGTGAAAATACCCGACTGTACACAATCAAAAGAGGGAGCGGAGTTGTTCAGCAACAAAGAGTGAAAGTCTGACCATGGTTTGTAAAAAGTGGGTAAGAATGCCGGTCCATACATCATCAAAAGCTGGAGCGGAGGTGTTCGGCTGCAAGGTCTGAATGTCCATCAATAATTGCTAGAAAACATGAAAGAGAATTTTCGAATATCAAACCGCACATGATAATAAGCGGGAGAGGAGGTGTTCAGCTGCAAGAAGGTGTGAATGTCCACCCATAATTACTGAAAAATGGGTAAGAAAAGGTGCGAATTCCCAACCATACATCATCAAATGCACGAGTGGATGTGTTCGGCTACAAGAAGGTTTGAATGTCCGACCATAGTTTGTAAAAAGCGGGTAAGAAAAGGTTCGAATGCCCAAACATACACCATCAAAAGAGGGAGCGGAGGTGTTCCGCTGTAAGAAGGTGTGAATGTCCAATCATAGTTGGTAAAAAGCGGGTAAGAAAAGGTTAAAATACCCGACTGTACACAATCAAAAGAGGGAGCGGAGTTGTTCAGCTAAGAGAAGGTGTGAAAGTCCGACCATGGTTTGTAAAAAGTGGGTAAGAAAAGGTTAAAATACCCGACTGTACACAATCAATAGCGGGAGCGGAGTTGTTCGGCTACTAAAAGGTGTGAAAGTCCGACCCTGGTTTTAAAAAGCGGGTAAGAAAAGGTTCGAATGCCCGAACATACACCATCAAAAGAGGTAGCGGAGGTGTTCCGCTGTAAGACGGTGTGAATGTCCGATCATAGTTGGTAAAAAGCGGGTAAGAAAAGGTTAAAATACCCGACTGTACACCATCAAAAGAGGGAGCGGAGTTGTTCAGCTAAGAGAAGGTGTGAAAGTCCGACCATGGTTTGTAAAAAGCGGGTAAGAAAAGGTTCGTATGCCCGAATATACACTATCAAAACCGGAAGCGTAGGTGTTCGGCTGCAAGAAGGTGTGAACGTCCGACCAAAGTTTGTGAAAAAGCAGTTAAGAAAAGGTTCGAATATCTAACCAAACATAATCAAAAGCGGGAGCAGAGCTGTTCGACTGCAAGTAGGTGTGAATGTCAGAGAATAATTTGCAAAAAGCTGATGAGAAAGGGTGAGAATGCCCAACCATAAATTATCAAAAGCGGCAGCAGAGTTTCGGCTCGTATTTATCAATGTCTAGATAGATTTCAACAAAAAACAACGTTGTACTTTGCAGTAAAAGAAAGTGCAAATCAAAAGTTTTAGGAATCCGAGAATAAGCTTATTTTCATGAGTTCTGCACGATTTCGGATTTTATGTATAAAATGAATTCCTTCACGCAAACTAAGTTAACACTGCTTTGTCCTTCATATGTACCCATTTCTACATATATTTCAAGCATAAACTTTCTCATACTACCCTGAATGAGAAAGAGCCAAACTTGTGATTAAGCCATACGACCCTTTTGAGGAGTTCTGCATGGTTTGGGATTTTATCTATAAAATTAATTCCTTCACTCTTAAACTTAAACTATGTTAAAACGGCTTTTACCTTCATATTTATCAATGTCTCGATAGATTTAAACAAAAAAACAACGTTGTACTTTGCAATAAAAGAAAGAGCAAATCAAAAGTTTTAGGAATCCGAGAATAAGCTTATTTTCATGAGTTCTGCACGATTTCGGATTTTATGTATAAAATGAATTCATTCACTCAAACCAAGTTAAAACTGCTTTTTCCTTCATATTTATCAATGTCTAGATCGACTTCAACAAAGAACAACATTGTATTTTGCAGTAGAAGAAAGAGCAAAACTGAAGGATCAGGAATCCGAGAATAAGCTTCTTTTCATACGTTCTGCATGATTTGGGATTTTATGTATAAAATGAATTCCTTCACTCAAACTAAGTTAACACTGCTTTGTCCTTCATATGTACCCATTTCTACATATATTTCAAGCATAAACTTCCTCATACTACCCTGAATGAGAAAGAGCCACACGTGATTAAGCCATACGCCCCTTTTGAGGAGTTCTGCATGATTTGGGATTTTATCTATAAAATCAATTCCTTCACTCAAACTATGTTAAAACGGCTTTTACCTTCATATTTATCAATGTCTCGATAGATTTAAACAAAAAAACAACGTTGTACTTTGCAGTAAAAGAAAGAGCCAATCAAAAGTTTTAGGAATCCGAGAATAAGCTTATTTTCATGAGTTCTGCACGATTTCGGATTTTATGTATAAAATGAATTCATTCACTCAAACCAAGTTAAAACTGCTTTTTCATTCATATTTATCAATGTCTAGATCGACTTCAACAAAGAAAAACATTGTATTTTGCAGTAGAAGAAAGAGCAAAACTGAAGTTTCCTGAACTGATCAGGAATCCGAGAATAAGCTTATTTTCTTATGGGCAAGTGGGAACTGCTTTGTCCTTCATATTTATCAATGTGTAGATGGATTTCAACTTCTTCAAAGTCCAATGTTTTTCTTTGTTGAAGTCGATCTAGACATTGATGAATATGGAAGGACAAAGCAGTTTTAACTTGGTTTGAGCAAAGCAATTCATTTTATAGCAAAATCCGAAATCGTGCAGAACTCATGAAAGCAGGCTTATACTCGGATTCCTGAAACTTTAGATTTGCTCTTTCTTTTACTGCAAAGTACAACGTTGTTTTTTTGTTTAAATCTTTGTAGACATGGTAAATATGAAGAACAAATCAGTTTTAACATAGTTTGAGTGAAGTAATGCATTTTATAAGCAAAATCCCAAATCATGCAGAACTCACGAAAAGCTTTTTCTCGCTTTTCACTGCTTTTTACAAACTTTGGTCGGACGTTCACACCTTCTTGCATCCGAACACCTCCGCTTCCGCTTTTGATGATGTTTATTCGGGCATTCGAACCTTTTATTACCCGCTTTTTACAAACCATTGTCGGACTTTCACACCTTCTTGCAGCCGAACACCACCTCTACCGCTTTTGATGATGTATGGTTCAGTATTCTTACCTTTTCTAACACATTTTTCAGCAATTATGGTCTGACATTCACACCTACTTGCAGCCGAACTCAACCTCTCCCGCTTTTGATGATATATGGTCCGGCATTCTTACCTTTTCTAACACATTTTTCAGCAATTATGGTCGGACATTCACACCTACTCACAGACGAACACCTCCGCTCCCACATTTGATAGTGTATAGTCGGGCATTCTCACCCTTTCTCAACAGCTTTTTGCAAATTATGATCTGATATTCACACCTACTTGCAGCCGAACAGCTCTGCTCCCGCTTTTGATTATGTTTGGTTGGATATTCGAACATTTTCTTAACTGCTTTTTACAAACTTTGGTCGGACGTTCACACCGTCTTGCAGCCGAACACCTCCGCTTCCGCTTTTGATGGTATATAGTCGGGCATTCGAGCCTTTTCTTCCCCGCCTATTACTTACTATGGTTGGACATTCAAACCTTCTTGTAGCCGAACACATCCGCTCCTGCTTTTGATGATGTATGATTTGGCATTCGCACCTTTTCTTACCCATTTTTCAGTAATTTTTGGTCGGACATTCAGACCTTCTTGCACCGGAACACCTCTGCTCCCGCTTTTGATGGTGTATAGTCAGGCTTTCGAGCCTTTTCTTCCCCGATTTTTACAAATTGTGGTTGGACATTCAGACCTTGCAGCCGAAAACCTCCGCTCCCTCTTTTGATCATACATTGTCGGGCATTCGCCCCTTGTCTTACACGGTTTTTACAAACTTTAGTCAGACATTCACACCTTGCAGCTGAACCACCTCCATTCACTGTTTTGATCATGTGTCGTCTGGAAATACTACCTTTTCTTCCCCCGTTTGTGAGTAATTATGTCTGGACATTCACACCTACTTGCAGCCGAAAAACCACCTCTCCCGCTTTTGATGATGTATTGTCCGGCATTCTAGTCTTTTCTATCACATTTTTCAGCAATTATGATCTGACATTCACACCTACTTGCAGTCGAACAGCTCTGCTCCCACTTTTGATTATGTTCGGTTGGATATTCAAACCTTTTCTTAACTGCTTTTTACAAACTTTGGTCGGACGTTCACACCTTCTTGCAGCCGAACACCTCCGCTTCCGCTTTTGATGGTATATATTCGGGTATTCGAACCTTCTCTTACCCGCTTTTTACAAACCATGGTTGGACTTTCATACCTTCTTGTAGCTGAACAACTCCACTCCTGCTTTTGATGATTTATGGTTGGACATTCGCATCTTTTCCTACCCATTTTTCAGTAATTATGGGTGGATATTCACACCTTCTTGCAGCTGAACACCTCCTCTCCCGCTAATGATCATGTAAGGTTTGATATTCGAAAATTTTCTTTCATGTTTTAAAGCAATTATTAATGGACATTCACACCTACTTGCAGCCGAACACCACCTCTCCCGCTTTTGATGATGTATGGACCGGCATTCTTACCTTTTCTAACACATTTTTCAGCAATTATGGTTGGAGAATCACACCTACTCACAGCCGAACAACTCCGCTACCGCATTTGATGGTGTATAGTCGGGATTTCTCACCCTTTCTCATCAGCTTTTTGCAAATTATTCTCTGACATTCACACCTACTTGCAGTCGAACAGCTCTGCTCCCGCTTTTGATTATGTTTGGTTAGATATTCGAACCTTTTCTTAACTGCTTTTTCACAAACTTTGGTCGGACGTTCACACCTTCTTGCAGCCGAACACCTACGCTTCCGGTTTTGATAGTGTATATTCGGGCATACGAACCTTTTCTTACCCGCTTTTTACAAACCATGGTCGGACTTTCACACCTTCTCTTAGCTGAACAACTCCGCTCCCTCTTTTGATGGTGTACAGTCGGGTATTTTAACCTTTTCTTACCCGCTTTTTACCAACTATGATCGGACATTCACACCGTCTTACAGCGGAACACCTCCGCTACCTCTTTTGATGGTGTATGTTCGGGCATTCGAACCTTTTCTTACCCGCTTTTTAAAACCAGGGTCGGACTTTCACACCTTTTAGTAGCCGAACAACTCCGCTCCCGCTATTGATTGTGTACAGTCGGGTATTTTAACCTTTTCTTACCCGCTTTTTACAAACCATGGTCGGACTTTCACACCTTCTCTTAGCTGAACAACTCCGCTCCCTCTTTTGATTGTGTACAGTCGGGTATTTTAACCTTTTCTTACCCGCTTTTTACCAACTATGATCGGACATTCACACCTTCTTACAGCGGAACACCTCCGCTCCCTCTTTTGATGGTGTATGTTTGGGCATTCGAACCTTTTCTTACCCGCTTTTTACAAACTATGGTCGGACATTCAAACCTTCTTGTAGCCGAACACATCCACTCGTGCATTTGATGATGTATGGTTGGGAATTCGCACCTTTTCTTACCCATTTTTCAGTAATTATGGGTGGACATTCACACCTTCTTGCAGCTGAACACCTCCTCTCCCGCTTATTATCATGTGCGGTTTGATATTCGAAAATTCTCTTTCATGTTTTCTAGCAATTATTGATGGACATTCAGACCTTGCAGCTGAACACCTCCGCTCCAGCTTTTGATGGTGTATAGTCGGGCTTTCGAGCCTTTTCTTCCCCGGTTTTTACAAATTATGGTTGGACATTCAGACCTTCTTTCAGCCGAAAACCTCCGCTCCCTCTTTTGATCATACATTGTCGGGCATTCGCACCTTTTCTTACCCGCTTTTTACAAACCTTAGTCGGACATTAACACCTTCTTGCAGCTTAACCACCTCCGCTCCCTGTTTTGATCATGTATGGTCTGGCAATACTACCTTTTCTTACCCATTTGTGAGTAATTATGGCTGGACATTCACACCTACTTGCAGCTGAACACCACCTCTCCCGCTTTTGATGATGTATGGACCGGCATTCTTACCCACTTTTTACAAACCATGGTCAGACTTTCACTCTTTGTTGCTGAACAACTCCGCTCCCTCTTTTGATTGTGTACAGTCGGGTATTTTCACCTTTTCTTACCCGCTTTTTACAAACTATGGTCGGACATTTAAACCTTCTTGTAGCCGAACACATCCACTCCTGCTTATGATGATGTATGGTTGGGCATTCTCACCTTTTCTTACCCATTTTTCAGTAATTATGGGTGGACATTCACACCTTCTTGTAGCTGAACAACTCCTCTCCCGCTTATGATCATGTGCTGTTTGATATTCGAAAATCTTCTTTCATGTTTTAAAGCAATTATTGATGGACATTCAAATCTTCTTGTAGCCGAACACATCCACTCCTGCTTTTGATGATGTATGGTTTGGCATTCGCACTCTTTTTTTACCCATTTTTCAGGAATTATGGGTGGACATTCAGACCTTCTTGCAGCCGAAAACCTCCGCTCCCTCTTTTGATCATACATTGTCGGGCATTCGCACCTTGTCTTACCCGCTTTTTATAAACTTTAGTCGGACATTCACACCTTCTTGCAGCTGAACGACCTCCGCTCCCTGTTTTGATCATGTATGGTCTGGCAATACTACCTTTTCTTAACCGTTTGTGAGTAATTAATCCCAAAATATTGAGCATAAAATAAGTCTTTATGCTGATGATGTATTACTTTTCCTTCAGAACTCACAGACGTCTCTCACTCACACGATCACACTCATAAATGTAACTCTGGCGAGACTGAAACTGATTAAGCAGAAATACAGTGTCAGTGAGCTGTCACAGCAGCCAGCTGGAGCGGCGCTCTCCACAGAGCCCATGCGTCTTTTGCACGCTGTCATCATATGCAAAAGTAATCATTGCAATAACAGATATCACGGATACTGCACAGGACACAGTTGCGAGCACTCTGCCTTGCCTTGCCAATAGGAGAAGAGAGAAATGACAGCATAGAACGTATAAAACACAACAAAATGCAGTAAAAACGTTTATTCATGTTATTCACGTGATTTATGAGTACTCGCTCCAATTTTGGGAAGCGCGGATGGGCTTTGCGCATTTGTCACAAACACACAGCCGTTGCGCAAGGCTTTATACAGCCTGTTGATATCTTAAGGACCTAACTGGTCACACCTGGGAGTAAATGTCATGTAGAGATTGTTTTTACATGACATTACAGCTGAACATATAGCTTTCATCCACAAACCAACGTGGGAGAGCCCGAAGACGCATGTGCCAGATGCACATAGGCATGCGTAAAACCAATTTTGACCACTTCATACTTTTTATTTGCTTTCTTTTAGTTAACTTTCGTTTCTTTTGGATTCTTGTGCGTGTTATGGAGCCGTTTTGGTCCATGTTTGTAAGCCTTTTTTTCCTGGATTAAATTTTTGGAAGTTGAAACAAGTTGCATTGGAGTGTGTGATTAAAAACCACCGCGGACTGCTTCTCCTCCTCCAGTTGCCGAGACTTTGTGTTTTTAATAACGCTTGTCTATAAACATGTGTTAAACATATAAATTGCATGAACAGAAAGAAGGGACTCACCTGTTGAGTAACACACATTTCCTTATATGGAAAGCCTTGTCGGAATGGTGGGACATTTGAACGTCGGAATAACGGGATGTCGGAATGGTGGGATGTCGGAATGGTGGGACGTTTGCATGTCGGAATGGTGGTATGTCGGAATGGTGGGATGTCGGAATGGTGGGATGTCGGAATAGCGGGATGTCAGAATGGCGGGATTTCGGAATGGGTGTTGCCACCCCCTTCATCATATACACAGTTATTTATACATCACCTTCGACCATGAAGCGTTGTCCCTTTTTGTTTCTCTCTTTGTTCTTAAAATGCTGTTATGCATGTCTAAACCATCCATCCATCCATCCATCATCTGCCGCTTATCCGGGGGTCGGGTCGCGGGGGCTGCAGCTTGAGTAGAGAAACCCAGACGTCTCTGTCCCCGGCCACTTCCTCCAGCTCTTCCGGGGGGACCCCGAGGCGTTCCCAGGCCAGCCGAGAGACATAGTCTCTCCAGCGTGTCCTGGGTCTTCCCCGGGGTCTCCTCCCAGTGGGACATGCCCGGAACACCTCCCCAGAGAGGCGCCCAGGGGGCATCCTAACCAGATGCCCGAGCCACCTCATCTGACTCCTCTCAATGCGGAGGAGCAGCGGTTCTACTCCGAGCCCCTCCCAGATGACTGAGCTTCTCACCCTATCTCTAAGGGAGAGCCCAGACACCCTGCGGAGGAAACCCATTTCGGCCGCTTGTATTCGCGATCTTGTTCTTTCGGTCACTACCCACAACTCGTGACCATAGGTGAGGATGGGAACGTAGATTGACCAGTAAGTAGAGAGCTTCGCCTTCTGGCTCAGCTCCCTCTTCACAACGACGGGTCGGTGCAGAGCCCGCAACACTGCAGACGCCGCACCGATCCGCCCGTCAATCTCCCGCTCCATTCGTCCCTCACTCGTGAACATGACCCCGAGATACTTGAACTCCTCCACTTGGGGAAGGATCTCATTCCCGACCCGGAGAGAGCATTCCACCCTTTTCCGGCTGAGAACCATAGTCTCGGATTTGGAGGTGCTGATATTCATCCCAGCCGCTTCACACTCGGCTGCGAATCGCTCCAGTGAGAGCTGAAGGTCACGGCCTGACGACGCTAACAGAACCACATCATCTGCAAAAAGCAGAGACCCGATTCTGACGTCGCCAAATCGGACACCCTCAACGCCCTGGCTGCGCCTAGAAATTCTGTCCATAAAAGTTAGGAACAGAATCGGTGACAAAGGGCAGCCCTGACGGAGTCCAACTCTCACCGGAAACGTATCCGACTTACTGCCGGCAATGCGGACCAAACTCTGGCACCGGTCATACAGAGACCGAACGGCCCCTATCAAGGGCTGTTTGGCGCATAGGCACAAACAACTGTCAGGACGGCACCCCCCACAGGACTCCACGAGGGACACGGTCGAACGCTTTCTCCAAGTCTACAAAACACATGTAGACTGGTTGGGCGAACTCCCATGCACCCTCCAGGATCCTGCCGAGGGTATAGAGCTGGTCCACTGTTCCACGGCCAGGACGAAAGCCACACTGCATCTCCTGAATCCGAGGCTCGATTATCCGACGGATCCTCCTCTCCAATACCCCCGAATAGACCTTACCAGGGAGGCTGAGGAGTGTTATACTATAGTTGGAACACACCCTCCGGTCCCCCTTTTTAAAGAGGGGGACCACCACCCCAATCTGCCAGTCCAGAGGCACTGTCCCTGATGTCCACGCGATGCTGCAGAGGCGTGTCAGCCAAGACAGCCCTACAACATCCAGAGCCTTGAGAAACTCAGGACGGACCTCATCCACCCCCGGGGCCTTGCCACCGAGGAGCTTTTTGACCACCTCGGCAACCTCAGCCCCAGAAATGGGAGGCCCCGTCTCCGAGCTCTCCGACTCTGCCTCTTCCGAGCACGTGTTGGTAGGATTGAGGAGTTCCTCGAAGTACTCCCCCCACCGACTCACAACATCCCTAGTTGAGGTCAGCAAAGCCCCGTCCCCACTGTAAACAGTGTTGACTGTGAGCCGCTCCCCCCCCCTGAGACGCCGGATGGTGGATCAGAATCTCTTCGAGGCCGTCCGTAAATCGTTCTCCATGGTCTCACCGAACTCCTCCCAGGCCCGAGTTTTTGCCTCTGCAACCGCCAACGCCGCGGCCCGTCTGGCCTGTCGGTACCTATCAGCTGCTTCCAGGGTCCCACTGGCCAAAAAGGCCTGATAGGACTCTTTCTTCAGCTTGACGGCTTCCCTCACCACTGGTGTCCACCAGCAGGTTCGAGGGTTGCCGCCACGACAGGCACCGACCACCTTACGGCCACAACTCCGATCAGCTGCCTCGGCAATGGAGTCACGGAACATGGCCCATTCGGACTCAATGTCCCCCACCTCCCCCGGGATATGGTTGAAGCTCTGCCGGAGGTGGGAGTTAAAGCTCCTTCTGACGGGGGATTCTGACAAACGCTCTCAGCAGACCCTCACAATACGTTTGGGCCTGCCAGGTCTGATCGGCATCCTCCCCCACCAGCGGAGCCAACTCACCACCAGGCGTTGATCAGTTGACAGCTCCGCCCCTCTCTTCACCCGAGTGTCCAGGACATACGGCCACAAGTCCGATGATACAACCACAAAGTCGATCATCGAACTGCGGCCAAGGGTGTCCTGGTGCCAAGTGCACATATGGACACCCTTATGTCTGAACATGGTGTTCGTTATGGACAGTCCATGACCAGCACAGAAGTCCAACAACATAACACCACTCTGGTTCAGATCGGGGGGGCCTTTCCTCCCAATCACACCCCTCCAGGTCTCACTGTCATTGCGCACGTGAGCATTGAAGTCCCCCAGCAGAACGAGGGAGTCTCCGGTAGGAGCATTCTCCAGTGCCTCCCCCAGAGACTCCAAAAAGGGTGGGTACTCTGAACTGCAGCACAGGGACAGCAGTCCAAGTCTTCTTTCCTCTTCTTCTTTCCTTGTCCCCCGGTCTGGTTCAGTTCAGTTCATGTCATATATTGTAAACAGAAATAAATAAATGGGCATCAAGGGGCGCTTTACATTTATAAAACTTCCCTTGGCAAAGCAAATCTGTTTGGCATCAAAGGTATTCAGACTACAATTCTTCTGAAGGGAAAAAAAAAAAAAAAGTAAAGAAGACAGTTCTGCCGAAAGCCAGGAACTAGACCTGTTCTAAGTTCTATACTTTTTAAAAGGGGCGTGTTTATCAACTATGGAATTAGAAGATTTACAAAAATGGTCAAGTGCTAGATCTTCATCTGGGATTTTAACAGTGTCATATAACTATTCAACAGATCAGTTAAAAAAAAGCCTGCTCATGGAGATGTTTCAGGATCTGAATACCAAGCGTGGACCTAATTTTTTCATTTTTGCAATTCTGATACAGGCTATTGAGCGGTGATAACTAACACCAAGTTCAGATACTGCGGATTTTCTACGTTTGATTTGTTAAGATTGAGCAAATCAGGGACAACCTTGAAGGATCTCTTTGGTTTTGTAGGATCAGCAATTACCTGAGAAAGGTTGATATTGGTACACACCTTTTTTAAATGATCAGAGGCAGAGTCCAACTTGTTTAAATTAAAATTGCCACACAGAGATTGGGTTTAGGCCACATGCACACAGAATGACATCAACAAATATAAGAAATATTAAATATTTACACATAGATTTTTGAATACATGTAGAGGAATGATACTTTGAAATGTACTCATTGCGGAGTTATGATCAGTTGAGTAATGAAGGTTGAACTATTCTGGGAAAGAGGTTCTATTCCCAGCCTCATGATGGACACTCCTGATATAGAAGGTTTCGCTAACGCATTGGAATTGTTTTACTATTTTCATATGCATGTGCAATGAAGAATTGCTTGCTGCTGATAAATGCAAAGAAGAACAGCTTACACATAGATGCTCACATATAGGCTGCTGAATGCAATGAAGACCTGCTTATCCAGTAAAGTTCAATGTCAATCTGTAATATTCAATTAGGATTTGCAAAACAGTGAAGTTAAACAATGAATGGGTCCATAGTCGGTATGAGAAGACTACAGGAATATTTACCTGGGTGTACGTTCAAACAGAGATGAGAAAATTGCGATAAATAATTGTTTGTTTGTTTGTTAGTATGTATATGAATGTTATGTGTATAAACTGTGTTGAGTTATAGTTACTCAGTAGTGTCTCAGTGAAACAACCGACGGGGGAAGCCTTGCGGTGACAACAAAAGCAGTGTTTTACTGATCAGTCAAGTTGCTCCAGTGTACTCCATACAAACTGATTGGCTACTGAAGGGATAGAAAATGGGCAATACTTGTTTTAAAGCAAACAAGGAATTAGATGGGAAAAATACATGTTTTAACGGGACCCAGACAATATTAAATACTCAGACAGATGGGAGAAGAAGTGTAGTTTTGTAGGAAATCACAAAATTATTACATAAAATTAGTGAAATCAATTGAAGAATGCCTTTCTGAAGAGCTGTTTACCACAGATGAGCAGCTTTGCGACCAAGCACATTGTAGATCGCTTTACTGCAAAAATGATCTAATTTAATGGATTGGTTTAGACATGCATAACAGCATTTTAAGAACAAAGAGAGAAACAAAAAGGGACGCTTCATGGTGGAAGGTGATGTATAAATAACTGTGTATATGATGAAGGGGGTGGCAACAACCATTCCGAAATCCCGCCATTCTGACATCCCGCTATTCCGACATCCCACCATTCCGACATACCACCATTCCGACATGCAAACGTCCCACCATTCCGACATCCCACCATTCCGACATCCCACCATTCAGACATCCCGCTATTCCGACGTTCAAATGTCCCACCATTCCGACAAGGCTTTCCGTATAAGGAAATGTGTGTTACTCAACAGGTGAGTCCCTTCTTTCTGTTCATGCAATTTATATGTTTAACACATGTTTATAGACAAGCGTTATCAAAAACACAAAGTCTCGGCAACTGGAGGAGGAGAAGCAGTCCGCGGTGGTTTTCAATCACACACTCCAATGCTACTTGTTTCAACTTCCGAAAATTTAATCCAGGAAAAAAAGACTTACAAACATGGACCAAAACGGCTCCATAACAAGCACAAGAATCCAAAAGAAACGAAAGTTAACTAAAAGAAAGCAAATGCGCAAAGCCCATCCGCGCTTCCCAAAATTGGAGTGAGTACTCATAAATCACGTGAATAACATGAATAAACGATTTTACTGCATTTTGTTGTGTTTTATACGTTCTATGCTGTCATTTCTCTCTTCTCCTATTGGCAAGGCAAGGCAGAGTGCTCGCAACTGTGTCCTGTGCAGTAGCCGTGATATCTGTTATTGCAATTATTACTTTTGCATATGATGACAGCGTGCAAAAGACGCATTGGCTCTGTGGAGAGCTCCGCTCCAGCTGGCTGCTGTGACAGCTCACTGACACTGTATTTCTGCTTAATCAGTTTCAGTCTCGCCAGAGTTACATTAATATCTGTATTTTTATATTTGAAATTCAGGGGATTTTGATAATAGATTATTAAAGTTTGTTTGCGAGGCTGTGGCCTCTGGATGTGCAGAGCTTGTGCGCCAAACTTTAGGGCGTATTTGCACCGGCATATCATTAGTGCAAAATGTTTTGGGTAAAAAATAGGCTATTAAAAGGAACTGTCGGAATGGCGGTATGTTAAATTAAAAAAAAAACATACCGCCATTCCGACCATAGGAGGAAAAAAGTGTCGGAATGGCGGGACGTTTGATAAAAAATTAAGTGTCGCCATTCCGACAATTGGAGACCCATGTCGGAATGGCGAGATGTCGGAATGGCAGCATGTAACCATGATGAAGGAGAGACCATTTGAGCAGCACAGCCATTTCGCAGCACAGGGACAGCAGTCCAAGTTAAAGGATCTCCCACGTGGTATCACCTGTCACATTGTGTCAAGGCATCAAAAGAAGAAAAAATCAGCAAACTCAAGGACAAAAAGACGAAGACTCCGGTGAACGAAGAGAGAGGACTGACAAACCAGAAATACAAAAGGATTCTCGATATCAAGATCCAGAAGAAGAGGCTAACAATGCCACGAACACTTACGATGCTGGGAATGATGCCAGCAATGAACAGAGAAGAAGATTCAGTGTCATCAATCTTCAACACGTGCCTCTAATGAGGGGGTGAATATAGAATCCTCAACGATTACAACGTCTCTGGGAACTGTGACAACAACAAGGTTTAAACCATTTTGATATATATTGTAACCTATTGGCTAAGGAATAGTGCTGAAAATGAGGTAAATCTAATACACCACTGTCCTTGGTCTTCTGTAGGGTTTTTAAACTAATACGTGGTGGTTTGTTTTTCCACAGAAATTTGGAGATGCATGAATCTAGTGACTTAAACCAAGTAGCAGATGGTTTTATGGGGATCATTGAAAACAAATAGTTAACTTTTGGTAGTATCATCATTTTAATGGATGTAACTCTCCCCATAAGTGATATAGGTAAGGACTTCCAACGAGAGAGATCGTCCTCTACTGTCTTTAATAATTGCACATAATTTAGCTTTGTTAGCTCTGAGAGCCTGGAGGAAATGTTTATGCCTAAATATCTAATATTTCCTGACTGTAAAGTGATCGCAGTTATATTATGGACCCTACAGTTAATGGGCAGAACTGTGGTCTTAGACCAGTTGATAGAGTAGTCAGAAAGTGCTGAGAATTTATTTATGAGTGTGATCGTGTGAGTGAGAGACGTCTGTGAGTTCTGAAGGAAAAGTAACACATCATCAGCATAAAGACTTATTTTATGCTCAATATTTTGGGATTAATTACTCACAAACGGGTAAGAAAAGGTAGTATTGCCAGACCATATATGATCAAAACAGGGAGCGGAGGTCGTTCAGCTGCAAGAAGGTGTGAATGTCCGACCATGGTTTGTAAAAACCGGGAAAAAAAGGCTCGAAAGCCCGACTATACACCATCAAAAAGAAGGTTTGAATGTCCATCAATAATTGCTTTAAAACAAGAAAGTAAATTTTCGAATATCAAACCGCACATGATCATAAGCGGGAGAGGAGGTGTTCGGCTGCAAGAAGGTGTGAATGTCCACCCATAATTCATGAAAAATGGGTAAAAAAAAGGTGCGAATGCCTAACAATACATTATCAAAAGCAGGTGTGAATGTCAGATCATAATTTGTAAAAAGCTGATGAGAAAGGGTGAGAATGCCCGACTATACACCATCAAATGCGGGAGCGGTGGTGTTCGGCTCTGAGTAGGTGTGAATCTCCGACCATAATTGCTGAAGAATGTGTTAGAAAAGGTAAGAATGCTGGACCATACATCATCAAAAGCGGGAGAGGTGGTGTTCGGCTTCAAAAAGGTGTGACTGTTCGACTAAAGTTTGTAATAAGTGGGTAAGACAAGGTGCGAATGCCTGACAATGTATGATCAAAAGCGGGAGCGGAGGTGTTCAGCTGCAAGAAGATCTACATGTCCATCAATAATTGCTAGAAAACATGAAAGAAACTTTTCGAAAATCAAACCGCACATGATCATAAGTGGGATAGGAGGTGTTCAGCTGCAAGGTGTGAATGTCCACTCATAATTCCTGAAAAATGGGCAAAAAAAATGTGTGAATGCCCAACCATACATCATCAAAAGCAGGAGTGGAAGTGTTCGGCTACAAGAAGGTGTGAACGTCCAACCAAAATATGTAAAAATAAGTTAAGAAAAGGTTCGAATATCCAACCAAACATAATCAAAAGCGGGAGCAGAGCTGTTCGACTGCAAGTAGGTGTGAATGTCAGATCATAATTTGCAAAAAGCTGATGAGAAAGGGTGAGAATGACCGACTATACATCATCAAATGCGGGAGCGGAGTTGTTCGGCTGTGAGTAGGTGTGAATCTCCGACCATAATTGCTGAAAAATGTGTTAGAAAAGGTAAAAATGCCGGTCCATACATCATCAAAAGCGAGAGAGGTTGTGTTCGACTGCAAGTAGGTGTGAATGTCCAGCCATAATTACTCACAAACGGGTAAGAAAAGGTAGTAGCCAGACCATATATGATCAAAACAGGGAGCGGAGGTGGTTCAGCTGCAAGAAGGTTTGAATGTAAAACTAAAGTTCAAATATATTAACAAAAGCGGGAGGAGAGGTCTTCGGATGAGAGTGGTTGAAAATTTCCAAACATAATGTATAAAATGCGGTGAAAAAAAAGGTGTGATAGAACACTAAAAGGTGGAGCGGAAGTGTTCGGCTGCAAGAAGGTGTGAATGTCCGACTACAGTGTACAGTTGGGTATTTTAACCTTTTCTTACCCGCTTTTTACCAACTATGGTCGGACATTCACACCTTCTTACAGCGGAACACCTCCGCTCCCTCTTTTGATAGTGTATGTTCGGGCATTCGAACCTATTCTTACCCCCATTTTACAAACTATGCTCGGAGCTCCGCTCCGGTATTTGATGGTGTATAGTCAGGCATTCTCAACCTTTCTCATCAGCTTTTTGCAAAAATTCACACCTACTTGCAGTCGAACAGCTCTGCTCCCGCTTTTGATTATGTTTGGTTGGATATTCGAACCTTTTCTTTACTGCTTTTTAAAAACTTTGGTCGGACGTTCACACCTTCTTGCAGCCGAACACCTCCGCTTCCGCTTTTGATGGTATATATTCGGGCATTCGAACCTTTTCTTACCCGTTTTTTACAAACCATGGTCGGACTGTCACACATTCTTGTAGCCAAACACATCCGCTCCCGCTATTGATTGTGTACAGTCGGGTATTTTAACCTTTTCTTACCCGCTTTTTACCAACTATGGTCGGACATTCACACCGTCTTACAGCGGAACACCTCCTCTCCCGCTTATGATCATGTACGGTTTGATATTCGAAAATTTACTTTCTTGTTTTAAAGCAATTATTGATGGACATTCAAACCTTCTTTTTGATGGTGTATAGTCGGGCTTTCGAGCCTTTTCTTCCCGGTTTTTACAAACCATGGTCGGACTTTCACACCTTCTTGTAGCCGAACAACTCCGCTCCTGCTATTGATTGTGTACAGTCGGGTATTTCAACCTTTTCTTACCCGCTTTTTACCAACTATGGTCGGACATTCACACCGTCTTACAGCGGAACACCTCTGCTCCCGCTTTTGATGGTGTATAGTCGGGCATTCGAACCTTTTCTTACCCGCTTTTTACAAACTATGGTGGGACATTCAAACCTTCTTGTATCCGAAAACCTCCGCTCTCTCTTTTGATCATACATTGTCGGACATTCGCACCTTTTCTTACCCGCTTTTTACAAACCATGGTCGGACTTTCACACCTTCTTGTAGCCAAACACATCCACTCCCGCTATTGATTGTGTACAGTCGGGTATTTTAACCTTTTCTTACCCGCTTTTTACCAACTATGGTCGGACATTCACACCTTCGTACAGCGGAACACCTCCGCTCCCTCTTTTGATGGTGTATGTTCGGGTATTCAAACCTTTTCTTACCCGCTTTTTCCAAACTATGGTCGGCTATTCACAGCTTCCTCTCCACCATACTTGTATGGTTGGATATTCACACCCACTTGCATCCGAAGACCTCTGCCCCAAATTTTTTTGATATTTAGTCGGACATTCGCACCTTACCCGCTTTTGGCAAACTATGGCCTTCTTGCAGCCCAACACCTCTGATCTCGCTTTTGATGATGTAAGGTTGGGCATTCAGACCTTGCTTCACCTGCTTTTCACCAAATATAGTCGGACATTCACACCTTCTTGCATCCGAAGACCTCCGCCCCAAATTTTGTTGATATTTAGTCGGACATTCGCACCTTACCCGCTTTTGGCAAACTATGGCCTTCTTGCAGCCAAACACCTCTGATCTCGCTTTTGATGATGTAAGGTTGGGCATTCAGACCTTGCTTCACCTGCTTTTCACCAAATATAGTCGGACATTCACACCTTCTTGCAGCCGAACACTTCCGCTCCACCTTTTAGTGTTCTATCACACCTTTTTTTCACCGCAGTTTATACATTATGGTTGGAAATTTTCAACCACTCTCATCCGAAGACCTCTCCTCCCGCTTTTGTTAATATATTTGAACTTTAGTCGGACATTCAAACCTTCTTGCAGCTGAACCACCTCCGCTCCCTGTTTTGATCATATATGGTCTGGCAATACTACCTTTTCTTACCCGTTTGTGAGTAATTATGGCTGGACATTCACACCTACTTGCAGCCGAACACAACCTCTCTCGCTTTTGATGATGTATGGACCGGCATTCTTACCTTTTCTAACACATTTTTCAGCAATTATGGTCGGAGATTCACACCTACTCACAGCCGAACAACTCCGCTCCCGCATTTGATGGTGTATAGTCGGGCATTCTCACCCTTTCTCATCAGCTTTTTGCAAATTATGATCTGACATTCACACCTACTTGCAGTCGAACAGCTCTGCTCCCGCTTTTGATTATGTATGGTTGGATATTCGAACCTTTTCTTAACTGCTTTTTACAAACTTTGGTTGGACGTTCACACCTTCTTGTAGCCGAACACATGCACTCCTGCTTTTGATGATGTATGGTTGGGCATTCGCACCTTTTTTTTACCCATTTTTCAGGTATTATGGGTGGACATTCACACCTTCTTGCAGCTGAACACCTCCTCTCCCACTTATGAGCATGTGTGGTTTGATTTTCGATAATTTTCTTTCATGTTTTCTAGCAATTATTGATGGACATTTAGACCTTCTTGCAGCTGAACACCACCTCTCCCGATTTTGATGATGTATGGACCGGCATTTTTACCTTTTCTAACACATTTTTCAGCAATTATGGTTGGAGATTCACACCTACTCACAGCCGAACAACTCCGCTACCGCATTTGATGGTGTATAGTCGGGCATTCTCACCCTTTCTCATCAGCTTTTTGCAAATTATGATCTGACATTCACACCTACTTGCAGTCGAACAGCTCTGCTCCCGCTTTTGATTATGTATGGTTGGATATTCGAACCTTTTCTTAACTGCTTTTTACAAACTTTGGTTGGACGTTCACACCTTCTTGTAGCCGAACACATGCACTCCTGCTTTTGATGATGTATGGTTGGGCATATGCACCTTTTTTTTACCCATTTTTCAGGTATTATGGGTGGACATTCACACCTTCTTGCAGCTGAACACCTCCTCTCCCACTTATGATCATGTGTGGTTTGATTTTCGGAAATTTTCTTTCATGTTTTCTAGCAATTATTGATGGACATTTAGACCTTCTTGCAGCTGAACACCACCTCTCCCGATTTTGATTATGTATGGACCGGCATTTTTACCTTTTCTAACACATTTTTCAGCAATTATGGTTGGAGATTCACACCTACTCACAGCCGAATAATCCCCTACCGCAATTTGATGGTGTATAGTCGGGCATTCTCACCCTTTCTCATCAGCTTTTTGCAAATTATGATCTGACATTCACACCTACTTCCAGTTGAACAGCTCTGCTCCCGCTTTTGATTATGTTTGGTTAGATATTCGAACCTTTTCTTAACTGCTTTTTACAAACTTTGGTCGGACGTTCACAATATCTTGCAGCCGAACACTTCCGCTTCCGCTTTTGATGGTGTATATTCGGGCATACGAACCTTTTCTTACCCGCTTTTTACAAACCAAGGTCGGACTTTCACACCTTCTCTTAGCTGAACAACTCCGCTTCCTCTTTTGATTGTGTACAGTCGGGTAATTTAACCTTTTCTTACCCGCTTTTTACCATCTATGGTCGGACATTCACACCGTCTTACAGCGGAACACCTCCGCTCCCTCTTTTGATGATGTATGGTTAGGCATTCGCACCTTTTCTTACCCATTTTTCAGTAATTATGGGTAGACATTCACACCTTCTTGCAGCTGAACACCTCCTCTCCCGCTTATGATCATGTGCAGTTTGATATTCGAAAATTTTCTTTCATGTTTTCTAGCAATTATTGATGGACATTCAGACCGTCTTGCAGCTGAACACCTCCGCTCCCACTTTTGATGGTGTATAGTCGGGCTTTCGAGTCTTTTCTTCCCCGGTTTTTACAAATTATGGTTGGACATTCAGACCTTCTTGCAGCCGAAAACCTCCACTCCCTCTTTTGATCATACATTGTCGGGCATTCGCACCTTTTCTTACCCGCTTTTTACAAACCATGGTCGGACTTTCACACCTTTTAGTAGCCGAACAACTCCGCTGCCGCTATTGATTGTGTACAGTCGGGTATTTTAACCTTTTCTTACCCGCTTTTTACCAACTATGGTTGGACATTCACACCTTCTTGCAGCAGAACACCTCCGCTCCTTCTTTTGATTATGTATGGTTTGACATTCGCACCTTCTCTCACCCGCCTTTTACTATGGTCGGCCATTCACAGCTTCCTCTCCACCATACTTGTATGGTGGGATATTCACACCCACTTGCATCCGAAGACCTCCGCCCCCACTTTTGTTGATATTTAGTCGGTCATTCGCACCTTACCCGCTTTTGGCAAACTATGGCCTTCTTGCAGCCAAACACCTCTGATCTCGCTTTTGATGATGTAAGGTTGGGCATTCAGACCTTGCTTCACCTGCTTTTCACCAAATATAGTCGGACATTCACACCTTCTTGCAGCCGAACACTTCCGCTTTTAGTGTTCTATGAGGCATTCACATATATTTTTTCACCGTATTTTATAGATTATGGTTGGAAATTCTCACCCACTCTCATCCGAAGACATCTCCTCCCGCTTTTGTTAATATATAGTCGGGCATTCGAACCTTTTCTTACCCGCTTTTTACAAATTATGGTCGAACATTCACACCTACTTGCAGCTGAATACTTCCGCTCCACCTTTTAGGTATGTATGGTTGGCATTTGCACCTCTTTTTATACTGATTGCTGAAGATTAAGTTGTTCTTTCTCAAACTACAAATTTTTTTAATTGTTGAAACTTGATTTGAAGTGGATAAATAAGGAGGACAAACAGTTTTAAGTCAGGCTGATAGAAGGAATTAATTTTATAGCAAAATCTGTATTTCGTCATATGTCGAGAGATGCTTATTGCTGAAGAAGTTCTTTCTCATTCTACAAAGTACAACGTTGTTTATCGTTGAAACTTGATTAGACATGAATAAATATGAAGGACAAAGCAGTCTTAACTTGGTTTGAGTTAAGGAATTCGTTTTATAGGAGAATCCGAATTCGTGCATAACTCATAAAATAGAGCTTATTTTCGGATTCCTGAAGAATGATTCTGGTTCTTTCTCATAATACAAAGTTTGTTGTTTATTGTTGAAACTTCATCAGAAGTGAAGAAATGAATGCCTATCAACAAATGTGGGATCTAAACTCTAGTGCTTCCTCTAAAATAATTTCCTTTCTCAATTTAGAAATGTGTGTGTGTAAGTCACAACACCCGTGACACCAAAACGGCTTTCTTTTCTCTACACTCTGCACTATGAGCACACACACCAAATCAGAAAGGCTTTTTTCTCTCTTTTCTACATTATGGACTGTGGGGACACAAAACCGCTCTCTCTCTTTTTTTTTTTATCGTGTGCCAGGGCGTTGTCTCATGTATTAGATTATGCTTAAGATACGAATGGGTTTATCAGTCACATCAGAATCCATACATACTGATCCTCCCGTAATAAAATGGTCGGATCTTATCAAACACACTTTGTTTCTTGTGACAATCAAGTCAGCGAAACAGCGTATACACGTCAAGACACTGAATCAAGTTTGCCACAAGAACTCATAAGTTTGGCAGTATTGCTCTGCCATCAGCAATGATACACCCATTTTATTTTCGTGAGACATGTGCAAGCACCTGTTCATCTACTGTTCTATCACTATGAATTAGTGATCTATTATCAATAAGGATACTTCTACAACTACTATCAAAGTATGTCCGGACTTCTTATGTTGTCAGTTGCTATATATGAATAAGTGGGTAGCTACTGACAAGCATTAAGCATGTCACACAGCCCAAACATATAACATTTCAGGACACACCACACAGTTAACAACCACAGTGAAGCGTGTCAAAGCCCAAACATGTAACATTCAACAGGACACTTACACAACACATTCAAATCAAACAGTCAGACAACATACAAGAACATATACCCCAGCCGGCATTGCTCCCTGCCTATTTTCGTACAGCACACTATGTGTGCGCACACCTTTATTCACAAACTCTTCAACTTATACTCTTTTACCGAAGCTGCTACAGCTCGATTGGCCGAATACCCTTAGATCCTATTTCGGTGAATTTGACATCTGCCTTACATGTAACAGATTAGCGGTTTAGCAGTTTTAATTTAGTTTGAGTGAAGGAATTCATTTTATAGCAAAATCCGAAATCGTGAAGCCCTCATGAAAGTAAGCTTATTCTCGGATTCCTGAAACTTTAGATTTGCTCTTTCTTTTACTGCAAAGTACAACGTTGTTTTTTTTGTTTAAATCTTTCTAGACATGGTAAATATGAACGACAAAGCAGTTTTAACATAGTTTGAGTGAAGGAATTCATTTTATAGATAAAATCCCAAGAGTCTGCTGAGAAAAGAGAGTGAATGCGAAGTAGACTTTAACACGGCTATGGGAGCGAGCCGAGTGTCGGCTAACCGGGAGAATTGCTAGAAAGAAACGCGACACCGAATGAGCGGTCAGAACAAAGCCTCAATACGGGATTCTCGTGGTGTTTTTGTTGCTGCCTTGTCTTTTGCATAGAGTAAAAGACAAGGCAGCCATCGAATAGGGCCCAATTGTTCCTACTTGGTCAGCCGAGGAGCAAGGGGGGGGGGGGGGGGGGGCAAGCGTCTCAACCAAGCAAAGCTCACCATGGGGAAGGTGGCTATACCAACTAGCCTGATGCCCTGCTCCCGCAGTGACGGATAATCGTACTCTGGTTTCTCTTCATAACATACAAGTCTTTCGCCTTTTACTAAAGACTTCCGTGGAGAGCAGCACTAATGAGTTGTTTCTATTATTGGCAGGCTTTACCTTTGCGGGTGAAGCCCTTTCTGTCTGTGCAAAAGAAATCTTGCTACTTTGCAGAGTGACTTCTCTGAGTAGAGTCGCCTTACAAGACAAGGCAGCCATCGAATAGATTGTTTCTACTTGGTCAGCCGAGGAGCAGGGGGGGGGGGCAAGCGTCTCAACCAAGCAAAGCTCACCAAGTAGGAACAATCGGGCCCTTTTCGATGGCTGCAACACCTGAAAGAGATATTGATGCGAGACCCGATCAAATGCTTTTTCAAAGTCTAAATTTAAGATGACAAGCCGGGTGTTTCTGTCTCTAGCGTAATCAATGATGTCTCGAATCAGTACGAGGCTGTCGGTGAGTTGTCTCCCTGAGATGGCACAAGCTTGGTCTGGGTGAATTACCTCCTCTAAAACAGAGGACATCCGTGTCGCTAAAACCTTGCTAAAAAGTTTACAGTCAAAGTTTAAAAGTGTGATGGGCCTCCAATTCTTTAGGTCAGTCTTATAATTTTTTTTATAAAGTAGAGTCACTATTCCCACTCTAAAACTGTCAGGCAGTCGGTCGAGTTTTTCAAAATCTTTAAAAACATCTAAAATGTCTGATGATAAAAGGTCCCAATAGGTCAGATAGAATTCTGCAGGAAGCCCGTCTAAACCCGGAGCTCGACTTCTCTTAAAACCTGTTAGGCATTTTTTTAACTCTAAAGCAGTAAAATTCTGTGTCAAGTGTGCATTCTCTTTTACGGTTTTGTCAACGAATTTTAAGATTTCTGCCGATGTTTCCAAGTGCACTG
The DNA here is from genome assembly GCF_036924035.1 of Leuresthes tenuis. Classification (NCBI taxonomy): domain Eukaryota; kingdom Metazoa; phylum Chordata; class Actinopteri; order Atheriniformes; family Atherinopsidae; genus Leuresthes; species Leuresthes tenuis. The sequence goes on along the minus strand of NW_027325374.1, from coordinate 30,855,232 downwards.
GTTTCTCTTTGTACATGTTACTATAAAAGGTATGTACAGTTTCAATCATCTCTTGTGTGGATTTTGTTAAAAACCCATCTTCTCTTTTTAGATTTTGAATACACTCCTTTTTATTTATAACTTTCTTTCTTTTTCACCTTCCTCAATTTCCTGCTCCCTGCTTCTTACAAAAATTCCTTTACTCTTTATTTCTGCTAAAACTGACATTTCCTTTTTGACATCTTTGATTTCTTCTTTAAAGTCTATGCCACACTGATTTAGTTTAAAGTAGCGCTGTAAGCGTTTATGTAGTCCCATCATACATCTATTCTCTTTCCTTTTTTTACGTTTACCTTGCTGTTTAAAAAAAGTCTGGGTTGTTTCCTTCACCATTTCCCACCATTGTGCATGTGTTTCGTAGAGGTCTTGAAGGGTCTGCCACTCTTTATAACATTCCCTGTACTGACTGACTATGATTTCATCCTCCAACAGGGAACAGTTGAGTTTCCACAGACCACTTCCTACCATCACACCAGAAGGGGGTGAAAGGGTGCAGGAGAGCATAAGGTGGTCTGAAAAGAAAACAGGGGTTAATCTAACATCAGTGGGTGGGCAATCTCTAGTAAAGAAATAATCAATGCGAGAGGCTCTGGTGCCATCATGACTAAACCAGGTGAAGCCCTCCTCTCTGGGATGCATGGTTTTAAAACAGTCAGTAAGCTTAAAATCCCTGCATATGCCCTGAAGTAAAATCGAAGTCTTATCCACTTTAAAATCTACCCCTGCTCTTTTTCTATCTTTCCTGCTCAAGATACAGTTAAAATCCCCTCCTACAACTAAAGGTACTTGCCCTAGCATGTAAAGCTGTATATCTTCTAAAAGGTCATACCTTTCATTTTTTCCATTGAAACCATAAATATTTAAGAGGTTAAAGTCTTGCCCCATAAAATTCAAGTGTGCTAAAAGTGCCCGTCCGTCTCTCACCACTGTGCTACCTTTCACCAGAACATGCGGATTTTTAATTAGAATGGCCACACCATCATTTTTATTTTGATTTGAGCCACTCCATATCGATAAATGGGGCCACATTTCCTCCCATTGTCTATGGTTTTTTAAAAAAGGTAGTCCACATTCTTGTATTAAAAACACATCTGATTTTATGGAGTCTAAGATGGATAAAATACTCTGGGCTCTTGTCTTTGATTTCACACTTCTCACATTTAGTGTTGAGAAGGTGAGAACCATTAAAAGCATAAAGGAAAGTAGGTATGTCATTTTCGTTTTTCTAAGTTATCAAAACAAATTACACACAGGTTATTTCTTGGGAAACTAGCTCTTCCTTCATTTCTTTAGGTGAAAAGTGAGTAGGTTGATCTATATTTCCTTTTCGGACTCTCGGTGTTGGCCTCTGACGCAATGTTGCATTTAACTTTGAGTCCCTGGGGGTCGAGTGCAGAGCTGAAGTTAAAAAGGAGACCTCATTTGGTGAGTCGGAGGGGAAGACTCTAGGTTCTTCCACTGAAGAACTGTCTGAAAGGGACCTAACCCTTCCCCTCTTCTCTGATACCACTGGGGAATCAGAGGCTCAGATGCCGTCCTCTTCGGCTGTTGACCTTCGGGGAGGTGAGTATCTTCACTAGACTCACCTGTCTGCTCTTCCTCCTCATTTAGCGTAGCTCCACCCTCTGCCTGTGAATTCTCACAGACTTCAACACTGAGTGGTGAGGCCTCTACAGGCCCCTCCCCTTTTTGCTCCTCACTTCCAATCCAAGCTTTTGGCGGGAAGTTTGAATTTATTGGGTCAACCTCTTCACTTTGTTCACCAACTGCCACCTTTGGTCCTTCTCTTTGTTGGCTTGACTGTGGCTTTACCGTCTTTAATTTGTTGGCAAAAGATTTAGGGCAATCTCTGAAGAGGTAATTTAATTCTCCACAGAGATTACATTTCCTGCCATTTGGACACTCTCCAAAAGTTTGCCCAATTTCTCTGCTCTTCCCACATAACACCTTGGTACAAGCCTCAACCAGGTGCCCATGCTCACCACACTTGCGGCAGAACTTGGGCTGCCCCTGGTAGTGGATGTAATCTCGGTTTTCAAGGTGGCCAGAGTGTCGCCCACCCGCTGCACTGAGCACTCTTCAGCCCTTTTAAATGGTATAACTTTGCACTCCCGCACGCTCCAGCAAGCACCATTCAAGCAACAACTTTGCACTCCAGCTTCGAACATCGGCACAGTCGCAACAAGTAAGGCGACTCTACTCAGAGAAGTCACTCTGCACAGTAAGAAGATTTCTTTTGCACAGACAGAAAGGGCTTCACCCGCAAAGGTAAAGCCTGCCAAAAATAGAAACAACTCATTAGTGCTGCTCAACATTGTACTTTGCAGTAAAAGAAAGAGCAAATCTAAAGATTCAGGAATCCGAGAATAAGCTTAGTTCTTCACGATTTCGGATTTTGCTATAAAATTAATTCCTTCACTCAAACTAAATTAAAACTGCTAAACCGCTAATCTGTTACATACAAGGCAGATGTCAAATTCACCGAAATAGGATCTAAGGGTATTTGGCCAATCGAGCTGTAGCAGCTTCGGTAAAAGAGTATAAGTTGAAGAGTTTGTGAATAAAGGTGTGCGCACACATAGTGTGCTGTACGAAAATAGGCAGGGAGCAATGCCGGCTGGGGTATATGTTCTTGTATGTTGTCTGACTGTTTGATTTGAATGTGTTGTGTAAGTGTCCTGTTGAATGTTACATGTTTGGGCTTTGACACGCTTCACTGTGGTTGTTAACTGTGTGGTGTGTCCTGAAATGTTATATGTTTGGGCTGTGTGACATGCTTAATGCTTGTCAGTAGCTACCCACTTATTCATATATAGCAACTGACAACATAAGAAGTCCGGACATACTTTGATAGTAGTTGTAGAAGTATCCTTATTGATAATAGATTACTAATTCATAGTGATAGAACAGTAGATGAACAGGTGCTTGCACATGTCTCACGAAAATAAAATGGGTGTATCATTGCTGATGGCAGAGCAATACTGCCAAACTTATGAGTTCTTGTGGCAAACTTGATTCAGTGTCTTGACGTGTATACGCTGTTTCGCTGACTTGATTGTCACAAGAAACAAAGTGTGTTTGATAAGATCCGACCATTTTATTACGGGAGGATCAGTATGTATGGATTCTGATGTGACTGATAAACCCATTCGTATCTTAAGCATAATCTAATACATGAGACAACGCCCTGGCACACGATAAAAAAAAAAAAGAGAGAGAGCGGTTTTGTGTCCCCACAGTCCATAATGTAGAAAAGAGAGAAAAAAGCCTTTCTGATTTGGTGTGTGTGCTCATAGTGCAGAGTGTAGAGAAAAGAAAGCCGTTTTGGTGTCACGGGTGTTGTGACTTACACACACACATTTCTAAATTGAGAAAGGAAATTATTTTAGAGGAAGGACTAGAGTTTAGATCCCACATTTGTTGATAGGCATTCATTTATTTCTTCACTTCTGATGAAGTTTCAACAATAAACAACAAACTTTGTATTATGAGAAAGAACCAGAATCATTCTTCAGGAATCCGAAAATAAGCTCTATTTTATGAGTTATGCACGAATTCGGATTCTCCTATAAAACGAATTCCTTAACTCAAACCAAGTTAAGACTGCTTTGTCCTTCATATTTATTCATGTCTAATCAAGTTTCAACGATAAACAACGTTGTACTTTGTAGAATGAGAAAGAACTTCTTCAGCAATAAGCATCTCTCGACATATGACGAAGTACAGATTTTGCTATAAAATTAATTCCTTCTATCAGCCTGACTTAAAACTGTTTGTCCTCCTTATTTATCCACTTCAAATCAAGTTTCAACAAATAAAAAAATGTTGTAGTTTGAGAAAGTACAACTTAATCTTCAGCAATCAGTATAAAAAGAGGTGCAAATGCCAACCATACATACCTAAAAGGTGGAGCGGAAGTATTCAGCTGCAAGTAGGTGTGAATGTTCGACTATAATTTGTAAAAAGCGGGTAAGAAAAGGTTCGAATGCCCGACTATATATTAACAAAAGCGGGAGGAGAGGTCTTCAGATGAGAGTGGGTGAGAATTTCCAACCATAATCTATAAAATACGGTGAAAAAAAATATGTGAATGCCTCATAGAACACTAAAAGCGGAAGTGTTCGGCTGCAAGAAGGTGTGAATGTCCGACTATATTTGGTGAAAAGCAGGTGAAGCAAGGTCTGAATGCCCAACCTTACATCATCAAAAGCGAGATCAGAGGTGTTTGGCTGCATGAAGGCCATAGTTTGCCAAAAGCGGGTAAGCTGCGAATGACCGACTAAATATCAACAAAAGGTCTTCGGATGCAAGTGGGTGTGAATATCCCACCATACAAGTATGGTGGAGAGGAAGCTGTGAACAGCCGACCATAGTTGGCAAAAAGCGGGTGAGAAAAGGTGCGAATGTCCAACCATACATGATCAAAACAGGGAGCGGAGGTGTTTGGCTGTGACAAGGTGTGAATGTCCACCCAAAATTAATGAAAAGCGGGCAACAAGTAGCTTTGAATGCCCAACCATACATCATCAAAAGCAGGAGTGGATGTGTTCGGCTACAAGGTTTGAATGTCCGAGCATAGTTTGTAAAAAGCGGGTAAGAAAATGTTCAAATGCCTGACTATACACCATCAAAAGCGGGAGCGGAGGTGTTCCGCTGTAAGACGGTGTGAATGTCCGACCATAGTTGGTAAAAAGCGGGTAAGAAAAGGTTAAAATACCTGACTGTACACAATCAATAGCGGGAGCGGAGTTGTTCGGCTACAAGAAGGTGTGAAAGTTCAACCATGGTTTGTAAAAAGCTGCTAAGAAAAGGTTCGAATGCCCGAATATATACCATCAAAAGCGGAAGCGGAGGTGTTCGGCTGCAAGAAGGTGTGAACATCCGACCAAAGTTTGCAAAAAGCAGTTAAGAAAAGGTTCGAATGCCCGAATATATACCATCAAAAGCGGGAGCAGAGCTGTTCGACTGCAAGTAGGTGTGAATGTCCAGCCATAATTACTCACAAACGGGTAAGAAAATGTAGTATTGCCAGACCATACATGATCAAAACAGGGAGCTGAGGTGGTTCAGCTGCAAGGTGTGAATGTCTGACTATAGTTTGTAAAAAGCGGGTAAGACAAGGTGCGAATGCCCGACAATGTATGATCAAAAGAGGGAGTGGAGGTCTTCGGCTGCAAGGTCTGAATGTCTAACCATAATTTCTAAAAACCGGGTAAGAAAAGGCTCGAAAGCCCGACTATACACAATCAAAAGCGGGAGCGGGAGGTTTTCAGCTGCAAATCCTTCACTCAAACTATGTTAAAACTGCTTTGTCCTTCATATTTATCAATGTCTAGATTGACTTCAACAAAGAACAACACTGGATTTTGCAGTAGAAGAAAGAGCAACACTGAAGGATCAGTAATCCGAGAATAAGCTTATTTTCATACGTTCTGCATGATTTGGGATTTTATGTATAAAATGAATTCCTTCACTCAAACCAAGTTAAAACTGCTTTGTCCTTCATATTTATCAATGTCTAGATCGACTTCAACAAAGAACAACATTGTATTTTGCAGTAGAAGAAAAAGCAACACTGAAGGATCAGGAATCCGAGAATAAGCTTCTTTTCATACGTTTTGAATGATTTGGGATTTTATGTATAAAATGAATTCCTTCACTCAAACCAAGTGAAAACTGCTTTGTCCTTCATATTTATCAATGTCTAGATTTACTTCAACAAAGAACAACATTGTATTTTGCAGTAGTAGAAAGAGCAACACTGAAGGATCAGGAATCCGAGAATAAGCTTATTTTCATACGTTCTGCATGATTTGGGATTTTATGTATAAAATGAATTCCTTTACTCAAACTATGTTAAAACTGCTTTGTCCTTCATATTTATCAATGTGTAGATTGACTTCAACAAAGAACAACATTGTATTTTGCAGTAGAAGAAATAGCAACACTGAAGGATCAGGAATCCGAAAACAAGCTTATTTTCATACGTTCTGCTTGATTTGGGATTTTGCTATAAAATTAATTCCTTCACTCAAACAAAGTGGAAACTGCTTTGTCCTTCATATTTATCAATGTCTATATAAATTTCAACAAAGAACAAGGCTGTATTTTTCATTATAGGAAAGAGCAACACTGGAGGATCAGGAATCCGAGAAAAAGCTTACTTTCATGAGTCCTGCACGATTTCGGATTTTCCTATAAAATGAATTGCTTTGCTCAAACCAAGTTAAAATTGCTTTGTCCTTCATAGTTATCCATGTCTAAAATGTATCAAGCATAAAGTTCCTCATATTACCCTGAATGAGAAAGAAGCATCTCTTTGGTTGAGCAATACGTTCCTTTTGCGGAGTTATGCATGATTTCGGATTTTGCTATAAAATTCATTCCTTCACACCTTTTTTTTTCACCACATTTTATAGATTATGGTTGGAAATTCTCAACCACTCTAATCCGAAGACCTCTCCTCCCGCTTTTGTTAATATATAGTCGGGCATTCGAACCTTTTCTTACCCGCTTTTTACAAACCTTTAGTTGGACATTCACCCCTTTTTGCAGCTAAACCACCTCCGCTCCCTGTTTTGATCATGTATGGTCAAGCCATACTACATTTTCTTACCCGTTTGTGAGTAATTATGGCTGGATATTCACACCTACTTGCAGCTGAACACAATCTCTCTCGCTTTTAATTATGTTTGGATATTCGAACCTTTTCTTTACTGCTTTTTGCCAACTTTGGTCGGACGTTCACACCTTCTTGCAGCCGAACACCTCCGCTTCCGCTTTTGATGGTATATATTCGGGCATTCGAACCTTTTCTTACCAGCTTTTTACAAACGATGGTTGGACTTTCACACCTTCTTGTAGCCGAACAACTCCGCTCCCGCTATTGATTGTGTACAGTCGGGTATTTTAACCTTTTCTTACCCGCTTTTTACCAACTATGGTCGGACATTCACACCGTCTTACAGCGGAACATCTCCGCTCCCGCTTTTGATGGTGTATAGTCAGGCATTTGAACCTTTTCTTACCCGCTTTTTACAAACTATGGTCGGACATTCAAACCTTCTTGTAGCCGAAAACCTCCGCTCCCTCTTTTGATCATACATTGTCGGGCATTCGCACCTTTTCTTACCCGTTTTTTTACAAACCATGGTCGGACTGTCACACATTCTTGTAGCCAAACACTTCCGCTCCCACTATTGATTGTGTACAGTCGGGTATTTTAACCTTTTCTTACCCGTTTTTTTACCAACTATGGTCGGACATTCACACTTTCTTACAGCGGAACACCTCCGCTCGCTCTTTTGATAGTGTATATTCGGGCATTCGAATCTATTCTTACCCCCTTTTTACAAAATATGCTCGGAGATTCACACCTACTCACAGCCGAACAACTCCGCTCCCGCATTTGATGGTGTATAGTCGGGCATTCTCACCCTTTCTCATCAGCTTTTTGCAAATTATGATCTGACATTCACACCTACTTGCAGTCGAAATGCTCTGCTCCCGCTTTTGATTATGTTTGGTTGGATATTCGAAACTTTTCTTAACTGCTTTTTACAAACTTTGGTAGGACGTTCAAACTTTCAAGCAGCCGAACACCTCCGCTTCCGCTTTTGATGTTGTATATTCGGGCATACAAACCTTTTCTTACCCACTTTTTACAAACCATGGTCAGACTTTCACTCTTTGTTGCTGAACAACTCCGCTCCCTCTTTTGATTGTGTACAGTCAGGTATTTTCACCTTTTCTTACCTGCTTTTTACAAACTTTGGTCGGACATTCAAACCTTCTTGTAGCCGAACACATCCACTCCTGCTTTTGATGATGTATGGTTGGGCATTCGCACCTTTTCTTACCCATTTTTCAGTAATTATTGGTGGACATTCAGACCTTCTTGCAGCTGAACACCTCTGCTCCCTCTTTTGATCATACATTGTCGGGCATTCGCACCTTGTCTTACCCGCTTTTTACAAACTTTAGTCAGACATTCACACCTTGCAGCTGAACCACCTCCGCTCCCTGTTTTGATCATGTATGGTCTGGCAATACTACCTTTTCTTACCCATTTGTGAGTAATTATGGCTGGACATTCACACCTACTTGCAGCCGAACACCACGTCTCCCGCTTTTGATGATGTATTGTCCGGCATTCTAGTCTCTTCTAACACATTTTTCAGCAATTATGGTCGGACATTCACACCTACTCACAGCCGAACACTTCCGCTCCCGCATTTGATGGTGTATAGCTGGGCATTCTCACCCTTTCTCATCAGCTTTTTGCAAATTATGATCTGACATTCACACCTACTTGCAGTCGAACAGCTCTGCTCCCGCTTTTGATTATGTTTGGTTGGATATTCGAACCTTTTCTTAACTGCTTTTTACAAACTTTGGTCGGACGTTCACACCTTCTTGCAGCCGAACACATCCACTTCCACTTTTGATGGTATATATTCGGGCATTCGAACCTTTTCTTACCCGCTTTTTACAAACCGTGGTCGGACTTTCACACCTTCTTGTAGCCGAACAACTCCGCTCCCGCTATTGATTGTGTACAGTCGGGTATTTTAACCTTTTCTTACCCGCTTTTTACCAACTATGGTCGGACATTTACACCTTCTTACAGCGGAACACCTCCGCTCCCTCTTTTGATGGTCTATGTTTGGGCATTCGAACCTTTTCTTACCCGCTTTTTACAAACTATGGTCGGACATTCAAACCTTCTTCTAGCCGAACACATCCACTCCTGCTTTTGATGATGTATGGTTTGGCATTCGCACCCTTTTTTTTACCCATTTTTCAGGAATTATGGGTGGACATTCAGACCTTCTTGCAGCTGAAAACCTCCGCTCCCTCTTTTGATCATGCATTGTCGGGCATTCGCACCTTGTCTTACCCGCTTTTTATAAACTTTAGTTGGACATTCACACCTTCTTGCAGCTGAACGACCTCCGCTCCCTGTTTTGATCATGTATGGTCTGGCAATACTACCTTTTCTTACCCGTTTGTGAGTAATTAATCCCAAAATATTGAGCATAAAATAAGTCTTTATGCTGATGATGTATTACTTTTCCTTCAGAACTCACAGACGTCTCTCACTCACACGATCACACTCATAAATAAATTCTCAACACTTTCTGACTACTCTATCAACTGGTCTAAGACCACAGTTCTGCCCATTAACTGTAGGGTCCATAATATACCTGCGATCACTTTACAGTCAGGAAATATTAGATATTTAGGCATAAACATTTCCTCCAGGCTCTCAGAGCTAACAAAGCTAAATTATGTGCAATTATTAAAGACAGTAGAGGACGATCTCTCTCGTTGAAAGTCCTTACCTATATCACTTATGGGGAGAATTACATCCATTAAAATGATGATACTACCAAAAGTTAACTATTTGTTCTCAATGATCCCCATAAAACCATCTGCTACTTGGTTTAAGTAACTAGATTCATGCATCTCCAAATTTCTGTGGAAAAACAAACCACCACGTATTAGTTTAAAAACCCTACAGAAGACCAAGGACAATGGTGGATTAGATTTACCTCATTTTCAGCACTATTCCTTAGCCAATAGGTTACAATATATATCAAAATGGTTTAAACCTTGTTTTTGTCACAGTTCCCAGAGACGTTGTAATCGTTGAGGATTCTATATTCACCCCCTCATTAGAGGCACGTGTTGCAGATTGATGACACTGAATCTTCTTCTCTGTTCATTGCTGGCATCATTCCCAGCATCGTAAGTGTTCGTGGCATTGTTAGCCTCTTCTTCTGGATCTTGATATCGAGAATCCTTTTGTATTTCTGGTTTGTCAGTGCTCTCTCTTCGTTCACCGGCGTCTTCGTCTTTTTGTCCTTGAGTTTGCTGATTTTTTCTTCTTTTGATGCCTTGACACAATGTGACAGGTGATACCACGTGGGAGATCCTGTAACTTGGACTGCTGTCCCTGTGCTGCGAAATGGCTGTGCTGCTCAAATGGTCTCTCCTTCATCATGGTTACATGCTGCCATTCCGACATCTCGCCATTCCGACATGGGTCTCCAATTGTCGGAATGGCGACACTTAATTTTTTATCAAACGTCCCACCATTCCGACACTTTTTTCCTCCTATGGTCGGAATGGCGGTAGGTTTTTTTTTTTTTTAACATACCGCCATTCCGACAGTTCCTTTTAATAGCCTAGTTTTTACCCAAAACATTTTGCACTAATGATATGCCGGCGCAAATACACCCTAAAGTTTGGCGCACAAGCTCTGCACATGCAGAGGCCACAGCCTCGCAAACAAACTTTATTAATCTATTATCAAAATCCCCTGAATTTCAAATATAAAAATACAGATATTAATGTAACTCTGACGAGACTGAAACTGATTAAGCAGAAATACATTGTCAGTGAGCTGTCACAGCAGCCAGCTGGAGCGGAGCTCTCCACAGAGCCCATGCGTCTTTTGCACGCTGTCATCATATGCAAAAGTAATAATTGCACAGATATCACGGCTACGGCACAGGACACAGTTACGAGCACTCTGCCTTGCCTTGCCAATAGGAGAAGAGAGAAATGACAGCATAGAACGTATAAAACACAACAAAATGCAGTAAAAACGTTTATTCATGTTATTCACGTGATTTATGAGTACTCGCTCCAATTTTGGGAAGCGCGGATGGGCTTTGCGCATTTGGCACAAACACACAGCCGTTGCGCAAGGCTTTATACAGCCTGTTGATATCTTAAGGACGTAACTGGTCACACCTGGGAGTAAATGTCATGTAGAGATTGTTTTTACATGACATTACAGCTGAACATATAGCTTTCATCCACAAACCAATGTGGGAGAGCCCGAAGACGCATGTGCCAGACGCACATAGGCATGCGTAAAACCAATTTTGACCACTTCATACTGTTTATTTGCTTTCTTTTAGTTAATTTTCGTTTCTTTTGGATTCTTGTGCGTGTTATGGAGCCGTTTTGGTCCATGTTTGTAAGCCTTTTTTTCCTGGATTAAATTTTCGGAAGTTGAAACTAGTGGCATTGGAGTGTGTGATTGAAAACCACCGCGGACTGCTTCTCCTCCTCCAGTTGCCGAGACTTTGTGTTTTTAATAACGCTTGTCTATAAACATGTGTTAAACATATAAATGATGAATGGGTGTTGCCACCCCCTTCATCATATACACTTTTATTTATACATCACCTTCCACCATGAAGCGTTGTCCCTTTTTGTTTCTCTCTTTGTTCTTAAAATGCTGTTATGCATGTCTAAACCAATCCATTAAATTAGATCATTTTGTCAGTAAAGCGATCTACATTGTGCTTGGTCGCAAAGCTGCTCATCTGTGGTAAACAGCTCTTCAGAAAGGCATTCTTCAATTGATTTCACTAATTCTATGTAATAATTTTGTTATTTCCTACAAAACTACACTTCTTCTCCCATCTGTCTGAGTATTTAATATTGTCTGGGTCCCGTTAAAACATGTATTTTTCCCATCTAATTCCTTGTTTGCTTTAAAACAAGAATTCCCCATTTTCTATCCCTTCAGTAGCCAACCAGTTTGTATGGAGTACACTGGAGCAACTTGACTGATCAGTAAAACACTGCTTTTGTTGTCACCGCAAGGCATCCCCCGTCGGTTGTTTCACTGAGACACTACTGAGTAACTATAACTCAACACAGTTTATACACATAACATTCATATACATAGACATGTAGACCTTCTTGCAGCTGAACACCTCCGCTCCCGCTTTTGATCATACATTGTCAGGCATTCGCACCTTGTCTTACCCACTTTTTAAAAAACTTTAGTCGAACAGTCACACCTTTTTGCAGCCGAACACCACCTCTCCCGCTTTTGATGATGTATGGTCCAGCATTCTTACCTTTTCTAACACATTCTTCAGCAATTATGGTCGGACATTCACACCCACACCTACTCAGAGCCGAACACCTCCGCTCCCGCATTTGATGGTGTATAGTCGGGCATTCTCACCCTTTCTCATCAGCTTTTTACAAATTATGATCTGACATTCACACCTGCTTTTGATAATGTATTGTTAGGCATTCGCACCTTTTTTTTACCCATTTTTCATGAATTATGGGTAGACATTCACACCTTCTTGACGCCGAACACCTCCTCTCCCGCTTATGATCATGTGCGGTTTGATATTCGAAAATTTACTTTCTTGTTTTAAAGCAATTATTGATGGACATTCAAACCTTCTTTTTGATGGTATATAGTCGGGCTTTCGAGCCTTTTCTTCCCGGTTTTTACAAACCATGGTCGGACTTTCACACCTTCTTGTAGCCGAACAACTCCGCTCCCGCTATTGATTGTGTACAGTCGGGTATTTTAACCTTTTCTTACCCGCTTTTTACCAACTATGGTCGGACATTCACACCTTCTTACAGCGGAACACCTCCGCTCCCTCTTTTGATAGTGTATGTTCGGGCATTCGAACCTATTCTTACCCCCTTTTTACAAACTATGCTCGGAGCTCCGCTCCGGTATTTGATGGTGTATAGTCAGGCATTCTCAACCTTTCTCATCAGCTTTTTGCAAATTCAAATTCACACCTACTTGCAGTCGAACAGCTCTGCTCCCGCTTTTGATTATGTTTGGTTGGATATTCGAACCTTTTCTTTACTGCTTTTTAAAAACTTTGGTCGGACGTTCACACCTTCTTGCAGCCGAACACCTCCGCTTCCGCTTTTGATGGTATATATTCGGGCATTCGAACCTTTTCTTACCCGTTTTTTACAAACCATGGTCGGACTGTCACACATTCTTGTAGCCAAACACATCCGCTCCCGCTATTGATTGTGTACAGTCGGGTATTTTAACCTTTTCTTACCCGTTTTATACCAACTATGGTCTGACATTCACACCTTCTTACAGCGGAACTCCTCCGCTCCCTCTTTTGATGGTGTATGTTTGGGCATTCGAACCTTTTCTTACCCGCTTTTTACAAACTATGCTCGGACATTCAAACCTTCTTGTAGCCGAACACATCCACTCCTGCTTTTGATGATGTATGGTTGGGCATTCAAACCTACTTGTTGCCCGCTTTTCATTAATTTTGGGTGGACATTCACACCTTGTCACAGCCAAACACCTCCGCTCCCTGTTTTGATCATGTATGGTTGGACATTCGCACCTTTTCTCACCCGCTTTTTGCAAACTATGGTCGGCTGTTCACAGCTTCCTCTCCACCATACTTGTATGGTGGGATATTCACACCCACTTGCATCCGAAGACCTTTTGTTGATATTTAGTCGGTCATTCGCAGCTTACCCGCTTTTGGCAAACTAAGGCCTTCTTGCAGCCAAACACCTCTGATCTCGCTTTTGATGATGTAAGGTTGGGCATTCAGACCTTGCTTCACCTGCTTTTCACCAAATATAGTCAGACATTCACACCTTCTTGCAGCCGAAAACTTCCGCTCCACCTTTTAGTGTTCTATCACACCTTTTTTTTCACCGCATTTTATAGATTATGGTTGGAAATTCTCAACCACTCTCATCCGAACACCTCTCCTCCCGCTTTTGTTAATATATTTGAACTTAAGTCGGACATTCACACCTTCTTGCAGCTGAACCACCTCCGCTCCCGCTTATGATCATGTGCGGTTTGATATTCGAAAATTTTCTTTCATGTTTTAAAGCAATTATTGATGGACATTCAAATCTTCTTGTAGCCAAACACATCCACTCCTGCTTTTGATGATGTATGGTTTGGCATTCGCACTCTTTTTTTACCCATTTTTCAGGAATTATGGGTGGACATTCAGACCTTCTTGCAGCCGAAAACCTCCGCTCCCTCTTTTGATCATACATTGTCGGGCATTCGCACCTTGTCTTACCCGCTTTTTATAAACTTTAGTCGGACATTCACACCTTCTTGCAGCTGAACGACCTCCGCTCCCTGTTTTGATCATGTATGGTCTGGCAATACTACCTTTTCTTACCCGTTTGTGAGTAATTAATCCCAAAATATTGAGCATGAAATAAGTCTTTATGCTGATGATGTGTTACTTTTCCTTCAGAACTCACAGACGTCTCTCACTCACACGATCACACTCATAAATAAATTCTCAGCACTTTCTGACTACTCTATCAACTGGTCTAAGACCACAGTTCTGCCCATTAACTGTAGGGTCCATAATATAACTGCGATCACTTTACAGTCAGGAAATATTAGATATTTAGGCATAAACATTTCCTCCAGGCTCTCAGAGCTAACAAAGCTAAATTATGTGCAATTATTAAAGACAGTAGAGGACGATCTCTCTCGTTGGAAGTCCTTACCTATATCACTTATGGGGAGAGTTACATCCATTAAAATGATGATACTACCAAAAGTTAACTATTTGTTTTCAATGATCCCCATAAAACCATCTGCTACTTGGTTTAAGTCACTAGATTCATGCATCTCCAAATTTCTGTGGAAAAACAAACCACCACGTATTAGTTTAAAAACCCTACAGAAGACCAAGGACAGTGGTGTATTAGATTTACCTCATTTTCAGCACTATTCCTTAGCCAATAGGTTACAATATATATCAAAATGGTTTAAACCTTGTTGTTGTCACAGTTCCCAGAGACGTTGTAATCGTTGAGGATTCTATATTCACCCCCTCATTAGAGGCACGTGTTGAAGATTGATGACACTGAATCTTCTTCTCTGTTCATTGCTGGCATCATTCCCAGCATCGTAAGTGTTCGTGGCATTGTTAGCCTCTTCTTCTGGATCTTGATATCGAGAATCCTTTTGTATTTCTGGTTTGTCAGTCCTCTCTCTTCGTTCACCGGAGTCTTCGTCTTTTTGTCCTTGAGTTTGCTGATTTTTTCTTCTTTTGATGCCTTGACACAATGTGACAGGTGATACCACGTGGGAGATCCTTTAACTTGGACTGCTGTCCCTGTGCTGCGAAATGGCTGTGCTGCTCAAATGGTCTCTCCTTCATCATGGTTACATGCTGCCATTCCGACATCTCGCCATTCCGACATGGGTCTCCAATTGTCGGAATGGCGACACTTAATTTTTTATCAAACGTCCCGCCATTCCGACACTTTTTTCCTCCTATGGTCGGAATGGCGGTATGTTTTTTTTTTAATTTAACATACCGCCATTCCGACAGTTCCTTTTAATAGCCTATTTTTTACCCAAAACATTTTGCACTAATGATATGCCGGCGCAAATACGCCCTAAAGTTTGGCGCACAAGCTCTGCACATCCAGAGGCCACAGCCTCGCAAACAAACTTTAATAATCTATTATCAAAATCCCCTGAATTTCAAATATAAAAATACAGATATTAATGTAACTCTGGCGAGACTGAAACTGATTAAGCAGAAATACAGTGTCAGTGAGCTGTCACAGCAGCCAGCTGGAGCGGAGCTCTCCACAGAGCCAATGCGTCTTTTGCACGCTGTCATCATATGCAAAAGTAATAATTGCAATAACAGATATCACGGCTACTGCACAGGACACAGTTGCGAGCACTCTGCCTTGCCTTGCCAATAGGAGAAGAGAGAAATGACAGCATAGAACGTATAAAACACAACAAAATGCAGTAAAATCGTTTATTCATGTTATTCACGTGATTTATGAGTACTCACTCCAATTTTGGGAAGCGCGGATGGGCTTTGCGCATTTGCTTTCTTTTAGTTAACTTTCGTTTCTTTTGGATTCTTGTGCGTGTTATGGAGCCGTTTTGGTCCATGTTTGTAAGTCTTTTTTTCCTGGATTAAATTTTCGGAAGTTGAAACAAGTAGCATTGGAGTGTGTGATTGAAAACCACCGCGGACTGCTTCTCCTCCTCCAGTTGCCGAGACTTTGTGTTTTTGATAACGCTTGTCTATAAACATGTGTTAAACATATAAATTGCATGAACAGAAAGAAGGGACTCACCTGTTGAGTAACACACATTTCCTTATACGGAAAGCCTTGTCGGAATGGTGGGACATTTGAACGTCGGAATAGCGGGATGTCGGAATGGTGGGATGTCGGAATGGTGGGATGTCGGAATGGTGGGACGTTTGCATGTCGGAATGGTGGTATGTCGGAATGGTGGGATGTCGGAATGGTGGGATGTCGGAATAGCGGGATGTCAGAATGGCGGGATTTCGGAATGGTTGTTGCCACCCCCTTCATCATATACACAGTTATTTATACATCACCTTCCACCATGAAGCGTCCCTTTTTGTTTCTCTCTTTGTTCTTAAAATGCTGTTATGCATGTCTAAACCAATCCATTAAATTAGATCATTTTTGCAGTAAAGCGATCTACAATGTGCTTGGTCGCAAAGCTGCTCATCTGTGGTAAACAGCTCTTCAGAAAGGCATTCTTCAATTGATTTCACTAATTTTATGTAATAATTTTGTGATTTCCTACAAAACTACACTTCTTCTCCCATCTGTCTGAGTATTTAATATTGTCTGGGTCCCGTTAAAACATGTATTTTTCCCATCTAATTCCTTGTTTGCTTTAAAACAAGTATTGCCCATTTTCTATCCCTTCAGTAGCCAATCAGTTTGTATGGAGTACACTGGAGCAACTTGACTGATCAGTAAAACACTGCTTTTGTTGTCACCGCAAGGCTTCCCCCGTCGGTTGTTTCACTGAGACACTACTGAGTAACTATAACTCAACACAGTTTATACACATAACATTCATATACATACTAACAAACAAACAAACAATTATTTATCGCAATTTTCTCATCTCTGTTTGAACGTACACCCAGGTAAATATTCCTGTAGTCTTCTCATACCGACTATGGACCCATTCATTGTTTAACTTCACTGTTTTGCAAATCCTAATTGAATATTACAGATTGACATTGAACTTTACTGGATAAGCAGGTCTTCATTGCATTCAGCAGCCTATATGTGAGCATCTATGTGTAAGCTGTTCTTCTTTGCATTTATCAGCAGCAAGCAATTCTTCATTGCACATGCATATGAAAATAGTAAAACAATTCCAATGCGTTAGCGAAACCTTCTATATCAGGAGTGTCCATCATGATGCTGGGAATAGAACCTCTTTCCCAGAATAGTTCAACCTTCATTACTCAACTGATCATAACTCCGCAATGAGCACATTTCAAAGTATCATTCCTCTACATGTATTCAAAAATCTATGTGTAAATATTTAATATTTCTTATATTTGTTGATGTCATTCTGTGTGCATGTGGCCTAAACCCAATCTCTGTGTGGCAATTTTAATTTAAACAAGTTGGACTCTGCCTCTGATCATTTAAAAAAGGTGTGTACCAATATCAACCTTTCTCAGGTAATTGCTGATCCTACAAAACCAAAGAGATCCTTCAAGGTTGTCCCTGATTTGCTCAATCTTAACAAATCAAACGTAGAAAATCCGCAGTATCTGAACTTGGTGTTAGTTATCACCGCTCAATAGCCTGTATCAGAATTGCAAAAATGAAAAAATTAGGTCCACGCTTGGTATTCAGATCCTGAAACATCTCCATGAGCAGGCTTTTTTTTAACTGATCTGTTGAATAGTTATATGACACTGTTAAAATCCCAGATGAAGATCTAGCACTTGACCATTTTTGTAAATCTTCTAATTCCATAGTTGATAAACACGCCCCTTTTAAAAAGTATAGAACTTAGAACAGGTCTAGTCCCTGGCTTTCGGCAGAACTGTCTTCTTTACTTTTTTTTTTTTTTCCCTTCAGAAGAATTGTAGTCTGAATACCTTTGATGCCAAACAGATTTGCTTTGCCAAGGGAAGTTTTATAAATGTAAAGCTCCCCTTGATGCCCATTTATTTATTTCTGTTTACAATATATGACATGAACTGAACTGAACCAGACCGGGGGACAAGGAAAGAAGAAGAGGAAAGAAGACTTGGACTGCTGTCCCTGTGCTGCAGTTCAGAGTACCCACCCTTTTTGGAGTCTCTGGGGGAGGCACTGGAGAATGCTCCTACCGGAGACTCCCTCGTTCTGCTGGGGGACTTCAATGCTCACGTGCGCAATGACAGTGAGACCTGGAGGGGTGTGATTGGGAGGAACGGCCCCCCCGATCTGAACCAGAGTGGTGTTATGTTGTTGGACTTCTGTGCTGGTCATGGACTGTCCATAACGAACACCATGTTCAGACATAAGGGTGTCCATATGTGCACTTGGCACCAGGACACCCTTGGCCGCAGTTCGATGATCGACTTTGTGGTTGTATCATCGGACTTGCGGCCGTATGTCCTGGACACTCGGGTGAAGAGAGGGGCGGAGCTGTCAACTGATCAACGCCTGGTGGTGAGTTGGCTCCGCTGGTGGGGGAGGATGCCGATCAGACCTGGCAGGCCCAAACGTATTGTGAGGGTCTGCTGGGAGCGTTTGTCAGAATCCCCCGTCAGAAGGAGCTTTAACTCCCACCTCCGGCAGAGCTTCAACCATATCCCGGGGGAGGTGGGGGACATTGAGTCCGAATGGGCCATGTTCCGTGACTCCATTGCCGAGGCAGCTGATCGGAGTTGTGGCCGTAAGGTGGTCGGTGCCTGTCGTGGCGGCAACCCTCGAACCTGCTGGTGGACACCAGTGGTGAGGGAAGCCGTCAAGCTGAAGAAAGAGTCCTATCAGGCCTTTTTGGCCAGTGGGACCCTGGAAGCAGCTGATAGGTACCGACAGGCCAGACGGGCCGCGGCGTTGGCGGTTGCAGAGGCAAAAACTCGGGCCTGGGAGGAGTTCGGTGAGACCATGGAGAACGATTCACGGACGGCCTCGAAGAGATTCTGATCCACCATCCGGCGTCTCAGGGGGGGGGAGCGGCTCACAGTCAACACTGTTTACAGTGGGGACGGGGCTTTGCTGACCTCAACTAGGGATGTTGTGAGTCGGTGGGGGGAGTACTTCGAGGAACTCCCCAATCCTACCAACACGTGCTCGGAAGAGGCAGAGTCGGAGAGCTCGGAGACGGGGCCTCCCATTTCTGGGGCTGAGGTTGCCGAGGTGGTCAAAAAGCTCCTCGGTGGCAAGGCCCCGGGGGTGGATGAGGTCCGTCCTGAGTTTCTCAAGGCTCTGGATGTTGTAGGGCTGTCTTGGCTGACACGCCTCTGCAGCATCGCGTGGACATCAGGGACAGTGCCTCTGGACTGGCAGATTGGGGTGGTGGTCCCCCTCTTTAAAAAGGGGGACCGGAGGGTGTGTTCCAACTATAGTATAACACTCCTCAGCCTCCCTGGTAAGGTCTATTCGGGGGTATTGGAGAGGAGGATCCGTCGGATAATCGAGCCTCGGATTCAGGAGATGCAGTGTGGCTTTCGTCCTGGCCATGGAACAGTGGACCAGCTCTATACCCTCGGCAGGATCCTGGAGGGTGCATGGGAGTTCGCCCAACCAGTCTACATGTGTTTTGTAGACTTGGAGAAAGCGTTCGACCGTGTCCCTCGTGGAGTCCTGTGGGGGGTGCCGTCCTGACTGTTGTTTGTGCCTATGCGCCAAACAGCCCTTGATAGGGGCCGTTCGGTCTCTGTATGACCGGTGCCAGAGTTTGGTCCGCATTGCCGGCAGTAAGTCGGATACGTTTCCGGTGAGAGTTGGACTCCGTCAGGGCTGCCCTTTGTCACCGATTCTGTTCCTAACTTTTATGGACAGAATTTCTAGGCGCAGCCAGGGCGTTGAGGGTGTCCGATTTGGCGACGTCAGAATCGGGTCTCTGCTTTTTGCAGATGATGTGGTTCTGTTAGCGTCGTCAGGCCGTGACCTTCAGCTCTCACTGGAGCGATTCGCAGCCGAGTGTGAAGCGGCTGGGATGAGAATCAGCACCTCCAAATCCGAGACTATGGTTCTCAGCCGGAAAAGGGTGGAATGCTCTCTCCGGGTCGGGAATGAGATCCTTCCCCAAGAGGAGGAGTTCAAGTATCTCGGGGTCTTGTTCACGAGTGAGGGACGAATGGAGCGGGAGATTGACGGGCGGATCGGTGCGGCGTCTGCAGTGTTGCGGGCTCTGCACCGACCCGTCGTTGTGAAGAGGGAGCTGAGCCAGAAGGCGAAGCTCTCTACTTACTGGTCAATCTACGTTCCCATCCTCACCTATGGTCACGAGTTGTGGGTAGTGACCGAAAGAACAAGATCGCGAATACAAGCGGCCGAAATGGGTTTCCTCCGCAGGGTGTCTGGGCTCTCCCTTAGAGATAGGGTGAGAAGCTCAGTCATCTGGGAGGGGCTCGGAGTAGAACCGCTGCTCCTCCGCATTGAGAGGAGTCAGATGAGGTGGCTCGGGCATCTGGTTAGGATGCCCCCTGGGCGCCTCTCTGGGGAGGTGTTCCGGGCATGTCCCACTGGGAGGAGACCCCGGGGAAGACCCAGGACACGCTGGAGAGACTATGTCTCTCGGCTGGCCTGGGAACGCCTCGGGGTCCCCCCGGAAGAGCTGGAGGAAGTGGCCGGGGACAGAGACGTCTGGGTTTCTCTACTCAAGCTGCAGCCCCCGCGACCCGACCCCCGGATAAGCGGCAGATGATGGATGGATGGATGGATGGTTTAGACATGCATAACAGCATTTTAAGAACAAAGAGAGAAACAAAAAGGGACAACGCTTCATGGTGGAAGGTGATGTATAAATAACTCTGTATATGACGAAGGGGGTGGCAACACCCATTCCGAAATCCCGCCATTCTGACATCCCGCTATTCCGACATCCCACCATTCCGACATCCCACCATTCCGACATACCACCATTCCGACATGCAAACGTCCCACCATTCCGACATCCCACCATTCCGACATCCCGTTATTCCGACGTTCAAATGTCCCACCATTCCGACAAGGCTTTCCGTATAAGGAAATGTGTGTTACTCAACAGGTGAGTCCCTTCTTTCTGTTCATGCAATTTATATGTTTAACACATGTTTATAGACAAGCGTTATTAAAAACACAAAGTCTCGGCAACTGGAGGAGGAGAAGCAGTCCGCGGTGGTTTTCAATCACACACTCCAATGCAACTTGTTTCAACTTCCGAAAATTTAATCCAGGAAAAAAAGGCTTACAAACATGGACCAAAACGGCTCCATAACACGCACAAGAATTCAAAAGAAACGAAAGTTAACTAAAAGAAAGCAAATAAAAAGTATGAAGTGGTCAAAATTGGTTTTACGCATGCCTATGTGCGTCTGGCACATGCGTCTTCGGGCTCTCCCACGTTGGTTTGTGGATGAAAGCTATATGTTCAGCTGTAATGTCATGTAAAAACAATCTCTACATGACATTTACTCCCAGGTGTGACCAGTTAGGTCCTTAAGATATCAACAGGCTGTATAAAGCCTTGCGCAACGGCTGTGTGTTTGTGACAAATGCGCAAAGCCCATCCGCGCTTCCCAAAATTGGAGCGAGTACTCATAAATCACGTGAATAACATGAATAAACGTTTTTACTGCATTTTGTTGTGTTTTATACGTTCTATGCTGTCATTTCTCTCTTCTCCTATTGGCAAGGCAAGGCAGAGTGCTCGCAACTGTGTCCTGTGCAGTAGCCGTGATATCTGTTATTGCAATTATTACTTTTGCATATGATGACAGCGTGCAAAAGACGCATGGGCTCTGTGGAGAGCGCCGCTCCAGCTGGCTGCTGTGACAGCTCACTGACACTGTATTTCTGCTTAATCAGTTTCAGTCTCGCCAGAGTTACATTAATATCTGTATTTTTATATTTGAAATTCAGGGGATTTTGATAATAGATTATTAAAGTTTGTTTGCCGGCATATCATTAGTGCAAAATGGTTTGGGTAAAAAATAGGCTATTAAAAGGAACTGTCGGAATGGCGGTATGTTAAAAAAAAAAAAAACATACCGCCATTCCGACCATAGGAGGAAAAAAGTTTCGGAATGGCGGGACATTTGATAAAAAATTAAGTGTCGCCATTCCGACATGGGTCTCCAATTGTCGGAATGGCGACACTTAATTTTTGGTTTTATGGGGATCATTGAGAACAAATAGTTAACTTTTGGTAGTATCATCATTTTAATGGATGTAACTCTCCCCATAAATGATATAGTTAAGGACTTCCAACGAGAGAGATCGTCCTCTACTGTCTTTAATAATTGCACATAATTTAGCTTTGTTAGCTCTGAGAGCCTGGAGGAAATGTTTATGCCTAAATATCTAATATTTCCTGACTGTAAAGTGATCGCAGGTATATTATGGACCCTAACGTTAATGGGCAGAACTGTGGTCTTAGACCAGTTGATAGAGTAGTCAGAAAGTGCTGAGAATTTATTTATGAGTGTGATCGTGTGAGTGAGAGACGTCTGTGAGTTCTGAAGGAAAAGTAATACATCATCAGCATATAAAGACTTATTTTATGCTCAATATTTTGGGATTAATTACTCACAAACGGTTAAGAAAAGGTAGTATTGCCAGACCATACATGATCAAAACAGGGAGCGGAGGTCGTTCAGCTGCAAGAAGGTGTGAATGTCCGACTAAAGTTTATAAAAAGCGGGTAAGACAAGGTGCGAATGCCCGACAATGTATGATCAAAAGAGGGAGCGGAGGTTTTCGGCTGCAAGAAGGTCTGAATGTCCACCCATAATTCCTGAAAAATGGGTAAAAAAAGAGTGCGAATGCCAAACCATACATCATCAAAAGCAGGAGTGGATGTGTTCGGCTACAAGAAGATTTGAATGTCCATCAATAATTGCTTTAAAACATGAAAGAAGATTTTCGAATATCAAACAGCACATGATCATAAGCGGGAGAGGAGTTGTTCAGCTACAAGAAGGTGTGAATGTCCACCCATAATTACTGAAAAATGGGTAAGAAAAGGTGAGAATGCCCAACCATACATCATCATAAGCAGGAGTGGATGTGTTCGGCTACAAGAAGGTTTAAATGTCCGACCATAGTTTGTAAAAAGCGGGTAAGAAAAGGTGAAAATACCCGACTGTACACAATCAAAAGAGGGAGCGGAGTTGTTCAGCAACAAAGAGTGAAAGTCTGACCATGGTTTGTAAAAAGTGGGTAAGAATGCCGGTCCATACATCATCAAAAGCGGGAGAGGTGGTGTTCGGCTGCAAGTAGGTGTGAATGTCCAGCCATAATTACTCACAAATGGGTAAGAAAAGGTAGTATTGCCAGACCATACATGATCAAAACAGGGAGCGGAGGTGGTTAAGCTGCAAGAAGGTGTTAATGTCCGACTAAGGTTTGTAAAAAGCGGGTAAGAAAAGGTGCGAATGCCCGACAATGTATGATCAAAAGAGGGAGCGGAGGTTTTCGGCTGAAAGAAGGTCTGAATGTCCAACCATAATTTGTAAAAACCGGGGAAGAAAAGGCTCGAAAGCCCGACTATACACCATCAAAAGCTGGAGCGGAGGTGTTCAGCTGCAAGGTCTGAATGTCCATCAATAATTGCTAGAAAACATGAAAGAGAATTTTCGAATATCAAACCGCACATGATAATAAGCGGGAGAGGAGGTGTTCAGCTGCAAGAAGGTGTGAATGTCCACCCATAATTACTGAAAAATGGGTAAGAAAAGGTGCGAATTCCCAACCATACATCATCAAATGCACGAGTGGATGTGTTCGGCTAAAGGAAGGTTTGAATGTCCGACCATAGTTTGTAAAAAGCGGGTAAGAAAAGGTTCGAATGCCCAAACATACACCATCAAAAGAGGGAGCGGAGGTGTTCCGCTGTAAGAAGGTGTGAATGTCCGATCATAGTTGGTAAAAAGCGGGTAAGAAAAGGTTAAAATACCCGACTGTACACAATCAAAAGAGGGAGCGGAGTTGTTCAGCTAAGAGAAGGTGTGAAAGTCCGACCATGGTTTGTAAAAAGCGGGTAAGAAAAGGTTAAAATACCCGACTGTACACAATCAATAGCGGGAGCGGAGTTGTTCGGCTACTAAAAGGTGTGAAAGTCCGACCCTGGTTTTAAAAAGCGGGTAAGAAAAGGTTCGAATGCCCGAACATACACCATCAAAAGAGGTAGCGGAGGTGTTCCGCTGTAAGACGGTGTGAATGTCGATCATAGTTGGTAAAAAGCGGGTAAGAAAAGGTTAAAATACCCGACTGTACACCATCAAAAGAGGGAGCGGAGTTGTTCAGCTAAGAGAAGGTGTGAAAGTCCGACCATGGTTTGTAAAAAGCGGGTAAGAAAAGGTTCGTATGCCCGAATATACACTATCAAAACCGGAAGCGTAGGTGTTCGGCTGCAAGAAGGTGTGAACGTCCGACCAAAGTTTGTGAAAAAGCAGTTAAGAAAAGGTTCGAATATCTAACCAAACATAATCAAAAGCGGGAGCAGAGCTGTTCGACTGCAAGTAGGTGTGAATGTCAGAGAATAATTTGCAAAAAGCTGATGAGAAAGGGTGAGAAATCCCGACTATACACCATCAAATGCGGTAGCGGAGTTGTTCGGCTGTGAGTAGGTGTGATTCTCCAACCATAATTGCTGAAAAATGTGTTAGAAAAGGTAAGAATGCCGGTCCATACATCATCAAAAGCGGGAGAGGTGGTGTTTGGCTGCAAGTAGGTGTGAATGTCCATTAATAATTGCTTTAAAACATGAAAGAAAATTTTCGAATATCAAACCTTACATGATCATTAGCGGGAGAGGAGGTGTTCAGCTGCAAGAAGGTGTGAATATCCACCCATAATTACTGAAAAATGGGTAGGAAAAGATGCGAATGTCCAACCATAAATCATCAAAAGCAGGAGTGGAGTTGTTCAGCTACAAGAAGGTATGAAAGTCCAACCATGGTTTGTAAAAAGCGGGTAAGAGAAGGTTCGAATACCCGAATATATACCATCAAAAGCGGAAGCGGAGGTGTTCGGCTGCAAGAAGGTGTGAACGTCCGACCAAAGTTTGTAAAAAGCAGTTAAGAAAAGGTTTGAATATCCAACCGAACATAATCAAAAGTGGGAGCAGAGCTGTTCGACTGCAAGTAGGTGTGAATGTCAGATCATAATTGCTGAAAAATGTGATAGAAAAGACTAGAATGCCGGACAATACATCATCAAAAGCGGGAGAGGTGGTTTTTCGGCTGCAAGTAGGTGTGAATGTCCAGACATAATTACTCACAAACGGGGGAAGAAAAGGTAGTATTTCCAGACGACACATGATCAAAACAGGGAATGGAGGTGGTTCAGCTGCAAGGTGTGAATGTCTGACTAAAGTTTGTAAAAACCGTGTAAGACAAGGGGCGAATGCCCGACAATGTATGATCAAAAGAGGGAGCGGAGGTTTTCGGCTGCAAGGTCTGAATGTCCAACCACAATTTGTAAAAATCGGGGAAGAAAAGGCTCGAAAGCCTGACTATACACCATCAAAAGCGGGAGCAGAGGTGTTCCGGTGCAACAAGGTCTGAATGTCCGACCAAAAATTACTGAAAAATGGGTAAGAAAAGGTGCGAATGCCAAATCATACATCATCAAAAGCAGGAGCGGATGTGTTCGGCTACAAGAAGGTTTGAATGTCCAACCATAGTAAGTAATAGGCGGGGAAGAAAAGGCTCGAATGCCCGACTATATACCATCAAAAGCGGAAGCGGAGGTGTTCGGCTGCAAGACGGTGTGAACGTCCGACCAAAGTTTGTAAAAAGCAGTTAAGAAAATGTTCGAATATCCAACCAAACATAATCAAAAGCGGGAGCAGAGCTGTTTGACTGCAAGTAGGTGTGAATATCAGATCATAATTTGCAAAAAGCTGATGAGAAAGGGTGAGAATGCCCGACTATACACTATCAAATGTGGGAGCGGAGGTGTTCGTCTGTGAGTAGGTGTGAATGTCCGACCATAATTGCTGAAAAATGTGTTAGAAAAGGTAAGAATGCCGGACCATATATCATCAAAAGCGGGAGAGGTTGTGTTCGGCTGCAAGTAGGTGTGAATGTCCAGCCATAATTACTCACAAACGGGTAAGAAAAGGTACTATTGCCAGACCATATATGATCAAAACAGGGAGCGGAGGTGGTTCAGCTGCAAGAAGGTTTGAATGTCCGACTAAAGTTTGTAAAAAGCGGGTAAGACAAGGTGTGAATGCCCGACAATGTATGATCAAAAGAGGAGCGGAGGTTTTCAGCTGCAAGAAGGTCTGAATGTCCAACCATAATTTGTAAAAACCGGGGAAGAAAAGGCTCGAAAGCCCGACTATACACCATCAAAAGCTGGAGCGGAGGTGTTCAGCTGCAAGAAGGTCTGAATGTCTATCAATAATTGCTAGAAAACATGAAAGAGAATTTTCGAATATCAAACCGCACATGATAATAAGCGGGAGAGGAGGTGTTCAGCTGCAAGAAGGTGTGAATGTCCACCCATAATTACTGAAAAATGGGTAAGAAAAGGTGCGAATTCCCAACCATACATCATCAAATGCACGAGTGGATGTGTACGGCTACAAGAAGGTTTGAATGTCCGACCATAGTTTGTAAAAAGCGGGTAAGAAAAGGTTCGAATGCCCAAACATACACCATCAAAAGAGGGAGCGGAGGTGTTCCGCTGTAAGAAGGTGTGAATGTCCGATCATAGTTGGTAAAAAGCGGGTAAGAAAAGGTTAAAATACCCGACTGTACACAATCAAAAGAGGGAGCGGAGTTGTTCAGCTAAGAGAAGGTGTGAAAGTCCGACCATGGTTTGTAAAAAGCGGGTAAGAAAAGGTTCGTATGCCCGAATATACACTATCATAACCGGAAGCGTAGGTGTTCGGCTGCAAGAAGGTGTGAACGTCCGACCAAAGTTTGTGAAAAAGCAGTTAAGAAAAGGTTCGAATATCTAACCAAACATAATCAAAAGCGGGAGCAGAGCTGTTCGACTGCAAGTAGGTGTGAATGTCAGAGAATAATTTGCAAAAAGCTGATGAGAAAGGGTGAGAAATCCCGACTATACACCATCAAATGTGGTAGCGGAGTTGTTCGGCTGTGAGTAGGTGTGATTCTCCAACCATAATTGCTGAAAAATGTGTTAGAAAAGGTAAGAATGCCGGTCCATACATCATCAAAAGCGGGAGAGGTGGTGTTCGGCTGCAAGTAGGTGTGAATGTCCATTAATAATTGCTTTAAAACATGAAAGAAAATTTTCGAATATCAAACCTTACATGATCATTAGCGGGAGAGGAGGTGTTCAGCTGCAAGAAGGTGTGAATATCCACCCATAATTACTGAAAAATGGGTAGGAAAAGATGCGAATGTCCAACCATAAATCATCAAAAGCAGGAGTGGAGTTGTTCAGCTACAAGAAGGTATGAAAGTCCAACCATGGTTTGTAAAAAGCGGGTAAGAGAAGGTTCGAATACCCGAATATATACCATCAAAAGCGGAAGCGGAGGTGTTCGGCTGCAAGAAGGTGTGAACGTCCGACCAAAGTTTGTAAAAAGCAGTTAAGAAAAGGTTTGAATATCCAACCGAACATAATCAAAAGTGGGAGCAGAGCTGTTCGACTGCAAGTAGGTGTGAATGTCAGATCATAATTGCTGAAAAATGTGATAGAAAAGACTAGAATGCCGGACAATACATCATCAAAAGAGGGAGAGGTGGTTTTTCGGCTGCAAGTAGGTGTGAATGTCCAGACATAATTACTCACAAACGGGGGAAGAAAAGGTAGTATTTCCAGACCACACATGATCAAAACAGGGAATGGAGGTGGTTCAGCTGCAAGGTGTGAATGTCTGACTAAAGTTTGTAAAAACCGTGTAAGACAAGGGGCGAATGCCCGACAATGTATGATCAAAAGAGGGAGCGGAGGTTTTCGGCTGCAAGGTCTGAATGTCCAACCACAATTTGTAAAAATCGGGGAAGAAAAGGCTCGAAAGCCTGACTATACACCATGAAAAGCGGGAGCAGAGGTGTTCCGGTGCAAGAAGGTCTGAATGTCCGACCAAAAATTACTGAAAAATGGGTAAGAAAAGGTGCGAATGCCAAATCATACATCATCAAAAGCAGGAGCGGATGTGTTCGGCTACAAGAAGGTTTGAATGTCCAACCATAGTAAGTAATAGGCAGGGAAGAAAAGGCTCGAATGCCCGACTATATACCATCAAAAGCGGAAGCGGAGGTGTTCGGCTGCAAGACGGTGTGAACGTCCGACCAAAGTTTGTAAAAAGCAGTTAAGAAAATGTTCGAATATCCAACCAAACATTATCAAAAGCGGGAGCAGAGCTGTTCGACTGCAAGTAGGTGTGAATATCAGATCATAATTTGCAAAAAGCTGTTGAGAAAGGGTGAGAATGCCCGACTATACACTATCAAATGTGGGAGCGGAGGTGTTCGTCTGTGAGTAGGTGTGAATGTCCGACCATAAATGCTGAAAAATGTGTTAGAAAAGGTAAGAATGCCGGACCATATATCATCAAAAGCGGGAGAGGTTGTGTTCGGCTGCAAGTAGGTGTGAATGTCCAGCCATAATTACTCACAAACGGGTAAGAAAAGGTACTATTGCCAGACCATATATGATCAAAACAGGGAGCGGAGGTGGTTCAGCTGCAAGAAGGTTTGAATGTCCGATTAAAGTTTGTAAAAAGCGGGTAAGACAAGGTGTGAATGCCCAACAATGTATGATCAAAAGAGGAGCGGAGGTTTTCGGCTGCAAGAAGGTCTGAATGTCCACCCATAATTACTGAAAAATGGGTAAGAAAAGGTACGAAAGCCCAACCGCACATGATCATAAGTGGATGAGAAGGTGTTCGACTGCAAGTAGGTGTGAATGTAAGATCATAATTTGTAAAAAGCGGGTAAGAAAAGGTAAGAATGCCCAACCATAAATTATCAAAAGCGGCAGCAGAGTTTCGGCTCGTATTTATCAATGTCTAGATAGATTTCAACAAAAAACAACGTTGTACTTTGCAGCAAAAGAAAGTGCAAATCAAAAGTTTTAGGAATCCGAGAATAAGCTTATTTTCATGAGTTCTGCACGATTTCGGATTTTATGTATAAAATGAATTCCTTCACGCAAACTAAGTTAACACTGCTTTGTCCTTCATATGTACCCATTTCTACATATATTTCAAGCATAAACTTTCTCATACTACCCTGAATGAGAAAGAGCCAAACTTGTGATTAAGCCATACGACCCTTTTGAGGAGTTCTGCATGGTTTGGGATTTTATCTATAAAATTAATTCCTTCACTCAAACTATGTTAAAACGGCTTTTACCTTCATATTTATCAATGTCTCGATAGATTTAAACAAAAAAACAACGTTGTACTTTGCAATAAAAGAAAGAGCAAATCAAAAGTTTTAGGAATCCGAGAATAAGCTTATTTTCATGAGTTCTGCACGATTTCGGATTTTATGTATAAAATGAATTCATTCACTCAAACCAAGTTAAAACTGCTTTTTCCTTCATATTTATCAATGTCTAGATCGACTTCAACAAAGAACAACATTGTATTTTGCAGTAGAAGAAAGAGCAAAACTGAAGGATCAGGAATCCGAGAATAAGCTTCTTTTCATACGTTCTGCATGATTTGGGATTTTATGTATAAAATGAATTCATTCACTCAAACCAAGTTAAAACTGCTTTTTCCTTCATATTTATCAATGTCTAGATCGACTTCAACAAAGAACAACATTGTATTTTGCAGTAGAAGAAAGAGCAAAACTGAAGGATCAGGAATCCGAGAATAAGCTTCTTTTCATACGTTCTGCATGATTTGGGATTTTATGTATAAAATGAATTCCTTCACTCAAACTAAGTTAACACTGCTTTGTCCTTCATATGTACCCATTTCTACATATATTTCAAGCATAAACTTCCTCATACTACCCTGAATGAGAAAGAGCCACACTTGTGATGAAGCCATACGCCCCTTTTGAGGAGTTCTGCATGATTTGGGATTTTATCTATAAAATCAATTCCTTCACTCAAACTATGTTAAAACGGCTTTTACCTTCATATTTATCAATGTCTCGATAGATTTAAACAAAAAAACAACGTTGTACTTTGCAGTAAAAGAAAGAGCCAATCAAAAGTTTTAGGAATCCGAGAATAAGCTTATTTTCATGAGTTCTGCACGATTTCGGATTTTATGTATAAAATGAATTCATTCACTCAAACCAAGTTAAAACTGCTTTTTCCTTCATATTTATCAATGTCTAGATCGACTTCAACAAAGAACAACATTGTATTTTGCAGTAGAAGAAAGAGCAAAACTGAAGGATCAGGAATCCGAGAATAAGCTTCTTTTCATACGTTCTGCATGATTTGGGATTTTATGTATAAAATGAATTCCTTCACTCAAACTAAGTTAACACTGCTTTGTCCTTCATATGTACCCATTTCTACATATATTTCAAGCATAAACTTCCTCATACTACCCTGAATGAGAAAGAGCCACACTTGTGATTAAGCCATACGCCCCTTTTGAGGAGTTCTGCATGATTTGGGATTTTATCTATAAAATCAATTCCTTCACTCAAACTATGTTAAAACGGCTTTTACCTTCATATTTATCAATGTCTCGATAGATTTAAACAAAAAAACAACGTTGTACTTTGCAGTAAAAGAAAGAGCCAATCAAAAGTTTTAGGAATCCGAGAATAAGCTTATTTTCATGAGTTCTGCACGATTTCGGATTTTATGTATAAAATGAATTCATTCACTCAAACCAAGTTAAAACTGCTTTTTCATTCATATTTATCAATGTCTAGATCGACTTCAACAAAGAAAAACATTGTATTTTGCAGTAGAAGAAAGAGCAAAACTGAAGTTTCCTGAACTGATCAGGAATCCGAGAATAAGCTTATTTTCTTATGGGCAAGTGGGAACTGCTTTGTCCTTCATATTTATCAATGTGTAGATGGATTTCAACTTCTTCAAAGTCCAATGTTTTTCTTTGTTGAAGTCGATCTAGACATTGATGAATATGGAAGGACAAAGCAGTTTTAACTTGGTTTGAGCAAAGCAATTCATTTTATAGCAAAATCCGAAATCGTGCAGAACTCATGAAAGCAGGCTTATACTCGGATTCCTGAAACTTTAGATTTGCTCTTTCTTTTACTGCAAAGTACAACGTTGTTTTTTTGTTTAAATCTTTGTAGACATGGTAAATATGAAGAACAAATCAGTTTTAACATAGTTTGAGTGAAGTAATGCATTTTATAAGCAAAATCCCAAATCATGCAGAACTCACGAAAAGCTTTTTCTCGCTTTTCACTGCTTTTTACAAACTTTGGTCGGACGTTCACACCTTCTTGCATCCGAACACCTCCGCTTCCGCTTTTGATGATGTATATTCGGGCATTCGAACCTTTTATTACCCGCTTTTTACAAACCATTGTCGGACTTTCACACCTTCTTGCAGCCGAACACCACCTCTACCGCTTTTGATGATGTATGGTTCAGTATTCTTACCTTTTCTAACACATTTTTCAGCAATTATGGTCGGACATTCACACCTACTCACAGCTGGACACCTCCGCTCCCGCTTTTGATCATACAATGTCGGGACATCGCTCCTTGTCTTACCAGCTTTTTACAAACTATAGTCAGACATTCACACCTTGCAGCTGAACCTCCGCTCCCTGTTTTGATCATGTATGGTCTGGCAATACTACCTTTTCTTCCCCCGTTTGTGAGTAATTATGGCTGGACATTCACACCTACTTGCAGTCGAACAGCTCTGCTCCCGCTTTTGATTACGTTTGGTTGGATATTCGAACCTTTTCTTAACTGCTTTTTACAAACCATGGTCGGACTTTCACACCTTCTTGTAGCCGAACACATCCGCTCCCGCTATTGATTGTGTACAGTCGGGTATTTTAACCTTTTCTTACCCGCTTTTTACCAACTATGGTCGGACATTCACACCATCTTACAGCGGAACACCTCCGGTCCCACTTTTTATGGTGTATAGTCGGGCATTCGAACCTTTTCTTACCCGCTATTTACAAACTATGGTAGGACATTCAAACTTTCGTGTATCCGAAAACCTCCGCTCTCTCTTTTGATCATACATTGTCGGACATTCGCACCTTTTCTTACCCGCTTTTTACAAACCATGGTCGGACTGTCACACCTTCTTGTAGCCGAACACATCCGCTCCCGCTATTGATTGTGTACAGTCGGGTATATTAACCTTTTCTTACCCGCTTTTTACCAAGTATGGTTGGACATTCACACCTTCGTACAGCGGAACACCTCCACTCCCTCTTTTGATGGTGTATGTTCGGGCATTCAAACCTTTTCTTACCCGCTTTTTCCAAACTATGGTCGGCTATTCACCATACTTGTATGGTGGGATATTCACACCCACTTGCATCCGAAGACCTCCGCCACAAATTTTGTTGATATTTAGTCGGACATTCGCACCTTACCCGCTTTTGGCAAACTATGGCCTTCTTGCAGCCAAACAACTCTGATCTTGCTTTTGATAATGTAAGGTTGGGCATTCACCTGCTTTTCACCAAACATAGTCGGACATTCACACCTTCTTGCAGCCGAACACTTCCGCTCCACCTTTTAGTGTTCTATCACACCTTTTTTTTCACCGCATTTTATACATTATGGTTGGAAATTTTCAACCACTCTCATCCGAAGACCTCTCCTCCCGCTTTTGTTAATATATTTGAACTTTAGTTTTACATTCAAACCTTCTTGCAGCTGAACCACCTCCGCTCCCTGTTTTGATCATATATGGTCTGGCTACTACCTTTTCTTACCCGTTTTTGAGTAATTATGGCTGGACATTCACACCTACTTGCAGTCGAACACAACCTCTCTCGCTTTTGATGATGTATGGACCGGCATTTTTACCTTTTCTAACACATTTTTCAGCAATTATGGTCGGAGATTCACACCTACTCACAGCCGAACAACTCAGCTTCCGCATTTGATGATGTATAGTCGGGCATTCTCACCCTTTCTCATCAGCTTTTTGCAAATTATGATCTGACATTCACACCTACTTGCAGTCGAACAGCTCTGCTCCCGCTTTTGATTATGTTTGGTTGGATATTCGAACCTTTTCTTAACTTCTTTTTACATATTTTGGTTGGACGTTCACACCTTCTTGTAGCCGAACACTTCCACTCCTGCTTTTGATGATGTATGGTTGGGCATTCACACATTTTTTTTGCCCATTTTTCAGGAATTATGAGTGGACATTCACACCTTGCAGCTGAACACCTCCTATCCCACTTATGATCATGTGCGGTTTGATTTTCGAAAAGTTTCTTTCATGTTTTCTAGCAATTATTGATGGACATGTAGACCTTCTTGCAGCTGAACACCTCCGCTCCCGCTTTTGATCATACATTGTCAGGCATTCGCACCTTGTCTTACCCACTTTTTACAAACTTTAGTCGAACAGTCACACCTTTTTGCAGCCGAACACCACCTCTCCCGCTTTTGATGATGTATGGTCCAGCATTCTTACCTTTTCTAACACATTCTTCAGCAATTATGGTCGGAGATTCACACCTACTCAGAGCCGAACACCACCGCTCCCGCATTCGATGGTGTATAGTCGGGCATTCTCACCCTTTCTCATCAGCTTTTTACAAATTATGATCTGACATTCACACCTGCTTTTGATAATGTATTGTTAGGCATTCGCACCTTTTTTTTTTACCCATTTTTCTTGAATTATGGGTGGACATTCACACCTTCTTGCAGCCGAACACCTCCTCTCCCGCTTATGATCATGTGCGGTTTGATATTCGAAAATTTACTTTCTTGTTTTAAAGCAATTATTGATGGACATTCAAACCTTCTTTTTGATGGTGTATAGTCGGGCTTTCGAGCCTTTTCTTCCCGGTTTTTACAAACCATGGTCGGACTTTCACACCTTCTTGTAGCCGAACAACTCCGCTCCCGCTATTGATTGTGTACAGTCGGGTATTTTAACCTTTTCTTACCCGCTTTTTACCAACTATGGTCGGACATTCACACCGTCTTACAGCGGAACACCTCTGCTCCCGCTTTTGATGGTGTATAGTCGGGCATTCGAACCTTTTCTTACCCGCTTTTTACAAACTATGGTGGGACATTCAAACCTTCTTGTATCCGAAAACCTCCGCTCTCTCTTTTGATCATACATTGTCGGACATTCGCACCTTTTCTTACCCGCTTTTTACAAACCATGGTCGGACTTTCACATCTTCTTGTAGCCGAACACATCCGCTCCCGCTATTGATTGTGTACAGTCGGGTATTTTAACCTTTTCTTACCCGCTTTTTACCAAGTATGGTCGGACATTCACACCTTCGTACAGCGGAACACCTCCGCTCCCTCTTTTGATGGTGTATGTTCGGGCATTCAAACCTTTTCTTACCCGCTTTTTCCAAACTATGGTCAGCTATTCACAGCTCCCTCTCCACCATACTTGTATGGTGGGATATTCACACCCACTTGCATCCGAAGACCTCCGCCCCAAATTTTGTTGATATTTAGTCGGACATTCGAACCTTACCCGCTTTTGGCAAACTATGGCCTTCTTGCAGCCAAACACCTCTGATCTCGCTTTTGATGATGTAAGGTTGGGCATTCAGACCTTGCTTCACCTGCTTTTCACCAAATATAGTCGGACATTCACACCTTCTTGCAGCCGAACACTTCCGCTCCACCTTTTAGTGTTCTATCACACCTTTTTTTCACCGCATTTAATACATTATGGTCGGAAATTTTCAACCACTCTCATCCGAAGACCTCTCCTCCCGCTTTTGTTAATATATTTGAACTTTAGTCGGACATTCAAACCTTCTTGCAGCTGAACCACCTCCGCTCCCTGTTTTGATCATATATGGTCTGGCAATACTACCTTTTCTTACCCGTTTGTGAGTAATTATGGCCTGACATTCACACCTACTTGCAGCCGAACACAACCTCTCTCGCTTTTGATGATGTATGGACCGGCATTCTTACCTTTTCTAACACATTTTTCAGCAATTATGGTCGGAGATTCACACCTACTCACAGCCGAACAACTCCGCTCCCACATTTGATGGTGTATAGTCGGGCATTCTCACCCTTTCTCATCAGCTTTTTGCAAATTATGATCTGACATTCACACCTACTTGCAGTCGAACAGCTCTGCTCCCGCTTTTGATTATGTTTGGTTGGATATTCGAACCTTTTCTTAACTTCTTTTTACATATTTTGGTTGGACGTTCACACCTTCTTGTAGCCGAACACTTCCACTCCTGCTTTTGATGATGTATGGTTGGGCATTCACACCTTTTTTTTGCC
Source organism: Leuresthes tenuis (assembly GCF_036924035.1). Lineage (NCBI taxonomy): Eukaryota > Metazoa > Chordata > Actinopteri > Atheriniformes > Atherinopsidae > Leuresthes > Leuresthes tenuis. The sequence continues at coordinate 30,820,048 of NW_027325374.1, read as the reverse complement.
CATTTTTCAGGAATTATGGGTGGACATTCACACCTTGCAGCTGAACACCTCCTATCCCACTTATGATCATGTGCGGTTTGATTTTCGAAAAGTTTCTTTCATGTTTTCTAGCAATTATTGATGGACATGTAGACCTTCTTGCAGCTGAACACCTCCGCTCCCGCTTTTGATCATACATTGTCAGGCATTCGCACCTTGTCTTACCCACTTTTTACAAACTTTAGTCGAACAGTCACACCTTTTTGCAGCCGAACACCACCTCTCCCGCTTTTGATGATGTATGGTCCAGCATTCTTACCTTTTCTAACACATTCTTCAGCAATTATGGTCGGACATTCACACCTACTCAGAGCCGAACACCTCCGCTCCCGCATTTGATGGTGTATAGTCGGGCATTCTCACCCTTTCTCATCAGCGTTTTACAAATTATGATCTGACATTCACACCTGCTTTTGATAATGTATTGTTAGGCATTCGCACCTTTTTTTTACCCATTTTTCATGAATTATGGGTGGACATTCACACCTTCTTGCAGCCGAACACCTTCTCTCCCGCTTATGATCATGTGCGGTTTGATATTCGAAAATTTACTTTCTTGTTTTAAAGCAATTATTGATGGACATTCAAACCTTCTTTTTGATGGTGTATAGTCGGGCTTTCGAGCCTTTTCTTCCCGGTTTTTACAAACCATGGTCGGACTTTCACACCTTCTTGTAGCCGAACAACTCCGCTCCCGCTATTGATTGTGTACAGTCGGGTATTTTAACCTTTTCTTACCCGCTTTTTACCAACTATGGTCGGACATTCACACCGTCTTACAGCGGAACACCTCTGCTCCCGCTTTTGATGGTGTATAGTCGGGCATTCGAAGCTTTTCTTACCCGCTTTTTACAAACTATGGTGGGACATTCAAACCTTCTTGTATCCGAAAACCTCCGCTCTCTCTTTTGATCATACATTGTCGGACATTCGCACCTTTTCTTACCCGCTTTTTACAAACCATGGTCGGACTTTCACATCTTCTTGTAGCCGAACACATCCGCTCCCGCTATTGATTGTGTACAGTCGGGTATTTTAACCTTTTCTTACCCGCTTTTTACCAACTATGGTCGGACATTCACACCTTCGTACAGCGGAACACCTCCGCTCCCTCTTTTGATGGTGTATGTTCGGGCATTCAAACCTTTTCTTACCCGCTTTTTCCAAACTATGGTCGGCTATTCACAGCTTCCTCTCCACCATACTTGTATGGTGGAATATTCACACCCACTTGCATCCGAAGACCTCCGCCCCAAATTTTGTTGATATTTAGTCGGACATTCGCACCTTACCCGCTTTTGGAAAACTATGGCCTTCTTGCAGCCAAACACCTCTGATCTCGCTTTTGATGATGTAAGGTTGGGCATTCAGACCTTGCTTCACCTGCTTTTCACCAAATATAGTCGGACATTCACACCTTCTTGCAGCCGAACACTTCCGCTTTTAGTGTTCTATGAGGCATTCACATATTTTTTTTCACCGTATTTTATAGATTATGGTTGGAAATTCTCACCCACTCTCATCTGAAGACCTCTCCTCCCGCTTTTGTTAATATATAGTCGGGCATTCGAACCTTTTCTTACCCGCTTTTTACAAATTATAGTCGAACATTCACACCTACTTGCAGCTGAATACTTCCGCTCCACCTTTTAGGTATGTATGGTTGGCATTTGCACCTCTTTTTATACTGATTGCTGAAGATTAAGTTGTACTTTCTCAAACTACAACATTTTTTTATTTGTTGAAACTTGATTTGAAGTGGATAAATAAGGAGGACAAACAGTTTTAAGTCAGGCTGATAGAAGGAATTAATTTTATAGCAAAATCTGTACTTCGTCATATGTCGAGAGATGCTTATTGCTGAAGAAGTTCTTTCTCATTCTACAAAGTACAACGTTGTTTATCGTTGAAACTTGATTAGACATGAATAAATATGAAGGACAAAGCAGTCTTAACTTGGTTTGAGTTAAGGAATTCGTTTTATAGGAGAATCCGAATTCGTGCATAACTCATAAAATAGAGCTTATTTTCGGATTCCTGAAGAATGATTCTGGTTCTTTCTCATAATACAAAGTTTGTTGTTTATTGTTGAAACTTCATCAGACGTGAAGAAATAAATGAATGCCTATCAACAAATGTGGGATCTAAACTCTAGTGCTTCCTCTAAAATAATTTCCTTTCTCAATTTAGAAATGTGTGTGTGTAAGTCACAACACCCGTGACACCAAAACGGCTTTCTTTTCTCTACACTCTGCACTATGAGCACACACACCAAATCAGAAAGGCTTTTTTCTCTCTTTTCTACATTATGGACTGTGGGGACACAAAACCGCTCTCTCTCTTTTTTTTTTTTATCGTGTGCCAGGGCGTTGTCTCATGTATTAGATTATGCTTAAGATACGAATGGGTTTATCAGTCACATCAGAATCCATACATACTGATCCTCCCGTAATAAAATGGTCGGATCTTATCAAACACACTTTGTTTCTTGTGACAATCAAGTCAGCGAAACAGCGTATACACGTCAAGACACTGAATCAAGTTTGCCACAAGAACTCATAAGTTTGGCAGTATTGCTCTGCCATCAGCAATGATACACCCATTTTATTTTCGTGAGACATGTGCAAGCACCTGTTCATCTACTGTTCTATCACTATGAATTAGTAATCTATTATCAATAAGGATACTTCTACAACTACTATCAAAGTATGTCCGGACTTCTTATGTTGTCAGTTGCTATATATGAATAAGTGGGTAGCTACTGACAAGCATTAAGCATGTCACACAGCCCAAACATATAACATTTCAGGACACACCACACAGTTAACAACCACAGTGAAGCGTGTCAAAGCCCAAACATGTAACATTCAACAGGACACTTACACAACACATTCAAATCAAACAGTCAGACAACATACAAGAACATATACCCCAGCCGGCATTGCTCCCTGCCTATTTTCGTACAGCACACTATGTGTGCGCACACCTTTATTCACAAACTCTTCAACTTATACTCTTTTACCGAAGCTGCTACAGCTCGATTGGCCAAATACCCTTAGATCCTATTTCGGTGAATTTGACATCTGCCTTGTATGTAACAGATTAGCGGTTTAGCAGTTTTAATTTAGTTTGAGTGAAGGAATTAATTTTATAGCAAAATCCGAAATCGTGAAGAACTAAGCTTATTCTCGGATTCCTGAATCTTTAGATTTGCTCTTTCTTTTACTGCAAAGTACAATGTTGAGCAGCACTAATGAGTTGTTTCTATTTTTGGCAGGCTTTACCTTTGCGGGTGAAGCCCTTTCTGTCTGTGCAAAAGAAATCTTCTTACTGTGCAGAGTGACTTCTCTGAGTAGAGTCGCCTTACTTGTTGCGACTGTGCCGATGTTCGAAGCTGGAGTGCAAAGTTGTTGCTTGAATGGTGCTTGCTGGGTGCAGCAAGCACCCAGAGTGCTCAGTGCAGCGGGTGGGCGACACTCTGGCCACCTTGAAAACCGAGATTACATCCACTACCAGGGGCAGCCCAAGTTCTGCCGCAAGTGTGGTGAGCATGGGCACCTGGTTGAGGCTTGTACCAAGGTGTTATGTGGGAAGAGCAGAGAAATTGGGCAAACTTTTGGAGAGTGTCCAAATGGCAGGAAATGTAATCTCTGTGGAGAATTAAATTACCTCTTCAGAGATTGCCCTAAATCTTTTGCCAACAAATTAAAGACGGTAAAGCCACAGTCAAGCCAACAAAGAGAAGGACCAAAGGTGGCAGTTGGTGAACAAAGTGAAGAGGTTGACCCAATAAATTCAAACTTCCCGCCAAAAGCTTGGATTGGAAGTGAGGAGCAAAAAGGGGAGGGGCCTGTAGAGGCCTCACCACTCAGTGTTGAAGTCTGTGAGAATTCACAGGCAGAGGGTGGAGCTACGCTAAATGAGGAGGAAGAGCAGACAGGTGAGTCTAGTGAAGATACTCACCTCCCCGAAGGTCAACAGCCGAAGAGGACGGCATCTGAGCCTCTGATTCCCCAGTGGTATCAGAGAAGAGGGGAAGGGTTAGGTCCCTTTCAGACAGTTCTTCAGTGGAAGAACCTAGAGTCTTCCCCTCCGACTCACCAAATGAGGTCTCCTTTTTAACTTCAGCTCTGCACTCGACCCCCAGGGACTCAAAGTTAAATGCAACATTGCGTCAGAGGCCAACACCGAGAGTCCGAAAAGGAAATATAGATCAACCTACTCACTTTTCACCTAAAGAAATGAAGGAAGAGCTAGTTTCCCAAGAAATAACCTGTGTGTAATTTGTTTTGATAACTTAGAAAAACGAAAATGACATACCTACTTTCCTTTATGCTTTTAATGGTTCTCACCTTCTCAACACTAAATGTGAGAAGTGTGAAATCAAAGACAAGAGCCCAGAGTATTTTATCCATCTTAGACTCCATAAAATCAGATGTGTTTTTAATACAAGAATGTGGACTACCTTTTTTAAAAAACCATAGACAATGGGAGGAAATGTGGCCCCATTTATCGATATGGAGTGGCTCAAATCAAAATAAAAATGATGGTGTGGCCATTCTAATTAAAAATCCGCATGTTCTGGTGAAAGGTAGCACAGTGGTGAGAGACGGACGGGCACTTTTAGCACACTTGAATTTTATGGGGCAAGACTTTAACCTCTTAAATATTTATGGTTTCAATGGAAAAAATGAAAGGTATGACCTTTTAGAAGATATACAGCTTTACATGCTAGGGCAAGTACCTTTAGTTGTAGGAGGGGATTTTAACTGTATCTTGAGCAGGAAAGATAGAAAAAGAGCAGGGGTAGATTTTAAAGTGGATAAGACTTCGATTTTACTTCAGGGCATATGCAGGGATTTTAAGCTTACTGACTGTTTTAAAACCATGCATCCCAGAGAGGAGGGCTTCACCTGGTTTAGTCATGATGGCACCAGAGCCTCTCGCATTGATTATTTCTTTACTAGAGATTGCCCACCCACTGATGTTAGATTAACCCCTGTTTTCTTTTCAGACCACCTTATGCTCTCCTGCACCCTTTCACCCCCTTCTGGTGTGACGGTAGGAAGTGGTCTGTGGAAACTCAACTGTTCCCTGTTGGAGGATGAAATCATAGTCAGTCAGTACAGGGAGGTCTTGAAGGGTCTGCCACTCTTTATAACATATAAAGAGTGGCAGACCCTTCAAGACCTCTACGAAACACATGCACAATGGTGGGAAATGGTGAAGGAAACGACCCAGACTTTTTTTAAACAGCAAGGTAAACGTAAAAAAAGGAAAGAGAATAGATGTATGATGGGACTACATAAACGCTTACAGCGCTACTTTAAACTAAATCAGTGTGGCATAGACTTTAAAGAAGAAATCAAAGATGTCAAAAAGGAAATGTCAGTTTTAGCAGAAATAAAGAGTAAAGGAATTTTTGTAAGAAGCAGGGAGCAGGAAATTGAGGAAGGTGAAAAAGAAAGAAAGTTATAAATAAAAAGGAGTGTATTCAAAATCTAAAAAGAGAAGATGGGTTTTTAACAAAATCCACACAAGAGATGATTGAAACTGTACATACCTTTTATAGTAACATGTACAAAGAGAAACCAGTGCACTTGGAAACATCGGCAGAAATCTTAAAATTCGTTGACAAAACCGTAAAAGAGAATGCACACTTGACACAGAATTTTACTACTTTAGAGTTAAAAAAATGCCTAACAGGTTTTAAGAGAAGTCGAGCTCCGGGTTTAGACGGGCTTCCTGCAGAATTCTATCTGACCTATTGGGACCTTTTATCATCAGACATTTTAGATGTTTTTAAAGATTTTGAAAAACTCGACCGACTGCCTGACAGTTTTAGAGTGGGAATAGTGACTCTACTTTATAAAAAAAATGATAAGACTGACCTAAAGAATTGGAGGCCCATCACACTTTTAAACTTTGACTGTAAACTTTTTAGCAAGGTTTTAGCGACACGGATGTCCTCTGTTTTAGAGGAGGTAATTCACCCAGACCAAGCTTGTGCCATCTCAGGGAGACAACTCACCGACAGCCTCGTACTGATTCGAGACATCATTGATTACGCTAGAGACAGAAACACCCGGCTTGTCATCTTAAATTTAGACTTTGAAAAAGCATTTGATCGGGTCTCGCATCAATATCTCTTTCAGGTGTTGCAGCCATCGAAAAGGGCCCGATTGTTCCTACTTGGTGAGCTTTGCTTGGTTGAGACGCTTGCCCCCCCCCCCTGCTCCTCGGCTGACCAAGTAGAAACAATCTATTCGATGGCTGCCTTGTCTTGTAAGGCGACTCTACTCAGAGAAGTCACTCTGCAAAGTAGCAAGATTTCTTTTGCACAGACAGAAAGGGCTTCACCCGCAAAGGTAAAGCCTGCCCCCCCCCCTTGCTCCTCGGCTGACCAAGTAGGAACAATCGGGCCCTATTCGATGGCTGTCTTGTCTTTTACTCTATGCAAAAGACAAGGCAGCAACAAAAACACCACGAGAATCCCGTATTGAGGCTTTGTTCTGACCGCTCATTCGGTGTCGCGTTTCTTTCAAGCAATTCTCCCGGTTAGCCGACACTCGGCTCGCTCCCATAGCCGTGTTAAAGTCTACTTCGCATTCACTCTCTTTTCTCAGCATACTCTTGGGATTTTATCTATAAAATGAATTCCTTCACTCAAACTATGTTAAAACTGCTTTGTCGTTCATATTTACCATGTCTAGAAAGATTTAAACAAAAAAAACAACGTTGTACTTTGCAGTAAAAGAAAGAGCAAATCTAAAGTTTCAGGAATCCGAGAATAAGCTTACTTTCATGAGTGCTTCACGATTTCGGATTTTGCTATAAAATTAATTCCTTCACTCAAACTAAATTAAAACTGCTAAACCGCTAATCTGTTACATGTAAGGCAGATGTCAAATTCACCGAAATAGGATCTAAGGGTATTCGGCCAATCGAGCTGTAGCAGCTTCGGTAAAAGAGTATAAGTTGAAGAGTTTGTGAATAAAGGTGTGCGCACACATAGTGTGCTGTACGAAAATAGGCAGGGAGCAATGCCGGCTGGGGTATATGTTCTTGTATGTTGTCTGACTGTTTGATTTGAATGTGTTGTGTAAGTGTCCTGTTGAATGTTACATGTTTGGGCTTTGACACGCTTCACTGTGGTTGTTAACTGTGTGGTGTGTCCTGAAATGTTATATGTTTGGGCTGTGTGACATGCTTAATGCTTGTCAATAGCTACCCACTTATTCATATATAGCAACTGACAACATAAGAAGTCCGGACATACTTTGATAGTAGTTGTAGAAGTATCCTTATTGATAATAGATCACTAATTCATAGTGATAGAACAGTAGATGAACAGGTGCTTGCACATGTCTCACGAAAATAAAATGGGTGTATCATTGCTGATGGCAGAGCAATACTGCCAAACTTATGAGTTCTTGTGGCAAACTTGATTCAGTGTCTTGACGTGTATACGCTGTTTCGCTGACTTGATTGTCACAAGAAACAAAGTGTGTTTGATAAGATCCGACCATTTTATTACGGGAGGATCAGTATGTATGGATTCTGATGTGACTGATAAACCCATTCGTATCTTAAGCTTAATCTAATACATGAGACAACACCCTGGCACACGATAAAAAAAAAAAGAGAGAGAGCGGTTTTGTGTCCCCACAGTCCATAATGTAGAAAAGAGAGAAAAAAGCCTTTCTGATTTGGTGTGTGTGCTCATAGTGCAGAGTGTAGAGAAAAGAAAGCCGTTTTGGTGTCACGGGTGTTGTGACTTACACACACACATTTCTAAATTGAGAAAGGAAATTATTTTAGAGGAAGCACTAGAGTTTAGATCCCACATTTGTTGATAGGCATTCATTTATTTCTTCACTTCTGATGAAGTTTCAACAATAAACAACCAACTTTGTATTATGAGAAAGAACCAGAATCATTCTTCAGGAATCCGAAAATAAGCTCTATTTTATGAGTTATGCACGAATTCGGATTCTCCTATAAAACGAATTCCTTAACTCAAACCAAGTTAAGACTGCTTTGTCCTTCATATTTATTCATGTCTAATCAAGTTTCAACGATAAACAACGTTGTACTTTGTAGAATGAGAAAGAACTTCTTCAGCAATAAGCATCTCTCGACATATGACGAAATACAGATTTTGCTATAAAATTAATTCCTTCTATCAGCCTGACTTAAAACTGTTTGTCCTCCTTATTTATCCACTTCAAATCAAGTTTCAACAATTAAAAAAATTTGTAGTTTGAGAAAGAACAACTTAATCTTCAGCAATCAGTATAAAAAGAGGTGCAAATGCCAACCATACATACCTAAAAGGTGGAGCGGAAGTATTCAGCTGCAAGTAGGTGTGAATGTTCGACCATAATTTGTAAAAAGCGGGTAAGAAAAGGTTCGAATGCCCGACTATATATTAACAAAAGCGGGAGGAGATGTCTTCGGATGAGAGTGGGTGAGAATTTCCAACCATAATCTATAAAATACGGTGAAAAAATATATGTGAATGCCTCATAGAACACTAAAAGCGGAAGTGTTCGGCTGCAAGAAGGTGTGAATGTCCGACTATATTTGGTGAAAAGCAGGTGAAGCAAGGTCTGAATGCCCAACCTTACATCATCAAAAGCGAGATCAGAGGTGTTTGGCTGCAAGAAGGCCATAGTTTGCCAAAAGCGGGTAAGGTGCGAATGACCGACTAAATATCAACAAAAGTGGGGGCGGAGGTCTTCGGATGCAAGTGGGTGTGAATATCCCACCATACAAGTATGGTGGAGAGGAAGCTGTGAATGGCCGACCATAGTAAAAGGCGGGTGAGAGAAGGTGCGAATGTCAAACCATACATAATCAAAAGAAGGAGCGGAGGTGTTCTGCTGTAAGAAGGTGTGAATGTCCAACCATAGTTGGTAAAAAGCGGGTAAGAAAAGGTTAAAATACCCGACTGTACACAATCAATAGCGGGAGCGGAGTTGTTCGGCTACTAAAAGGTGTGAAAGTCCGACCATGGTTTGTAAAAAGCGGGTAAGAAAAGGTGCGAATGCCCGACAATGTATGATCAAAAGAGGGAGTGGAGGTTTTCAGCTGCAAGAAGGTCTGAATGTCCAACCATAATTTGTAAAAACCGGGGAAGAAAAGGCTCGAAAGCCCGACTATACACCATCAAAAGTGGGAGCGGAGGTGTTCAGCTGCAAGACGGTCTGAATGTCCATCAATAATTGTTAGAAAACATGAAAGAAAATTTTCGAATATCAAACTGCACATGATCATAAGCGGGAGAGGAGGTGTTCAGCTGCAAGAAGGTGTGAATGTCTACCCATAATTACTGAAAAATGGGTAAGAAAAGGTGCGAATGCCTAACCATACATCATCAAAAGAGGGAGCGGAGGTGTTCCGCTGTAAGACGGTGTGAATGTCCGACCATAGATGGTAAAAAGCGGGTAAGAAAAGGTTAAATTACCCGACTGTACACAATCAAAAGAGGAAGCGGAGTTGTTCAGCTAAGAGAAGGTGTGAAAGTCCGACCTTGGTTTGTAAAAAGCGGGTAAGAAAAGGTTCGTATGCCCGAATATACACCATCAAAAGCGGAAGCGGAGGTGTTCGGCTGCAAGATATTGTGAACGTCCGACCAAAGTTTGTAAAAAGCAGTTAAGAAAAGATTCGAATATCTAACCAAACATAATCAAAAGCGGGAGCAGAGCTGTTCAACTGGAAGTAGGTGTGAATGTCAGATCATAATTTGCAAAAAGCTGATGAGAAAGGGTGAGAATGCCCGACTATACACCATCAAATTGCGGTAGGGGATTATTCGGCTGTGAATAGGTGTGAATCTCCAACCATAATTGCTGAAAAATGTGTTAGAAAAGGTAAAAATGCCGGTCCATACATAATCAAAATCGGGAGAGGTGGTGTTCAGCTGCAAGAAGGTCTAAATGTCCATCAATAATTGCTAGAAAACATGAAAGAAAATTTCCGAAAATCAAACCACACATGATCATAAGTGGGAGAGGAGGTGTTCAGCTGCAAGAAGGTGTGAATGTCCACCCATAATACCTGAAAAATGGGTAAAAAAAAGGTGCGAATGCCCAACCATACATCATCAAAAGCAGGAGTGCATGTGTTCGGCTACAAGAAGGTGTGAACGTCCAACCAAAGTTTGTAAAAAGCAGTTAAGAAAAGGTTCGAATATCCAACCATACATAATCAAAAGCGGGAGCAGAGCTGTTCGACTGCAAGTAGGTGTGAATGTCAGATCATAATTTGCAAAAAGCTGATGAGAAAGGGTGAGAATGCCCGACTATACACCATCAAATGCGGGAGCGGAGTTGTTCGGCTGTGAGTAGGTGTGAATCTCCGACCATAATTGCTGAAAAATGTGTTAGAAAAGGTAAGAATGCCGGTCCATACATCATCAAAAGCGAGAGAGGTTGTGTTCGGCTGCAAGTAGGTGTGAATGTCCAGCCATAATTACTCACAAACGGGTAAGAAAAGGTAGTATTGCCAGACCATATATGATCAAAACAGGGAGCGGAGGTGGTTCAGCTGCAAGAAGGTTTGAATGTCCGACTAAAGTTCAAATATATTAACAAAAGCGGGAGGAGAGGTCTTCGGATGAGAGTGGTTGAAAATTTCCGACCATAATGTATAAAATGCGGTGAAAAAAAGGTGTGATAGAACACTAAAAGGTGGAGCGGAAGTGTTCGGCTGCAAGAAGGTGTGAATGTCCGACTATATTTGGTGAAAAGCAGGTGAAGCAAGGTCTGAATGCCCAACCTTACATCATCAAAAGCGAGATCAGAGGTGTTTGGCTGCAAGAAGGCCATAGTTTGCCAAAAGCGGGTAAGGTGCGAATGTCCGACTAAATATCAACAAAATTTGGGGCGGAGGTCTTCGGATGCAAGTGGGTGTGAATGTCCGACTATATTTGGTGAAAAGCAGGTGAAGCAAGGTCTGAATGCCCAACCTTACATCATCAAAAGCGAGATCAGAGGTGTTGGGCTGCAAGAAGGCCATAGTTTGCCAAAAGCGGGTAAGGTGCGAATGTCCGACTAAATATCAAAAAAATTTGGGGCAGAGGTCTTCGGATGCAAGTGGGTGTGAATATCCAACCATACAAGTATGGTGGAGAGGAAGCTGTGAATAGCCGACCATAGTTTGGAAAAAGCGGGTAAGAAAAGGTTTGAATACCCGAACATAGACCATCAAAAGAGGGAGCGGAGGTGTTCCGCTGTACGAAGGTGTGAATGTCCGACCATAGTTGGTAAAAAGCGGGTAAGAAAAGGTTAAAATACCCGACTGTACACAATCAATAGCGGGAGTGGATGTGTTCGGCTACAAGAAGGTGTGAAAGTCCGACCATGGTTTGTAAAAAGCGGGTAAGAAAAGGTGCGAATGTCCGACAATGTATGATCAAAAGAGAGAGCGGAGGTTTTCGGATACAAGAAGGTTTGAATGTCCCACCATAGTTTGTAAAAAGCGGGTAAGAAAAGGTTCGAATGCCCGACTATACACCATCAAAAGCGGGAGCAGAGGTGTTCCGCTGTAAGACGGTGTGAATGTCCGACCATAGTTGGTAAAAAGCGGGTAAGAAAAGGTTAAAATACCCGACTGTACACAATCAATAGCAGGAGCGGAGTTGTTCGGCTACAAGAAGGTGTGAAAGTCCGACCATGGTTTGTAAAAACCGGGAAGAAAAGGCTCGAAAGCCCGACTATACACCATCAAAAAGAAGGTTTGAATGTCCATCAATAATTGCTTTAAAACAAGAAAGTAAATTTTCGAATATCAAACCGTACATGATCATAAGCGGGAGAGGAGGTGTTCCGCTGTAAGACGGTGTGAATGTCCGACCATAGTTGGTAAAAAGCGGGTAAGAAAAGGTTAAAATACCCGACTGTACACAATCAATAGCGGGAGCGGAGTTGTTCGGCTACTAAAAGGTGTGAAAGTCCGACCCTGGTTTGTAAAAAGCGGGTAAGAAAAGGTTCGAATGCCCGAACATACACCATCAAAAGAGGTAGCGGAGGTGTTCCGCTGTAAGACGGTGTGAATGTCCGATCATAGTTGGTAAAAAGCGGGTAAGAAAAGGTTAAAATACCCGACTGTACACAATCAAAAGAGGGAGCGGAGTTGTTCAGCTAAGAGAAGGTGTGAACGTCCGACCAAAGTTTGTGAAAAAGCAGTTAAGAAAAGGTTCGAATATCTAACCAAACATAATCAAAAGCGGGAGCAGAGCTGTTCGACTGCAAGTAGGTGTGAATGTCAGAGAATAATTTGCAAAAAGCTGATGAGAAAGGGTGAGAAATCCCGACTATACACCATCAAATGCGGTAGCGGAGATGTTCGGCTGTGAGTAGGTGTGATTCTCCAACCATAATTGCTGAAAAATGTGTTAGAAAAGGTAAGAATGCCGGTCCATACATCATCAAAAGCGGGAGAGGTGGTGTTCGGCTGCAAGTAGGTGTGAATGTCCATTAATAATTGCTTTAAAACATGAAAGAAAATTTTCGAATATCAAACCTTACATGATCATTAGCGGGAAAGGAGGTGTTCAGCTGCAAGAAGGTGTGAATATCCACCCATAATTACTGAAAAATCGGTAGGAAAAGATGCGAATGTCCAACCATAAATCATCAAAAGCAGGAGTGGAGTTGTTCAGCTACAAGAAGGTATGAAAGTCCAACCATGGTTTGTAAAAAGCGGGTAAGAGAAGGTTCGAATACCCGAATATATACCATCAAAAGCGGAAGCGGAGGTGTTCGGCTGCAAGAAGGTGTGAACGTCCGACCAAAGTTTGTAAAAAGCAGTTAAGAAAAGGTTTGAATATCCAACCGAACATAATCAAAAGCGGGAGCAGAGCTGTTCGACTGCAAGTAGGTGTGAATGTCAGATCATAATTGCTGAAAAATGTGATAGAAAAGACTAGAATGCCGGACAATACATCATCAAAAGCGGGAGAGGTGGTTTTTCGGCTGCAAGTAGGTGTGAATGTCCAGCCATAATTACTCACAAACGGGGGAAGAAAAGGTAGTATTTTCAGACCACACATGATCAAAACAGGGAATGGAGGTGGTTCAGCAGCAAGGTGTGAATGTCTGACTAAAGTTTGTAAAAACCGTGTAAGTCAAGGGGCGAATGCCCGACAATGTATGATCAAAAGAGGGAGCGGAGGTTTTCGGCTGCAAGGTCTGAATGTCCAACCACAATTTGTAAAAATCGGGGAAGAAAAGGCTCGAAAGCCCGACTATACACCATCAAAAGCGGGAGCAGAGGTGTTCAGGTGCAAGAAGGTCTGAATGTCCGACCAAATATTACTGAAAAATTGGTAAGAAAAGGTGCGAATGCCAAATCATACATCATCAAAAGCAGGAGCGGATGTGTTCGGCTACAAGAAGGTTTGAATGTCCAACCATAGTAAGTAATAGGCGGGTAAGAAAAGGCTCGAATGCCCAACTATATACCATCAAAAGCGGAAGCGGAGGTGTTCGGCTGCAAGACGGTGTGAACGTCCGACCAAAGTTTGTAAAAAGCAGTTAAGAAAATGTTCGAATATCCAACCAAACATAATCAAAAGCGGGAGCAGAGCTGTTCGACTGCAAGTAGGTGTGAATATCAGATCATAATTTGCAAAAAGCTGATGAGAAAGGGTGAGAATGCCCGACTATACACCATCAAATGTGGGAGCGGAGTTGTTCGGCTGTGAGTAGGTGTGAATCTCTGACCATAATTGCTGAAAAATGTGTTAGAAAAGGTAAGAATGCCGGTCCATACATCATCAAAAGCGAGAGAGGTTGTGTTCGGCTGCAAGTAGGTGTGAATGTCCAGCCATAATTACTCACAAACGGGTAAGAAAAGGTAGTATTGCCAGACCATATATGATCAAAACAGGGAGCGGAGGTGGTTCAGCTGCAAGAAGGTTTGAACTTCCGACTAAAGTTCAAATATATTAACAAAAGCGGGAGGAGAGGTCTTCGGATGAGAGTGGTTGAAAATTTCCGACCATAATGTATAAAATGCGGTGAAAAAAAGGAGTGATAGAACACTAAAAAGTGGACCGGAAGTGTTCGGCTGCAAGAAGGTGTGAATGTCCGACTATATTTGGTGAAAAGCAGGTGAAGCAAGGTCTGAATGCCCAACCTTACATCATCAAAAGCGAGATCAGAGGTGTTTGGCTGCAAGAAGGCCATAGTTTGCCAAAAGCGGGTAAGGTGCGAATGTCCGACTAAATATCAACAAAATTTGGGGCGGATGTCTTCGGATGCAAGTGGGTGTGAATATCCCACCATACAAGTATGGTGGAGAGGAAGCTGTTAATAGCCGACCATAGTTTGGAAAAAGCGGGTAATAAAAGGTTTGAATGCCCGAACATACACCATCAAAAGAGGGAGCGGAGGTGTTCCGCTGTACGAAGGTGTGAATGTCCGACCATACTTGGTAAAAAGCGGGTAAGAGAAGGTTAAAATACCCAACTGTACACAATCAATAGCGGGAGCGGATGTGTTCGGCTACAAGAAGATGTGAAAGTCCGACCATGGTTTGTAAAAAGCGGGTGAGAAAAGGTGCGAATGTCCGACAATGTATGATCAAAAGAGAGAGCGGAGGTTTTCGGATACAAGAAGGTTTGAATGTCCCACCATAGTTTGTAAAAAGCGGGTAAGAAAAGCTTCGAATGCCCGACTATACACCATCAAAAGCGGGAGCAGAGGTGTTCCGCTGTAAGACGGTGTGAATGTCCGACCATAGTTGGTAAAAAGCGGGTAAGAAAAGGTTAAAATACCCGACTGTACACAATCAATAGCGGGAGCGGAGTTGTTCGGCTCTGAGTAGGTGTGAATGTCCGACCATAATTGCTGAAGAATGTGTTAGAAAAGGTAAGAATGCTGGACCATACATCATCAAAAGCGGGAGAGGTGGTGTTCGGCTGCAAAAAGGTGTGACTGTTCGACTAAAGTTTGTAAAAAGAGGGTAAGACAAGGTGCGAATGCCTGACAGTGTATGATCAAAAGCGGGAGCGGAGGTGTTCAGCTGCAAGAAGGTCTACATGTCCATCAATAATTGCTAGAAAACATGAAAGAAACTTTTCGAAAATCAAACCGCACATGATCATAAGTGGGATAGGAGGTGTTCAGCTGCAAGGTGTGAATGTCCACCCATAATTCCTGAAAAATGGGCAAAAAAAAGGTGTGAATGCCCAACCATACATCATCAAAAGCAGGAGTGGAAGTGTTCGGCTACAAGAAGGTGTGAACGTCCAACCAAAATATGTAAAAAGAAGTTAAGAAAAGGTTCGAATATCCAACCAAACATAATCAAAAGCGGGAGCAGAGCTGTTCGACTGCAAGTAGGTGTGAATGTCAGATCATAATTTGCAAAAAGCTGATGAGAAAGGGTGAGAATGCCCGACTATACATCATCAAATGCGGGAGTGGAGTTGTTCGGCTGTGAGTAGGTGTGAATCTCCGACCATAATTGCTGAAAAATGTGTTAGAAAAGGTAAAAATGCCGGTCCATACATCATCAAAAGCGAGAGAGGTTGTGTTCGACTGCAAGTAGGTGTGAATGTCCAGCCATAATTACTCACAAACGGGTAAGAAAAGGTAGTAGCCAGACCATATATGATCAAAACAGGGAGCGGAGGTGGTTCAGCTGCAAGAAGGTTTGAATGTCAAACTAAAGTTCAAATATATTAACAAAAGCGGGAGGAGAGGTCTTCGGATGAGAGTGGTTGAAAATTTCCAACCATAATGTATAAAATGCGGTGAAAAAAAAGGTGTGATAGAACACTAAAAGGTGGAGCGGAAGTGTTCGGCTGCAAGAAGGTGTGAATGTCCGACTATATTTGGTGAAAAGCAGGTGAAGCAAGGTCTGAATGCCCAACCTTACATCATCAAAAGCAAGATCAGAGTTGTTTGGCTGCAAGAAGGCCATAGTTTGCCAAAAGCGGGTAAGGTGCGAATGTCCGACTAAATATCAACAAAATTTGGGGCGGAGGTCTTCGGATGCAAGTGGGTGTGAATATCCCACCATACAAGTATGGTGGAGAGGAAGCTGTGAATAGCCGACCATAGTTTGGAAAAAGCGGGTAAGAAAAGGTTTGAATGCCCGAACATACACCATCAAAAGAGGGAGCGGAGGTGTTCCGCTGTACGAAGGTGTGAATGTCCAACCATACTTGGTAAAAAGCGGGTAAGAAAAGGTTAATATACCCGACTGTACACAATCAATAGCGGGAGCGGATGTGTTCGGCTACAAGAAGGTGTGACAGTCCGACCATGGTTTGTAAAAAGCGGGTAAGAAAAGGTTTGAATGCCCGACTATACACCATCAAAAGCGGGAGCAGAGGTGTTCCGCTGTAAGACGGTGTGAATGTCCGACCATAGTTGGTAAAAAGCGGGTAAGAAAAGGTTAAAATACACGACTGTACACAATCAATAGCGGGAGCGGAGTTGTTCGGCTACAAGAAGGTGTGAAAGTCCGACCATGGTTTGTAAAAACCGGGTAGAAAAGGCTCGAAAGCCCGACTATACACCATCAAAAAGAAGGTTTGAATGTCCATCAATAATTGCTTTAAAACAAGAAAGTAAATTTTCGAATATCAAACCGCACATGATCATAAGCGGGAGAGGAGGTTTTCGGCTGCAGGAAGGTGTGAATGTCCACCCATAATTCATGAAAAATGGGTAAAAAAAAGGTGTGAATGCCTAACAATACATTATCAAAAGCAGGTGTGAATGTCAGATCATAATTTGTAAAAAGCTGATGAGAAAGGGTGAGAATGCCCGACTATACACCATCAAATGCAGGAGCGGAGGTGTTCGGCTCTTAGTAGGTGTGAATGTCCGACCATAATTGCTGAAGAATGTGTTAGAAAAGGTAAGAATGCTGGACCATACATCATCAAAAGCGGGAGAGGTGGTGTTCGGCTGCAAAAAGGTGTGACTGTTCGACTAAAGTTTGTAAAAAGTGGGTAAGACAAGGTGCGAATGCCTGACAGTGTATGATCAAAAGCGGGAGCGGAGGTGTTCAGCTGCAAGAAGGTCTACATGTCCATCAATAATTGCTAGAAAACATGAAAGAAACTTTTCGAAAATCAAACCGCACATGATCATAAGTGGGATAGGAGGTGTTCAGCTGCAAGGTGTGAATGTCCACCCATAATTCCTGAAAAATGGGCAAAAAAAGGTGTGAATGCCCAACCATACATCATCAAAAGCAGGAGTGGAAGTGTTCGGCTACAAGAAGGTGTGAACGTCCAACCAAAATATGTAAAAAGAAGTTAAGAAAAGGTTCGAATATCCAACCAAACATAATCAAAAGCGGGAGCAGAGCTGTTCGACTGCAAGTAGGTGTGAATGTCAGATCATAATTTGCAAAAAGCTGATGAGAAAGGGTGAGAATGCCCGACTATACATCATCAAATGCGGGAGCGGAGTTGTTCGGCTGTGAGTAGGTGTGAATCTCCGACCATAATTGCTGAAAAATGTGTTAGAAAAGGTAAAAATGCCGGTCCATACATCATCAAAAGCGGGAGCAGAGCTGTTCGACTGCAAGTAGGTGTGAATGTCAGATCATAATTTGCAAAAAGCTGATGAGAAAGGTTGAGAATGCCCGACTATACACCATCAAATGCGGGAGCGGAGTTGTTCGGCTGTGAGTAGGTGTGAATCTCCGACCATAATTGCTGAAAAATGTGTTAGAAAAGGTAAGAATGCCGGTCTATACATCATCAAAAGCGAGAGAGGTTGTGTTCGGCTGCAAGTAGGTGTGAATGTCCAGCCATAATTACTCACAAACGGGTAAGAAAAGGTAGTATTGCCAGACCATATATGATCAAAACAGGGAGCGGAGGTGGTTCAGCTGCAAGAAGGTTTGAATGTCCGACTAAAGTTCAAATATATTAACAAAAGCGGGAGGAGAGGTCTTCGGATGAGAGTGGTTGAAAATTTCCGACCATAATGTATAAAATGCGGTGAAAAAAAGGTGTGATAGAACACTAAAAGGTGGAGCGGAAGTGTTCGGCTGCAAGAAGGTGTGAATGTCCGACTATATTTGGTGAAAAGCAGGTGAAGCAAGGTCTGAATGCCCAACCTTACATCATCAAAAGCGAGATCAGAGGTGTTTGGCTGCAAGAAGGCCATAGTTTGCCAAAAGCGGGTAAGGTGCGAATGTCCGACTAAATATCAACAAAATTTGGGGCGGATGTCTTCGGATGCAAGTGGGTGTGAATATCCCACCATACAAGTATGGTGGAGAGGAAGCTGTTAATAGCCGACCATAGTTTGGAAAAAGCGGGTAATAAAAGGTTTGAATGCCCGAACATACACCATCAAAAGAGGGAGCGGAGGTGTTCCGCTGTACGAAGGTGTGAATGTCCGACCATACTTGGTAAAAAGCGGGTAAGAGAAGGTTAAAATACCCAACTGTACACAATCAATAGCGGGAGCGGATGTGTTCGGCTACAAGAAGATGTGAAAGTCCGACCATGGTTTGTAAAAAGCGGGTGAGAAAAGGTGCGAATGTCCGACAATGTATGATCAAAAGAGAGAGCGGAGGTTTTCGGATACAAGAAGGTTTGAATGTCCCACCATAGTTTGTAAAAAGCGGGTAAGAAAAGCTTCGAATGCCCGACTATACACCATCAAAAGCGGGAGCAGAGGTGTTCCGCTGTAAGACGGTGTGAATGTCCGACCATAGTTGGTAAAAAGCGGGTAAGAAAAGGTTAAAATACCCGACTGTACACAATCAATAGCGGGAGCGGAGTTGTTCGGCTCTGAGTAGGTGTGAATGTCCGACCATAATTGCTGAAGAATGTGTTAGAAAAGGTAAGAATGCTGGACCATACATCATCAAAAGCGGGAGAGGTGGTGTTCGGCTGCAAAAAGGTGTGACTGTTCGACTAAAGTTTGTAAAAAGAGGGTAAGACAAGGTGCGAATGCCTGACAGTGTATGATCAAAAGCGGGAGCGGAGGTGTTCAGCTGCAAGAAGGTCTACATGTCCATCAATAATTGCTAGAAAACATGAAAGAAACTTTTCGAAAATCAAACCGCACATGATCATAAGTGGGATAGGAGGTGTTCAGCTGCAAGGTGTGAATGTCCACCCATAATTCCTGAAAAATGGGCAAAAAAAAGGTGTGAATGCCCAACCATACATCATCAAAAGCAGGAGTGGAAGTGTTCGGCTACAAGAAGGTGTGAACGTCCAACCAAAATATGTAAAAAGAAGTTAAGAAAAGGTTCGAATATCCAACCAAACATAATCAAAAGCGGGAGCAGAGCTGTTCGACTGCAAGTAGGTGTGAATGTCAGATCATAATTTGCAAAAAGCTGATGAGAAAGGGTGAGAATGCCCGACTATACATCATCAAATGCGGGAGTGGAGTTGTTCGGCTGTGAGTAGGTGTGAATCTCCGACCATAATTGCTGAAAAATGTGTTAGAAAAGGTAAAAATGCCGGTCCATACATCATCAAAAGCGAGAGAGGTTGTGTTCGACTGCAAGTAGGTGTGAATGTCCAGCCATAATTACTCACAAACGGGTAAGAAAAGGTAGTAGCCAGACCATATATGATCAAAACAGGGAGCGGAGGTGGTTCAGCTGCAAGAAGGTTTGAATGTCAAACTAAAGTTCAAATATATTAACAAAAGCGGGAGGAGAGGTCTTCGGATGAGAGTGGTTGAAAATTTCCAACCATAATGTATAAAATGCGGTGAAAAAAAAGGTGTGATAGAACACTAAAAGGTGGAGCGGAAGTGTTCGGCTGCAAGAAGGTGTGAATGTCCGACTATATTTGGTGAAAAGCAGGTGAAGCAAGGTCTGAATGCCCAACCTTACATCATCAAAAGCAAGATCAGAGTTGTTTGGCTGCAAGAAGGCCATAGTTTGCCAAAAGCGGGTAAGGTGCGAATGTCCGACTAAATATCAACAAAATTTGGGGCGGAGGTCTTCGGATGCAAGTGGTTGTGAATATCCCACCATACAAGTATGGTGGAGAGGAAGCTGTGAATAGCCGACCATAGTTTGGAAAAAGCGGGTAAGAAAAGGTTTGAATGCCCGAACATACACCATCAAAAGAGGGAGCGGAGGTGTTCCGCTGTACGAAGGTGTGAATGTCCAACCATACTTGGTAAAAAGCGGGTAAGAAAAGGTTAATATACCCGACTGTACACAATCAATAGCGGGAGCGGATGTGTTCGGCTACAAGAAGGTGTGACAGTCCGACCATGGTTTGTAAAAAGCGGGTAAGAAAAGGTTTGAATGCCCGACTATACACCATCAAAAGCGGGAGCAGAGGTGTTCCGCTGTAAGACGGTGTGAATGTCCGACCATAGTTGGTAAAAAGCGGGTAAGAAAAGGTTAAAATACACGACTGTACACAATCAATAGCGGGAGCGGAGTTGTTCGGCTACAAGAAGGTGTGAAAGTCCGACCATGGTTTGTAAAAACCGGGTAGAAAAGGCTCGAAAGCCCGACTATACACCATCAAAAAGAAGGTTTGAATGTCCATCAATAATTGCTTTAAAACAAGAAAGTAAATTTTCGAATATCAAACCGCACATGATCATAAGCGGGAGAGGAGGTTTTCGGCTGCAGGAAGGTGTGAATGTCCACCCATAATTCATGAAAAATGGGTAAAAAAAAGGTGTGAATGCCTAACAATACATTATCAAAAGCAGGTGTGAATGTCAGATCATAATTTGTAAAAAGCTGATGAGAAAGGGTGAGAATGCCCGACTATACACCATCAAATGCAGGAGCGGAGGTGTTCGGCTCTTAGTAGGTGTGAATGTCCGACCATAATTGCTGAAGAATGTGTTAGAAAAGGTAAGAATGCTGGACCATACATCATCAAAAGCGGGAGAGGTGGTGTTCGGCTGCAAAAAGGTGTGACTGTTCGACTAAAGTTTGTAAAAAGTGGGTAAGACAAGGTGCGAATGCCTGACAGTGTATGATCAAAAGCGGGAGCGGAGGTGTTCAGCTGCAAGAAGGTCTACATGTCCATCAATAATTGCTAGAAAACATGAAAGAAACTTTTCGAAAATCAAACCGCACATGATCATAAGTGGGATAGGAGGTGTTCAGCTGCAAGGTGTGAATGTCCACCCATAATTCCTGAAAAATGGGCAAAAAAAGGTGTGAATGCCCAACCATACATCATCAAAAGCAGGAGTGGAAGTGTTCGGCTACAAGAAGGTGTGAACGTCCAACCAAAATATGTAAAAAGAAGTTAAGAAAAGGTTCGAATATCCAACCAAACATAATCAAAAGCGGGAGCAGAGCTGTTCGACTGCAAGTAGGTGTGAATGTCAGATCATAATTTGCAAAAAGCTGATGAGAAAGGGTGAGAATGCCCGACTATACATCATCAAATGCGGGAGCGGAGTTGTTCGGCTGTGAGTAGGTGTGAATCTCCGACCATAATTGCTGAAAAATGTGTTAGAAAAGGTAAAAATGCCGGTCCATACATCATCAAAAGCGGGAGCAGAGCTGTTCGACTGCAAGTAGGTGTGAATGTCAGATCATAATTTGCAAAAAGCTGATGAGAAAGGTTGAGAATGCCCGACTATACACCATCAAATGCGGGAGCGGAGTTGTTCGGCTGTGAGTAGGTGTGAATCTCCGACCATAATTGCTGAAAAATGTGTTAGAAAAGGTAAGAATGCCGGTCTATACATCATCAAAAGCGAGAGAGGTTGTGTTCGGCTGCAAGTAGGTGTGAATGTCCAGCCATAATTACTCACAAACGGGTAAGAAAAGGTAGTATTGCCAGACCATATATGATCAAAACAGGGAGCGGAGGTGGTTCAGCTGCAAGAAGGTTTGAATGTCCGACTAAAGTTCAAATATATTAACAAAAGCGGGAGGAGAGGTCTTCGGATGAGAGTGGTTGAAAATTTCCGACCATAATGTATAAAATGCGGTGAAAAAAAGGTGTGATAGAACACTAAAAGGTGGAGCGGAAGTGTTCGGCTGCAAGAAGGTGTGAATGTCCGACTATATTTGGTGAAAAGCAGGTGAAGCAAGGTCTGAATGCCCAACCTTACATCATCAAAAGCGAGATCAGAGGTGTTTGGCTGCAAGAAGGCCATAGTTTGCCAAAAGCGGGTAAGGTGCGAATGTCCGACTAAATATCAACAAAATTTGGGGCGGAGGTGTTCGGATGCAAGTGGGTGTGAATGTCCGACTATATTTGGTGAAAAGCAGGTGAAGCAAGGTCTGAATTCCCAACCTTACATCATCAAAAGCGAGATCAGAAGTGTTTGGCTGCAAGAAGGCCATAGTTTGCCAAAAGCGGGTAAGGTTCGAATGTCCGACTAAATATCAACAAAATTTGGGGCGGAGGTCTTCGGATGCAAGTGGGTGTGAATATCCCACCATACAAGTATGGTGGAGAGGAAGCTGTGAATAGCCGACCATAGTTTGGAAAAAGCGGGTAAGAAAAGGTTTGAATGCCCGAACATACACCATCAAAAGAGGGAGCGGAGGTGTTCCGCTGTACGAAGGTGTGAATGTCCGACCATACTTGGTAAAAAGCGGGTAAGAAAAGGTTAAAATACCCAACTGTACACAATCAATAGCGGGAGCGGATGTGTTCGGCTACAAGAAGATGTGAAAGTCCGACCATGGTTTGTAAAAAGCGGGTAAGAAAAGGTGCGAATGTCCGACAATGTATGATCAAAAGAGAGAGCGGAGGTTTTCGGATACAAGAAGGTTTGAATGTCCCACCATAGTTTGTAAAAAGCGGGTAAGAAAAGGTTCGAATGCCCGACTATACACCATCAAAAGCGGGAGCAGAGGTGTTCCGCTGTAAGATGGTGTGAATGTCCGACCATAGTTGGTAAAAAGTGGGTAAGAAAAGGTTAAAATACCCGACTGTACACAATCAATAGCGGGAGCGGAGTTGTTCGGCTACAAGAAGGTGTGAAAGTCCGACCATGGTTTGTAAAAACCGGGAAGAAAAGGCTCGAAAGCCCGACTATACACCATCAAAAAGAAGGTTTGAATGTCCATCAATAATTGCTTTAAAACAAGAAAGTAAATTTTCGAATATCAAACCGCACATGATCATAAGCGGGAGAGGAGGTGTTCGGCTGCAAGAAGGTGTGAATGTCCACCCATAATTCATGAAAAATGGGTAAAAAAAAAGGTGCGAATGCCTAACAATACATTATCAAAAGCAGGTGTGAATGTCAGATCATAATTTGTAAAAAGCTGATGAGAAAGGGTGAGAATGCCCGACTATACACCATCAAATGCGGGAGCGGTGGTGTTCGGCTCTGAGTAGGTGTGAATCTCCGACCATAATTGCTGAAGAATGTGTTAGAAAAGGTAACTTTTCGAAAATCAAACCGCACATGATCATAAGTGGGATAGGAGGTGTTCAGCTGCAAGGTGTGAATGTCCACTCATAATTCCTGAAAAATGGGAAAAAAAAATGTGTGAATGCCCAACCATACATCATCAAAAGCAGGAGTGGAAGTGTTCGGCTACAAGAAGGTGTGAACGTCCAACCAAAATATGTAAAAATAAGTTAAGAAAAGGTTCGAATATCCAACCAAACATAATCAAAAGCGGGAGCAGAGCTGTTCGACTGCAAGTAGGTGTGAATGTCAGATCATAATTTGCAAAAAGCTGATGAGAAAGGGTGAGAATGACCGACTATACATCATCAAATGCGGGAGCGGAGTTGTTCGGCTGTGAGTAGGTGTGAATCTCCGACCATAATTGCTGAAAAATGTGTTAGAAAAGGTAAAAATGCCGGTCCATACATCATCAAAAGCGAGAGAGGTTGTGTTCGACTGCAAGTAGGTGTGAATGTCCAGCCATAATTACTCACAAACGGGTAAGAAAAGGTAGTAGCCAGACCATATATGATCAAAACAGGGAGCGGAGGTGGTTCAGCTGCAAGAAGGTTTGAATGTAAAACTAAAGTTCAAATATATTAACAAAAGCGGGAGGAGAGGTCTTCGGATGAGAGTGGTTGAAAATTTCCAACCATAATGTATAAAATGCGGTGAAAAAAAAAGTGTGATAGAACACTAAAAGGTGGAGCGGAAGTGTTCGGCTGCAAGAAGGTGTGAATGTCCGACTACAGTGTACAGTCGGGTATTTTAACCTTTTCTTACCCGCTTTTTACCAACTATGGTCGGACATTCACACCTTCTTACAGCGGAACACCTCCGCTCCCTCTTTTGATAGTGTATGTTCGGGCATTTGAACCTTTTCTTACCCGCTTTTTACAAACTATGCTCGGACATTCAAACCTTCTTGTAGCCGAACACATCCACTCCTGCTTTTGATGATGTATGGTTGGGCATTCGAACCTATTCTTACCCCCTTTTTACAAACTATGCTCGGAGCTCCGCTCCGGTATTTGAGGGTGTATAGTCAGGCATTCTCAACCTTTCTCATCAGCTTTTTGCAAATTCAAATTCACACCTACTTGCAGTCGAACAGCTCTGCTCCCGCTTTTGATTATGTTTGGTTGGATATTCGAACCTTTTCTTTACTGCTTTTTAAAAACTTTGGTCGGACGTTCACACCTTCTTGCAGCCGAACACCTCCGCTTCCGCTTTTGATGGTATATATTCGGGCATTCGAACCTTTTCTTACCCGTTTTTTACAAACCATGGTCGGACTGTCACACATTCTTGTAGCCAAACACATCCGCTCCCGCTATTGATTGTGTACAGTTGGTTATTTTAACCTTTTCTTACCCGTTTTATACCAACTATGGTCTGACATTCACACCTTCTTACAGCGGAACTCCTCCGCTCCCTCTTTTGATGGTGTATGTTTGGGCATTCGAACCTTTTCTTACCCGCTTTTTACAAACTATGCTCGGACATTCAAACCTTCTTGTAGCCGAACACATCCACTCCTGCTTTTGATGATGTATGGTTGGGCATTCAAACCTACTTGTTGCCCGCTTTTCATTAATTTTGGGTGGACATTCACACCTTGTCACAGCCAAACACCTCCGCTCCCTGTTTTGATCATGTATGGTTGGACATTCGCACCTTTTCTCACCCGCTTTTTGCAAACTATGGTCGGCTGTTCACAGCTTCCTCTCCACCATACTTGTATGGTGGGATATTCACACCCACTTGCATCCGAAGACCTTTTGTTGATATTTAGTCGGTCATTCGCAGCTTACCCGCTTTTGGCAAACTAAGGCCTTCTTGCAGCCAAACACCTCTGATCTCGCTTTTGATGATGTAAGGTTGGGCATTCAGACCTTGCTTCACCTGCTTTTCACCAAATATAGTCAGACATTCACACCTTCTTGCAGCCGAACACTTCCGCTCCACCTTTTAGTGTTCTATCAGACCTTTTTTTTCACCGCATTTTATAGATTATGGTTGGAAATTCTCAACCACTCTCATCCGAACACCTCTCCTCCCGCTTTTGTTAATATATTTGAACTTAAGTCGGACATTCACACCTTCTTGCAGCTGAACCACCTCCGCTCCCGCTTATGATCATGTGCGGTTTGATATTCGAAAATTTTCTTTCATGTTTTAAAGCAATTATTGATGGACATTCAAATCTTCTTGTAGCCAAACACATCCACTCCTGCTTTTGATGATGTATGGTTTGGCATTCGCACTCTTTTTTTACCCATTTTTCAGGAATTATGGGTGGACATTCAGACCTTCTTGCAGCCGAAAACCTCCGCTCCCTCTTTTGATCATACATTGTCGGGCATTCGCACCTTGTCTTACCCGCTTTTTATAAACTTTAGTCGGACATTCACACCTTCTTGCAGCTGAACGACCTCCGCTCCCTGTTTTGATCATGTATGGTCTGGCAATACTACCTTTTCTTACCCGTTTGTGAGTAATTAATCCCAAAATATTGAGCATAAAATAAGTCTTTATGCTGATGATGTGTTACTTTTCCTTCAGAACTCACAGACGTCTCTCACTCACACGATCACACTCATAAATAAATTCTCAGCACTTTCTGACTACTCTATCAACTGGTCTAAGACCACAGTTCTGCCCATTAACTGTAGGTTCCATAATATAACTGCGATCACTTTACAGTCAGGAAATATTAGATATTTAGGCATAAACATTTCCTCCAGGCTCTCAGAGCTAACAAAGCTAAATTATGTGCAATTATTAAAGACAGTAGAGGACGATCTCTCTCGTTGGAAGTCCTTACCTATATCACTTATGGGGAGAGTTACATCCATTAAAATGATGATACTACCAAAAGTTAACTATTTGTTTTCAATGATCCCCATAAAACCATCTGCTACTTGGTTTAAGTCACTAGATTCATGCATCTCCAAATTTCTGTGGAAAAACAAACCACCACGTATTAGTTTAAAAACCCTACAGAAGACCAAGGACAGTGGTGTATTAGATTTACCTCATTTTCAGCACTATTCCTTAGCCAATAGGTTACAATATATATCAAAATGGTTTAAACCTTGTTGTTGTCACAGTTCCCAGAGACGTTGTAATCGTTGAGGATTCTATATTCACCCCCTCATTAGAGGCACGTGTTGAAGATTGATGACACTGAATCTTCTTCTCTGTTCATTGCTGGCATCATTCCCAGCATCGTAAGTGTTCGTGGCATTGTTAGCCTCTTCTTCTGGATCTTGATATCGAGAATCCTTTTGTATTTCTGGTTTGTCAGTCCTCTCTCTTCGTTCACCGGAGTCTTCGTCTTTTTGTCCTTGAGTTTGCTGATTTTTTCTTCTTTTGATGCCTTGACACAATGTGACAGGTGATACCACGTGGGAGATCCTTTAACTTGGACTGCTGTCCCTGTGCTGCGAAATGGCTGTGCTGCTCAAATGGTCTCTCCTTCATCATGGTTACATGCTGCCATTCCGACATCTCGCCATTCCGACATGGGTCTCCAATTGTCGGAATGGCGACACTTAATTTTTTATCAAACGTCCCGCCATTCCGACACTTTTTTCCTCCTATGGTCGGAATGGCGGTATGTTTTTTTTTTAATTTAACATACCGCCATTCCGACAGTTCCTTTTAATAGCCTATTTTTTACCCAAAACATTTTGCACTAATGATATGCCGGCGCAAATACGCCCTAAAGTTTGGCGCACAAGCTCTGCACATCCAGAGGCCACAGCCTCGCAAACAAACTTTAATAATCTATTATCAAAATCCCCTGAATTTCAAATATAAAAATACAGATATTAATGTAACTCTGGCGAGACTGAAACTGATTAAGCAGAAATACAGTGTCAGTGAGCTGTCACAGCAGCCAGCTGGAGCGGAGCTCTCCACAGAGCCAATGCGTCTTTTGCACGCTGTCATCATATGCAAAAGTAATAATTGCAATAACAGATATCACGGCTACTGCACAGGACACAGTTGCGAGCACTCTGCCTTGCCTTGCCAATAGGAGAAGAGAGAAATGACAGCATAGAACGTATAAAACACAACAAAATGCAGTAAAAACGTTTATTCATGTTATTCACGTGATTTATGAGTACTCGCTCCAATTTTGGGAAGCGCGGATGGGCTTTGCGCATTTGTCACAAACACACAGCCGTTGCGCAAGGCTTTATACAGCCTGTTGATATCTTAAGGACCTAACTGGTCACACCTGGGAGTAAATGTCATGTAGAGATTGTTTTTACATGACATTACAGCTGAACATATAGCTTTCATCCACAAACCAACGTGGGAGAGCCCGAAGACGCATGTGCCAGACGCACATAGGCATGCGTAAAACCAATTTTGACCACTTCATACTTTTTATTTGCTTTCTTTTAGTTAACTTTCGTTTCTTTTGGATTCTTGTGCGTGTTATGGAGCCGTTTTGGTCCATGTTTGTAAGCCTTTTTTTCCTGGATTAAATTTTCGGAAGTTGAAACAAGTTGCATTGGAGTGTGTGATTGAAAACCACCGCGGACTGCTTCTCCTCCTCCAGTTGCCGAGACTTTGTGTTTTTAATAACGCTTGTCTATAAACATGTGTTAAACATATAAATTGCATGAACAGAAAGAAGGGACTCACCTGTTGAGTAACACACATTTCCTTATACGGAAAGCCTTGTCGGAATGGTGGGACATTTGAACGTCGGAATAACGGGATGTCGGAATGGTGGGATGTCGGAATGGTGGGATGTCGGAATGGTGGGACGTTTGCATGTCGGAATGGTGGTATGTCGGAATGGTGGTATGTCGGAATGGTGGGATGTCGGAATAGCGGGATGTCAGAATGGCGGGATTTCGGAATGGGTGTTGCCACCCCCTTCGTCATATACACAGTTATTTATACATCACCTTCCACCATGAAGCGTTGTCCCTTTTTGTTTCTCTCTTTGTTCTTAAAATGCTGTTATGCATGTCTAAACCATCCATCCATCCATCCATCATCTGCCGCTTATCCGGGGGTCGGGTCGCGGGGGCTGCAGCTTGAGTAGAGAAACCCAGACGTCTCTGTCCCCGGCCACTTCCTCCAGCTCTTCCGGGGGGACCCCGAGGCGTTCCCAGGCCAGCCGAGAGACATAGTCTCTCCAGCGTGTCCTGGGTCTTCCCCGGGGTCTCCTCCCAGTGGGACATGCCCGGAACACCTCCCCAGAGAGGCGCCCAGGGGGCATCCTAACCAGATGCCCGAGCCACCTCATCTGACTCCTCTCAATGCGGAGGAGCAGCGGTTCTACTCCGAGCCCCTCCC
This sequence comes from Leuresthes tenuis, assembly GCF_036924035.1. Taxonomy (NCBI): domain Eukaryota; kingdom Metazoa; phylum Chordata; class Actinopteri; order Atheriniformes; family Atherinopsidae; genus Leuresthes; species Leuresthes tenuis. Next base: position 30,791,333 of record NW_027325374.1, on the reverse strand, counting down.
AGATGACTGAGCTTCTCACCCTATCTCTAAGGGAGAGCCCAGACACCCTGCGGAGGAAACCCATTTCGGCCGCTTGTATTCGCGATCTTGTTCTTTCGGTCACTACCCACAACTCGTGACCATAGGTGAGGATGGGAACGTAGATTGACCAGTAAGTAGAGAGCTTCGCCTTCTGGCTCAGCTCCCTCTTCACAACGACGGGTCGGTGCAGAGCCCGCAACACTGCAGACGCCGCACCGATCCGCCCGTCAATCTCCCGCTCCATTCGTCCCTCACTCGTGAACAAGACCCCGAGATACTTGAACTCCTCCACTTGGGGAAGGATCTCATTCCCGACCCAGAGAGAGCATTCCACCCTTTTCCGGCTGAGAACCATAGTCTCGGATTTGGAGGTGCTGATTCTCATCCCAGCCGCTTCACACTCGGCTGCGAATCGCTCCAGTGAGAGCTGAAGGTCACGGCCTGACGACGCTAACAGAACCACATCATCTGCAAAAAGCAGAGACCCGATTCTGACGTCGCCAAATCGGACACCCTCAACGCCCTGGCTGCGCCTAGAAATTCTGTCCATAAAAGTTAGGAACAGAATCGGTGACAAAGGGCAGCCCTGACGGAGTCCAACTCTCACCGGAAACGTATCCGACTTACTGCCGGCAATGCGGACCAAACTCTGGCACCGGTCATACAGAGACCGAACGGCCCCTATCAAGGGCTGTTTGGCGCATAGGCACAAACAACAGTCAGGACGGAGCACCCCCCACAGGACTCCACGAGGGACACGGTCGAACGCTTTCTCCAAGTCTACAAAACACATGTAGACTGGTTGGGCGAACTCCCATGCACCCTCCAGGATCCTGCCGAGGGTATAGAGCTGGTCCACTGTTCCACGGCCAGGACGAAAGCCACACTGCATCTCCTGAATCCGAGGCTCGATTATCCGACGGATCCTCCTCTCCAATACCCCCGAATAGACCTTACCAGGGAGGCTGAGGAGTGTTATACTATAGTTGGAACACACCCTCCGGTCCCCCTTTTTAAAGAGGGGGACCACCACCCCAATCTGCCAGTCCAGAGGCACTGTCCCCGATGTCCACGCGATGCTGCAGAGGCGTGTCAGCCAAGACAGCCCTACAACATCCAGAGCCTTGAGAAACTCAGGACGGACCTCATCCACCCCCGGGGCCTTGCCACCGAGGAGCTTTTTGACCACCTCGGCAACCTCAGCCCCAGAAATGGGAGGCCCCGTCTCCGAGCTCTCCGACTCTGCCTCTTCCGAGCACGTGTTGGTAGGATTGAGGAGTTCCTCGAAGTACTCCCCCCACCGACTCACAACATCCCTAGTTGAGGTCAGCAAAGCCCCGTCCCCACTGTAAACAGTGTTGACTCTGAGCCGCTCCCCCCCCCTGAGACGCCGGATGGTGGATCAGAATCTCTTCGAGGCCGTCCGTAAATCGTTCTCCATGGTCTCACCGAACTCCTCCCAGGCCCGAGTTTTTGCCTCTGCAACCGCCAACGCCGCGGCCCGTCTGGCCTGTCGGTACCTATCAGCTGCTTCCAGGGTCCCACTGGCCAAAAAGGCCCGATAGGACTCTTTCTTCAGCTTGACGGCTTCCCTCACCACTGGTGTCCACCAGCAGGTTCGAGGGTTGCCGCCACGACAGGCACCGACCACCTTACGGCCACAACTCCGATCAGCTGCCTCGGCAATGGAGTCACGGAACATGGCCCATTCGGACTCAATGTCCCCCACCTCCCCCGGGATATGGTTGAAGCTCTGCCGGAGGTGGGAGTTAAAGCTCCTTCTGACGGGGGATTCTGACAAACGCTCCCAGCAGACCCTCACAATACGTTTGGGCCTGCCAGGTCTGATCGGCATCCTCCCCCACCAGCGGAGCCAACTCACCACCAGGCGTTGATCAGTTGACAGCTCCGCCCCTCTCTTCACCCGAGTGTCCAGGACATACGGCCGCAAGTCCGATGATACAACCACAAAGTCGATCATCGAACTGCGGCCAAGGGTGTCCTGGTGCCAAGTGCACATATGGACACCCTTATGTCTGAACATGGTGTTCGTTATGGACAGTCCATGACCAGCACAGAAGTCCAACAACATAACACCACTCTGGTTCAGATCGGGGGGGCCGTTCCTCCCAATCACACCCCTCCAGGTCTCACTGTCATTGCGCACGTGAGCATTGAAGTCCCCCAGCAGAACGAGGGAGTCTCCGGTAGGAGCATTCTCCAGTGCCTCCCCCAGAGACTCCAAAAAGGGTGGGTACTCTGAACTGCAGCACAGGGACAGCAGTCCAAGTCTTCTTTCCTCTTCTTCTTTCCTTGTCCCCCGGTCTGGTTCAGTTCAGTTCATGTCATATATTGTAAACAGAAATAAATAAATGGGCATCAAGGGGAGCTTTACATTTATAAAACTTCCCTTGGCAAAGCAAATCTGTTTGGCATCAAAGGTATTCAGACTACAATTCTTCTGAAGGGAAAAAAAAAAAAAAAGTAAAGAAGACAGTTCTGCCGAAAGCCAGGGACTAGACCTGTTCTAAGTTCTATACTTTTTAAAAGGGGCGTGTTTATCAACTATGGAATTAGAAGATTTACAAAAATGGTCAAGTGCTAGATCTTCATCTGGGATTTTAACAGTGTCATATAACTATTCAACAGATCAGTTAAAAAAAGCCTGCTCATGGAGATGTTTCAGGATCTGAATACCAAGCGTGGACCTAATTTTTTCATTTTTGCAATTCTGATACAGGCTATTGAGCGGTGATAACTAACACCAAGTTCAGATACTGCGGATTTTCTACGTTTGATTTGTTAAGATTGAGCAAATCAGGGACAACCTTGAAGGATCTCTTTGGTTTTGTAGGATCAGCAATTACCTGAGAAAGGTTGATATTGGTACACACCTTTTTTAAATGATCAGAGGCAGAGTCCAACTTGTTTAAATTAAAATTGCCACACAGAGATTGGGTTTAGGCCACATGCACACAGAATGACATCAACAAATATAAGAAATATTAAATATTTACACATAGATTTTTGAATACATGTAGAGGAATGATACTTTGAAATGTGCTCATTGCGGAGTTATGATCAGTTGAGTAATGAAGGTTGAACTATTCTGGGAAAGAGGTTCTATTCCCAGCATCATGATGGACACTCCTGATATAGAAGGTTTCGCTAACGCATTGGAATTGTTTTACTATTTTCATATGCATGTGCAATGAAGAATTGCTTGCTGCTGATAAATGCAAAGAAGAACAGCTTACACATAGATGCTCACATATAGGCTGCTGAATGCAATGAAGACCTGCTTATCCAGTAAAGTTCAATGTCAATCTGTAATATTCAATTAGGATTTGCAAAACAGTGAAGTTAAACAATGAATGGGTCCATAGTCGGTATGAGAAGACTACAGGAATATTTACCTGGGTGTACGTTCAAACAGAGATGAGAAAATTGTGATAAATAATTGTTTGTTTGTTTGTTAGTATGTATATGAATGTTATGTGTATAAACTGTGTTGAGTTATAGTTACTCAGTAGTGTCTCAGTGAAACAACCGACGGGGGAAGCCTTGCGGTGACAACAAAAGCAGTGTTTTATTGATCAGTCAAGTTGCTCCAGTGTACTCCATACAAACTGATTGGCTACTGAAGGGATAGAAAATGGGCAATACTTGTTTTAAAGCAAACAAGGAATTAGATGGGAAAAATACATGTTTTAACGGGACCCAGACAATATTAAATACTCAGACAGATGGGAGAAGAAGTGTAGTTTTGTAGGAAATCACAAAATTATTACATAAAATTAGTGAAATCAATTGAAGAATGCCTTTCTGAAGAGCTGTTTACCACAGATGAGCAGCTTTGCGACCAAGCACATTGTAGATCGCTTTACTGCAAAAATGATCTAATTTAATGGATTGGTTTAGACATGCATAACAGCATTTTAAGAACAAAGAGAGAAACAAAAAGGGACGCTTCATGGTGGAAGGTGATGTATAAATAACTGTGTATATGATGAAGGGGGTGGCAACAACCATTCCGAAATCCCGCCATTCTGACATCCCGCTATTCCGACATCCCACCATTCCGACATCCCACCATTCCGACATACCACCATTCCGACATGCAAACGTCCCACCATTCCGACATCCCACCATTCCGACATAAACACATGTTTATAGACAAGCGTTATCAAAAACACAAAGTCTCGGCAACTGGAGGAGGAGAAGCAGTCCGCGGTGGTTTTCAATCACACACTCCAATGCTACTTGTTTCAACTTCCGAAAATTTAATCCAGGAAAAAAAGACTTACAAACATGGACCAAAACAGCTCCATAACACGCACAAGAATCCAAAAGAAACGAAAGTTAACTAAAAGAAAGCAAATGCGCAAAGCCCATCCGCGCTTCCCAAAATTGGAGTGAGTACTCATAAATCACGTGAATAACATGAATAAACGATTTTACTGCATTTTGTTGTGTTTTATACGTTCTATGCTGTCATTTCTCTCTTCTCCTATTGGCAAGGCAAGGCAGAGTGCTCGCAACTGTGTCCTGTGCAGTAGCCGTGATATCTGTTATTGCAATTATTACTTTTGCATATGATGACAGCGTGCAAAAGACGCATGGGCTCTGTGGAGAGCGCCGCTCCAGCTGGCTGCTGTGACAGCTCACTGACACTGTATTTCTGCTTAATCAGTTTCAGTCTCGCCAGAGTTACATTAATATCTGTATTTTTATATTTGAAATTCAGGGGATTTTGATAATAGATTATTAAAGTTTGTTTGCCGGCATATCATTAGTGCAAAATGGTTTGGGTAAAAAATAGGCTATTAAAAGGAACTGTCGGAATGGCGGTATGTTAAAAAAAAAAAAAACATACCGCCATTCCGACCATAGGAGGAAAAAAGTTTCGGAATGGCGGGACATTTGATAAAAAATTAAGTGTCGCCATTCCGACATGGGTCTCCAATTGTCGGAATGGCGACACTTAATTTTTGGTTTTATGGGGATCATTGAGAACAAATAGTTAACTTTTGGTAGTATCATCATTTTAATGGATGTAACTCTCCCCATAAATGATATAGTTAAGGACTTCCAACGAGAGAGATCGTCCTCTACTGTCTTTAATAATTGCACATAATTTAGCTTTGTTAGCTCTGAGAGCCTGGAGGAAATGTTTATGCCTAAATATCTAATATTTCCTGACTGTAAAGTGATCGCAGGTATATTATGGACCCTAACGTTAATGGGCAGAACTGTGGTCTTAGACCAGTTGATAGAGTAGTCAGAAAGTGCTGAGAATTTATTTATGAGTGTGATCGTGTGAGTGAGAGACGTCTGTGAGTTCTGAAGGAAAAGTAATACATCATCAGCATATAAAGACTTATTTTATGCTCAATATTTTGGGATTAATTACTCACAAACGGTTAAGAAAAGGTAGTATTGCCAGACCATACATGATCAAAACAGGGAGCGGAGGTCGTTCAGCTGCAAGAAGGTGTGAATGTCCGACTAAAGTTTATAAAAAGCGGGTAAGACAAGGTGCGAATGCCCGACAATGTATGATCAAAAGAGGGAGCGGAGGTTTTCGGCTGCAAGAAGGTCTGAATGTCCACCCATAATTCCTGAAAAATGGGTAAAAAAAGAGTGCGAATGCCAAACCATACATCATCAAAAGCAGGAGTGGATGTGTTCGGCTACAAGAAGATTTGAATGTCCATCAATAATTGCTTTAAAACATGAAAGAAGATTTTCGAATATCAAACAGCACATGATCATAAGCGGGAGAGGAGTTGTTCAGCTACAAGAAGGTGTGAATGTCCACCCATAATTACTGAAAAATGGGTAAGAAAAGGTGAGAATGCCCAACCATACATCATCATAAGCAGGAGTGGATGTGTTCGGCTACAAGAAGGTTTAAATGTCCGACCATAGTTTGTAAAAAGCGGGTAAGAAAAGGTGAAAATACCCGACTGTACACAATCAAAAGAGGGAGCGGAGTTGTTCAGCAACAAAGAGTGAAAGTCTGACCATGGTTTGTAAAAAGTGGGTAAGAATGCCGGTCCATACATCATCAAAAGCGGGAGAGGTGGTGTTCGGCTGCAAGTAGGTGTGAATGTCCAGCCATAATTACTCACAAATGGGTAAGAAAAGGTAGTATTGCCAGACCATACATGATCAAAACAGGGAGCGGAGGTGGTTAAGCTGCAAGAAGGTGTTAATGTCCGACTAAGGTTTGTAAAAAGCGGGTAAGAAAAGGTGCGAATGCCCGACAATGTATGATCAAAAGAGGGAGCGGAGGTTTTCGGCTGAAAGAAGGTCTGAATGTCCAACCATAATTTGTAAAAACCGGGGAAGAAAAGGCTCGAAAGCCCGACTATACACCATCAAAAGCTGGAGCGGAGGTGTTCAGCTGCAAGGTCTGAATGTCCATCAATAATTGCTAGAAAACATGAAAGAGAATTTTCGAATATCAAACCGCACATGATAATAAGCGGGAGAGGAGGTGTTCAGCTGCAAGAAGGTGTGAATGTCCACCCATAATTACTGAAAAATGGGTAAGAAAAGGTGCGAATTCCCAACCATACATCATCAAATGCACGAGTGGATGTGTTCGGCTAAAGGAAGGTTTGAATGTCCGACCATAGTTTGTAAAAAGCGGGTAAGAAAAGGTTCGAATGCCCAAACATACACCATCAAAAGAGGGAGCGGAGGTGTTCCGCTGTAAGAAGGTGTGAATGTCCGATCATAGTTGGTAAAAAGCGGGTAAGAAAAGGTTAAAATACCCGACTGTACACAATCAAAAGAGGGAGCGGAGTTGTTCAGCTAAGAGAAGGTGTGAAAGTCCGACCATGGTTTGTAAAAAGCGGGTAAGAAAAGGTTAAAATACCCGACTGTACACAATCAATAGCGGGAGCGGAGTTGTTCGGCTACTAAAAGGTGTGAAAGTCCGACCCTGGTTTTAAAAAGCGGGTAAGAAAAGGTTCGAATGCCCGAACATACACCATCAAAAGAGGTAGCGGAGGTGTTCCGCTGTAAGACGGTGTGAATGTCGATCATAGTTGGTAAAAAGCGGGTAAGAAAAGGTTAAAATACCCGACTGTACACCATCAAAAGAGGGAGCGGAGTTGTTCAGCTAAGAGAAGGTGTGAAAGTCCGACCATGGTTTGTAAAAAGCGGGTAAGAAAAGGTTCGTATGCCCGAATATACACTATCAAAACCGGAAGCGTAGGTGTTCGGCTGCAAGAAGGTGTGAACGTCCGACCAAAGTTTGTGAAAAAGCAGTTAAGAAAAGGTTCGAATATCTAACCAAACATAATCAAAAGCGGGAGCAGAGCTGTTCGACTGCAAGTAGGTGTGAATGTCAGAGAATAATTTGCAAAAAGCTGATGAGAAAGGGTGAGAAATCCCGACTATACACCATCAAATGCGGTAGCGGAGTTGTTCGGCTGTGAGTAGGTGTGATTCTCCAACCATAATTGCTGAAAAATGTGTTAGAAAAGGTAAGAATGCCGGTCCATACATCATCAAAAGCGGGAGAGGTGGTGTTTGGCTGCAAGTAGGTGTGAATGTCCATTAATAATTGCTTTAAAACATGAAAGAAAATTTTCGAATATCAAACCTTACATGATCATTAGCGGGAGAGGAGGTGTTCAGCTGCAAGAAGGTGTGAATATCCACCCATAATTACTGAAAAATGGGTAGGAAAAGATGCGAATGTCCAACCATAAATCATCAAAAGCAGGAGTGGAGTTGTTCAGCTACAAGAAGGTATGAAAGTCCAACCATGGTTTGTAAAAAGCGGGTAAGAGAAGGTTCGAATACCCGAATATATACCATCAAAAGCGGAAGCGGAGGTGTTCGGCTGCAAGAAGGTGTGAACGTCCGACCAAAGTTTGTAAAAAGCAGTTAAGAAAAGGTTTGAATATCCAACCGAACATAATCAAAAGTGGGAGCAGAGCTGTTCGACTGCAAGTAGGTGTGAATGTCAGATCATAATTGCTGAAAAATGTGATAGAAAAGACTAGAATGCCGGACAATACATCATCAAAAGCGGGAGAGGTGGTTTTTCGGCTGCAAGTAGGTGTGAATGTCCAGACATAATTACTCACAAACGGGGGAAGAAAAGGTAGTATTTCCAGACGACACATGATCAAAACAGGGAATGGAGGTGGTTCAGCTGCAAGGTGTGAATGTCTGACTAAAGTTTGTAAAAACCGTGTAAGACAAGGGGCGAATGCCCGACAATGTATGATCAAAAGAGGGAGCGGAGGTTTTCGGCTGCAAGGTCTGAATGTCCAACCACAATTTGTAAAAATCGGGGAAGAAAAGGCTCGAAAGCCTGACTATACACCATCAAAAGCGGGAGCAGAGGTGTTCCGGTGCAACAAGGTCTGAATGTCCGACCAAAAATTACTGAAAAATGGGTAAGAAAAGGTGCGAATGCCAAATCATACATCATCAAAAGCAGGAGCGGATGTGTTCGGCTACAAGAAGGTTTGAATGTCCAACCATAGTAAGTAATAGGCGGGGAAGAAAAGGCTCGAATGCCCGACTATATACCATCAAAAGCGGAAGCGGAGGTGTTCGGCTGCAAGACGGTGTGAACGTCCGACCAAAGTTTGTAAAAAGCAGTTAAGAAAATGTTCGAATATCCAACCAAACATAATCAAAAGCGGGAGCAGAGCTGTTCGACTGCAAGTAGGTGTGAATATCAGATCATAATTTGCAAAAAGCTGATGAGAAAGGGTGAGAATGCCCGACTATACACTATCAAATGTGGGAGCGGAGGTGTTCGTCTGTGAGTAGGTGTGAATGTCCGACCATAATTGCTGAAAAATGTGTTAGAAAAGGTAAGAATGCCGGACCATATATCATCAAAAGCGGGAGAGGTTGTGTTCGGCTGCAAGTAGGTGTGAATGTCCAGCCATAATTACTCACAAACGGGTAAGAAAAGGTACTATTGCCAGACCATATATGATCAAAACAGGGAGCGGAGGTGGTTCAGCTGCAAGAAGGTTTGAATGTCCGACTAAAGTTTGTAAAAAGCGGGTAAGACAAGGTGTGAATGCCCGACAATGTATGATCAAAAGAGGAGCGGAGGTTTTCGGCTGCAAGAAGGTCTGAATGTCCAACCATAATTTGTAAAAACCGGGGAAGAAAAGGCTCGAAAGCCCGACTATACACCATCAAAAGCTGGAGCGGAGGTGTTCAGCTGCAAGAAGGTCTGAATGTCTATCAATAATTGCTAGAAAACATGAAAGAGAATTTTCGAATATCAAACCGCACATGATAATAAGCGGGAGAGGAGGTGTTCAGCTGCAAGAAGGTGTGAATGTCCACCCATAATTACTGAAAAATGGGTAAGAAAAGGTGCGAATTCCCAACCATACATCATCAAATGCACGAGTGGATGTGTACGGCTACAAGAAGGTTTGAATGTCCGACCATAGTTTGTAAAAAGCGGGTAAGAAAAGGTTCGAATGCCCAAACATACACCATCAAAAGAGGGAGCGGAGGTGTTCCGCTGTAAGAAGGTGTGAATGTCCGATCATAGTTGGTAAAAAGCGGGTAAGAAAAGGTTAAAATACCCGACTGTACACAATCAAAAGAGGGAGCGGAGTTGTTCAGCTAAGAGAAGGTGTGAAAGTCCGACCATGGTTTGTAAAAAGCGGGTAAGAAAAGGTTCGTATGCCCGAATATACACTATCATAACCGGAAGCGTAGGTGTTCGGCTGCAAGAAGGTGTGAACGTCCGACCAAAGTTTGTGAAAAAGCAGTTAAGAAAAGGTTCGAATATCTAACCAAACATAATCAAAAGCGGGAGCAGAGCTGTTCGACTGCAAGTAGGTGTGAATGTCAGAGAATAATTTGCAAAAAGCTGATGAGAAAGGGTGAGAAATCCCGACTATACACCATCAAATGTGGTAGCGGAGTTGTTCGGCTGTGAGTAGGTGTGATTCTCCAACCATAATTGCTGAAAAATGTGTTAGAAAAGGTAAGAATGCCGGTCCATACATCATCAAAAGCGGGAGAGGTGGTGTTCGGCTGCAAGTAGGTGTGAATGTCCATTAATAATTGCTTTAAAACATGAAAGAAAATTTTCGAATATCAAACCTTACATGATCATTAGCGGGAGAGGAGGTGTTCAGCTGCAAGAAGGTGTGAATATCCACCCATAATTACTGAAAAATGGGTAGGAAAAGATGCGAATGTCCAACCATAAATCATCAAAAGCAGGAGTGGAGTTGTTCAGCTACAAGAAGGTATGAAAGTCCAACCATGGTTTGTAAAAAGCGGGTAAGAGAAGGTTCGAATACCCGAATATATACCATCAAAAGCGGAAGCGGAGGTGTTCGGCTGCAAGAAGGTGTGAACGTCCGACCAAAGTTTGTAAAAAGCAGTTAAGAAAAGGTTTGAATATCCAACCGAACATAATCAAAAGTGGGAGCAGAGCTGTTCGACTGCAAGTAGGTGTGAATGTCAGATCATAATTGCTGAAAAATGTGATAGAAAAGACTAGAATGCCGGACAATACATCATCAAAAGCGGGAGAGGTGGTTTTTCGGCTGCAAGTAGGTGTGAATGTCCAGACATAATTACTCACAAACGGGGGAAGAAAAGGTAGTATTTCCAGACCACACATGATCAAAACAGGGAATGGAGGTGGTTCAGCTGCAAGGTGTGAATGTCTAACTAAAGTTTGTAAAAACCGTGTAAGACAAGGGGCGAATGCCCGACAATGTATGATCAAAAGAGGGAGCGGAGGTTTTCGGCTGCAAGGTCTGAATGTCCAACCACAATTTGTAAAAATCGGGGAAGAAAAGGCTCGAAAGCCTGACTATACACCATGAAAAGCGGGAGCAGAGGTGTTCCGGTGCAAGAAGGTCTGAATGTCCGACCAAAAATTACTGAAAAATGGGTAAGAAAAGGTGCGAATGCCAAATCATACATCATCAAAAGCAGGAGCGGATGTGTTCGGCTACAAGAAGGTTTGAATGTCCAACCATAGTAAGTAATAGGCGGGGAAGAAAAGGCTCGAATGCCCGACTATATACCATCAAAAGCGGAAGCGGAGGTGTTCGGCTGCAAGACGGTGTGAACGTCCGACCAAAGTTTGTAAAAAGCAGTTAAGAAAATGTTCGAATATCCAACCAAACATTATCAAAAGCGGGAGCAGAGCTGTTCGACTGCAAGTAGGTGTGAATATCAGATCATAATTTGCAAAAAGCTGTTGAGAAAGGGTGAGAATGCCCGACTATAGGAGGTGTTCGTCTGTGAGTAGGCGTGAATGTCCGACCATAAATGCTGAAAAATGTGTTAGAAAAGGTAAGAATGCCGGACCATATATCATCAAAAGCGGGAGAGGTTGTGTTCGGCTGCAAGTAGGTGTGAATGTCCAGCCATAATTACTCACAAACGGGTAAGAAAAGGTACTATTGCCAGACCATATATGATCAAAACAGGGAGCGGAGGTGGTTCAGCTGCAAGAAGGTTTGAATGTCCGATTAAAGTTTGTAAAAAGCGGGTAAGACAAGGTGTGAATGCCCAACAATGTATGATCAAAAGAGGAGCGGAGGTTTTCGGCTGCAAGAAGGTCTGAATGTCCACCCATAATTACTGAAAAATGGGTAAGAAAAGGTACGAAAGCCCAACCGCACATGATCATAAGTGGATGAGAAGGTGTTCGACTGCAAGTAGGTGTGAATGTAAGATCATAATTTGTAAAAAGCGGGTAAGAAAAGGTAAGAATGCCCAACCATAAATTATCAAAAGCGGCAGCAGAGTTTCGGCTCGTATTTATCAATGTCTAGATAGATTTCAACAAAAAACAACGTTGTACTTTGCAGCAAAAGAAAGTGCAAATCAAAAGTTTTAGGAATCCGAGAATAAGCTTATTTTCATGAGTTCTGCACGATTTCGGATTTTATGTATAAAATTAATTCCTTCACGCAAACTAAGTTAACACTGCTTTGTCCTTCATATGTACCCATTTCTACATATATTTCAAGCATAAACTTTCTCATACTACCCTGAATGAGAAAGAGCCAAACTTGTGATTAAGCCATACGACCCTTTTGAGGAGTTCTGCATGGTTTGGGATTTTATCTATAAAATTAATTCCTTCACTCAAACTATGTTAAAACGGCTTTTACCTTCATATTTATCAATGTCTCGATAGATTTAAACAAAAAAACAACGTTGTACTTTGCAATAAAAGAAAGATCAAATCAAAAGTTTTAGGAATCCGAGAATAAGCTTATTTTCATGAGTTCTGCACGATTTCGGATTTTATGTATAAAATGAATTCATTCACTCAAACCAAGTTAAAACTGCTTTTTCCTTCATATTTATCAATGTCTAGATCGACTTCAACAAAGAACAACATTGTATTTTGCAGTAGAAGAAAGAGCAAAACTGAAGGATCAGGAATCCGAGAATAAGCTTCTTTTCATACGTTCTGCATGATTTGGGATTTTATGTATAAAATGAATTCATTCACTCAAACCAAGTTAAAACTGCTTTTTCCTTCATATTTATCAATGTCTAGATCGACTTCAACAAAGAACAACATTGTATTTTGCAGTAGAAGAAAGAGCAAAACTGAAGGATCAGGAATCCGAGAATAAGCTTCTTTTCATACGTTCTGCATGATTTGGGATTTTATGTATAAAATGAATTCCTTCACTCAAACTAAGTTAACACTGCTTTGTCCTTCATATGTACCCATTTCTACATATATTTCAAGCATAAACTTCCTCATACTACCCTGAATGAGAAAGAGCCACACTTGTGATGAAGCCATACGCCCCTTTTGAGGAGTTCTGCATGATTTGGGATTTTATCTATAAAATCAATTCCTTCACTCAAACTATGTTAAAACGGCTTTTACCTTCATATTTATCAATGTCTCGATAGATTTAAACAAAAAAACAACGTTGTACTTTGCAGTAAAAGAAAGAGCCAATCAAAAGTTTTAGGAATCCGAGAATAAGCTTATTTTCATGAGTTCTGCACGATTTCGGATTTTATGTATAAAATGAATTCATTCACTCAAACCAAGTTAAAACTGCTTTTTCATTCATATTTATCAATGTCTAGATCGACTTCAACAAAGAACAACATTGTATTTTGCAGTAGAAGAAAGAGCAAAACTGAAGGATCAGGAATCCGAGAATAAGCTTCTTTTCATACGTTCTGCATGATTTGGGATTTTATGTATAAAATGAATTCATTCACTCAAACCAAGTTAAAACTGCTTTTTCCTTCATATTTATCAATGTCTAGATCGACTTCAACAAAGAACAACATTGTATTTTGCAGTAGAAGAAAGAGCAAAACTGAAGGATCAGGAATCCGAGAATAAGCTTCTTTTCATACGTTCTGCATGATTTGGGATTTTATGTATAAAATGAATTCCTTCACTCAAACTAAGTTAACACTGCTTTGTCCTTCATATGTACCCATTTCTACATATATTTCAAGCATAAACTTCCTCATACTACCCTGAATGAGAAAGAGCCACACTTGTGATTAAGCCATACGCCCCTTTTGAGGAGTTCTGCATGATTTGGGATTTTATCTATAAAATCAATTCCTTCACTCAAACTATGTTAAAACGGCTTTTACCTTCATATTTATCAATGTCTCGATAGATTTAAACAAAAAAACAACGTTGTACTTTGCAGTAAAAGAAAGAGCCAATCAAAAGTTTTAGGAATCCGAGAATAAGCTTATTTTCATGAGTTCTGCACGATTTCGGATTTTATGTATAAAATGAATTCATTCACTCAAACCAAGTTAAAACTGCTTTTTCATTCATATTTATCAATGTCTAGATCGACTTCAACAAAGAAAAACATTGTATTTTGCAGTAGAAGAAAGAGCAAAACTGAAGTTTCCTGAACTGATCAGGAATCCGAGAATAAGCTTATTTTCTTATGGGCAAGTGGGAACTGCTTTGTCCTTCATATTTATCAATGTGTAGATGGATTTCAACTTCTTCAAAGTCCAATGTTTTTCTTTGTTGAAGTCGATCTAGACATTGATGAATATGGAAGGACAAAGCAGTTTTAACTTGGTTTGAGCAAAGCAATTCATTTTATAGCAAAATCCGAAATCGTGCAGAACTCATGAAAGCAGGCTTATACTCGGATTCCTGAAACTTTAGATTTGCTCTTTCTTTTACTGCAAAGTACAACGTTGTTTTTTTGTTTAAATCTTTGTAGACATGGTAAATATGAAGAACAAATCAGTTTTAACATAGTTTGAGTGAAGTAATGCATTTTATAAGCAAAATCCCAAATCATGCAGAACTCACGAAAAGCTTTTTCTCGCTTTTCACTGCTTTTTACAAACTTTGGTCGGACGTTCACACCTTCTTGCATCCGAACACCTCCGCTTCCGCTTTTGATGATGTATATTCGGGCATTCGAACCTTTTATTACCCGCTTTTTACAAACCATTGTCGGACTTTCACACCTTCTTGCAGCCGAACACCACCTCTACCGCTTTTGATGATGTATGGTTCAGTATTCTTACCTTTTCTAACACATTTTTCAGCAATTATGGTCGGACATTCACACCTACTCACAGCTGGACACCTCCGCTCCCGCTTTTGATCATACAATGTCGGGACATCGCTCCTTGTCTTACCAGCTTTTTACAAACTATAGTCAGACATTCACACCTTGCAGCTGAACCTCCGCTCCCTGTTTTGATCATGTATGGTCTGGCAATACTACCTTTTCTTCCCCCGTTTGTGAGTAATTATGGCTGGACATTCACACCTACTTGCAGTCGAACAGCTCTGCTCCCGCTTTTGATTACGTTTGGTTGGATATTCGAACCTTTTCTTAACTGCTTTTTACAAACCATGGTCGGACTTTCACACCTTCTTGTAGCCGAACACATCCGCTCCCGCTATTGATTGTGTACAGTCGGGTATTTTAACCTTTTCTTACCCGCTTTTTACCAACTATGGTCGGACATTCACACCATCTTACAGCGGAACACCTCCGGTCCCACTTTTTATGGTGTATAGTCGGGCATTCGAACCTTTTCTTACCCGCTATTTACAAACTATGGTAGGACATTCAAACTTTCGTGTATCCGAAAACCTCCGCTCTCTCTTTTGATCATACATTGTCGGACATTCGCACCTTTTCTTACCCGCTTTTTACAAACCATGGTCGGACTGTCACACCTTCTTGTAGCCGAACACATCCGCTCCCGCTATTGATTGTGTACAGTCGGGTATATTAACCTTTTCTTACCCGCTTTTTACCAAGTATGGTTGGACATTCACACCTTCGTACAGCGGAACACCTCCACTCCCTCTTTTGATGGTGTATGTTCGGGCATTCAAACCTTTTCTTACCCGCTTTTTCCAAACTATGGTCGGCTATTCACCATACTTGTATGGTGGGATATTCACACCCACTTGCATCCGAAGACCTCCGCCACAAATTTTGTTGATATTTAGTCGGACATTCGCACCTTACCCGCTTTTGGCAAACTATGGCCTTCTTGCAGCCAAACAACTCTGATCTTGCTTTTGATGATGTAAGGTTGGGCATTCACCTGCTTTTCACCAAACATAGTCGGACATTCACACCTTCTTGCAGCCGAACACTTCCGCTCCACCTTTTAGTGTTCTATCACACCTTTTTTTTCACCGCATTTTATACATTATGGTTGGAAATTTTCAACCACTCTCATCCGAAGACCTCTCCTCCCGCTTTTGTTAATATATTTGAACTTTAGTTTTACATTCAAACCTTCTTGCAGCTGAACCACCTCCGCTCCCTGTTTTGATCATATATGGTCTGGCTACTACCTTTTCTTACCCGTTTTTGAGTAATTATGGCTGGACATTCACACCTACTTGCAGTCGAACACAACCTCTCTCGCTTTTGATGATGTATGGACCGGCATTTTTACCTTTTCTAACACATTTTTCAGCAATTATGGTCGGAGATTCACACCTACTCACAGCCGAACAACTCAGCTTCCGCATTTGATGATGTATAGTCGGGCATTCTCACCCTTTCTCATCAGCTTTTTGCAAATTATGATCTGACATTCACACCTACTTGCAGTCGAACAGCTCTGCTCCCGCTTTTGATTATGTTTGGTTGGATATTCGAACCTTTTCTTAACTTCTTTTTACATATTTTGGTTGGACGTTCACACCTTCTTGTAGCCGAACACTTCCACTCCTGCTTTTGATGATGTATGGTTGGGCATTCACACATTTTTTTTGCCCATTTTTCAGGAATTATGAGTGGACATTCACACCTTGCAGCTGAACACCTCCTATCCCACTTATGATCATGTGCGGTTTGATTTTCGAAAAGTTTCTTTCATGTTTTCTAGCAATTATTGATGGACATGTAGACCTTCTTGCAGCTGAACACCTCCGCTCCCGCTTTTGATCATACATTGTCAGGCATTCGCACCTTGTCTTACCCACTTTTTACAAACTTTAGTCGAACAGTCACACCTTTTTGCAGCCGAACACCACCTCTCCCGCTTTTGATGATGTATGGTCCAGCATTCTTACCTTTTCTAACACATTCTTCAGCAATTATGGTCGGAGATTCACACCTACTCAGAGCCGAACACCACCGCTCCCGCATTTGATGGTGTATAGTCGGGCATTCTCACCCTTTCTCATCAGCTTTTTACAAATTATGATCTGACATTCACACCTTTTTTTGATAATGTATTGTTAGGCATTCGCACCTTTTTTTTTTACCCATTTTTCTTGAATTATGGGTGGACATTCACACCTTCTTGCAGCCGAACACCTCCTCTCCCGCTTATGATCATGTGCGGTTTGATATTCGAAAATTTACTTTCTTGTTTTAAAGCAATTATTGATGGACATTCAAACCTTCTTTTTGATGGTGTATAGTCGGGCTTTCGAGCCTTTTCTTCCCGGTTTTTACAAACCATGGTCGGACTTTCACACCTTCTTGTAGCCGAACAACTCCGCTCCCGCTATTGATTGTGTACAGTCGGGTATTTTAACCTTTTCTTACCCGCTTTTTACCAACTATGGTCGGACATTCACACCGTCTTACAGCGGAACACCTCTGCTCCCGCTTTTGATGGTGTATAGTCGGGCATTCGAACCTTTTCTTACCCGCTTTTTACAAACTATGGTGGGACATTCAAACCTTCTTGTATCCGAAAACCTCCGCTCTCTCTTTTGATCATACATTGTCGGACATTCGCACCTTTTCTTACCCGCTTTTTACAAACCATGGTCGGACTTTCACATCTTCTTGTAGCCGAACACATCCGCTCCCGCTATTGATTGTGTACAGTCGGGTATTTTAACCTTTTCTTACCCGCTTTTTACCAAGTATGGTCGGACATTCACACCTTCGTACAGCGGAACACCTCCGCTCCCTCTTTTGATGGTGTATGTTCGGGCATTCAAACCTTTTCTTACCCGCTTTTTCCAAACTATGGTCAGCTATTCACAGCTCCCTCTCCACCATACTTGTATGGTAAATGGTAAATGGACTTGTACTTGTATAGCGCTTTTCTAGTCTAGCTGACCACTCATTCACACCCACTTGCATCCGAAGACCTCCGCCCCAAATTTTGTTGATATTTAGTCGGACATTCGAACCTTACCCGCTTTTGGCAAACTATGGCCTTCTTGCAGCCAAACACCTCTGATCTCGCTTTTGATGATGTAAGGTTGGGCATTCAGACCTTGCTTCACCTGCTTTTCACCAAATATAGTCGGACATTCACACCTTCTTGCAGCCGAACACTTCCGCTCCACCTTTTAGTGTTCTATCACACCTTTTTTTCACCGCATTTAATACATTATGGTCGGAAATTTTCAACCACTCTCATCCGAAGACCTCTCCTCCCGCTTTTGTTAATATATTTGAACTTTAGTCGGACATTCAAACCTTCTTGCAGCTGAACCACCTCCGCTCCCTGTTTTGATCATATATGGTCTGGCAATACTACCTTTTCTTACCCGTTTGTGAGTAATTATGGCCTGACATTCACACCTACTTGCAGCCGAACACAACCTCTCTCGCTTTTGATGATGTATGGACCGGCATTCTTACCTTTTCTAACACATTTTTCAGCAATTATGGTCGGAGATTCACACCTACTCACAGCCGAACAACTCCGCTCCCACATTTGATGGTGTATAGTCGGGCATTCTCACCCTTTCTCATCAGCTTTTTGCAAATTATGATCTGACATTCACACCTACTTGCAGTCGAACAGCTCTGCTCCCGCTTTTGATTATGTTTGGTTGGATATTCGAACCTTTTCTTAACTTCTTTTTACATATTTTGGTTGGACGTTCACACCTTCTTGTAGCCGAACACTTCCACTCCTGCTTTTGATGATGTATGGTTGGGCATTCACACCTTTTTTTTGCCCATTTTTCAGGAATTATGGGTGGACATTCACACCTTGCAGCTGAACACCTCCTATCCCACTTATGATCATGTGCGGTTTGATTTTCGAAAAGTTTCTTTCATGTTTTCTAGCAATTATTGATGGACATGTAGACCTTCTTGCAGCTGAACACCTCCGCTCCCGCTTTTGATCATACATTGTCAGGCATTCGCACCTTGTCTTACCCACTTTTTACAAACTTTAGTCGAACAGTCACACCTTTTTGCAGCCGAACACCACCTCTCCCGCTTTTGATGATGTATGGTCCAGCATTCTTACCTTTTCTAACACATTCTTCAGCAATTATGGTCGGACATTCACACCTACTCAGAGCCGAACACCTCCGCTCCCGCATTTGATGGTGTATAGTCGGGCATTCTCACCCTTTCTCATCAGCGTTTTACAAATTATGATCTGACATTCACACCTGCTTTTGATAATGTATTGTTAGGCATTCGCACCTTTTTTTTACCCATTTTTCATGAATTATGGGTGGACATTCACACCTTCTTGCAGCCGAACACCTTCTCTCCCGCTTATGATCATGTGCGGTTTGATATTCGAAAATTTACTTTCTTGTTTTAAAGCAATTATTGATGGACATTCAAACCTTCTTTTTGATGGTGTATAGTCGGGCTTTCGAGCCTTTTCTTCCCGGTTTTTACAAACCATGGTCGGACTTTCACACCTTCTTGTAGCCGAACAACTCCGCTCCCGCTATTGATTGTGTACAGTCGGGTATTTTAACCTTTTCTTACCCGCTTTTTACCAACTATGGTCGGACATTCACACCGTCTTACAGCGGAACACCTCTGCTCCCGCTTTTGATGGTGTATAGTCGGGCATTCGAAGCTTTTCTTACCCGCTTTTTACAAACTATGGTGGGACATTCAAACCTTCTTGTATCCGAAAACCTCCGCTCTCTCTTTTGATCATACATTGTCGGACATTCGCACCTTTTCTTACCCGCTTTTTACAAACCATGGTCGGACTTTCACATCTTCTTGTAGCCGAACACATCCGCTCCCGCTATTGATTGTGTACAGTCGGGTATTTTAACCTTTTCTTACCCGCTTTTTACCAACTATGGTCGGACATTCACACCTTCGTACAGCGGAACACCTCCGCTCCCTCTTTTGATGGTGTATGTTCGGGCATTCAAACCTTTTCTTACCCGCTTTTTCCAAACTATGGTCGGCTATTCACAGCTTCCTCTCCACCATACTTGTATGGTGGAATATTCACACCCACTTGCATCCGAAGACCTCCGCCCCAAATTTTGTTGATATTTAGTCGGACATTCGCACCTTACCCGCTTTTGGAAAACTATGGCCTTCTTGCAGCCAAACACCTCTGATCTCGCTTTTGATGATGTAAGGTTGGGCATTCAGACCTTGCTTCACCTGCTTTTCACCAAATATAGTCGGACATTCACACCTTCTTGCAGCCGAACACTTCCGCTTTTAGTGTTCTATGAGGCATTCACATATTTTTTTTCACCGTATTTTATAGATTATGGTTGGAAATTCTCACCCACTCTCATCTGAAGACCTCTCCTCCCGCTTTTGTTAATATATAGTCGGGCATTCGAACCTTTTCTTACCCGCTTTTTACAAATTATAGTCGAACATTCACACCTACTTGCAGCTGAATACTTCCGCTCCACCTTTTAGGTATGTATGGTTGGCATTTGCACCTCTTTTTATACTGATTGCTGAAGATTAAGTTGTACTTTCTCAAACTACAACATTTTTTTATTTGTTGAAACTTGATTTGAAGTGGATAAATAAGGAGGACAAACAGTTTTAAGTCAGGCTGATAGAAGGAATTAATTTTATAGCAAAATCTGTACTTCGTCATATGTCGAGAGATGCTTATTGCTGAAGAAGTTCTTTCTCATTCTACAAAGTACAACGTTGTTTATCGTTGAAACTTGATTAGACATGAATAAATATGAAGGACAAAGCAGTCTTAACTTGGTTTGAGTTAAGGAATTCGTTTTATAGGAGAATCCGAATTCGTGCATAACTCATAAAATAGAGCTTATTTTCGGATTCCTGAAGAATGATTCTGGTTCTTTCTCATAATACAAAGTTTGTTGTTTATTGTTGAAACTTCATCAGAAGTGAAGAAATAAATGAATGCCTATCAACAAATGTGGGATCTAAACTCTAGTGCTTCCTCTAAAATAATTTCCTTTCTCAATTTAGAAATGTGTGTGTGTAAGTCACAACACCCGTGACACCAAAACGGCTTTCTTTTCTCTACACTCTGCACTATGAGCACACACACCAAATCAGAAAGGCTTTTTTCTCTCTTTTCTACATTATGGACTGTGGGGACACAAAACCGCTCTCTCTCTTTTTTTTTTTTATCGTGTGCCAGGGCGTTGTCTCATGTATTAGATTATGCTTAAGATACGAATGGGTTTATCAGTCACATCAGAATCCATACATACTGATCCTCCCGTAATAAAATGGTCGGATCTTATCAAACACACTTTGTTTCTTGTGACAATCAAGTCAGCGAAACAGCGTATACACGTCAAGACACTGAATCAAGTTTGCCACAAGAACTCATAAGTTTGGCAGTATTGCTCTGCCATCAGCAATGATACACCCATTTTATTTTCGTGAGACATGTGCAAGCACCTGTTCATCTACTGTTCTATCACTATGAATTAGTAATCTATTATCAATAAGGATACTTCTACAACTACTATCAAAGTATGTCCGGACTTCTTATGTTGTCAGTTGCTATATATGAATAAGTGGGTAGCTACTGACAAGCATTAAGCATGTCACACAGCCCAAACATATAACATTTCAGGACACACCACACAGTTAACAACCACAGTGAAGCGTGTCAAAGCCCAAACATGTAACATTCAACAGGACACTTACACAACACATTCAAATCAAACAGTCAGACAACATACAAGAACATATACCCCAGCCGGCATTGCTCCCTGCCTATTTTCGTACAGCACACTATGTGTGCGCACACCTTTATTCACAAACTCTTCAACTTATACTCTTTTACCGAAGCTGCTACAGCTCGATTGGCCAAATACCCTTAGATCCTATTTCGGTGAATTTGACATCTGCCTTGTATGTAACAGATTAGCGGTTTAGCAGTTTTAATTTAGTTTGAGTGAAGGAATTAATTTTATAGCAAAATCCGAAATCGTGAAGAACTAAGCTTATTCTCGGATTCCTGAATCTTTAGATTTGCTCTTTCTTTTACTGCAAAGTACAATGTTGAGCAGCACTAATGAGTTGTTTCTATTTTTGGCAGGCTTTACCTTTGCGGGTGAAGCCCTTTCTGTCTGTGCAAAAGAAATCTTCTTACTGTGCAGAGTGACTTCTCTGAGTAGAGTCGCCTTACTTGTTGCGACTGTGCCGATGTTCGAAGCTGGAGTGCAAAGTTGTTGCTTGAATGGTGCTTGCTGGGTGCAGCAAGCACCCAGAGTGCTCAGTGCAGCGGGTGGGCGACACTCTGGCCACCTTGAAAACCGAGATTACATCCACTACCAGGGGCAGCCCAAGTTCTGCCGCAAGTGTGGTGAGCATGGGCACCTGGTTGAGGCTTGTACCAAGGTGTTATGTGGGAAGAGCAGAGAAATTGGGCAAACTTTTGGAGAGTGTCCAAATGGCAGGAAATGTAATCTCTGTGGAGAATTAAATTACCTCTTCAGAGATTGCCCTAAATCTTTTGCCAACAAATTAAAGACGGTAAAGCCACAGTCAAGCCAACAAAGAGAAGGACCAAAGGTGGCAGTTGGTGAACAAAGTGAAGAGGTTGACCCAATAAATTCAAACTTCCCGCCAAAAGCTTGGATTGGAAGTGAGGAGCAAAAAGGGGAGGGGCCTGTAGAGGCCTCACCACTCAGTGTTGAAGTCTGTGAGAATTCACAGGCAGAGGGTGGAGCTACGCTAAATGAGGAGGAAGAGCAGACAGGTGAGTCTAGTGAAGATACTCACCTCCCCGAAGGTCAACAGCCGAAGAGGACGGCATCTGAGCCTCTGATTCCCCAGTGGTATCAGAGAAGAGGGGAAGGGTTAGGTCCCTTTCAGACAGTTCTTCAGTGGAAGAACCTAGAGTCTTCCCCTCCGACTCACCAAATGAGGTCTCCTTTTTAACTTCAGCTCTGCACTCGACCCCCAGGGACTCAAAGTTAAATGCAACATTGCGTCAGAGGCCAACACCGAGAGTCCGAAAAGGAAATATAGATCAACCTACTCACTTTTCACCTAAAGAAATGAAGGAAGAGCTAGTTTCCCAAGAAATAACCTGTGTGTAATTTGTTTTGATAACTTAGAAAAACGAAAATGACATACCTACTTTCCTTTATGCTTTTAATGGTTCTCACCTTCTCAACACTAAATGTGAGAAGTGTGAAATCAAAGACAAGAGCCCAGAGTATTTTATCCATCTTAGACTCCATAAAATCAGATGTGTTTTTAATACAAGAATGTGGACTACCTTTTTTAAAAAACCATAGACAATGGGAGGAAATGTGGCCCCATTTATCGATATGGAGTGGCTCAAATCAAAATAAAAATGATGGTGTGGCCATTCTAATTAAAAATCCGCATGTTCTGGTGAAAGGTAGCACAGTGGTGAGAGACGGACGGGCACTTTTAGCACACTTGAATTTTATGGGGCAAGACTTTAACCTCTTAAATATTTATGGTTTCAATGGAAAAAATGAAAGGTATGACCTTTTAGAAGATATACAGCTTTACATGCTAGGGCAAGTACCTTTAGTTGTAGGAGGGGATTTTAACTGTATCTTGAGCAGGAAAGATAGAAAAAGAGCAGGGGTAGATTTTAAAGTGGATAAGACTTCGATTTTACTTCAGGGCATATGCAGGGATTTTAAGCTTACTGACTGTTTTAAAACCATGCATCCCAGAGAGGAGGGCTTCACCTGGTTTAGTCATGATGGCACCAGAGCCTCTCGCATTGATTATTTCTTTACTAGAGATTGCCCACCCACTGATGTTAGATTAACCCCTGTTTTCTTTTCAGACCACCTTATGCTCTCCTGCACCCTTTCACCCCCTTCTGGTGTGACGGTAGGAAGTGGTCTGTGGAAACTCAACTGTTCCCTGTTGGAGGATGAAATCATAGTCAGTCAGTACAGGGAATGTTATAAAGAGTGGCAGACCCTTCAAGACCTCTACGAAACACATGCACAATGGTGGGAAATGGTGAAGGAAACGACCCAGACTTTTTTTAAACAGCAAGGTAAACGTAAAAAAAGGAAAGAGAATAGATGTATGATGGGACTACATAAACGCTTACAGCGCTACTTTAAACTAAATCAGTGTGGCATAGACTTTAAAGAAGAAATCAAAGATGTCAAAAAGGAAATGTCAGTTTTAGCAGAAATAAAGAGTAAAGGAATTTTTGTAAGAAGCAGGGAGCAGGAAATTGAGGAAGGTGAAAAAGAAAGAAAGTTATAAATAAAAAGGAGTGTATTCAAAATCTAAAAAGAGAAGATGGGTTTTTAACAAAATCCACACAAGAGATGATTGAAACTGTACATACCTTTTATAGTAACATGTACAAAGAGAAACCAGTGCACTTGGAAACATCGGCAGAAATCTTAAAATTCGTTGACAAAACCGTAAAAGAGAATGCACACTTGACACAGAATTTTACTGCTTTAGAATTAAAAAAATGCCTAACAGGTTTTAAGAGAAGTCGAGCTCCGGGTTTAGACGGGCTTCCTGCAGAATTCTATCTGACCTATTGGGACCTTTTATCATCAGACATTTTAGATGTTTTTAAAGATTTTGAAAAACTCGACCGACTGCCTGACAGTTTTAGAGTGGGAATAGTGACTCTACTTTATAAAAAAAATGATAAGACTGACCTAAAGAATTGGAGGCCCATCACACTTTTAAACTTTGACTGTAAACTTTTTAGCAAGGTTTTAGCGACACGGATGTCCTCTGTTTTAGAGGAGGTAATTCACCCAGACCAAGCTTGTGCCATCTCAGGGAGACAACTCACCGACAGCCTCGTACTGATTCGAGACATCATTGATTACGCTAGAGACAGAAACACCCGGCTTGTCATCTTAAATTTAGACTTTGAAAAAGCATTTGATCGGGTCTCGCATCAATATCTCTTTCAGGTGTTGCAGCCATCGAAAAGGGCCCGATTGTTCCTACTTGGTGAGCTTTGCTTGGTTGAGACGCTTGCCCCCCCCCCCGCTCCTCGGCTGACCAAGTAGAAACAATCTATTCGATGGCTGCCTTGTCTTGTAAGGCGACTCTACTCAGAGAAGTCACTCTGCAAAGTAGCAAGATTTCTTTTGCACAGACAGAAAGGGCTTCACCCGCAAAGGTAAAGCCTGCCCCCCCCCCTTGCTCCTCGGCTGACCAAGTAGGAACAATCGGGCCCTATTCGATGGCTGTCTTGTCTTTTACTCTATGCAAAAGACAAGGCAGCAACAAAAACACCACGAGAATCCCGTATTGAGGCTTTGTTCTGACCGCTCATTCGGTGTCGCGTTTCTTTCAAGCAATTCTCCCGGTTAGCCGACACTCGGCTCGCTCCCATAGCCGTGTTAAAGTCTACTTCGCATTCACTCTCTTTTCTCAGCATACTCTTGGGATTTTATCTATAAAATGAATTCCTTCACTCAAACTATGTTAAAACTGCTTTGTCGTTCATATTTACCATGTCTAGAAAGATTTAAACAAAAAAAACAACGTTGTACTTTGCAGTAAAAGAAAGAGCAAATCTAAAGTTTCAGGAATCCGAGAATAAGCTTACTTTCATGAGTGCTTCACGATTTCGGATTTTGCTATAAAATTAATTCCTTCACTCAAACTAAATTAAAACTGCTAAACCGCTAATCTGTTACATGTAAGGCAGATGTCAAATTCACCGAAATAGGATCTAAGGGTATTCGGCCAATCGAGCTGTAGCAGCTTCGGTAAAAGAGTATAAGTTGAAGAGTTTGTGAATAAAGGTGTGCGCACACATAGTGTGCTGTACGAAAATAGGCAGGGAGCAATGCCGGCTGGGGTATATGTTCTTGTATGTTGTCTGACTGTTTGATTTGAATGTGTTGTGTAAGTGTCCTGTTGAATGTTACATGTTTGGGCTTTGACACGCTTCACTGTGGTTGTTAACTGTGTGGTGTGTCCTGAAATGTTATATGTTTGGGCTGTGTGACATGCTTAATGCTTGTCAATAGCTACCCACTTATTCATATATAGCAACTGACAACATAAGAAGTCCGGACATACTTTGATAGTAGTTGTAGAAGTATCCTTATTGATAATAGATCACTAATTCATAGTGATAGAACAGTAGATGAACAGGTGCTTGCACATGTCTCACGAAAATAAAATGGGTGTATCATTGCTGATGGCAGAGCAATACTGCCAAACTTATGAGTTCTTGTGGCAAACTTGATTCAGTGTCTTGACGTGTATACGCTGTTTCGCTGACTTGATTGTCACAAGAAACAAAGTGTGTTTGATAAGATCCGACCATTTTATTACGGGAGGATCAGTATGTATGGATTCTGATGTGACTGATAAACCCATTCGTATCTTAAGCTTAATCTAATACATGAGACAACGCCCTGGCACACGATAAAAAAAAAAAGAGAGAGAGCGGTTTTGTGTCCCCACAGTCCATAATGTAGAAAAGAGAGAAAAAAGCCTTTCTGATTTGGTGTGTGTGCTCATAGTGCAGAGTGTAGAGAAAAGAAAGCCGTTTTGGTGTCACGGGTGTTGTGACTTACACACACACATTTCTAAATTGAGAAAGGAAATTATTTTAGAGGAAGCACTAGAGTTTAGATCCCACATTTGTTGATAGGCATTCATTTATTTCTTCACTTCTGATGAAGTTTCAACAATAAACAACCAACTTTGTATTATGAGAAAGAACCAGAATCATTCTTCAGGAATCCGAAAATAAGCTCTATTTTATGAGTTATGCACGAATTCGGATTCTCCTATAAAACGAATTCCTTAACTCAAACCAAGTTAAGACTGCTTTGTCCTTCATATTTATTCATGTCTAATCAAGTTTCAACGATAAACAACGTTGTACTTTGTAGAATGAGAAAGAACTTCTTCAGCAATAAGCATCTCTCGACATATGACGAAATACAGATTTTGCTATAAAATTAATTCCTTCTATCAGCCTGACTTAAAACTGTTTGTCCTCCTTATTTATCCACTTCAAATCAAGTTTCAACAATTAAAAAAATTTGTAGTTTGAGAAAGAACAACTTAATCTTCAGCAATCAGTATAAAAAGAGGTGCAAATGCCAACCATACATACCTAAAAGGTGGAGCGGAAGTATTCAGCTGCAAGTAGGTGTGAATGTTCGACCATAATTTGTAAAAAGCGGGTAAGAAAAGGTTCGAATGCCCGACTATATATTAACAAAAGCGGGAGGAGATGTCTTCGGATGAGAGTGGGTGAGAATTTCCAACCATAATCTATAAAATACGGTGAAAAAATATATGTGAATGCCTCATAGAACACTAAAAGCGGAAGTGTTCGGCTGCAAGAAGGTGTGAATGTCCGACTATATTTGGTGAAAAGCAGGTGAAGCAAGGTCTGAATGCCCAACCTTACATCATCAAAAGCGAGATCAGAGGTGTTTGGCTGCAAGAAGGCCATAGTTTGCCAAAAGCGGGTAAGGTGCGAATGACCGACTAAATATCAACAAAAGTGGGGGCGGAGGTCTTCGGATGCAAGTGGGTGTGAATATCCCACCATACAAGTATGGTGGAGAGGAAGCTGTGAATGGCCGACCATAGTAAAAGGCGGGTGAGAGAAGGTGCGAATGTCAAACCATACATAATCAAAAGAAGGAGCGGAGGTGTTCTGCTGTAAGAAGGTGTGAATGTCCAACCATAGTTGGTAAAAAGCGGGTAAGAAAAGGTTAAAATACCCGACTGTACACAATCAATAGCGGGAGCGGAGTTGTTCGGCTACTAAAAGGTGTGAAAGTCCGACCATGGTTTGTAAAAAGCGGGTAAGAAAAGGTGCGAATGCCCGACAATGTATGATCAAAAGAGGGAGTGGAGGTTTTCGGCTGCAAGAAGGTCTGAATGTCCAACCATAATTTGTAAAAACCGGGGAAGAAAAGGCTCGAAAGCCCGACTATACACCATCAAAAGTGGGAGCGGAGGTGTTCAGCTGCAAGACGGTCTGAATGTCCATCAATAATTGCTAGAAAACATGAAAGAAAATTTTCGAATATCAAACTGCACATGATCATAAGCGGGAGAGGAGGTGTTCAGCTGCAAGAAGGTGTGAATGTCTACCCATAATTACTGAAAAATGGGTAAGAAAAGGTGCGAATGCCTAACCATACATCATCAAAAGAGGGAGCGGAGGTGTTCCGCTGTAAGACGGTGTGAATGTCCGACCATAGATGGTAAAAAGCGGGTAAGAAAAGGTTAAATTACCCGACTGTACACAATCAAAAGAGGAAGCGGAGTTGTTCGGCTGCAAGATATTGTGAACGTCCGACCAAAGTTTGTAAAAAGCAGTTAAGAAAAGATTCGAATATCTAACCAAACATAATCAAAAGCGGGAGCAGAGCTGTTCAACTGGAAGTAGGTGTGAATGTCAGATCATAATTTGCAAAAAGCTAATGAGAAAGGGTGAGAATGCCCGACTATACACCATCAAATTGCGGTAGGGGATTATTCGGCTGTGAATAGGTGTGAATCTCCAACCATAATTGCTGAAAAATGTGTTAGAAAAGGTAAAAATGCCGGTCCATACATAATCAAAATCGGGAGAGGTGGTGTTCAGCTGCAAGAAGGTCTAAATGTCCATCAATAATTGCTAGAAAACATGAAAGAAAATTTCCGAAAATCAAACCACACATGATCATAAGTGGGAGAGGAGGTGTTCAGCTGCAAGAAGGTGTGAATGTCCACCCATAATACCTGAAAAATGGGTAAAAAAAAGGTGCGAATGCCCAACCATACATCATCAAAAGCAGGAGTGCATGTGTTCGGCTACAAGAAGGTGTGAACGTCCAACCAAAGTTTGTAAAAAGCAGTTAAGAAAAGGTTCGAATATCCAACCATACATAATCAAAAGCGGGAGCAGAGCTGTTCGACTGCAAGTAGGTGTGAATGTCAGATCATAATTTGCAAAAAGCTGATGAGAAAGGGTGAGAATGCCCGACTATACACCATCAAATGCGGGAGCGGAGTTGTTCGGCTGTGAGTAGGTGTGAATCTCCGACCATAATTGCTGAAAAATGTGTTAGAAAAGGTAAGAATGCCGGTCCATACATCATCAAAAGCGAGAGAGGTTGTGTTCGGCTGCAAGTAGGTGTGAATGTCCAGCCATAATTACTCACAAACGGGTAAGAAAAGGTAGTATTGCCAGACCATATATGATCAAAACAGGGAGCGGAGGTGGTTCAGCTGCAAGAAGGTTTGAATGTCCGACTAAAGTTCAAATATATTAACAAAAGCGGGAGGAGAGGTCTTCGGATGAGAGTGGTTGAAAATTTCCGACCATAATGTATAAAATGCGGTGAAAAAAAGGTGTGATAGAACACTAAAAGGTGGAGCGGAAGTGTTCGGCTGCAAGAAGGTGTGAATGTCCGACTATATTTGGTGAAAAGCAGGTGAAGCAAGGTCTGAATGCCCAACCTTACATCATCAAAAGCGAGATCAGAGGTGTTTGGCTGCAAGAAGGCCATAGTTTGCCAAAAGCGGGTAAGGTGCGAATGTCCGACTAAATATCAACAAAATTTGGGGCGGAGGTCTTCGGATGCAAGTGGGTGTGAATGTCCGACTATATTTGGTGAAAAGCAGGTGAAGCAAGGTCTGAATGCCCAACCTTACATCATCAAAAGCGAGATCAGAGGTGTTGGGCTGCAAGAAGGCCATAGTTTGCCAAAAGCGGGTAAGGTGCGAATGTCCGACTAAATATCAAAAAAATTTGGGGCAGAGGTCTTCGGATGCAAGTGGGTGTGAATATCCAACCATACAAGTATGGTGGAGAGGAAGCTGTGAATAGCCGACCATAGTTTGGAAAAAGCGGGTAAGAAAAGGTTTGAATACCCGAACATAGACCATCAAAAGAGGGAGCGGAGGTGTTCCGCTGTACGAAGGTGTGAATGTCCGACCATAGTTGGTAAAAAGCGGGTAAGAAAAGGTTAAAATACCCGACTGTACACAATCAATAGCGGGAGTGGATGTGTTCGGCTACAAGAAGGTGTGAAAGTCCGACCATGGTTTGTAAAAAGCGGGTAAGAAAAGGTGCGAATGTCCGACAATGTATGATCAAAAGAGAGAGCGGAGGTTTTCGGATACAAGAAGGTTTGAATGTCCCACCATAGTTTGTAAAAAGCGGGTAAGAAAAGGTTCGAATGCCCGACTATACACCATCAAAAGCGGGAGCAGAGGTGTTCCGCTGTAAGACGGTGTGAATGTCCGACCATAGTTGGTAAAAAGCGGGTAAGAAAAGGTTAAAATACCCGACTGTACACAATCAATAGCAGGAGCGGAGTTGTTCGGCTACAAGAAGGTGTGAAAGTCCGACCATGGTTTGTAAAAACCGGGAAGAAAAGGCTCGAAAGCCCGACTATACACCATCAAAAAGAAGGTTTGAATGTCCATCAATAATTGCTTTAAAACAAGAAAGTAAATTTTCGAATATCAAACCGTACATGATCATAAGCGGGAGAGGAGGTGTTCCGCTGTAAGACGGTGTGAATGTCCGACCATAGTTGGTAAAAAGCGGGTAAGAAAAGGTTAAAATACCCGACTGTACACAATCAATAGCGGGAGCGGAGTTGTTCGGCTACTAAAAGGTGTGAAAGTCCGACCCTGGTTTGTAAAAAGCGGGTAAGAAAAGGTTCGAATGCCCGAACATACACCATCAAAAGAGGTAGCGGAGGTGTTCCGCTGTAAGACGGTGTGAATGTCCGATCATAGTTGGTAAAAAGCGGGTAAGAAAAGGTTAAAATACCCGACTGTACACAATCAAAAGAGGGAGCGGAGTTGTTCAGCTAAGAGAAGGTGTGAACGTCCGACCAAAGTTTGTGAAAAAGCAGTTAAGAAAAGGTTCGAATATCTAACCAAACATAATCAAAAGCGGGAGCAGAGCTGTTCGACTGCAAGTAGGTGTGAATGTCAGAGAATAATTTGCAAAAAGCTGATGAGAAAGGGTGAGAAATCCCGACTATACACCATCAAATGCGGTAGCGGAGATGTTCGGCTGTGAGTAGGTGTGATTCTCCAACCATAATTGCTGAAAAATGTGTTAGAAAAGGTAAGAATGCCGGTCCATACATCATCAAAAGCGGGAGAGGTGGTGTTCGGCTGCAAGTAGGTGTGAATGTCCATTAATAATTGCTTTAAAACATGAAAGAAAATTTTCGAATATCAAACCTTACATGATCATTAGCGGGAAAGGAGGTGTTCAGCTGCAAGAAGGTGTGAATATCCACCCATAATTACTGAAAAATCGGTAGGAAAAGATGCGAATGTCCAACCATAAATCATCAAAAGCAGGAGTGGAGTTGTTCAGCTACAAGAAGGTATGAAAGTCCAACCATGGTTTGTAAAAAGCGGGTAAGAGAAGGTTCGAATACCCGAATATATACCATCAAAAGCGGAAGCGGAGGTGTTCGGCTGCAAGAAGGTGTGAACGTCCGACCAAAGTTTGTAAAAAGCAGTTAAGAAAAGGTTTGAATATCCAACCGAACATAATCAAAAGCGGGAGCAGAGCTGTTCGACTGCAAGTAGGTGTGAATGTCAGATCATAATTGCTGAAAAATGTGATAGAAAAGACTAGAATGCCGGACAATACATCATCAAAAGCGGGAGAGGTGGTTTTTCGGCTGCAAGTAGGTGTGAATGTCCAGCCATAATTACTCACAAACGGGGGAAGAAAAGGTAGTATTTTCAGACCACACATGATCAAAACAGGGAATGGAGGTGGTTCAGCAGCAAGGTGTGAATGTCTGACTAAAGTTTGTAAAAACCGTGTAAGTCAAGGGGCGAATGCCCGACAATGTATGATCAAAAGAGGGAGCGGAGGTTTTCGGCTGCAAGGTCTGAATGTCCAACCACAATTTGTAAAAATCGGGGAAGAAAAGGCTCGAAAGCCCGACTATACACCATCAAAAGCGGGAGCAGAGGTGTTCAGGTGCAAGAAGGTCTGAATGTCCGACCAAATATTACTGAAAAATTGGTAAGAAAAGGTGCGAATGCCAAATCATACATCATCAAAAGCAGGAGCGGATGTGTTCGGCTACAAGAAGGTTTGAATGTCCAACCATAGTAAGTAATAGGCGGGTAAGAAAAGGCTCGAATGCCCAACTATATACCATCAAAAGCGGAAGCGGAGGTGTTCGGC
This sequence comes from Leuresthes tenuis, assembly GCF_036924035.1. Taxonomy (NCBI): domain Eukaryota; kingdom Metazoa; phylum Chordata; class Actinopteri; order Atheriniformes; family Atherinopsidae; genus Leuresthes; species Leuresthes tenuis. The sequence goes on along the minus strand of NW_027325374.1, from coordinate 30,759,485 downwards.
TGCAAGACGGTGTGAACGTCCGACCAAAGTTTGTAAAAAGCAGTTAAGAAAATGTTCGAATATCCAACCAAACATAATCAAAAGCGGGAGCAGAGCTGTTCGACTGCAAGTAGGTGTGAATATCAGATCATAATTTGCAAAAAGCTGATGAGAAAGGGTGAGAATGCCCGACTATACACCATCAAATGTGGGAGCGGAGTTGTTCGGCTGTGAGTAGGTGTGAATCTCTGACCATAATTGCTGAAAAATCTGTTAGAAAAGGTAAGAATGCCGGTCCATACATCATCAAAAGCGAGAGAGGTTGTGTTCGGCTGCAAGTAGGTGTGAATGTCCAGCCATAATTACTCACAAACGGGTAAGAAAAGGTAGTATTGCCAGACCATATATGATCAAAACAGGGAGCGGAGGTGGTTCAGCTGCAAGAAGGTTTGAATGTCCGACTAAAGTTCAAATATATTAACAAAAGCGGGAGGAGAGGTCTTCGGATGAGAGTGGTTGAAAATTTCCGACCATAATGTATAAAATGCGGTGAAAAAAAGGAGTGATAGAACACTAAAAAGTGGACCGGAAGTGTTCGGCTGCAAGAAGGTGTGAATGTCCGACTATATTTGGTGAAAAGCAGGTGAAGCAAGGTCTGAATGCCCAACCTTACATCATCAAAAGCGAGATCAGAGGTGTTTGGCTGCAAGAAGGCCATAGTTTGCCAAAAGCGGGTAAGGTGCGAATGTCCGACTAAATATCAACAAAATTTGGGGCGGATGTCTTCGGATGCAAGTGGGTGTGAATATCCCACCATACAAGTATGGTGGAGAGGAAGCTGTTAATAGCCGACCATAGTTTGGAAAAAGCGGGTAATAAAAGGTTTGAATGCCCGAACATACACCATCAAAAGAGGGAGCGGAGGTGTTCCGCTGTACGAAGGTGTGAATGTCCGACCATACTTGGTAAAAAGCGGGTAAGAGAAGGTTAAAATACCCAACTGTACACAATCAATAGCGGGAGCGGATGTGTTCGGCTACAAGAAGATGTGAAAGTCCGACCATGGTTTGTAAAAAGCGGGTGAGAAAAGGTGCGAATGTCCGACAATGTATGATCAAAAGAGAGAGCGGAGGTTTTCGGATACAAGAAGGTTTGAATGTCCCACCATAGTTTGTAAAAAGCGGGTAAGAAAAGCTTCGAATGCCCGACTATACACCATCAAAAGCGGGAGCAGAGGTGTTCCGCTGTAAGACGGTGTGAATGTCCGACCATAGTTGGTAAAAAGCGGGTAAGAAAAGGTTAAAATACCCGACTGTACACAATCAATAGCGGGAGCGGAGTTGTTCGGCTCTGAGTAGGTGTGAATGTCCGACCATAATTGCTGAAGAATGTGTTAGAAAAGGTAAGAATGCTGGACCATACATCATCAAAAGCGGGAGAGGTGGTGTTCGGCTGCAAAAAGGTGTGACTGTTCGACTAAAGTTTGTAAAAAGAGGGTAAGACAAGGTGCGAATGCCTGACAGTGTATGATCAAAAGCGGGAGCGGAGGTGTTCAGCTGCAAGAAGGTCTACATGTCCATCAATAATTGCTAGAAAACATGAAAGAAACTTTTCGAAAATCAAACCGCACATGATCATAAGTGGGATAGGAGGTGTTCAGCTGCAAGGTGTGAATGTCCACCCATAATTCCTGAAAAATGGGCAAAAAAAAGGTGTGAATGCCCAACCATACATCATCAAAAGCAGGAGTGGAAGTGTTCGGCTACAAGAAGGTGTGAACGTCCAACCAAAATATGTAAAAAGAAGTTAAGAAAAGGTTCGAATATCCAACCAAACATAATCAAAAGCGGGAGCAGAGCTGTTCGACTGCAAGTAGGTGTGAATGTCAGATCATAATTTGCAAAAAGCTGATGAGAAAGGGTGAGAATGCCCGACTATACATCATCAAATGCGGGAGTGGAGTTGTTCGGCTGTGAGTAGGTGTGAATCTCCGACCATAATTGCTGAAAAATGTGTTAGAAAAGGTAAAAATGCCGGTCCATACATCATCAAAAGCGAGAGAGGTTGTGTTCGACTGCAAGTAGGTGTGAATGTCCAGCCATAATTACTCACAAACGGGTAAGAAAAGGTAGTAGCCAGACCATATATGATCAAAACAGGGAGCGGAGGTGGTTCAGCTGCAAGAAGGTTTGAATGTCAAACTAAAGTTCAAATATATTAACAAAAGCGGGAGGAGAGGTCTTCGGATGAGAGTGGTTGAAAATTTCCAACCATAATGTATAAAATGCGGTGAAAAAAAAGGTGTGATAGAACACTAAAAGGTGGAGCGGAAGTGTTCGGCTGCAAGAAGGTGTGAATGTCCGACTATATTTGGTGAAAAGCAGGTGAAGCAAGGTCTGAATGCCCAACCTTACATCATCAAAAGCAAGATCAGAGTTGTTTGGCTGCAAGAAGGCCATAGTTTGCCAAAAGCGGGTAAGGTGCGAATGTCCGACTAAATATCAACAAAATTTGGGGCGGAGGTCTTCGGATGCAAGTGGGTGTGAATATCCCACCATACAAGTATGGTGGAGAGGAAGCTGTGAATAGCCGACCATAGTTTGGAAAAAGCGGGTAAGAAAAGGTTTGAATGCCCGAACATACACCATCAAAAGAGGGAGCGGAGGTGTTCCGCTGTACGAAGGTGTGAATGTCCAACCATACTTGGTAAAAAGCGGGTAAGAAAAGGTTAATATACCCGACTGTACACAATCAATAGCGGGAGCGGATGTGTTCGGCTACAAGAAGGTGTGACAGTCCGACCATGGTTTGTAAAAAGCGGGTAAGAAAAGGTTTGAATGCCCGACTATACACCATCAAAAGCGGGAGCAGAGGTGTTCCGCTGTAAGACGGTGTGAATGTCCGACCATAGTTGGTAAAAAGCGGGTAAGAAAAGGTTAAAATACACGACTGTACACAATCAATAGCGGGAGCGGAGTTGTTCGGCTACAAGAAGGTGTGAAAGTCCGACCATGGTTTGTAAAAACCGGGTAGAAAAGGCTCGAAAGCCCGACTATACACCATCAAAAAGAAGGTTTGAATGTCCATCAATAATTGCTTTAAAACAAGAAAGTAAATTTTCGAATATCAAACCGCACATGATCATAAGCGGGAGAGGAGGTTTTCGGCTGCAAGAAGGTGTGAATGTCCACCCATAATTCATGAAAAATGGGTAAAAAAAAGGTGTGAATGCCTAACAATACATTATCAAAAGCAGGTGTGAATGTCAGATCATAATTTGTAAAAAGCTGATGAGAAAGGGTGAGAATGCCCGACTATACACCATCAAATGCAGGAGCGGAGGTGTTCGGCTCTTAGTAGGTGTGAATGTCCGACCATAATTGCTGAAGAATGTGTTAGAAAAGGTAAGAATGCTGGACCATACATCATCAAAAGCGGGAGAGGTGGTGTTCGGCTGCAAAAAGGTGTGACTGTTCGACTAAAGTTTGTAAAAAGTGGGTAAGACAAGGTGCGAATGCCTGACAGTGTATGATCAAAAGCGGGAGCGGAGGTGTTCAGCTGCAAGAAGGTCTACATGTCCATCAATAATTGCTAGAAAACATGAAAGAAACTTTTCGAAAATCAAACCGCACATGATCATAAGTGGGATAGGAGGTGTTCAGCTGCAAGGTGTGAATGTCCACCCATAATTCCTGAAAAATGGGCAAAAAAAGGTGTGAATGCCCAACCATACATCATCAAAAGCAGGAGTGGAAGTGTTCGGCTACAAGAAGGTGTGAACGTCCAACCAAAATATGTAAAAAGAAGTTAAGAAAAGGTTCGAATATCCAACCAAACATAATCAAAAGCGGGAGCAGAGCTGTTCGACTGCAAGTAGGTGTGAATGTCAGATCATAATTTGCAAAAAGCTGATGAGAAAGGGTGAGAATGCCCGACTATACATCATCAAATGCGGGAGCGGAGTTGTTCGGCTGTGAGTAGGTGTGAATCTCCGACCATAATTGCTGAAAAATGTGTTAGAAAAGGTAAAAATGCCGGTCCATACATCATCAAAAGCGGGAGCAGAGCTGTTCGACTGCAAGTAGGTGTGAATGTCAGATCATAATTTGCAAAAAGCTGATGAGAAAGGTTGAGAATGCCCGACTATACACCATCAAATGCGGGAGAGGAGTTGTTCGGCTGTGAGTAGGTGTGAATCTCCGACCATAATTGCTGAAAAATGTGTTAGAAAAGGTAAGAATGCCGGTCTATACATCATCAAAAGCGAGAGAGGTTGTGTTCGGCTGCAAGTAGGTGTGAATGTCCAGCCATAATTACTCACAAACGGGTAAGAAAAGGTAGTATTGCCAGACCATATATGATCAAAACAGGGAGCGGAGGTGGTTCAGCTGCAAGAAGGTTTGAATGTCCGACTAAAGTTCAAATATATTAACAAAAGCGGGAGGAGAGGTCTTCGGATGAGAGTGGTTGAAAATTTCCGACCATAATGTATAAAATGCGGTGAAAAAAAGGTGTGATAGAACACTAAAAGGTGGAGCGGAAGTGTTCGGCTGCAAGAAGGTGTGAATGTCCGACTATATTTGGTGAAAAGCAGGTGAAGCAAGGTCTGAATGCCCAACCTTACATCATCAAAAGCGAGATCAGAGGTGTTTGGCTGCAAGAAGGCCATAGTTTGCCAAAAGCGGGTAAGGTGCGAATGTCCGACTAAATATCAACAAAATTTGGGGCGGATGTCTTCGGATGCAAGTGGGTGTGAATATCCCACCATACAAGTATGGTGGAGAGGAAGCTGTTAATAGCCGACCATAGTTTGGAAAAAGCGGGTAATAAAAGGTTTGAATGCCCGAACATACACCATCAAAAGAGGGAGCGGAGGTGTTCCGCTGTACGAAGGTGTGAATGTCCGACCATACTTGGTAAAAAGCGGGTAAGAGAAGGTTAAAATACCCAACTGTACACAATCAATAGCGGGAGCGGATGTGTTCGGCTACAAGAAGATGTGAAAGTCCGACCATGGTTTGTAAAAAGCGGGTGAGAAAAGGTGCGAATGTCCGACAATGTATGATCAAAAGAGAGAGCGGAGGTTTTCGGATACAAGAAGGTTTGAATGTCCCACCATAGTTTGTAAAAAGCGGGTAAGAAAAGCTTCGAATGCCCGACTATACACCATCAAAAGCGGGAGCAGAGGTGTTCCGCTGTAAGACGGTGTGAATGTCCGACCATAGTTGGTAAAAAGCGGGTAAGAAAAGGTTAAAATACCCGACTGTACACAATCAATAGCGGGAGCGGAGTTGTTCGGCTCTGAGTAGGTGTGAATGTCCGACCATAATTGCTGAAGAATGTGTTAGAAAAGGTAAGAATGCTGGACCATACATCATCAAAAGCGGGAGAGGTGGTGTTCGGCTGCAAAAAGGTGTGACTGTTCGACTAAAGTTTGTAAAAAGAGGGTAAGACAAGGTGCGAATGCCTGACAGTGTATGATCAAAAGCGGGAGCGGAGGTGTTCAGCTGCAAGAAGGTCTACATGTCCATCAATAATTGCTAGAAAACATGAAAGAAACTTTTCGAAAATCAAACCGCACATGATCATAAGTGGGATAGGAGGTGTTCAGCTGCAAGGTGTGAATGTCCACCCATAATTCCTGAAAAATGGGCAAAAAAAAGGTGTGAATGCCCAACCATACATCATCAAAAGCAGGAGTGGAAGTGTTCGGCTACAAGAAGGTGTGAACGTCCAACCAAAATATGTAAAAAGAAGTTAAGAAAAGGTTCGAATATCCAACCAAACATAATCAAAAGCGGGAGCAGAGCTGTTCGACTGCAAGTAGGTGTGAATGTCAGATCATAATTTGCAAAAAGCTGATGAGAAAGGGTGAGAATGCCCGACTATACATCATCAAATGCGGGAGTGGAGTTGTTCGGCTGTGAGTAGGTGTGAATCTCCGACCATAATTGCTGAAAAATGTGTTAGAAAAGGTAAAAATGCCGGTCCATACATCATCAAAAGCGAGAGAGGTTGTGTTCGACTGCAAGTAGGTGTGAATGTCCAGCCATAATTACTCACAAACGGGTAAGAAAAGGTAGTAGCCAGACCATATATGATCAAAACAGGGAGCGGAGGTGGTTCAGCTGCAAGAAGGTTTGAATGTCAAACTAAAGTTCAAATATATTAACAAAAGCGGGAGGAGAGGTCTTCGGATGAGAGTGGTTGAAAATTTCCAACCATAATGTATAAAATGCGGTGAAAAAAAAGGTGTGATAGAACACTAAAAGGTGGAGCGGAAGTGTTCGGCTGCAAGAAGGTGTGAATGTCCGACTATATTTGGTGAAAAGCAGGTGAAGCAAGGTCTGAATGCCCAACCTTACATCATCAAAAGCAAGATCAGAGTTGTTTGGCTGCAAGAAGGCCATAGTTTGCCAAAAGCGGGTAAGGTGCGAATGTCCGACTAAATATCAACAAAATTTGGGGCGGAGGTCTTCGGATGCAAGTGGGTGTGAATATCCCACCATACAAGTATGGTGGAGAGGAAGCTGTGAATAGCCGACCATAGTTTGGAAAAAGCGGGTAAGAAAAGGTTTGAATGCCCAAACATACACCATCAAAAGAGGGAGCGGAGGTGTTCCGCTGTACGAAGGTGTGAATGTCCAACCATACTTGGTAAAAAGCGGGTAAGAAAAGGTTAATATACCCGACTGTACACAATCAATAGCGGGAGCGGATGTGTTCGGCTACAAGAAGGTGTGACAGTCCGACCATGGTTTGTAAAAAGCGGGTAAGAAAAGGTTTGAATGCCCGACTATACACCATCAAAAGCGGGAGCAGAGGTGTTCCGCTGTAAGACGGTGTGAATGTCCGACCATAGTTGGTAAAAAGCGGGTAAGAAAAGGTTAAAATACACGACTGTACACAATCAATAGCGGGAGCGGAGTTGTTCGGCTACAAGAAGGTGTGAAAGTCCGACCATGGTTTGTAAAAACCGGGTAGAAAAGGCTCGAAAGCCCGACTATACACCATCAAAAAGAAGGTTTGAATGTCCATCAATAATTGCTTTAAAACAAGAAAGTAAATTTTCGAATATCAAACCGCACATGATCATAAGCGGGAGAGGAGGTTTTCGGCTGCAGGAAGGTGTGAATGTCCACCCATAATTCATGAAAAATGGGTAAAAAAAAGGTGTGAATGCCTAACAATACATTATCAAAAGCAGGTGTGAATGTCAGATCATAATTTGTAAAAAGCTGATGAGAAAGGGTGAGAATGCCCGACTATACACCATCAAATGCAGGAGCGGAGGTGTTCGGCTCTTAGTAGGTGTGAATGTCCGACCATAATTGCTGAAGAATGTGTTAGAAAAGGTAAGAATGCTGGACCATACATCATCAAAAGCGGGAGAGGTGGTGTTCGGCTGCAAAAAGGTGTGACTGTTCGACTAAAGTTTGTAAAAAGTGGGTAAGACAAGGTGCGAATGCCTGACAGTGTATGATCAAAAGCGGGAGCGGAGGTGTTCAGCTGCAAGAAGGTCTACATGTCCATCAATAATTGCTAGAAAACATGAAAGAAACTTTTCGAAAATCAAACCGCACATGATCATAAGTGGGATAGGAGGTGTTCAGCTGCAAGGTGTGAATGTCCACCCATAATTCCTGAAAAATGGGCAAAAAAAGGTGTGAATGCCCAACCATACATCATCAAAAGCAGGAGTGGAAGTGTTCGGCTACAAGAAGGTGTGAACGTCCAACCAAAATATGTAAAAAGAAGTTAAGAAAAGGTTCGAATATCCAACCAAACATAATCAAAAGCGGGAGCAGAGCTGTTCGACTGCAAGTAGGTGTGAATGTCAGATCATAATTTGCAAAAAGCTGATGAGAAAGGGTGAGAATGCCCGACTATACATCATCAAATGCGGGAGCGGAGTTGTTCGGCTGTGAGTAGGTGTGAATCTCCGACCATAATTGCTGAAAAATGTGTTAGAAAAGGTAAAAATGCCGGTCCATACATCATCAAAAGCGGGAGCAGAGCTGTTCGACTGCAAGTAGGTGTGAATGTCAGATCATAATTTGCAAAAAGCTGATGAGAAAGGTTGAGAATGCCCGACTATACACCATCAAATGCGGGAGCGGAGTTGTTCGGCTGTGAGTAGGTGTGAATCTCCGACCATAATTGCTGAAAAATGTGTTAGAAAAGGTAAGAATGCCGGTCTATACATCATCAAAAGCGAGAGAGGTTGTGTTCGGCTGCAAGTAGGTGTGAATGTCCAGCCATAATTACTCACAAACGGGTAAGAAAAGGTAGTATTGCCAGACCATATATGATCAAAACAGGGAGCGGAGGTGGTTCAGCTGCAAGAAGGTTTGAATGTCCGACTAAAGTTCAAATATATTAACAAAAGCGGGAGGAGAGGTCTTCGGATGAGAGTGGTTGAAAATTTCCGACCATAATGTATAAAATGCGGTGAAAAAAAGGTGTGATAGAACACTAAAAGGTGGAGCGGAAGTGTTCGGCTGCAAGAAGGTGTGAATGTCCGACTATATTTGGTGAAAAGCAGGTGAAGCAAGGTCTGAATGCCCAACCTTACATCATCAAAAGCGAGATCAGAGGTGTTTGGCTGCAAGAAGGCCATAGTTTGCCAAAAGCGGGTAAGGTGCGAATGTCCGACTAAATATCAACAAAATTTGGGGCGGAGGTGTTCGGATGCAAGTGGGTGTGAATGTCCGACTATATTTGGTGAAAAGCAGGTGAAGCAAGGTCTGAATTCCCAACCTTACATCATCAAAAGCGAGATCAGAGGTGTTTGGCTGCAAGAAGGCCATAGTTTGCCAAAAGCGGGTAAGGTTCGAATGTCCGACTAAATATCAACAAAATTTGGGGCGGAGGTCTTCGGATGCAAGTGGGTGTGAATATCCCACCATACAAGTATGGTGGAGAGGAAGCTGTGAATAGCCGACCATAGTTTGGAAAAAGCGGGTAAGAAAAGGTTTGAATGCCCGAACATACACCATCAAAAGAGGGAGCGGAGGTGTTCCGCTGTACGAAGGTGTGAATGTCCGACCATACTTGGCAAAAAGCGGGTAAGAAAAGGTTAAAATACCCAACTGTACACAATCAATAGCGGGAGCGGATGTGTTCGGCTACAAGAAGATGTGAAAGTCCGACCATGGTTTGTAAAAAGCGGGTAAGAAAAGGTGCGAATGTCCGACAATGTATGATCAAAAGAGAGAGCGGAGGTTTTCGGATACAAGAAGGTTTGAATGTCCCACCATAGTTTGTAAAAAGCGGGTAAGAAAAGGTTCGAATGCCCGACTATACACCATCAAAAGCGGGAGCAGAGGTGTTCCGCTGTAAGATGGTGTGAATGTCCGACCATAGTTGGTAAAAAGTGGGTAAGAAAAGGTTAAAATACCCGACTGTACACAATCAATAGCGGGAGCGGAGTTGTTCGGCTACAAGAAGGTGTGAAAGTCCGACCATGGTTTGTAAAAACCGGGAAGAAAAGGCTCGAAAGCCCGACTATACACCATCAAAAAGAAGGTTTGAATGTCCATCAATAATTGCTTTAAAACAAGAAAGTAAATTTTCGAATATCAAACCGCACATGATCATAAGCGGGAGAGGAGGTGTTCGGCTGCAAGAAGGTGTGAATGTCCACCCATAATTCATGAAAAATGGGTAAAAAAAAAGGTGCGAATGCCTAACAATACATTATCAAAAGCAGGTGTGAATGTCAGATCATAATTTGTAAAAAGCTGATGAGAAAGGGTGAGAATGCCCGACTATACACCATCAAATGCGGGAGCGGTGGTGTTCGGCTCTGAGTAGGTGTGAATCTCCGACCATAATTGCTGAAGAATGTGTTAGAAAAGGTAACTTTTCGAAAATCAAACCGCACATGATCATAAGTGGGATAGGAGGTGTTCAGCTGCAAGGTGTGAATGTCCACTCATAATTCCTGAAAAATGGGAAAAAAAAATGTGTGAATGCCCAACCATACATCATCAAAAGCAGGAGTGGAAGTGTTCGGCTACAAGAAGGTGTGAACGTCCAACCAAAATATGTAAAAAGAAGTTAAGAAAAGGTTCGAATATCCAACCAAACATAATCAAAAGCGGGAGCAGAGCTGTTCGACTGCAAGTAGGTGTGAATGTCAGATCATAATTTGCAAAAAGCTGATGAGAAAGGGTGAGAATGACCGACTATACATCATCAAATGCGGGAGCGGAGTTGTTCGGCTGTGAGTAGGTGTGAATCTCCGACCATAATTGCTGAAAAATGTGTTAGAAAAGGTAAAAATGCCGGTCCATACATCATCAAAAGCGAGAGAGGTTGTGTTCGACTGCAAGTAGGTGTGAATGTCCAGCCATAATTACTCACAAACGGGTAAGAAAAGGTAGTAGCCAGACCATATATGATCAAAACAGGGAGCGGAGGTGGTTCAGCTGCAAGAAGGTTTGAATGTAAAACTAAAGTTCAAATATATTAACAAAAGCGGGAGGAGAGGTCTTCGGATGAGAGTGGTTGAAAATTTCCAACCATAATGTATAAAATGCGGTGAAAAAAAAAGTGTGATAGAACACTAAAAGGTGGAGCGGAAGTGTTCGGCTGCAAGAAGGTGTGAATGTCCGACTACAGTGTACAGTCGGGTATTTTAACCTTTTCTTACCCGCTTTTTACCAACTATGGTCGGACATTCACACCTTCTTACAGCGGAACACCTCCGCTCCCTCTTTTGATAGTGTATGTTCGGGCATTCGAACCTTTTCTTACCCGCTTTTTACAAACTATGCTCGGACATTCAAACCTTCTTGTAGCCGAACACATCCACTCCTGCTTTTGATGATGTATGGTTGGGCATTCGAACCTATTCTTACCCCCTTTTTACAAACTATGCTCGGAGCTCCGCTCCGGTATTTGAGGGTGTATAGTCAGGCATTCTCAACCTTTCTCATCAGCTTTTTGCAAATTCAAATTCACACCTACTTGCAGTCGAACAGCTCTGCTCCCGCTTTTGATTATGTTTGGTTGGATATTCGAACCTTTTCTTTACTGCTTTTTAAAAACTTTGGTCGGACGTTCACACCTTCTTGCAGCCGAACACCTCCGCTTCCGCTTTTGATGGTATATATTCGGGCATTCGAACCTTTTCTTACCCGTTTTTTACAAACCATGGTCGGACTGTCACACATTCTTGTAGCCAAACACATCCGCTCCCGCTATTGATTGTGTACAGTTGGTTATTTTAACCTTTTCTTACCCGTTTTATACCAACTATGGTCTGACATTCACACCTTCTTACAGCGGAACTCCTCCGCTCCCTCTTTTGATGGTGTATGTTTGGGCATTCGAACCTTTTCTTACCCGCTTTTTACAAACTATGCTCGGACATTCAAACCTTCTTGTAGCCGAACACATCCACTCCTGCTTTTGATGATGTATGGTTGGGCATTCAAACCTACTTGTTGCCCGCTTTTCATTAATTTTGGGTGGACATTCACACCTTGTCACAGCCAAACACCTCCGCTCCCTGTTTTGATCATGTATGGTTGGACATTCGCACCTTTTCTCACCCGCTTTTTGCAAACTATGGTCGGCTGTTCACAGCTTCCTCTCCACCATACTTGTATGGTGGGATATTCACACCCACTTGCATCCGAAGACCTTTTGTTGATATTTAGTCGGTCATTCGCAGCTTACCCGCTTTTGGCAAACTAAGGCCTTCTTGCAGCCAAACACCTCTGATCTCGCTTTTGATGATGTAAGGTTGGGCATTCAGACCTTGCTTCACCTGATTTTCACCAAATATAGTCAGACATTCACACCTTCTTGCAGCCGAACACTTCCGCTCCACCTTTTAGTGTTCTATCAGACCTTTTTTTTCACCGCATTTTATAGATTATGGTTGGAAATTCTCAACCACTCTCATCCGAACACCTCTCCTCCCGCTTTTGTTAATATATTTGAACTTAAGTCGGACATTCACACCTTCTTGCAGCTGAACCACCTCCGCTCCCGCTTATGATCATGTGCGGTTTGATATTCGAAAATTTTCTTTCATGTTTTAAAGCAATTATTGATGGACATTCAAATCTTCTTGTAGCCAAACACATCCACTCCTGCTTTTGATGATGTATGGTTTGGCATTCGCACTCTTTTTTTACCCATTTTTCAGGAATTATGGGTGGACATTCAGACCTTCTTGCAGCCGAAAACCTCCGCTCCCTCTTTTGATCATACATTGTCGGGCATTCGCACCTTGTCTTACCCGCTTTTTATAAACTTTAGTCGGACATTCACACCTTCTTGCAGCTGAACGACCTCCGCTCCCTGTTTTGATCATGTATGGTCTGGCAATACTACCTTTTCTTACCCGTTTGTGAGTAATTAATCCCAAAATATTGAGCATAAAATAAGTCTTTATGCTGATGATGTGTTACTTTTCCTTCAGAACTCACAGACGTCTCTCACTCACACGATCACACTCATAAATAAATTCTCAGCACTTTCTGACTACTCTATCAACTGGTCTAAGACCACAGTTCTGCCCATTAACTGTAGGTTCCATAATATAACTGCGATCACTTTACAGTCAGGAAATATTAGATATTTAGGCATAAACATTTCCTCCAGGCTCTCAGAGCTAACAAAGCTAAATTATGTGCAATTATTAAAGACAGTAGAGGACGATCTCTCTCGTTGGAAGTCCTTACCTATATCACTTATGGGGAGAGTTACATCCATTAAAATGATGATACTACCAAAAGTTAACTATTTGTTTTCAATGATCCCCATAAAACCATCTGCTACTTGGTTTAAGTCACTAGATTCATGCATCTCCAAATTTCTGTGGAAAAACAAACCACCACGTATTAGTTTAAAAACCCTACAGAAGACCAAGGACAGTGGTGTATTAGATTTACCTCATTTTCAGCACTATTCCTTAGCCAATAGGTTACAATATATATCAAAATGGTTTAAACCTTGTTGTTGTCACAGTTCCCAGAGACGTTGTAATCGTTGAGGATTCTATATTCACCCCCTCATTAGAGGCACGTGTTGAAGATTGATGACACTGAATCTTCTTCTCTGTTCATTGCTGGCATCATTCCCAGCATCGTAAGTGTTCGTGGCATTGTTAGCCTCTTCTTCTGGATCTTGATATCGAGAATCCTTTTGTATTTCTGGTTTGTCAGTCCTCTCTCTTCGTTCACCGGAGTCTTCGTCTTTTTGTCCTTGAGTTTGCTGATTTTTTCTTCTTTTGATGCCTTGACACAATGTGACAGGTGATACCACGTGGGAGATCCTTTAACTTGGACTGCTGTCCCTGTGCTGCGAAATGGCTGTGCTGCTCAAATGGTCTCTCCTTCATCATGGTTACATGCTGCCATTCCGACATCTCGCCATTCCGACATGGGTCTCCAATTGTCGGAATGGCGACACTTAATTTTTTATCAAACGTCCCGCCATTCCGACACTTTTTTCCTCCTATGGTCGGAATGGCGGTATGTTTTTTTTTTAATTTAACATACCGCCATTCCGACAGTTCCTTTTAATAGCCTATTTTTTACCCAAAACATTTTGCACTAATGATATGCCGGCGCAAATACGCCCTAAAGTTTGGCGCACAAGCTCTGCACATCCAGAGGCCACAGCCTCGCAAACAAACTTTAATAATCTATTATCAAAATCCCCTGAATTTCAAATATAAAAATACAGATATTAATGTAACTCTGGCGAGACTGAAACTGATTAAGCAGAAATACAGTGTCAGTGAGCTGTCACAGCAGCCAGCTGGAGCGGAGCTCTCCACAGAGCCAATGCGTCTTTTGCACGCTGTCATCATATGCAAAAGTAATAATTGCAATAACAGATATCACGGCTACTGCACAGGACACAGTTGCGAGCACTCTGCCTTGCCTTGCCAATAGGAGAAGAGAGAAATGACAGCATAGAACGTATAAAACACAACAAAATGCAGTAAAAACGTTTATTCATGTTATTCACGTGATTTATGAGTACTCGCTCCAATTTTGGGAAGCGCGGATGGGCTTTGCGCATTTGTCACAAACACACAGCCGTTGCGCAAGGCTTTATACAGCCTGTTGATATCTTAAGGACCTAACTGGTCACACCTGGGAGTAAATGTCATGTAGAGATTGTTTTTACATGACATTACAGCTGAACATATAGCTTTCATCCACAAACCAACGTGGGAGAGCCCGAAGACGCATGTGCCAGACGCACATAGGCATGCGTAAAACCAATTTTGACCACTTCATACTTTTTATTTGCTTTCTTTTAGTTAACTTTCGTTTCTTTTGGATTCTTGTGCGTGTTATGGAGCCGTTTTGGTCCATGTTTGTAAGCCTTTTTTTCCTGGATTAAATTTTCGGAAGTTGAAACAAGTTGCATTGGAGTGTGTGATTGAAAACCACCGCGGACTGCTTCTCCTCCTCCAGTTGCCGAGACTTTGTGTTTTTAATAACGCTTGTCTATAAACATGTGTTAAACATATAAATTGCATGAACAGAAAGAAGGGACTCACCTGTTGAGTAACACACATTTCCTTATACGGAAAGCCTTGTCGGAATGGTGGGACATTTGAACGTCGGAATAACGGGATGTCGGAATGGTGGGATGTCGGAATGGTGGGATGTCGGAATGGTGGGACGTTTGCATGTCGGAATGGTGGTATGTCGGAATGGTGGTATGTCGGAATGGTGGGATGTCGGAATAGCGGGATGTCAGAATGGCGGGATTTCGGAATGGGTGTTGCCACCCCCTTCGTCATATACACAGTTATTTATACATCACCTTCCACCATGAAGCGTTGTCCCTTTTTGTTTCTCTCTTTGTTCTTAAAATGCTGTTATGCATGTCTAAACCATCCATCCATCCATCCATCATCTGCCGCTTATCCGGGGGTCGGGTCGCGGGGGCTGCAGCTTGAGTAGAGAAACCCAGACGTCTCTGTCCCCGGCCACTTCCTCCAGCTCTTCCGGGGGGACCCCGAGGCGTTCCCAGGCCAGCCGAGAGACATAGTCTCTCCAGCGTGTCCTGGGTCTTCCCCGGGGTCTCCTCCCAGTGGGACATGCCCGGAACACCTCCCCAGAGAGGCGCCCAGGGGGCATCCTAACCAGATGCCCGAGCCACCTCATCTGACTCCTCTCAATGCGGAGGAGCAGCGGTTCTACTCCGAGCCCCTCCCAGATGACTGAGCTTCTCACCCTATCTCTAAGGGAGAGCCCAGACACCCTGCGGAGGAAACCCATTTCGGCCGCTTGTATTCGCGATCTTGTTCTTTCGGTCACTACCCACAACTCGTGACCATAGGTGAGGATGGGAACGTAGATTGACCAGTAAGTAGAGAGCTTCGCCTTCTGGCTCAGCTCCCTCTTCACAACGACGGGTCGGTGCAGAGCCCGCAACACTGCAGACGCCGCACCGATCCGCCCGTCAATCTCCCGCTCCATTCGTCCCTCACTCGTGAACAAGACCCCGAGATACTTGAACTCCTCCACTTGGGGAAGGATCTCATTCCCGACCCAGAGAGAGCATTCCACCCTTTTCCGGCTGAGAACCATAGTCTCGGATTTGGAGGTGCTGATTCTCATCCCAGCCGCTTCACACTCGGCTGCGAATCGCTCCAGTGAGAGCTGAAGGTCACGGCCTGACGACGCTAACAGAACCACATCATCTGCAAAAAGCAGAGACCCGATTCTGACGTCGCCAAATCGGACACCCTCAACGCCCTGGCTGCGCCTAGAAATTCTGTCCATAAAAGTTAGGAACAGAATCGGTGACAAAGGGCAGCCCTGACGGAGTCCAACTCTCACCGGAAACGTATCCGACTTACTGCCGGCAATGCGGACCAAACTCTGGCACCGGTCATACAGAGACCGAACGGCCCCTATCAAGGGCTGTTTGGCGCATAGGCACAAACAACAGTCAGGACGGAGCACCCCCCACAGGACTCCACGAGGGACACGGTCGAACGCTTTCTCCAAGTCTACAAAACACATGTAGACTGGTTGGGCGAACTCCCATGCACCCTCCAGGATCCTGCCGAGGGTATAGAGCTGGTCCACTGTTCCACGGCCAGGACGAAAGCCACACTGCATCTCCTGAATCCGAGGCTCGATTATCCGACGGATCCTCCTCTCCAATACCCCCGAATAGACCTTACCAGGGAGGCTGAGGAGTGTTATACTATAGTTGGAACACACCCTCCGGTCCCCCTTTTTAAAGAGGGGGACCACCACCCCAATCTGCCAGTCCAGAGGCACTGTCCCCGATGTCCACGCGATGCTGCAGAGGCGTGTCAGCCAAGACAGCCCTACAACATCCAGAGCCTTGAGAAACTCAGGACGGACCTCATCCACCCCCGGGGCCTTGCCACCGAGGAGCTTTTTGACCACCTCGGCAACCTCAGCCCCAGAAATGGGAGGCCCCGTCTCCGAGCTCTCCGACTCTGCCTCTTCCGAGCACGTGTTGGTAGGATTGAGGAGTTCCTCGAAGTACTCCCCCCACCGACTCACAACATCCCTAGTTGAGGTCAGCAAAGCCCCGTCCCCACTGTAAACAGTGTTGACTCTGAGCCGCTCCCCCCCCCTGAGACGCCGGATGGTGGATCAGAATCTCTTCGAGGCCGTCCGTAAATCGTTCTCCATGGTCTCACCGAACTCCTCCCAGGCCCGAGTTTTTGCCTCTGCAACCGCCAACGCCGCGGCCCGTCTGGCCTGTCGGTACCTATCAGCTGCTTCCAGGGTCCCACTGGCCAAAAAGGCCCGATAGGACTCTTTCTTCAGCTTGACGGCTTCCCTCACCACTGGTGTCCACCAGCAGGTTCGAGGGTTGCCGCCACGACAGGCACCGACCACCTTACGGCCACAACTCCGATCAGCTGCCTCGGCAATGGAGTCACGGAACATGGCCCATTCGGACTCAATGTCCCCCACCTCCCCCGGGATATGGTTGAAGCTCTGCCGGAGGTGGGAGTTAAAGCTCCTTCTGACGGGGGATTCTGACAAACGCTCCCAGCAGACCCTCACAATACGTTTGGGCCTGCCAGGTCTGATCGGCATCCTCCCCCACCAGCGGAGCCAACTCACCACCAGGCGTTGATCAGTTGACAGCTCCGCCCCTCTCTTCACCCGAGTGTCCAGGACATACGGCCGCAAGTCCGATGATACAACCACAAAGTCGATCATCGAACTGCGGCCAAGGGTGTCCTGGTGCCAAGTGCACATATGGACACCCTTATGTCTGAACATGGTGTTCGTTATGGACAGTCCATGACCAGCACAGAAGTCCAACAACATAACACCACTCTGGTTCAGATCGGGGGGGCCGTTCCTCCCAATCACACCCCTCCAGGTCTCACTGTCATTGCGCACGTGAGCATTGAAGTCCCCCAGCAGAACGAGGGAGTCTCCGGTAGGAGCATTCTCCAGTGCCTCCCCCAGAGACTCCAAAAAGGGTGGGTACTCTGAACTGCAGCACAGGGACAGCAGTCCAAGTCTTCTTTCCTCTTCTTCTTTCCTTGTCCCCCGGTCTGGTTCAGTTCAGTTCATGTCATATATTGTAAACAGAAATAAATAAATGGGCATCAAGGGGAGCTTTACATTTATAAAACTTCCCTTGGCAAAGCAAATCTGTTTGGCATCAAAGGTATTCAGACTACAATTCTTCTGAAGGGAAAAAAAAAAAAAAAGTAAAGAAGACAGTTCTGCCGAAAGCCAGGGACTAGACCTGTTCTAAGTTCTATACTTTTTAAAAGGGGCGTGTTTATCAACTATGGAATTAGAAGATTTACAAAAATGGTCAAGTGCTAGATCTTCATCTGGGATTTTAACAGTGTCATATAACTATTCAACAGATCAGTTAAAAAAAGCCTGCTCATGGAGATGTTTCAGGATCTGAATACCAAGCGTGGACCTAATTTTTTCATTTTTGCAATTCTGATACAGGCTATTGAGCGGTGATAACTAACACCAAGTTCAGATACTGCGGATTTTCTACGTTTGATTTGTTAAGATTGAGCAAATCAGGGACAACCTTGAAGGATCTCTTTGGTTTTGTAGGATCAGCAATTACCTGAGAAAGGTTGATATTGGTACACACCTTTTTTAAATGATCAGAGGCAGAGTCCAACTTGTTTAAATTAAAATTGCCACACAGAGATTGGGTTTAGGCCACATGCACACAGAATGACATCAACAAATATAAGAAATATTAAATATTTACACATAGATTTTTGAATACATGTAGAGGAATGATACTTTGAAATGTGCTCATTGCGGAGTTATGATCAGTTGAGTAATGAAGGTTGAACTATTCTGGGAAAGAGGTTCTATTCCCAGCATCATGATGGACACTCCTGATATAGAAGGTTTCGCTAACGCATTGGAATTGTTTTACTATTTTCATATGCATGTGCAATGAAGAATTGCTTGCTGCTGATAAATGCAAAGAAGAACAGCTTACACATAGATGCTCACATATAGGCTGCTGAATGCAATGAAGACCTGCTTATCCAGTAAAGTTCAATGTCAATCTGTAATATTCAATTAGGATTTGCAAAACAGTGAAGTTAAACAATGAATGGGTCCATAGTCGGTATGAGAAGACTACAGGAATATTTACCTGGGTGTACGTTCAAACAGAGATGAGAAAATTGTGATAAATAATTGTTTGTTTGTTTGTTAGTATGTATATGAATGTTATGTGTATAAACTGTGTTGAGTTATAGTTACTCAGTAGTGTCTCAGTGAAACAACCGACGGGGGAAGCCTTGCGGTGACAACAAAAGCAGTGTTTTATTGATCAGTCAAGTTGCTCCAGTGTACTCCATACAAACTGATTGGCTACTGAAGGGATAGAAAATGGGCAATACTTGTTTTAAAGCAAACAAGGAATTAGATGGGAAAAATACATGTTTTAACGGGACCCAGACAATATTAAATACTCAGACAGATGGGAGAAGAAGTGTAGTTTTGTAGGAAATCACAAAATTATTACATAAAATTAGTGAAATCAATTGAAGAATGCCTTTCTGAAGAGCTGTTTACCACAGATGAGCAGCTTTGCGACCAAGCACATTGTAGATCGCTTTACTGCAAAAATGATCTAATTTAATGGATTGGTTTAGACATGCATAACAGCATTTTAAGAACAAAGAGAGAAACAAAAAGGGACGCTTCATGGTGGAAGGTGATGTATAAATAACTGTGTATATGATGAAGGGGGTGGCAACAACCATTCCGAAATCCCGCCATTCTGACATCCCGCTATTCCGACATCCCACCATTCCGACATCCCACCATTCCGACATACCACCATTCCGACATGCAAACGTCCCACCATTCCGACATCCCACCATTCCGACATAAACACATGTTTATAGACAAGCGTTATCAAAAACACAAAGTCTCGGCAACTGGAGGAGGAGAAGCAGTCCGCGGTGGTTTTCAATCACACACTCCAATGCTACTTGTTTCAACTTCCGAAAATTTAATCCAGGAAAAAAAGACTTACAAACATGGACCAAAACGGCTCCATAACACGCACAAGAATCCAAAAGAAACGAAAGTTAACTAAAAGAAAGCAAATGCGCAAAGCCCATCCGCGCTTCCCAAAATTGGAGTGAGTACTCATAAATCACGTGAATAACATGAATAAACGATTTTACTGCATTTTGTTGTGTTTTATACGTTCTATGCTGTCATTTCTCTCTTCTCCTATTGGCAAGGCAAGGCAGAGTGCTCGCAACTGTGTCCTGTGCAGTAGCCGTGATATCTGTTATTGCAATTATTACTTTTGCATATGATGACAGCGTGCAAAAGACGCATTGGCTCTGTGGAGAGCTCCGCTCCAGCTGGCTGCTGTGACAGCTCACTGACACTGTATTTCTGCTTAATCAGTTTCAGTCTCGCCAGAGTTACATTAATATCTGTATTTTTATATTTGAAATTCAGGGGATTTTGATAATAGATTATTAAAGTTTGTTTGCGAGGCTGTGGCCTCTGGATGTGCAGAGCTTGTGCGCCAAACTTTAGGGCGTATTTGCGCCGGCATATCACGGGTAAGAAAATGTGCGAATGTCCGACAATGTATGATCAAAAGAGAGAGCGGAGGTTTTCGGATACAAGAAGGTTTGAATGTCCCACCATAGTTTGTAAAAAGCGGGTAAGAAAAGCTTCGAATGCCCGACTATACACCATCAAAAGCGGGAGCAGAGGTGTTCCGCTGTAAGACGGTGTGAATGTCCGACCATAGTTGGTAAAAAGCGGGTAAGAAAAGGTTAAAATACCCGACTGTACACAATCAATAGCGGGAGCGGAGTTGTTCGGCTACAAGAAGGTGTGAAAGTCCAACCATGGTTTGTAAAAACCGGGAAGAAAAGGCTCGAAAGCCCGACTATACACCATCAAAAAGAAGGTTTGAATGTCCATCAATAATTGCTTTAAAACAAGAAAGTAAATTTTCGAATATCAAACCGCACATGATCATAAGCGGGAGAGGAGGTGTTCGGCTGCAGGAAGGTGTGAATGTCCACCCATAATTCATGAAAAATGGGTAAAAAAAAGGTGCGAATGCCTAACAATACATTATCAAAAGCAGGTGTGAATGTCAGATCATAATTTGTAAAAAGCTGATGAGAAAGGGTGAGAATGCCCGACTATACACCATCAAATGCGGGAGCGGAGGTGTTCGGCTCTGAGTAGGTGTGAATGTCCGACCATAATTGCTGAAGA
Organism: Leuresthes tenuis; assembly: GCF_036924035.1. Lineage (NCBI taxonomy): Eukaryota > Metazoa > Chordata > Actinopteri > Atheriniformes > Atherinopsidae > Leuresthes > Leuresthes tenuis. The sequence goes on along the minus strand of NW_027325374.1, from coordinate 30,738,759 downwards.
ATGTGTTAGAAAAGGTAAGAATGCTGGACCATACATCATCAAAAGCGGGAGAGGTGGTGTTCGGCTGCAAAAAGGTGTGACTGTTCGACTAAAGTTTGTAAAAAGTGGGTAAGACAAGGTGCGAATGCCTGACAGTGTATGATCAAAAGCGGGAGCGGAGGTGTTCAGCTGCAAGAAGGTCTACATGTCCATCAATAATTGCTAGAAAACATGAAAGAAACTTTTCGAAAATCAAACCGCACATGATCATAAGTGGGATAGGAGGTGTTCAGCTGCAAGGTGTGAATGTCCACCCATAATTCCTGAAAAATGGGCAAAAAAAAGGTGTGAATGCCCAACCATACATCATCAAAAGCAGGAGTGGAAGTGTTCGGCTACAAGAAGGTGTGAATGTCCAACCAAAATATGTAAAAAGAAGTTAAGAAAAGGTTCGAATATCCAACCAAACATAATCAAAAGCGGGAGCAGAGCTGTTCGACTGCAAGTAGGTGTGAATGTCAGATCATAATTTGCAAAAAGCTGATGAGAAAGGTTGAGAATGCCCGACTATACACCATCAAATGCGGGAGCGGAGTTGTTCGGCTGTGAGTAGGTGTGAATCTCCGACCATAATTGCTGAAAAAAGTGTTAGAAAAGGTAAGAATGCCGGTCCATACATCATCAAAAGCGAGAGAGGTTGTGTTCGGCTGCAAGTAGGTGTGAATGTCCAGCCATAATTACTCACAAACGGGTAAGAAAAGGTAGTATTGCCAGACCATATATGATCAAAACAGGGAGCGGAGGTGGTTCATTTGCAAGAAGGTTTGAATGTCCGACTAAAGTTCAAATATATTAACAAAAGCGGGAGGAGAGGTCTTCGGATGAGAGTGGTTGAAAATTTCCGACCATAATGTATAAAATGCGGTGAAAAAAAGGTGTGATAGAACACTAAAAGGTGGAGCGGAAGTGTTCGGCTGCAAGAAGGTGTGAATGTCCGACTATATTTGGTGAAAAGCAGGTGAAGCAAGGTCTGAATGCCCAACCTTACATCATCAAAAGCGAGATGAGAGGTGTTTGGCTGCAAGAAGGCCATAGTTTGCCAAAAGCGGGTAAGGTGCGAATGTCCGACTAAATATCAACAAAATTTGGGGCGGAGGTCTTCGGATGCAAGTGGGTGTGAATGTCCGACTATATTTGGTGAAAAGCAGGTGAAGCAAGGTCTGAATGCCCAACCTTACATCATCAAAAGCGAGATCAGAGGTGTTTGGCTGCAAGAAGGCCATAGTTTGCCAAAAGCGGGTAAGGTGCGAATGTCCGACTAAATATCAACAAAATTTGGGGCGGAGGTCTTCGGATGCAAGTGGGTGTGAATATCCCACCATACAAGTATGGTGGAGAGGAAGCTGTGAATAGCCGACCATAGTTTGGAAAAAGCGGGTAAGAAAAGGTTTGAATGCCCGAACATACACCATCAAAAGAGGGAGCGGAGGTGTTCCGCTGTACGAAGGTGTGAATGTCCGACCATACTTGGTAAAAAGCGGGTAAGAAAAGGTTAAAATACCCGACTGTACACAATCAATAGCGGGAGCGGATGTGTTCGGCTACAAGAAGATGTGAAAGTCCGACCATGGTTTGTAAAAAGCGGGTAAGAAAAGGTGCGAATGTCCGACAATGTATGATCAAAAGAGAGAGCGGAGGTTTTCGGATACAAGAAGGTTTGAATGTCCCACCATAGTTTGTAAAAAGCGGGTAAGAAAAGCTTCGAATGCCCGACTATACACCATCAAAAGCGGGAGCAGAGGTGTTCCGCTGTAAGACGGTGTGAATGTCCGACCATAGTTGGTAAAAAGCGGGTAAGAAAAGGTTAAAATACCCGACTGTACACAATCAATAGCGGGAGAGGAGGTGTTCAGCTGCAAGAAGGTGTGAATGTCCACCCATAATTCCTGAAAAATGGGTAAGAAAAGGTGCGAATGCCCAACCATACATTACCAAAAGCAGGTGTGAATGTCAGATCATAATTTGAAAAAAGCTGATGAGAAAGGGTGAGAATGCCCAACTATACACCATCAAAAGCGGGAGAGGTGGTGTTCGGCTGCAAGTAGGTGTGAATGTCCAGCCATAATTACTAACAAACGGGTAAGAAAAGGTAGTATTGCCAGACCATACATGATCAAAACAGGGAGCGGAGGTGGTTCAGCTGCAAGAAGGTGTGAATGTCCGACTAAAGTTCAAATATATTAACAAAAGCGGGAGGAGAGGTCTTCGGATGAGAGTGGTTGAGAATTTCCAACCATAATCTATAAAATGCGGTGAAAAAAAAGGTGTGATAGAACACTAAAAGGTGGAGCGGAAGTGTTCGGCTGCAAGAAGGTGTGAATGTCCGACTATATTTGGTGAAAAGCAGGTGAAGCAAGGTCTGAATGCCCAACCTTACATCATCAAAAGCGAGATCAGAGGTGTTTGGCTGCATGAAGGCCATAGTTTGCCAAAAGCGGGTAAGCTGCGAATGACCGACTAAATATCAACAAAAGGTCTTCGGATGCAAGTGGGTGTGAATATCCCACCATACAAGTATGGTGGAGAGGAAGCTGTGAACAGCCGACCATAGTTGGCAAAAAGCGGGTAAGAAAAGGTGCGAATGTCCAACCATACATGATCAAAACAGGGAGCGGAGGTGTTTGGCTGTGACAAGGTGTGAATGTCCACCCAAAATTAATGAAAAGCGGGCAACAAGTAGGTTTGAATGCCCAACCATACATCATCAAAAACAGGAGTGGATGTGTTCGGCTACAAGGTTTGAATGTCCGAGAATGTCCGAGCAACCATGGTTGGACTTTCACACCTTCTTGTAGCCGAACAACTCCGCTCCCGCTATTGATTGTGTACAGTCGGGTATTTTAACCTTTTCTTACCCGCTTTTTACCAACTATGGTCGGACATTCACACCGTCTTACAGCGGAACACCTCTGCTCCCGCTTTTGATGGTGTATAGTCGGGCATTCAAACCTTTTCTTACCCGCTTTTTACAAACCATGGTCGGACTGTCACACCTTCTTGTAGCCGAACACATCCGCTCCCGCTATTGATTGTGTACAGTCGGGTATATTAACCTTTTCTTACCCGCTTTTTACCAAGTATGGTTGGACATTCACACCTTCGTACAGCGGAACACCTCCGCTCCCTCTTTTGATGGTGTATGTTCGGGCATTCAAACCTTTTCTTACCCGCTTTTTCCAAACTATGGTCGGCTATTCACAGCTTCCTCTCCACCATACTTGTATGGTGGGATATTCACACCCACTTGCATCCGAAGACCTCCGCCCCAAATTTTGTTGATATTTAGTCGGACATTCGCACCTTACCCGCTTTTGGCAAACTATGGCCTTCTTGCAGCCAAACAACTCTGATCTTGCTTTTGATGATGTAAGGTTGGGCATTCAGACCTTGCTTCACCTGCTTTTCACCAAATATAGTCGGACATTCACACCTTCTTGCAGCCGAACACTTCCGCTCCACCTTTTAGTGTTCTATCACACCTTTTTTTTCACCGCATTTTATACATTATGGTTGGAAATTTTCAACCACTCTCATCCGAAGACCTCTCCTCCCGCTTTTGTTAATATATTTGAACTTTAGTTTGACATTCAAACCTTCTTGCAGCTGAACCACCTCCGCTCCCTGTTTTGATCATATATGGTCTGGCTACTACCTTTTCTTACCCGTTTGTGAGTAATTATGGCTGGACATTCACACCTACTTGCAGTCGAACACAACCTCTCTCGCTTTTGATGATGTATGGACCGGCATTTTTACCTTTTCTAACACATTTTTCAGCAATTATGGTCGGAGATTCACACCTACTCACAGCCGAACAACTCCGCTCCCGCATTTGATGATGTATAGTCGGGCATTCTCACCCTTTCTCATCAGCTTTTTGCAAATTATGATCTGACATTCACACCTACTTGCAGTCGAACAGCTCTGCTCCCGCTTTTGATTATGTTTGGTTGGATATTCGAACCTTTTCTTAACTTCTTTTTACATATTTTGGTTGGACGTTCACACCTTCTTGTAGCCGAACACTTCCACTCCTGCTTTTGATGATGTATGGTTGGGCATTCACACCTTTTTTTTGCCCATTTTTCAGGAATTATGGGTGGACATTCACACCTTGCAGCTGAACACCTCCTATCCCACTTATGATCATGTGCGGTTTGATTTTCGAAAAGTTTCTTTCATGTTTTCTAGCAATTATTGATGGACATGTAGACCTTCTTGCAGCTGAACACCTCCGCTCCCGCTTTTGATCATACACTGTCAGGCATTCGCACCTTGTCTTACCCTCTTTTTACAAACTTTAGTCGAACAGTCACACCTTTTTGCAGCCGAACACCACCTCTCCCGCTTTTGATGATGTATGGTCCAGCATTCTTACCTTTTCTAACACATTCTTCAGCAATTATGGTCGGACATTCACACCTACTCAGAGCCGAACACCTCCGCTCCCGCATTTGATGGTGTATAGTCGGGCATTCTCACCCTTTCTCATCAGCTTTTTACAAATTATGATCTGACATTCACACCTGCTTTTGATAATGTATTGTTAGGCATTCGCACCTTTTTTTTTACCCAATTTTCATGAATTATGGGTGGACATTCACACCTTCTTGCAGCCGAACACCTCCTCTCCCGCTTATGATCATGTGCGGTTTGATATTCGAAAATTTACTTTCTTGTTTTAAAGCAATTATTGATGGACATTCAAACCTTCTTTTTGATGGTGTATAGACGGGCTTTCGAGCCTTTTCTTCCCGGTTTTTACAAACCATGGTCGGACTTTCACACCTTCTTGTAGCCGAACAACTCCGCTCCCGCTATTGATTGTGTACAGTCGGGTATTTTAACCTTTTCTTACCCGCTTTTTACCAACTATGGTCGGACATTCACACCGTCTTACAGCGGAACACCTCTGCTCCCGCTTTTGATGGTGTATAGTCGGGCATTCGAAGCTTTTCTTACCCGCTTTTTACAAACTATGGTGGGACATTCAAACCTTCTTGTATCCGAAAACCTCCGCTCTCTCTTTTGATCATACATTGTCGGACATTCGCACATTTTCTTACCCGTGATATGCCGGCGCAAATACGCCCTAAAGTTTGGCGCACAAGCTCTGCACATCCAGAGGCCACAGCCTCGCAAACAAACTTTAATAATCTATTATCAAAATCCCCTGAATTTCAAATATAAAAATACAGATATTAATGTAACTCTGGCGAGACTGAAACTGATTAAGCAGAAATACAGTGTCAGTGAGCTGTCACAGCAGCCAGCTGGAGCGGAGCTCTCCACAGAGCCAATGCGTCTTTTGCACGCTGTCATCATATGCAAAAGTAATAATTGCAATAACAGATATCACGGCTACTGCACAGGACACAGTTGCGAGCACTCTGCCTTGCCTTGCCAATAGGAGAAGAGAGAAATGACAGCATAGAACGTATAAAACACAACAAAATACAGTAAAATCGTTTATTCATGTTATTCACGTGATTTATGAGTACTCACTCCAATTTTGGGAAGCGCGGATGGGCTTTGCGCATTTGCTTTCTTTTAGTTAACTTTCGTTTCTTTTGGATTCTTGTGTGTGTTATGGAGCCGTTTTGGTCCATGTTTGTAAGTCTTTTTTTCCTGGATTAAATTTTCGGAAGTTGAAACAAGTAGCATTGGAGTGTGTGATTGAAAACCACCGCGGACTGCTTCTCCTCCTCCAGTTGCCGAGACTTTGTGTTTTTAATAACGCTTGTCTATAAACATGTGTTTATGTCGGAATGGTGGGATGTCGGAATGGTGGGACGTTTGCATGTCGGAATGGTGGTATGTCGGAATGGTGGGATGTCGGAATAGCGGGATGTCAGAATGGCGGGATTTCGGAATGGTTGTTGCCACCCCCTTCATCATATACACAGTTATTTATACATCACCTTCCACCATGAAGCGTCCCTTTTTGTTTCTCTCTTTGTTCTTAAAATGCTGTTATGCATGTCTAAACCAATCCATTAAATTAGATAATTTTTGCAGTAAAGCGATCTACAATGTGCTTGGTCGCAAAGCTGCTCATCTGTGGTAAACAGCTCTTCAGAAAGGCATTCTTCAATTGATTTCACTAATTTTATGTAATAATTTTGTGATTTCCTACAAAACTACACTTCTTCTCCCATCTGTCTGAGTATCTAATATTGTCTGGGTCCCGTTAAAACATGTATTTTTCCCATCTAATTCCTTGTTTGCTTTAAAACAAGTATTGCCCATTTTCTATCCCTTCAGTAGCCAATCAGTTTGTATGGAGTACACTGGAGCAACTTGACTGATCAATAAAACACTGCTTTTGTTGTCACCGCAAGGCTTCCCCCGTCGGTTGTTTCACTGAGACACTACTGAGTAACTATAACTCAACACAGTTTATACACATAACATTCATATACATACTAACAAACAAACAAACAATTATTTATTACAATTTTCTCATCTCTGTTTGAACGTACACCCAGGTAAATATTCCTGTAGTCTTCTCATACCGACTATGGACCCATTCATTGTTTAACTTCACTGTTTTGCAAATCCTAATTGAATATTACAGATTGACATTGAACTTTACTGGATAAGCAGGTCTTCATTGCATTCAGCAGCCTATATGTGAGCATCTATGTGTAAGCTGTTCTTCTTTGCATTTATCAGCAGCAAGCAATTCTTCATTGCACATGCATATGAAAATAGTAAAACAATTCCAATGCGTTAGCGAAACCTTCTATATCAGGAGTGTCCATCATGATGCTGGGAATAGAACCTCTTTCCCAGAATAGTTCAACCTTCATTACTCAACTGATCATAACTCCGCAATGAGCACATTTCAAAGTATCATTCCTCTACATGTATTCAAAAATCTATGTGTAAATATTTAATATTTCTTATATTTGTTGATGTCATTCTGTGTGCATGTGGCCTAAACCCAATCTCTGTGTGGCAATTTTAATTTAAACAAGTTGGACTCTGCCTCTGATCATTTAAAAAAGGTGTGTACCAATATCAACCTTTCTCAGGTAATTGCTGATCCTACAAAACCAAAGAGATCCTTCAAGGTTGTCCCTGATTTGCTCAATCTTAACAAATCAAACGTAGAAAATCCGCAGTATCTGAACTTGGTGTTAGTTATCACCGCTCAATAGCCTGTAACAGAATTGCAAAAATGAAAAAATTAGGTCCACGCTTGGTATTCAGATCCTGAAACATCTCCATGAGCAGGCTTTTTTTAACTGATCTGTTGAATAGTTATATGACACTGTTAAAATCCCAGATGAAGATCTAGCACTTGACCATTTTTGTAAATCTTCTAATTCCATAGTTGATAAACACGCCCCTTTTAAAAAGTATAGAACTTAGAACAGGTCTAGTCCCTGGCTTTCGGCAGAACTGTCTTCTTTACTTTTTTTTTTTTTTTCCCTTCAGAAGAATTGTAGTCTGAATACCTTTGATGCCAAACAGATTTGCTTTGCCAAGGGAAGTTTTATAAATGTAAAGCTCCCCTTGATGCCCATTTATTTATTTCTGTTTACAATATATGACATGAACTGAACTGAACCAGACCGGGGGACAAGGAAAGAAGAAGAGGAAAGAAGACTTGGACTGCTGTCCCTGTGCTGCAGTTCAGAGTACCCACCCTTTTTGGAGTCTCTGGGGGAGGCACTGGAGAATGCTCCTACCGGAGACTCCCTCGTTCTGCTGGGGGACTTCAATGCTCACGTGCGCAATGACAGTGAGACCTGGAGGGGTGTGATTGGGAGGAACGGCCCCCCCGATCTGAACCAGAGTGGTGTTATGTTGTTGGACTTCTGTGCTGGTCATGGACTGTCCATAACGAACACCATGTTCAGACATAAGGGTGTCCATATGTGCACTTGGCACCAGGACACCCTTGGCCGCAGTTCGATGATCGACTTTGTGGTTGTATCATCGGACTTGCGGCCGTATGTCCTGGACACTCGGGTGAAGAGAGGGGCGGAGCTGTCAACTGATCAACGCCTGGTGGTGAGTTGGCTCCGCTGGTGGGGGAGGATGCCGATCAGACCTGGCAGGCCCAAACGTATTGTGAGGGTCTGCTGGGAGCGTTTGTCAGAATCCCCCGTCAGAAGGAGCTTTAACTCCCACCTCCGGCAGAGCTTCAACCATATCCCGGGGGAGGTGGGGGACATTGAGTCCGAATGGGCCATGTTCCGTGACTCCATTGCCGAGGCAGCTGATCGGAGTTGTGGCCGTAAGGTGGTCGGTGCCTGTCGTGGCGGCAACCCTCGAACCTGCTGGTGGACACCAGTGGTGAGGGAAGCCGTCAAGCTGAAGAAAGAGTCCTATCGGGCCTTTTTGGCCAGTGGGACCCTGGAAGCAGCTGATAGGTACCGACAGGCCAGACGGGCCGCGGCGTTGGCGGTTGCAGAGGCAAAAACTCGGGCCTGGGAGGAGTTCGGTGAGACCATGGAGAACGATTTCCGGACGGCCTCGAAGAGATTCTGATCCACCATCCGGCGTCTCAGGGGGGGGGAGCGGCTCACAGTCAACACTGTTTACAGTGGGGACGGGGCTTTGCTGACCTCAACTAGGGATGTTGTGAGTCGGTGGGGGGAGTACTTCGAGGAACTCCTCAATCCTACCAACACGTGCTCGGAAGAGGCAGAGTCGGAGAGCTCGGAGACGGGGCCTCCCATTTCTGGGGCTGAGGTTGCCGAGGTGGTCAAAAAGCTCCTCGGTGGCAAGGCCCCGGGGGTGGATGAGGTCCGTCCTGAGTTTCTCAAGGCTCTGGATGTTGTAGGGCTGTCTTGGCTGACACGCCTCTGCAGCATCGCGTGGACATCAGGGACAGTGCCTCTGGACTGGCAGATTGGGGTGGTGGTCCCCCTCTTTAAAAAGGGGGACCGGAGGGTGTGTTCCAACTATAGTATAACACTCCTCAGCCTCCCTGGTAAGGTCTATTCGGGGGTATTGGAGAGGAGGATCCGTCGGATAATCGAGCCTCGGATTCAGGAGATGCAGTGTGGCTTTCGTCCTGGCCGTGGAACAGTGGACCAGCTCTATACCCTCGGCAGGATCCTGGAGGGTGCATGGGAGTTCGCCCAACCAGTCTACATGTGTTTTGTAGACTTGGAGAAAGCGTTCGACCGTGTCCCTCGTGGAGTCCTGTGGGGGGTGCCGTCCTGACTGTTGTTTGTGCCTATGCGCCAAACAGCCCTTGATAGGGGCCGTTCGGTCTCTGTATGACCGGTGCCAGAGTTTGGTCCGCATTGCCGGCAGTAAGTCGGATACGTTTCCGGTGAGAGTTGGACTCCGTCAGGGCTGCCCTTTGTCACCGATTCTGTTCCTAACTTTTATGGACAGAATTTCTAGGCGCAGCCAGGGCGTTGAGGGTGTCCGATTTGGCGACGTCAGAATCGGGTCTCTGCTTTTTGCAGATGATGTGGTTCTGTTAGCGTCGTCAGGCCGTGACCTTCAGCTCTCACTGGAGCGATTCGCAGCCGAGTGTGAAGCGGCTGGGATGAGAATCAGCACCTCCAAATCCGAGACTATGGTTCTCAGCCGGAAAAGGGTGGAATGCTCTCTCTGGGTCGGGAATGAGATCCTTCCCCAAGTGGAGGAGTTCAAGTATCTCGGGGTCTTGTTCACGAGTGAGGGACGAATGGAGCGGGAGATTGACGGGCGGATCGGTGCGGCGTCTGCAGTGTTGCGGGCTCTGCACCGACCCGTCGTTGTGAAGAGGGAGCTGAGCCAGAAGGCGAAGCTCTCTACTTACTGGTCAATCTACGTTCCCATCCTCACCTATGGTCACGAGTTGTGGGTAGTGACCGAAAGAACAAGATCGCGAATACAAGCGGCCGAAATGGGTTTCCTCCGCAGGGTGTCTGGGCTCTCCCTTAGAGATAGGGTGAGAAGCTCAGTCATCTGGGAGGGGCTCGGAGTAGAACCGCTGCTCCTCCGCATTGAGAGGAGTCAGATGAGGTGGCTCGGGCATCTGGTTAGGATGCCCCCTGGGCGCCTCTCTGGGGAGGTGTTCCGGGCATGTCCCACTGGGAGGAGACCCCGGGGAAGACCCAGGACACGCTGGAGAGACTATGTCTCTCGGCTGGCCTGGGAACGCCTCGGGGTCCCCCCGGAAGAGCTGGAGGAAGTGGCCGGGGACAGAGACGTCTGGGTTTCTCTACTCAAGCTGCAGCCCCCGCGACCCGACCCCCGGATAAGCGGCAGATGATGGATGGATGGATGGATGGTTTAGACATGCATAACAGCATTTTAAGAACAAAGAGAGAAACAAAAAGGGACAACGCTTCATGGTGGAAGGTGATGTATAAATAACTGTGTATATGACGAAGGGGGTGGCAACACCCATTCCGAAATCCCGCCATTCTGACATCCCGCTATTCCGACATCCCACCATTCCGACATCCCACCATTCCGACATACCACCATTCCGACATGCAAACGTCCCACCATTCCGACATCCCACCATTCCGACATCCCGTTATTCCGACGTTCAAATGTCCCACCATTCCGACAAGGCTTTCCGTATAAGGAAATGTGTGTTACTCAACAGGTGAGTCCCTTCTTTCTGTTCATGCAATTTATATGTTTAACACATGTTTATAGACAAGCGTTATTAAAAACACAAAGTCTCGGCAACTGGAGGAGGAGAAGCAGTCCGCGGTGGTTTTCAATCACACACTCCAATGCAACTTGTTTCAACTTCCGAAAATTTAATCCAGGAAAAAAAGGCTTACAAACATGGACCAAAACGGCTCCATAACACGCACAAGAATCCAAAAGAAACGAAAGTTAACTAAAAGAAAGCAAATAAAAAGTATGAAGTGGTCAAAATTGGTTTTACGCATGCCTATGTGCGTCTGGCACATGCGTCTTCGGGCTCTCCCACGTTGGTTTGTGGATGAAAGCTATATGTTCAGCTGTAATGTCATGTAAAAACAATCTCTACATGACATTTACTCCCAGGTGTGACCAGTTAGGTCCTTAAGATATCAACAGGCTGTATAAAGCCTTGCGCAACGGCTGTGTGTTTGTGAAAAATGCGCAAAGCCCATCCGCGCTTCCCAAAATTGGAGCGAGTACTCATAAATCACGTGAATAACATGAATAAACGTTTTTACTGCATTTTGTTGTGTTTTATACGTTCTATGCTGTCATTTCTCTCTTCTCCTATTGGCAAGGCAAGGCAGAGTGCTCGCAACTGTGTCCTGTGCAGTAGCCGTGATATCTGTTATTGCAATTGTTACTTTTGCATATGATGACAGCGTGCAAAAGACGCATGGGCTCTGTGGAGAGCGCCGCTCCAGCTGGCTGCTGTGACAGCTCACTGACACTGTATTTCTGCTTAATCAGTTTCAGTCTCGCCAGAGTTACATTAATATCTGTATTTTTATATTTGAAATTCAGGGGATTTTGATAATAGATTATTAAAGTTTGTTTGCCGGCATATCATTAGTGCACAATGTTTTGGGTAAAAAATAGGCTATTAAAAGGAACTGTCGGAATGGCGGTATGTTAAAAAAAAAAAAAACATACCGCCATTCCAACCATAGGAGGAAAAAAGTTTCGGAATGGCGGGACATTTGATAAAAAATTAAGTGTCGCCATTCCGACATGGGTCTCCAATTGTCGGAATGGCGACACTTAATTTTTGGTTTTATGGGGATCATTGAGAACAAATAGTTAACTTTTGGTAGTATCATCATTTTAATGGATGTAACTCTCCCCATAAATGATATAGTTAAGGATTTCCAACGAGAGAGATCGTCCTCTACTGTCTTTAATAATTGCACATAATTTAGCTTTGTTAGCTCTGAGAGCCTGGAGGAAATGTTTATGCCTAAATATCTAATATTTCCTGACTGTAAAGTGATCGCAGGTATATTATGGACCCTACAGTTAATGGGCAGAACTGTGGTCTTAGACCAGTTGATAGAGTAGTCAGAAAGTGCTGAGAATTTATTTATGAGTGTGATCGTGTGAGTGAGAGACGTCTGTGAGTTCTGAAGGAAAAGTAATACATCATCAGCATAAAGACTTATTTTATGCTCAATATTTTGGGATTAATTACTCACAAACGGTTAAGAAAAGGTAGTATTGCCAGACCATACATGATCAAAACAGGGAGCGGAGGTCGTTCAGCTGCAAGAAGGTGTGAATGTCCGACTAAAGTTTATAAAAAGCGGGTAAGACAAGGTGCGAATGCCCGACAATGTATGATCAAAAGAGGGAGCGGAGGTTTTCGGCTGCAAGAAGGTCTGAATGTCCACCCATAATTCCTGAAAAATGGGTAAAAAAAGAGTGCGAATGCCAAACCATACATCATCAAAAGCAGGAGTGGATGTGTTCGGCTACAAGAAGATTTGAATGTCCATCAATAATTGCTTTAAAACATGAAAGAAGATTTTCGAATATCAAACAGCACATGATCATAAGCGGGAGAGGAGTTGTTCAGCTACAAGAAGGTGTGAATGTCCACCCATAATTACTGAAAAATGGGTAAGAAAAGGTGAGAATGCCCAACCATACATCATCATAAGCAGGAGTGGATGTGTTCGGCTACAAGACGGTGTGAATGTCCGATCATAGTTGGTAAAAAGCGGGTAAGAAAAGGTTAAAATACCCGACTGTACACCATCAAAAGAGGGAGCGGAGTTGTTCAGCTAAGAGAAGGTGTGAAAGTCCGACCATGGTTTGTAAAAAGCGGGTAAGAAAAGGTTCGTATTCCCGAATATACACTATCAAAACCGGAAGCGTAGGTGTTCGGCTGCAAGAAGGTGTGAACGTCCGACCAAAGTTTGTGAAAAAGCAGTTAAGAAAAGGTTCGAATATCTAACCAAACATAATCAAAAGCGGGAGCAGAGCTGTTCGACTGCAAGTAGGTGTGAATGTCAGAGAATAATTTGCAAAAAGCTGATGAGAAAGGGTGAGAATGCCCAACCATAAATTATCAAAAGCGGCAGCAGAGTTTCGGCTCGTATTTATCAATGTCTAGATAGATTTCAACAAAAAACAACGTTGTACTTTGCAGTAAAAGAAAGTGCAAATCAAAAGTTTTAGGAATCCGAGAATAAGCTTATTTTCATGAGTTCTGCACGATTTCGGATTTTATGTATAAAATGAATTCCACGCAAACTAAGTTAACACTGCTTTGTCCTTCATATGTACCCATTTCTACATATATTTCAAGCATAAACTTTCTCATACTACCCTGAATGAGAAAGAGCCAAACTTGTGATTAAGCCATACGACCCTTTTGAGGAGTTCTGCATGGTTTGGGATTTTATCTATAAAATTAATTCCTTCACTCAAACTATGTTAAAACGGCTTTTACCTTCATATTTATCAATGTCTCGATAGATTTAAACAAAAAAACAACGTTGTACTTTGCAATAAAAGAAAGAGCAAATCAAAAGTTTTAGGAATCCGAGAATAAGCTTATTTTCATGAGTTCTGCACGATTTCGGATTTTATGTATAAAATGAATTCATTCACTCAAACCAAGTTAAAACTGCTTTTTCCTTCATATTTATCAATGTCTAGATCGACTTCAACAAAGAACAACATTGTATTTTGCAGTAGAAGAAAGAGCAAAACTGAAGGATCAGGAATCCGAGAATAAGCTTCTTTTCATACGTTCTGCATGATTTGGGATTTTATGTATAAAATGAATTCATTCACTCAAACCAAGTTAAAACTGCTTTTTCCTTCATATTTATCAATGTCTAGATCGACTTCAACAAAGAACAACATTGTATTTTGCAGTAGAAGAAAGAGCAAAACTGAAGGATCAGGAATCCGAGAATAAGCTTCTTTTCATACGTTCTGCATGATTTGGGATTTTATGTATAAAATGAATTCCTTCACTCAAACTAAGTTAACACTGCTTTGTCCTTCATATGTACCCATTTCTACATATATTTCAAGCATAAACTTCCTCATACTACCCTGAATGAGAAAGAGCCACACTTGTGATTAAGCCATACGCCCCTTTTGAGGAGTTCTGCATGATTTGGGATTTTATCTATAAAATCAATTCCTTCACTCAAACTATGTTAAAACGGCTTTTACCTTCATATTTATCAATGTCTCGATAGATTTAAACAAAAAAACAACGTTGTACTTTGCAGTAAAAGAAAGAGCCAATCAAAAGTTTTAGGAATCCGAGAATAAGCTTATTTTCATGAGTTCTGCACGATTTCGGATTTTATGTATAAAATGAATTCATTCACTCAAACCAAGTTAAAACTGCTTTTTCATTCATATTTATCAATGTCTAGATCGACTTCAACAAAGAAAAACATTGTATTTTGCAGTAGAAGAAAGAGCAAAACTGAAGTTTCCTGAACTGATCAGGAATCCGAGAATAAGCTTATTTTCTTATGGGCAAGTGGGAACTGCTTTGTCCTTCATATTTATCAATGTGTAGATGGATTTCAACTTCTTCAAAGTCCAATGTTTTTCTTTGTTGAAGTCGATCTAGACATTGATGAATATGGAAGGACAAAGCAGTTTTAACTTGGTTTGAGCAAAGCAATTCATTTTATAGCAAAATCCGAAATCGTGCAGAACTCATGAAAGCAGGCTTATACTCGGATTCCTGAAACTTTAGATTTGCTCTTTCTTTTACTGCAAAGTACAACGTTGTTTTTTTGTTTAAATCTTTGTAGACATGGTAAATATGAAGAACAAATCAGTTTTAACATAGTTTGAGTGAAGTAATGCATTTTATAAGCAAAATCCCAAATCATGCAGAACTCACGAAAAGCTTTTTCTCGCTTTTCACTGCTTTTTACAAACTTTGGTCGGACGTTCACACCTTCTTGCATCCGAACACCTCCGCTTCCGCTTTTGATGATGTATATTCGGGCATTCGAACCTTTTATTACCCGCTTTTTACAAACCATTGTCGGACTTTCACACCTTCTTGCAGCCGAACACCACCTCTACCGCTTTTGATGATGTATGGTTCAGTATTCTTACCTTTTCTAACACATTTTTCAGCAATTATGGTCTGACATTCACACCTACTTGCAGCCGAACACAACCTCTCCCGCTTTTGATGATATATGGTCCGGCATTCTTACCTTTTCTAACACATTTTTCAGCAATTATGGTCGGACATTCACACCTACTCACAGACGAACACCTCCGCTCCCACATTTGATAGTGTATAGTCGGGCATTCTCACCCTTTCTCAACAGCTTTTTGCAAATTATGATCTGATATTCACACCTACTTGCAGTCGAACAGCTCTGCTCCCGCTTTTGATTATGTTTGGTTGGATATTCGAACATTTTCTTAACTGCTTTTTACAAACTTTGGTCGGACGTTCACACCGTCTTGCAGCCGAACACCTCCGCTTCCGCTTTTGATGGTATATAGTCGGGCATTCGAGCCTTTTCTTCCCCGCCTATTACTTACTATGGTTGGACATTCAAACCTTCTTGTAGCCGAACACATCCGCTCCTGCTTTTGATGATGTATGATTTGGCATTCGCACCTTTTCTTACCCATTTTTCAGTAATTTTTGGTCGGACATTCAGACCTTCTTGCACCGGAACACCTCTGCTCCCGCTTTTGATGGTGTATAGTCAGGCTTTCGAGCCTTTTCTTCCCCGATTTTTACAAATTGTGGTTGGACATTCAGACCTTGCAGCCGAAAACCTCCGCTCCCTCTTTTGATCATACATTGTCGGGCATTCGCCCCTTGTCTTACATGGTTTTTACAAACTTTAGTCAGACATTCACACCTTGCAGCTGAACCACCTCCATTCCCTGTTTTGATCATGTGTCGTCTGGAAATACTACCTTTTCTTCCCCCGTTTGTGAGTAATTATGTCTGGACATTCACACCTACTTGCAGCCGAAAAACCACCTCTCCCGCTTTTGATGATGTATTGTCCGGCATTCTAGTCTTTTCTATCACATTTTTCAGCAATTATGATCTGACATTCACACCTACTTGCAGTCGAACAGCTCTGTTCCCACTTTTGATTATGTTCGGTTGGATATTCAAACCTTTTCTTAACTGCTTTTTACAAACTTTGGTCGGACGTTCACACCTTCTTGCAGCCGAACACCTCCGCTTCCGCTTTTGATGGTATATATTCGGGTATTCGAACCTTCTCTTACCCGCTTTTTACAAACCATGGTTGGACTTTCATACCTTCTTGTAGCTGAACAACTCCACTCCTGCTTTTGATGATTTATGGTTGGACATTCGCATCTTTTCCTACCCATTTTTCAGTAATTATGGGTGGATATTCACACCTTCTTGCAGCTGAACACCTCCTCTCCCGCTAATGATCATGTAAGGTTTGATATTCGAAAATTTTCTTTCATGTTTTAAAGCAATTATTAATGGACATTCACACCTACTTGCAGCCGAACACCACCTCTCCCGCTTTTGATGATGTATGGACCGGCATTCTTACCTTTTCTAACACATTTTTCAGCAATTATGGTTGGAGAATCACACCTACTCACAGCCGAACAACTCCGCTACCGCATTTGATGGTGTATAGTCGGGATTTCTCACCCTTTCTCATCAGCTTTTTGCAAATTATTCTCTGACATTCACACCTACTTGCAGTCGAACAGCTCTGCTCCCGCTTTTGATTATGTTTGGTTAGATATTCGAACCTTTTCTTAACTGCTTTTTCACAAACTTTGGTCGGACGTTCACACCTTCTTGCAGCCGAACACCTACGCTTCCGGTTTTGATAGTGTATATTCGGGAATACGAACCTTTTCTTACCCGCTTTTTACAAACCATGGTCGGACTTTCACACCTTCTCTTAGCTGAACAACTCCGCTCCCTCTTTTGATGGTGTACAGTCGGGTATTTTAACCTTTTCTTACCCGCTTTTTACCAACTATGATCGGACATTCACACCGTCTTACAGCGGAACACCTCCGCTACCTCTTTTGATGGTGTATGTTCGGGCATTCGAACCTTTTCTTACCCGCTTTTTAAAACCAGGGTCGGACTTTCACACCTTTTAGTAGCCGAACAACTCCACTCCCGCTATTGATTGTGTACAGTCGGGTATTTTAACCTTTTCTTACCCGCTTTTTACAAACCATGGTCGGACTTTCACACCTTCTCTTAGCTGAACAACTCCGCTCCCTCTTTTGATTGTGTACAGTCGGGTATTTTAACCTTTTCTTACCCGCTTTTTACCAACTATGATCGGACATTCACACCTTCTTACAGCGGAACACCTCCGCTCCCTCTTTTGATGGTGTATGTTTGGGCATTCGAACCTTTTCTTACCCGCTTTTTACAAACTATGGTCGGACATTCAAACCTTCTTGTAGCCGAACACATCCACTCGTGCATTTGATGATGTATGGTTGGGAATTCGCACCTTTTCTTACCCATTTTTCAGTAATTATGGGTGGACATTCACACCTTCTTGCAGCTGAACACCTCCTCTCCCGCTTATTATCATGTGCGGTTTGATATTCAAAAATTCTCTTTCATGTTTTCTAGCAATTATTGATGGACATTCAGACCTTGCAGCTGAACACCTCCGCTCCAGCTTTTGATGGTGTATAGTCGGGCTTTCGAGCCTTTTCTTCCCCGGTTTTTACAAATTATGGTTGGACATTCAGACCTTCTTTCAGCCGAAAACCTCCGCTCCCTCTTTTGATCATACATTGTCGGGCATTCGCACCTTTTCTTACCCGCTTTTTACAAACCTTAGTCGGACATTAACACCTTCTTGCAGCTTAACCACCTCCGCTCCCTGTTTTGATCATGTATGGTCTGGCAATACTACCTTTTCTTACCCATTTGTGAGTAATTATGGCTGGACATTCACACCTACTTGAAGCTGAACACCACCTCTCCCGCTTTTGATGATGTATGGACCGGCATTCTTACCCTCTTTTTACAAACCATGGTCAGACTTTCACTCTTTGTTGCTGAACAACTCCGCTCCCTCTTTTGATTGTGTACAGTCGGGTATTTTCACCTTTTCTTACCCGCTTTTTACAAACTATGGTCGGACATTTAAACCTTCTTGTAGCCGAACACATCCACTCCTGCTTATGATGATGTATGGTTGGGCATTCTCACCTTTTCTTACCCATTTTTCAGTAATTATGGGTGGACATTCACACCTTCTTGTAGCTGAACAACTCCTCTCCCGCTTATGATCATGTGCTGTTTGATATTCGAAAATCTTCTTTCATGTTTTAAAGCAATTATTGATGGACATTCAAATCTTCTTGTAGCCGAACACATCCACTCCTGCTTTTGATGATGTATGGTTTGGCATTCGCACTCTTTTTTTACCCATTTTTCAGGAATTATGGGTGGACATTCAGACCTTCTTGCAGCCGAAAACCTCCGCTCCCTCTTTTGATCATACATTGTTGGGCATTCGCACCTTGTCTTACCCGCTTTTTATAAACTTTAGTCGGACATTCACACCTTCTTGCAGCTGAACGACCTCCGCTCCCTGTTTTGATCATGTATGGTCTGGCAATACTACCTTTTCTTAACCGTTTGTGAGTAATTAATCCCAAAATATTGAGCATAAAATAAGTCTTTATGCTGATGATGTATTACTTTTCCTTCAGAACTCACAGACGTCTCTCACTCACACGATCACACTCATAAATAAATTCTCAGCACTTTCTGACTACTCTATCAACTGGTCTAAGACCACAGTTCTGCCCATTAACTGTAGGGTCCATAATATACCTGCGATCACTTTACAGTCAGGAAATATTAGATATTTAGGCATAAACATTTCCTCCAGGCTCTCAGAGCTAACAAAGCTAAATTATGTGCAATTATTAAAGACAGTAGAGGACGATCTCTCTCGTTGGAAGTCCTTAACTATATCATTTATGGGGAGAGTTACATCCATTAAAATGATGATACTACCAAAAGTTAACTATTTGTTCTCAATGATCCCCATAAAACCAAAAATTAAGTGTCGCCATTCCGACAATTGGAGACCCATGTCGGAATGGCGACACTTAATTTTTTATCAAATGTCCCGCCATTCCGAAACTTTTTTCCTCCTATGGTCGGAATGGCGGTATGTTTTTGTTTTTTTTAACATACCGCCATTCCGACAGTTCCTTTTAATAGCCTATTTTTTACCCAAAACATTTTGCACTAATGATATGCCGGCAAACAAACTTTAATAATCTATTATCAAAATCCCCTGAATTTCAAATATAAAAATACAGATATTAATGTAACTCTGGCGAGACTGAAACTGATTAAGCAGAAATACAGTGTCAGTGAGCTGTCACAGCAGCCAGCTGGAGCGGCGCTCTCCACAGAGCCCATGCGTCTTTTGCACGCTGTCATCATATGCAAAAGTAATAATTGCAATAACAGATATCACGGCTACTGCACAGGACACAGTTGCGAGCACTCTGCCTTGCCTTGCCAATAGGAGAAGAGAGAAATGACAGCATAGAACGTATAAAACACAACAAAATGCAGTAAAAACGTTTATTCATGTTATTCACGTGATTTATGAGTACTCGCTCCAATTTTGGGAAGCGCGGATGGGCTTTGCGCATTTGTCACAAACACACAGCCGTTGCGCAAGGCTTTATACAGCCTGTTGATATCTTAAGGACCTAACTGGTCACACCTGGGAGTAAATGTCATGTAGAGATTGTTTTTACATGACATTACAGCTGAACATATAGCTTTCATCCACAAACCAACGTGGGAGAGCCCGAAGACGCATGTGCCAGACGCACATAGGCATGCGTAAAACCAATTTTGACCACTTCATACTTTTTATTTGCTTTCTTTTAGTTAACTTTCGTTTCTTTTGGATTTTTGTGCGTGTTATGGAGCCGTTTTGGTCCATGTTTGTAAGCCTTTTTTTCCTGGATTAAATTTTCGGAAGTTGAAACAAGTTGCATTGGAGTGTGTGATTGAAAACCACCGCGGACTGCTTCTCCTCCTCCAGTTGCCGAGACTTTGTGTTTTTAATAACGCTTGTCTATAAACATGTGTTAAACATATAAATTGCATGAACAGAAAGAAGGGACTCACCTGTTGAGTAACACACATTTCCTTATACGGAAAGCCTTGTCGGAATGGTGGGACATTTGAACGTCGGAATAACGGGATGTCGGAATGGTGGGATGTCGGAATGGTGGGACGTTTGCATGTCGGAATGGTTGTATGTCGGAATGGTGGTATGTCGGAATGGTGGGATGTCGGAATAGCGGGATGTCAGAATGGCGGGATTTCGGAATGGGTGTTGCCACCCCCTTCGTCATATACACAGTTATTTATACATCACCTTCCACCATGAAGCGTTGTCCCTTTTTGTTTCTCTCTTTGTTCTTAAAATGCTGTTATGCATGTCTAAACCATCCATCCATCCATCCATCATCTGCCGCTTATCCGGGGGTCGGGTCGCGGGGGCTGCAGCTTGAGTAGAGAAACCCAGACGTCTCTGTCCCCGGCCACTTCCTCCAGCTCTTCCGGGGGGACCCCGAGGCGTTCCCAGGCCAGCCGAGAGACATAGTCTCTCCAGCGTGTCCTGGGTCTTCCCCGGGGTCTCCTCCCAGTGGGACATGCCCGGAACACCTCCCCAGAGAGGCGCCCAGGGGGCATCCTAACCAGATGCCCGAGCCACCTCATCTGACTCCTCTCAATGCGGAGGAGCAGCGGTTCTACTCCGAGCCCCTCCCAGATGACTGAGCTTCTCACCCTATCTCTAAGGGAGAGCCCAGACACCCTGCGGAGGAAACCCATTTCGGCCGCTTGTATTCGCGATCTTGTTCTTTCGGTCACTACCCACAACTCGTGACCATAGGTGAGGATGGGAACGTAGATTGACCAGTAAGTAGAGAGCTTCGCCTTCTGGCTCAGCTCCCTCTTCACAACGACGGGTCGGTGCAGAGCCCGCAACACTGCAGACGCCGCACCGATCCGCCCGTCAATCTCCCGCTCCATTCGTCCCTCACTCGTGAACAAGACCCCGAGATACTTGAACTCCTCCACTTGGGGAAGGATCTCATTCCCGACCCGGAGAGAGCATTCCACCCTTCTCCGGCTGAGAACCATAGTCTCGGATTTGGAGGTGCTGATTCTCATCCCAGCCGCTTCACACTCGGCTGCGAATCGCTCCAGTGAGAGCTGAAGGTCACGGCCTGACGACGCTAACAGAACCACATCATCTGCAAAAAGCAGAGACCCGATTCTGACGTCGCCAAATCGGACACCCTCAACGCCCTGGCTGCGCCTAGAAATTCTGTCCATAAAAGTTAGGAACAGAATCGGTGACAAAGGGCAGCCCTGACGGAGTCCAACTCTCACCGGAAACGTATCCGACTTACTGCCGGCAATGCGGACCAAACTCTGGCACCGGTCATACAGAGACCGAACGGCCCCTATCAAGGGCTGTTTGGCGCATAGGCACAAACAACAGTCAGGACGGCACCCCCCACAGGACTCCACGAGGGACACGGTCGAACGCTTTCTCCAAGTCTACAAAACACATGTAGACTGGTTGGGCGAACTCCCATGCACCCTCCAGGATCCTGCCGAGGGTATAGAGCTGGTCCACTGTTCCACGGCCAGGACGAAAGCCACACTGCATCTCCTGAATCCGAGGTTCGATTATCCGACGGATCCTCCTCTCCAATACCCCCGAATAGACCTTACCAGGGAGGCTGAGGAGTGTTATACTATAGTTGGAACACACCCTCCGGTCCCCCTTTTTAAAGAGGGGGACCACCACCCCAATCTGCCAGTCCAGAGGCACTGTCCCTGATGTCCACGCGATGCTGCAGAGGCGTGTCAGCCAAGACAGCCCTACAACATCCAGAGCCTTGAGAAACTCAGGACGGACCTCATCCACCCCCGGGGCCTTGCCACCGAGGAGCTTTTTGACCACCTCGGCAACCTCAGCCCCAGAAATGGGAGGCCCCGTCTCCGAGCTCTCCGACTCTGCCTCTTCCGAGCACGTGTTGGTAGGATTGAGGAGTTCCTCGAAGTACTCCCCCCACCGACTCACAACATCCCTAGTTGAGGTCAGCAAAGCCCCGTCCCCACTGTAAACAGTGTTGACTGTGAGCCGCTCCCCCCCCCCTGAGACGCCGGATGGTGGATCAGAATCTCTTCGAGGCCGTCCGTAAATCGTTCTCCATGGTCTCACCGAACTCCTCCCAGGCCCGAGTTTTTGCCTCTGCAACCGCCAACGCCGCGGCCCGTCTGGCCTGTCGGTACCTATCAGCTGCTTCCAGGGTCCCACTGGCCAAAAAGGCCTGATAGGACTCTTTCTTCAGCTTGACGGCTTCCCTCACCACTGGTGTCCACCAGCAGGTTCGAGGGTTGCCGCCACGACAGGCACCGACCACCTTACGGCCACAACTCCGATCAGCTGCCTCGGCAATGGAGTCACGGAACATGGCCCATTCGGACTCAATGTCCCCCACCTCCCCCGGGATATGGTTGAAGCTCTGCCGGAGGTGGGAGTTAAAGCTCCTTCTGACGGGGGATTCTGACAAACGCTCTCAGCAGACCCTCACAATACGTTTGGGCCTGCCAGGTCTGATCGGCATCCTCCCCCACCAGCGGAGCCAACTCACCACCAGGCGTTGATCAGTTGACAGCTCCGCCCCTCTCTTCACCCGAGTGTCCAGGACATACGGCCGCAAGTCCGATGATACAACCACAAAGTCGATCATCGAACTGCGGCCAAGGGTGTCCTGGTGCCAAGTGCACATATGGACACCCTTATGTCTGAACATGGTGTTCGTTATGGACAGTCCATGACCAGCACAGAAGTCCAACAACATAACACCACTCTGGTTCAGATCGGGGGGGCCTTTCCTCCCAATCACACCCCTCCAGGTCTCACTGTCATTGCGCACGTGAGCATTGAAGTCCCCCAGCAGAACGAGGGAGTCTCCGGTAGGAGCATTCTCCAGTGCCTCCCCCAGAGACTCCAAAAAGGGTGGGTACTCTGAACTGCAGCACAGGGACAGCAGTCCAAGTCTTCTTTCCTCTTCTTCTTTCCTTGTCCCCCGGTCTGGTTCAGTTCAGTTCATGTCATATATTGTAAACAGAAATAAATAAATGGGCATCAAGGGGAGCTTTACATTTATAAAACTTCCCTTGGCAAAGCAAATCTGTTTGGCATCAAAGGTATTCAGACTACAATTCTTCTGAAGGGAAAAAAAAAAAAAAAGTAAAGAAGACAGTTCTGCCGAAAGCCAGGGACTAGACCTGTTCTAAGTTCTATACTTTTTAAAAGGGGCGTGTTTATCAACTATGGAATTAGAAGATTTACAAAAATGGTCAAGTGCTAGATCTTCATCTGGGATTTTAACAGTGTCATATAACTATTCAACAGATCAGTTAAAAAAAAGCCTGCTCATGGAGATGTTTCAGGATCTGAATACCAAGCGTGGACCTAATTTTTTCATTTTTGCAATTCTGATACAGGCTATTGAGCGGTGATAACTAACACCAAGTTCAGATACTGCGGATTTTCTACGTTTGATTTGTTAAGATTGAGCAAATCAGGGACAACCTTGAAGGATCTCTTTGGTTTTGTAGGATCAGCAATTACCTGAGAAAGGTTGATATTGGTACACACCTTTTTTAAATGATCAGAGGCAGAGTCCAACTTGTTTAAATTAAAATTGCCACACAGAGATTGGGTTTAGGCCACATGCACACAGAATGACATCAACAAATATAAGAAATATTAAATATTTACACATAGATTTTTGAATACATGTAGAGGAATGATACTTTGAAATGTGCTCATTGCGGAGTTATGATCAGTTGAGTAATGAAGGTTGAACTATTCTGGGAAAGAGGTTCTATTCCCAGCATCATGATGGACACTCCTGATATAGAAGGTTTCGCTAACGCATTGGAATTGTTTTACTATTTTCATATGCATGTGCAATGAAGAATTGCTTGCTGC
Organism: Leuresthes tenuis; assembly: GCF_036924035.1. Classification (NCBI taxonomy): domain Eukaryota; kingdom Metazoa; phylum Chordata; class Actinopteri; order Atheriniformes; family Atherinopsidae; genus Leuresthes; species Leuresthes tenuis. The sequence continues at coordinate 30,714,763 of NW_027325374.1, read as the reverse complement.
TGATAAATGCAAAGAAGAACAGCTTACACATAGATGCTCACATATAGGCTGCTGAATGCAATGAAGACCTGCTTATCCAGTAAAGTTCAATGTCAATCTGTAATATTCAATTAGGATTTGCAAAACAGTGAAGTTAAACAATGAATGGGTCCATAGTCGGTATGAGAAGACTACAGGAATATTTACCTGGGTGTACGTTCAAACAGAGATGAGAAAATTGCGATAAATAATTGTTTGTTTGTTTGTTAGTATGTATATGAATGTTATGTGTATAAACTGTGTTGAGTTATAGTTACTCAGTAGTGTCTCAGTGAAACAACCGACGGGGGAAGCCTTGCGGTGACAACAAAAGCAGTGTTTTACTGATCAGTCAAGTTGCTCCAGTGTACTCCATACAAACTGATTGGCTACTGAAGGGATAGAAAATGGGCAATACTTGTTTTAAAGCAAACAAGGAATTAGATGGGAAAAATACATGTTTTAACGGGACCCAGACAATATTAAATACTCAGACAGATGGGAGAAGAAGTGTAGTTTTGTAGGAAATCACAAAATTATTACATAAAATTAGTGAAATCAATTGAAGAATGCCTTTCTGAAGAGCTGTTTACCACAGATGAGCAGCTTTGCGACCAAGCACATTGTAGATCGCTTTACTGCAAAAATGATCTAATTTAATGGATTGGTTTAGACATGCATAACAGCATTTTAAGAACAAAGAGAGAAACAAAAAGGGACGCTTCATGGTGGAAGGTGATGTATAAATAACTGTGTATATGATGAAGGGGGTGGCAACAACCATTCCGAAATCCCGCCATTCTGACATCCCGCTATTCCGACATCCCACCATTCCGACATACCACCATTCCGACATACCACCATTCCGACATGCAAACGTCCCACCATTCCGACATCCCACCATTCCGACATCCCACCATTCCGACATCCCGCTATTCCGACGTTCAAATGTCCCACCATTCCGTCAAGGCTTTCCGTATAAGGAAATGTGTGTTACTCAACAGGTGAGTCCCTTCTTTCTGTTCATGCAATTTATATGTTTAACACATGTTTATAGACAAGCGTTATCAAAAACACAAAGTCTCGGCAACTGGAGGAGGAGAAGCAGTCCGCGGTGGTTTTCAATCACACACTCCAATGCTACTTGTTTCAACTTCCGAAAATTTAATCCAGGAAAAAAAGACTTACAAACATGGACCGAAACGGCTCCATAACACGCACAAGAATCCAAAAGAAACGAAAGTTAACTAAAAGAAAGCAAATGCGCAAAGCCCATCCGCGCTTCCCAAAATTGGAGTGAGTACTCATAAATCACGTGAATAACATGAATAAACGATTTTACTGCATTTTGTTGTGTTTTATACGTTCTATGCTGTCATTTCTCTCTTCTCCTATTGGCAAGGCAAGGCAGAGTGCTCGCAACTGTGTCCTGTGCAGTAGCCGTGATATCTGTTATTGCAATTATTACTTTTGCATATGATGACAGCGTGCAAAAGACGCATTGGCTCTGTGGAGAGCTCCGCTCCAGCTGGCTGCTGTGACAGCTCACTGACACTGTATTTCTGCTTAATCAGTTTCAGTCTCGCCAGAGTTACATTAATATCTGTATTTTTATATTTGAAATTCAGGGGATTTTGATAATAGATTATTAAAGTTTGTTTGCGAGGCTGTGGCCTCTGGATGTGCAGAGCTTGTGCGCCAAACTTTAGGGCGTATTTGCGCCGGCATATCATTAGTGCAAAATGTTTTGGGTAAAAAATAGGCTATTAAAAGGAACTGTCGGAATGGCGGTATGTTAAATTTAAAAAAAAACATACCGCCATTCCGACCATAGGAGGAAAAAAGTGTCGGAATGGCGGGACGTTTGATAAAAAATTAAGTGTCGCCATTCCAACAATTGGAGACCCATGTCGGAATGGCGAGATGTCGGAATGGCAGCATGTAACCATGATGAAGGAGAGACCATTTGAGCAGCACAGCCATTTCGCAGCACAGGGACAGCAGTCCAAGTTAAAGGATCTCCCACGTGGTATCACCTGTCACATTGTGTCAAGGCATCAAAAGAAGAAAAAATCAGCAAACTCAAGGACAAAAAGACGAAGACTCCGGTGAACGAAGAGAGAGGACTGACAAACCAGAAATACAAAAGGATTCTCGATATCAAGATCCAGAAGAAGAGGCTAACAATGCCACGAACACTTACGATGCTGGGAATGATGCCAGCAATGAACAGAGAAGAAGATTCAGTGTCATCAATCTTCAACACGTGCCTCTAATGAGGGGGTGAATATAGAATCCTCAACGATTACAACGTCTCTGGGAACTGTGACAACAACAAGGTTTAAACCATTTTGATATATATTGTAACCTATTGGCTAAGGAATAGTGCTGAAAATGAGGTAAATCTAATACACCACTGTCCTTGGTCTTCTGTAGGGTTTTTAAACTAATACGTGGTGGTTTGTTTTTCCACAGAAATTTGGAGATGCATGAATCTAGTGACTTAAACCAAGTAGCAGATGGTTTTATGGGGATCATTGAAAACAAATAGTTAACTTTTGGTAGTATCATCATTTTAATGGATGTAACTCTCCCCATAAGTGATATAGGTAAGGACTTCCAACGAGAGAGATTGTCCTCTACTGTCTTTAATAATTGCACATAATTTAGCTTTGTTAGCTCTGAGAGCCTGGAGGAAATGTTTATGCCTAAATATCTAATATTTCCTGACTGTAAAGTGATCGCAGTTATATTATGGACCCTACAGTTAATGGGCAGAACTGTGGTCTTAGACCAGTTGATAGAGTAGTCAGAAAGTGCTGAGAATTTATTTATGAGTGTGATCGTGTGAGTGAGAGACGTCTGTGAGTTCTGAAGGAAAAGTAACACATCATCAGCATAAAGACTTATTTTATGCTCAATATTTTGGGATTAATTACTCACAAACGGGTAAGAAAAGGTAGTATTGCCAGACCATACATGATCAAAACAGGGAGCGGAGGTCGTTCAGCTGCAAGAAGGTGTGAATGTCCGACTAAAGTTTATAAAAAGCGGGTAAGACAAGGTGCGAATGCCCGACAATGTATGATCAAAAGAGGGAGCGGAGGTTTTCGGCTGCAAGAAGGTCTGAATGTCCACCCATAATTCCTGAAAAATGGGTAAAAAAAGAGTGCGAATGCCAAACCATACATCATCAAAAGCAGGAGTGGATGTGTTCGGCTACAAGAAGATTTGAATATCCATCAATAATTGCTTTAAAACATGAAAGAAAATTTTCGAATATCAAACCGCACATGATCATAAGCGGGAGCGGAGGTGGTTCAGCTGCAAGAAGGTGTGAATGTCCGAATTAAGTTCAAATATATTAACAAAAGCGGGAGGAGAGGTGTTCGGATGAGAGTGGTTGAGAATTTCCAACCATAATCTATAAAATGCGGTGAAAAAAAAGGTGTGATAGAACACTAAAAGGTGGAGCGGAAGTGTTCGGCTGCAAGAAGGTGTGAATGTCTGACTATATTTGGTGAAAAGCAGGTGAAGCAAGGTCTGAATGCCCAACCTTACATCATCAAAAGCGAGATCAGAGGTGTTTGGCTGCAAGAAGGCCTTAGTTTGCCAAAAGCGGGTAAGCTGCGAATGACCGACTAAATATCAACAAAAGGTCTTCGGATGCAAGTGGGTGTGAATATCCCACCATACAAGTATGGTGGAGAGGAAGCTGTGAACAGCCGACCATAGTTTGCAAAAAGCGGGTGAGAAAAGGTGCGAATGTCCAACCATACATGATCAAAACAGGGAGCGGAGGTGTTTGGCTGTGACAAGGTGTGAATGTCCACCCAAAATTAATGAAAAGCGGGCAACAAGTAGGTTTGAATGCCCAACCATACATCATCAAAAGCAGGAGTGGATGTGTTCGGCTACAAGAAGGTTTGAATGTCCGAGCATAGTTTGTAAAAAGCGGGTAAGAAAAGGTTCGAATGCCCAAACATACACCATCAAAAGAGGGAGCGGAGGAGTTCCGCTGTAAGAAGGTGTGAATGTCAGACCATAGTTGGTATAAAACGGGTAAGAAAAGGTTAAAATACCCGACTGTACACAATCAATAGCGGGAGCGGATGTGTTTGGCTACAAGAATGTGTGACAGTCCGACCATGGTTTGTAAAAAACGGGTAAGAAAAGGTTCGAATGCCCGAATATATACCATCAAAAGCGGAAGCGGAGGTGTTCGGCTGCAAGAAGGTGTGAACGTCCGACCAAAGTTTTTAAAAAGCAGTAAAGAAAAGGTTCGAATATCCAACCAAACATAATCAAAAGCGGGAGCAGAGCTGTTCGACTGCAAGTAGGTGTGAATTTGAATTTGCAAAAAGCTGATGAGAAAGGTTGAGAATGCCTGACTATACACCATCAAATACCGGAGCGGAGCTCCGAGCATAGTTTGTAAAAAGGGGGTAAGAATAGGTTCGAATGCCCGAACATACACTATCAAAAGAGGGAGCGGAGGTGTTCCGCTGTAAGAAGGTGTGAATGTCCGACCATAGTTGGTAAAAAGCGGGTAAGAAAAGGTTAAAATACCCGACTGTACACTGTAGTCGGACATTCACACCTTCTTGCAGCCGAACACTTCCGCTCCACCTTTTAGTGTTCTATCACACCTTTTTTTTCACCGCATTTTATACATTATGGTTGGAAATTTTCAACCACTCTCATCCGAAGACCTCTCCTCCCGCTTTTGTTAATATATTTGAACTTTAGTTTTACATTCAAACCTTCTTGCAGCTGAACCACCTCCGCTCCCTGTTTTGATCATATATGGTCTGGCTACTACCTTTTCTTACCCGTTTGTGAGTAATTATGGCTGGACATTCACACCTACTTGCAGTCGAACACAACCTCTCTCGCTTTTGATGATGTATGGACCGGCATTTTTACCTTTTCTAACACATTTTTCAGCAATTATGGTCGGAGATTAACACCTACTCACAGCCGAACAACTCCGCTCCCGCATTTGATGATGTATAGTCGGTCATTCTCACCCTTTCTCATCAGCTTTTTGCAAATTATGATCTGACATTCACACCTACTTGCAGTCGAACAGCTCTGCTCCCGCTTTTGATTATGTTTGGTTGGATATTCGAACCTTTTCTTAACTTATTTTTACATATTTTGGTTGGACGTTCACACCTTCTTGTAGCCGAACACTTCCACTCCTGCTTTTGATGATGTATGGTTGGGCATTCACACATTTTTTTTGCCCATTTTTCAGGAATTATGAGTGGACATTCACACCTTGCAGCTGAACACCTCCTATCCCACTTATGATCATGTGCGGTTTGATTTTCGAAAAGTTTCTTTCATGTTTTCTAGCAATTATTGATGGACATGTAGATCTTCTTGCAGCTGAACACCTCCGCTCCCGCTTTTGATCATACATTGTCAGGCATTCGCACCTTGTCTTACCCACTTATTACAAACTTTAGTCGAACAGTCACACCTTTTTGAAGCCGAACACCACCTCTCCCGCTTTTGATGATGTATGGTCCAGCATTCTTACCTTTTCTAACACATTCTTCAGCAATTATGGTCGGAGATTCACACCTACTCAGAGCCGAACACCACCGCTCCCGCATTTGATGGTGTATAGTCGGGCATTCTCACCCTTTCTCATCAGCTTTTTACAAATTATGATCTGACATTCACACCTGCTTTTGATAATGTATTGTTAGGCATTCGCACCTTTTTTTTTACCCATTTTTCATGAATTATGGGTGGACATTCACACCTTCTTGCAGCCGAACACCTCCTCTCCCGCTTATGATCATGTGCGGTTTGATATTCGAAAATTTACTTTCTTGTTTTAAAGCAATTATTGATGGACATTCAAACCTTCTTTTAGATGGTGTATAGTCGGGCTTTCGAGCCTTTTTTTCCCGGTTTTTACAAACCATGGTCGGACTTTCACACCTTCTTGTAGCCGAACAACTCCGCTCCCGCTATTGATTGTGTACAGTCGGGTATTTTAACCTTTTCTTACCCGCTTTTTACCAACTATGGTCGGACATTCACACCATCTTACAGCGGAACACCTCTGCTCCCGCTTTTGATGGTGTATAGTCGGGCATTCGAACCTTTTCTTACCCGCTTTTTACAAACTATGGTGGGACATTCAAACCTTCTTGTATCCGAAAACCTCCGCTCTCTCTTTTGATCATACATCGTCGGACATTCGCACCTTTTCTTACCCGCTTTTTACAAACCATGGTCGGACTTTCACATCTTCTTGTAGCCGAACACATCCGCTCCCGCTATTGATTGTGTACAGTCGGGTATTTTAACCTTTTCTTACCCGCTTTTTACCAAGTATGGTCGGACATTCACACCTTCGTACAGCGGAACACCTCCGCTCCCTCTTTTGATGGTGTATGTTCGGGCATTCAAACCTTTTCTTACCCGCTTTTTCCAAACTATGGTCAGCTATTCACAGCTTCCTCTCCACCATACTTGTATGGTGGGATATTCACACCCACTTGCATCCGAAGACCTCCGCCCCAAATTTTGTTGATATTTAGTCGGACATTCGAACCTTACCCGCTTTTGGCAAACTATGGCTTTCTTGCAGCCAAACACCTCTGATCTCGCTTTTGATGATGTAAGGTTGGGAATTCAGACCTTGCTTCACCTGCTTTTCACCAAATATAGTCGGACATTCACACCCACTTGCATCCGAACACCTCCGCCCCAAATTTTGTTGATATTTAGTCGGACATTCGCACCTTACCCGCTTTTGGCAAACTATGGCCTTCTTGCAGCCAAACACCTCTGATCTCGCTTTTGATGATGTAAGGTTGGGCATTCAGACCTTGCTTCACCTGCTTTTCACCAAATATAGTCGGACATTCACACCTTCTTGCAGCCGAACACTTCCGCTCCACCTTTTAGTGTTCTATCACACCTTTTTTTCACCGCATTTTATACATTATGGTCGGAAATTTTCAACCACTCTCATCCGAAGACCTCTCCTCCCGCTTTTGTTAATATATTTGAACTTTAGTCGGACATTCAAACCTTCTTGCAGCTGAACCACCTCCGCTCCCTGTTTTGATCATATATGGTCTGGCAATACTACCTTTTCTTACCCGTTTGTGAGTAATTATGGCTGGACATTCACACCTACTTGCAGCCGAACACAACCTCTCTCGCTTTAGATGATGTATGGACCGGCATTCTTACCTTTTCTAACACATTTTTCAGCAATTATGGTCGGAGATTCACACCTACTCACAGCCGAACAACTCCGCTCCCGCATTTGATGGTGTATAGCCGGGCATTCTCAACCTTTCTCATCAGCTTTTTGCAAATTATGATCTGACATTCACACCTACTTGCAGTCGAACAGCTCTGCTCCCGCTTTTGATGATGTATGGACCGGCATTTTTACCTTTTCTAACACATTTTTCAGCAATTATGGTCGGAGATTCACACCTACTCACAGCCGAACAACTCCGCTCCCGCATTTGATGATGTATAGTCGGGCATTCTCACCCTTTCTCATCAGCTTTTTGCAAATTATGATCTGACATTCACACCTACTTGCAGTCGAACAGCTCTGCTCCCGCTTTTGATTATGTTTGGTTGGATATTCGAACCTTTTCTTAACTTCTTTTTACATATTTTGGTTGGACGTTCACACCTTCTTGTAGCCGAACACTTCCACTCCTGCTTTTGATGATGTATGGTTGGGCATTCACACCTTTTTTTTGCCCATTTTTCAGGAATTATGGGTGGACATTCACACCTTGCAGCTGAACACCTCCTATCCCACTTATGATCATGTGCGGTTTGATTTTCGAAAAGTTTCTTTCATGTTTTCTAGCAATTATTGATGGACATGTAGACCTTCTTGCAGCTGAACACCTCCGCTCCCGCTTTTGATCATACATTGTCAGGCATTCGCACCTTGTCTTACCAACTTTTTACAAACTTTAGTCGAACAGTCACACCTTTTTGCAGCCGAACACCACCTCTCCCGCTTTTGATGATGTATGGTCCAGCATTCTTACCTTTTCTAACACATTCTTCAGCAATTATGGTCGGACATTCACACCTACTAAGAGCCGAACACCTCCGCTCCTGCATTTGATGGTGTATAGTCGGGCATTCTCACCCTTTCTCATCAGCTTTTTGCAAATTATGATCTGACATTCACACCTACTTGCAGTCGAACAGCTCTGCTCCCGCTTTTGATTATGTATGGTTGGATATTCGAACCTTTTCTTAACTGCTTTTTACAAACTTTGGTTGGACGTTCACACCTTCTTGTAGCCGAACACATGCACCCCTGCTTTTGATGATGTATGGTTGGGCATTCGCACCTTTTTTTTACCCATTTTTCAGGTATTATGGGTGGACATTCACACCTTCTTGCAGCTGAACACCTCCTCTCCCACTTATGATCATGTGTGGTTTGATTTTCGGAAATTTTCTTTCATGTTTTCTAGCAATTATTGATGGACATTTAGACCTTCTTGCAGCTGAACACCACCTCTCCCGATTTTGATTATGTATGGACCGGCATTTTTACCTTTTCTAACACATTTTTCAGCAATTATGGTTGGAGATTCACACCTACTCACAGCCGAATAATCCCCTACCGCAATTTGATGGTGTATAGTCGGGCATTCTCACCCTTTCTCATCAGCTTTTTGCAAATTATGATCTGACATTCACACCTACTTCCAGTTGAACAGCTCTGCTCCCGCTTTTGATTATGTTTGGTTAGATATTCGAACCTTTTCTTAACTGCTTTTTACAAACTTTGGTCGGACGTTCACAATATCTTGCAGCCGAACACCTCCGCTTCCGCTTTTGATGGTGTATATTCGGGCATACGAACCTTTTCTTACCCGCTTTTTACAAACCAAGGTCGGACTTTCACACCTTCTCTTAGCTGAACAACTCCGCTTCCTCTTTTGATTGTGTACAGTCGGGTAATTTAACCTTTTCTTACCCGCTTTTTACCATCTATGGTCGGACATTCACACCGTCTTACAGCGGAACACCTCCGCTCCCTCTTTTGATGATGTATGGTTAGGCATTCGCACCTTTTCTTACCCATTTTTCAGTAATTATGGGTAGACATTCACACCTTCTTGCAGCTGAACACCTCCTCTCCCGCTTATGATCATGTGCAGTTTGATATTCGAAAATTTTCTTTCATGTTTTCTAGCAATTATTGATGGACATTCAGACCGTCTTGCAGCTGAACACCTCCGCTCCCACTTTTGATGGTGTATAGTCGGGCTTTCGAGCCTTTTCTTCCCCGGTTTTTACAAATTATGGTTGGACATTCAGACCTTCTTGCAGCCGAAAACCTCCACTCCCTCTTTTGATCATACATTGTCGGGCATTCGCACCTTTTCTTACCCGCTTTTTACAAACCATGGTCGGACTTTCACACCTTTTAGTAGCCGAACAACTCCGCTCCCGCTATTGATTGTGTACAGTCGGGTATTTTAACCTTTTCTTACCCGCTTTTTACGAACTATGGTTGGACATTCACACCTTCTTACAGCAGAACACCTCCGCTCCTTCTTTTGATTATGTATGGTTTGACATTCGCACCTTCTCTCACCCGCCTTTTACTATGGTCGGCCATTCACAGCTTCCTCTCCACCATACTTGTATGGTGGGATATTCACACCCACTTGCATCCGAAGACCTCCGCCCCCACTTTTGTTGATATTTACTCGGTCATTCGCACCTTACCCGCTTTTGGCAAACTATGGCCTTCTTGCAGCCAAACACCTCTGATCTCGCTTTTGATGATGTAAGGTTGGGCATTCAGACCTTGCTTCACCTGCTTTTCACCAAATATAGTCGGACATTCACACCTTCTTGCAGCCGAACACTTCCGCTTTTAGTGTTCTATGAGGCATTCACATATTTTTTTTCACCGTATTTTATAGATTATGGTTGGAAATTCTCACCCACTCTCATCCGAAGACATCTCCTCCCGCTTTTGTTAATATATAGTCGGGCATTCGAACCTTTTCTTACCCGCTTTTTACAAATTATGGTCGAACATTCACACCTACTTGCAGCTGAATACTTCCGCTCCACCTTTTAGGTATGTATGGTTGGCATTTGCACCTCTTTTTATACTGATTGCTGAAGATTAAGTTGTTCTTTCTCAAACTACAAATTTTTTTAATTGTTGAAACTTGATTTGAAGTGGATAAATAAGGAGGACAAACAGTTTTAAGTCAGGCTGATAGAAGGAATTAATTTTATAGCAAAATCTGTATTTCGTCATATGTCGAGAGATGCTTATTGCTGAAGAAGTTCTTTCTCATTCTACAAAGTACAACGTTGTTTATCGTTGAAACTTGATTAGACATGAATAAATATGAAGGACAAAGCAGTCTTAACTTGGTTTGAGTTAAGGAATTCGTTTTATAGGAGAATCCGAATTCGTGCATAACTCATAAAATAGAGCTTATTTTCGGATTCCTGAAGAATGATTCTGGTTCTTTCTCATAATACAAAGTTTGTTGTTTATTGTTGAAACTTCATCAGAAGTGAAGAAATAAATGAATGCCTATCAACAAATGTGGGATCTAAACTCTAGTGCTTCCTCTAAAATAATTTCCTTTCTCAATTTAGAAATGTGTGTGTGTAAGTCACAACACCCGTGACACCAAAACGGCTTTCTTTTCTCTACACTCTGCACTATGAGCACACACACCAAATCAGAAAGGCTTTTTTCTCTCTTTTCTACATTATGGACTGTGGGGACACAAAACCGCTCTCTCTCTTTTTTTTTTTATCGTGTGCCAGGGCGTTGTATCATGTATTAGATTATGCTTAAGATACGAATGGGTTTATCAGTCACATCAGAATCCATACATACTGATCCTCCCGTAATAAAATGGTCGGATCTTATCAAACACACTTTGTTTCTTGTGACAATCAAGTCAGCGAAACAGCGTATACACGTCAAGACACTGAATCAAGTTTGCCACAAGAACTCATAAGTTTGGCAGTATTGCTCTGCCATCAGCAATGATACACCCATTTTATTTTCGTGAGACATGTGCAAGCACCTGTTCATCTACTGTTCTATCACTATGAATTAGTGATCTATTATCAATAAGGATACTTCTACAACTACTATCAAAGTATGTCCGGACTTCTTATGTTGTCAGTTGCTATATATGAATAAGTGGGTAGCTACTGACAAGCATTAAGCATGTCACACAGCCCAAACATATAACATTTCAGGACACACCACACAGTTAACAACCACAGTGAAGCGTGTCAAAGCCCAAACATGTAACATTCAACAGGACACTTACACAACACATTCAAATCAAACAGTCAGACAACATACAAGAACATATACCCCAGCCGGCATTGCTCCCTGCCTATTTTCGTACAGCACACTATGTGTGCGCACACCTTTATTCACAAACTCTTCAACTTATACTCTTTTACCAAAGCTGCTACAGCTCGATTGGCCGAATACCCTTAGATCCTATTTCGGTGAATTTGACATCTGCCTTACATGTAACAGATTAGCGGTTTAGCAGTTTTAATTTAGTTTGAGTGAAGGAATTCATTTTATAGCAAAATCCGAAATCGTGAAGCACTCATGAAAGTAAGCTTATTCTCGGATTCCTGAAACTTTAGATTTGCTCTTTCTTTTACTGCAAAGTACAACGTTGTTTTTTTTGTTTAAATCTTTCTAGACATGGTAAATATGAACGACAAAGCAGTTTTATCATAGTTTGAGTGAAGGAATTCATTTTATAGATAAAATCCCAAGAGTCTGCTGAGAAAAGAGAGTGAATGCGAAGTAGACTTTAACACGGCTATGGGAGCGAGCCGAGTGTCGGCTAACCGGGAGAATTGCTTGAAAGAAACGCGACACCGAATGAGCGGTCAGAACAAAGCCTCAATACGGGATTCTCGTGGTGTTTTTGTTGCTGCCTTGTCTTTTGCATAGAGTAAAAGACAAGGCAGCCATCGAATAGGGCCCGATTGTTCCTACTTGGTCAGCCGAGGAGCAGGGGGGGGGGGGCAAGCGTCTCAACCAAGCAAAGCTCACCATGGGGAAGGTGGCTATACCAACTAGCCTGATGCCCTGCTCCCGCAGTGACGGATAATTGTACTCTGGTTTCTCTTCATAACATACAAGTCTTTCGCCTTTTACTAAAGACTTCCGTGGAGAGCAGCACTAATGAGTTGTTTCTATTATTGGCAGGCTTTACCTTTGCGGGTGAAGCCCTTTCTGTCTGTGCAAAAGAAATCTTGCTACTTTGCAGAGTGACTTCTCTGAGTAGAGTCGCCTTACAAGACAAGGCAGCCATCGAATAGATTGTTTCTACTTGGTCAGCCGAGGAGCAGGGGGGGGGGGGGGGGCAAGCGTCTCAACCAAGCAAAGCTCACCAAGTAGGAACAATCGGGCCCTTTTCGATGGCTGCAACACCTGAAAGAGATATTGATGCGAGACCCGATCAAATGCTTTTTCAAAGTCTAAATTTAAGATGACAAGCCGGGTGTTTCTGTCTCTAGCGTAATCAATGATGTCTCGAATCAGTACGAGGCTGTCGGTGAGTTGTCTCCCTGAGATGGCACAAGCTTGGTCTGGGTGAATTACCTCCTCTAAAACAGAGGACATCCGTGTCGCTAAAACCTTGCTAAAAAGTTTACAGTCAAAGTTTAAAAGTGTGATGGGCCTCCAATTCTTTAGGTCAGTCTTATAATTTTTTTTATAAAGTAGAGTCACTATTCCCACTCTAAAACTGTCAGGCAGTCGGTCGAGTTTTTCAAAATCTTTAAAAACATCTAAAATGTCTGATGATAAAAGGTCCCAATAGGTCAGATAGAATTCTGCAGGAAGCCCGTCTAAACCCGGAGCTCGACTTCTCTTAAAACCTGTTAGGCATTTTTTTAACTCTAAAGCAGTAAAATTCTGTGTCAAGTGTGCATTCTCTTTTACGGTTTTGTCAACGAATTTTAAGATTTCTGCCGATGTTTCCAAGTGCACTGGTTTCTCTTTGTACATGTTACTATAAAAGGTATGTACAGTTTCAATCATCTCTTGTGTGGATTTTGTTAAAAACCCATCTTCTCTTTTTAGATTTTGAATACACTCCTTTTTATTTATAACTTTCTTTCTTTTTCACCTTCCTCAATTTCCTGCTCCCTGCTTCTTACAAAAATTCCTTTACTCTTTATTTCTGCTAAAACTGACATTTCCTTTTTGACATCTTTGATTTCTTCTTTAAAGTCTATGCCACACTGATTTAGTTTAAAGTAGCGCTGTAAGCGTTTATGTAGTCCCATCATACATCTATTCTCTTTCCTTTTTTTACGTTTACCTTGCTGTTTAAAAAAAGTCTGGGTCGTTTCCTTCACCATTTCCCACCATTGTGCATGTGTTTCGTAGAGGTCTTGAAGGGTCTGCCACTCTTTATAACATTCCCTGTACTGACTGACTATGATTTCATCCTCCAACAGGGAACAGTTGAGTTTCCACAGACCACTTCCTACCGTCACACCAGAAGGGGGTGAAAGGGTGCAGGAGAGCATAAGGTGGTCTGAAAAGAAAACAGGGGTTAATCTAACATCAGTGGGTGGGCAATCTCTAGTAAAGAAATAATCAATGCGAGAGGCTCTGCTGCCATCATGACTAAACCAGGTGAAGCCCTCCTCTCTGGGATGCATGGTTTTAAAACAGTCAGTAAGCTTAAAATCCCTGCATATGCCCTGAAGTAAAATCGAAGTCTTATCCACTTTAAAATCTACCCCTGCTCTTTTTCTATCTTTCCTGCTCAAGATACAGTTAAAATCCCCTCCTACAACTAAAGGTACTTGCCCTAGCATGTAAAGCTGTATATCTTCTAAAAGGTCATACCTTTCATTTTTTCCATTGAAACCATAAATATTTAAGAGGTTAAAGTCTTGCCCCATAAAATTCAAGTGTGCTAAAAGTGCCCGTCCGTCTCTCACCACTGTGCTACCTTTCACCAGAACATGCGGATTTTTAATTAGAATGGCCACACCATCATTTTTATTTTGATTTGAGCCACTCCATATCGATAAATGGGGCCACATTTCCTCCCATTGTCTATGGTTTTTTAAAAAAGGTAGTCCACATTCTTGTATTAAAAACACATCTGATTTTATGGAGTCTAAGATGGATAAAATACTCTGGGCTCTTGTCTTTGATTTCACACTTCTCACATTTAGTGTTGAGAAGGTGAGAACCATTAAAAGCATAAAGGAAAGTAGGTATGTCATTTTCGTTTTTCTAAGTTATCAAAACAAATTACACACAGGTTATTTCTTGGGAAACTAGCTCTTCCTTCATTTCTTTAGGTGAAAAGTGAGTAGGTTGATCTATATTTCCTTTTCGGACTCTCGGTGTTGGCCTCTGACGCAATGTTGCATTTAACTTTGAGTCCCTGGGGGTCGAGTGCAGAGCTGAAGTTAAAAAGGAGACCTCATTTGGTGAGTCGGAGGGGAAGACTCTAGGTTCTTCCACTGAAGAACTGTCTGAAAGGGACCTAACCCTTCCCCTCTTCTCTGATACCACTGGGGAATCAGAGGCTCAGATGCCGTCCTCTTCGGCTGTTGACCTTCGGGGAGGTGAGTATCTTCACTAGACTCACCTGTCTGCTCTTCCTCCTCATTTAGCGTAGCTCCACCCTCTGCCTGTGAATTCTCACAGACTTCAACACTGAGTGGTGAGGCCTCTACAGGCCCCTCCCCTTTTTGCTCCTCACTTCCAATCCAAGCTTTTGGCGGGAAGTTTGAATTTATTGGGTCAACCTCTTCACTTTGTTCACCAACTGCCACCTTTGGTCCTTCTCTTTGTTGGCTTGACTGTGGCTTTACCGTCTTTAATTTGTTGGCAAAAGATTTAGGGCAATCTCTGAAGAGGTGATTTAATTCTCCACAGAGATTACATTTCCTGCCATTTGGACACTCTCCAAAAGTTTGCCCAATTTCTCTGCTCTTCCCACATAACACCTTGGTACAAGCCTCAACCAGGTGCCCATGCTCACCACACTTGCGGCAGAACTTGGGCTGCCCCTGGTAGTGGATGTAATCTCGGTTTTCAAGGTGGCCAGAGTGTCGCCCACCCGCTGCACTGAGCACTCTTCAGCCCTTTTAAATGGTATAACTTTGCACTCCCGCACGCTCCAGCAAGCACCATTCAAGCAACAACTTTGCACTCCAGCTTCGAACATCGGCACAGTCGCAACAAGTAAGGCGACTCTACTCAGAGAAGTCACTCTGCACAGTAAGAAGATTTCTTTTGCACAGACAGAAAGGGCTTCACCCGCAAAGGTAAAGCCTGCCAAAAATAGAAACAACTCATTAGTGCTGCTCAACATTGTACTTTGCAGTAAAAGAAAGAGCAAATCTAAAGATTCAGGAATCCGAGAATAAGCTTAGTTCTTCACGATTTCGGATTTTGCTATAAAATTAATTCCTTCACTCAAACTAAATTAAAACTGCTAAACCGCTAATCTGTTACATACAAGGCAGATGTCAAATTCACCGAAATAGGATCTAAGGGTATTTGGCCAATCGAGCTGTAGCAGCTTCGGTAAAAGAGTATAAGTTGAAGAGTTTGTGAATAAAGGTGTGCGCACACATAGTGTGCTGTACGAAAATAGGCAGGGAGCAATGCCGGCTGGGGTATATGTTCTTGTATGTTGTCTGACTGTTTGATTTGAATGTGTTGTGTAAGTGTCCTGTTGAATGTTACATGTTTGGGCTTTGACACGCTTCACTGTGGTTGTTAACTGTGTGGTGTGTCCTGAAATGTTATATGTTTGGGCTGTGTGACATGCTTAATGCTTGTCAGTAGCTACCCACTTATTCATATATAGCAACTGACAACATAAGAAGTCCGGACATACTTTGATAGTAGTTGTAGAAGTATCCTTATTGATAATAGATTACTAATTCATAGTGATAGAACAGTAGATGAACAGGTGCTTGCACATGTCTCACGAAAATAAAATGGGTGTATCATTGCTGATGGCAGAGCAATACTGCCAAACTTATGAGTTCTTGTGGCAAACTTGATTCAGTGTCTTGACGTGTATACGCTGTTTCGCTGACTTGATTGTCACAAGAAACAAAGTGTGTTTGATAAGATCCGACCATTTTATTACGGGAGGATCAGTATGTATGGATTCTGATGTGACTGATAAACCCATTCGTATCTTAAGCATAATCTAATACATGAGACAACGCCCTGGCACACGATAAAAAAAAAAAAGAGAGAGAGCGGTTTTGTGTCCCCACAGTCCATAATGTAGAAAAGAGAGAAAAAAGCCTTTCTGATTTGGTGTGTGTGCTCATAGTGCAGAGTGTAGAGAAAAGAAAGCCGTTTTGGTGTCACGGGTGTTGTGACTTACACACACACATTTCTAAATTGAGAAAGGAAATTATTTTAGAGGAAGCACTAGAGTTTAGATCCCACATTTGTTGATAGGCATTCATTTATTTCTTCACTTCTGATGAAGTTTCAACAATAAACAACAAACTTTGTATTATGAGAAAGAACCAGAATCATTCTTCAGGAATCCGAAAATAAGCTCTATTTTATGAGTTATGCACGAATTCGGATTCTCCTATAAAACGAATTCCTTAACTCAAACCAAGTTAAGACTGCTTTGTCCTTCATATTTATTCATGTCTAATCAAGTTTCAACGATAAACAACGTTGTACTTTGTAGAATGAGAAAGAACTTCTTCAGCAATAAGCATCTCTCGACATATGACGAAGTACAGATTTTGCTATAAAATTAATTCCTTCTATCAGCCTGACTTAAAACTGTTTGTCCTCCTTATTTATCCACTTCAAATCAAGTTTCAACAAATAAAAAAATGTTGTAGTTTGAGAAAGTACAACTTAATCTTCAGCAATCAGTATAAAAAGAGGTGCAAATGCCAACCATACATACCTAAAAGGTGGAGCGGAAGTATTCAGCTGCAAGTAGGTGTGAATGTTCGACTATAATTTGTAAAAAGCGGGTAAGAAAAGGTTCGAATGCCCGACTATATATTAACAAAAGCGGGAGGAGAGGTCTTCAGATGAGAGTGGGTGAGAATTTCCAACCATAATCTATAAAATACGGTGAAAAAAAATATGTGAATGCCTCATAGAACACTAAAAGCGGAAGTGTTCGGCTGCAAGAAGGTGTGAATGTCCGACTATATTTGGTGAAAAGCAGGTGAAGCAAGGTCTGAATGCCCAACCTTACATCATCAAAAGCGAGATCAGAGGTGTTTGGCTGCAAGAAGGCCATAGTTTTCCAAAAGCGGGTAAGGTGCGAATGTCCGACTAAATATCAACAAAAGTGGGGGCGGAGGTCTTCGGATGCAAGTGGGTGTGAATATTCCACCATACAAGTATGGTGGAGAGGAAGCTGTGAATAGCCGACCATAGTTTGGAAAAAGCGGGTAAGAAAAGGTTTGAATGCCCGAACATACACCATCAAAAGAGGGAGCGGAGGTGTTCCGCTGTACGAAGGTGTGAATGTCCGACCATAGTTGGTAAAAAGCGGGTAAGAAAAGGTTAAAATACCCGACTGTACACAATCAATAGCGGGAGCGGATGTGTTCGGCTACAAGAAGATGTGAAAGTCCGACCATGGTTTGGTAAAAAGCGGGTAAGAAAAGGTGCGAGTGTCCGACAATGTATGATCAAAAGAGAGAGCGGAGGTTTTCGGATACAAGAAGGTTTGAATGTCCCACCATAGTTTGTAAAAAGCGGGTAAGAAAAGCTTCGAATGCCCGACTATACACCATCAAAAGTGGGAGCAGAGGTGTTCCGCTGTAAGACGGTGTGAATGTCCGACCATAGTTGGTAAAAAGCGGGTAAGAAAAGGTTAAAATACCCGACTGTACACAATCAATAGCGGGAGCGGAGTTGTTCGGCTACAAGAAGGTGTGAAAGTCCGACCATGGTTTGTAAAAACCGGGAAGAAAAGGCTCGAAAGCCCGACTATACACCATCAAAAAGAAGGTTTGAATGTCCATCAATAATTGCTTTAAAACAAGAAAGTAAATTTTCGAATATCAAACCGCACATGATCATAAGCGGGAGAGAAGGTGTTCGGCTGCAAGAAGGTGTGAATGTCCACCCATAATTCATGAAAAATGGGTAAAAAAAAGGTGCGAATGCCTAACAATACATTATCAAAAGCAGGTGTGAATGTCAGATCATAATTTGTAAAAAGCTGATGACAAAGGGTGAGAATGCCCGACTATACACCATCAAATGCGGGAGCGGAGGTGTTCGGCTCTGAGTAGGTGTGAATGTCCGACCATAATTGCTGAAGAATGTGTTAGAAAAGGTAAGAATGCTGGACCATACATCATCAAAAGCGGGAGAGGTGGTGTTCGGCTTCAAAAAGGTGTGACTGTTCGACTAAAGTTTGTAAAAAGTGGGTAAGACAAGGTGCGAATGCCTGACAATGTATGATCAAAAGCGGGAGCGGAGGTGTTCAGCTGCAAGAAGGTCTACATGTCCATCAATAATTGCTAGAAAACATGAAAGAAACTTTTCGAAAATCAAACCGCACATGATCATAAGTGGGATAGGAGGTGTTCAGCTGCAAGGTGTGAATGTCCACCCATAATTCCTGAAAAATGGGCAAAAAAAAGGTGTGAATGCCCAACCATACATCATCAAAAGCAGGAGTGGAAGTGTTCGGCTACAAGAAGGTGTGAACGTCCAACCAAAATATGTAAAAAGAAGTTAAGAAAAGGTTCGAATATCCAACCAAACATAATCAAAAGCGGGAGCAGAGCTGTTCGACTGCAAGTAGGTGTGAATGTCAGATCATAATTTGCAAAAAGCTGATGAGAAAGGGTGAGAATGCCCGACTATACACCATCAAATGCGGGAGCGGAGTTGTTCGGCTGTGAGTAGGTGTGAATCTCCGACCATAATTGCTGAAAAATGTGTTAGAAAAGGTAAGAATGCCGGTCCATACATCATCAAAAGCGAGAGAGGTTGTGTTCGGCTGCAAGTAGGTGTGAATGTCCAGCCATAATTACTCACAAACGGGTAAGAAAAGGTAGTATTGCCAGACCATATATGATCAAAACAGGGAGCGGAGGTGGTTCAGCTGCAAGAAGGTTTGAATGTCCGACTAAAGTTCAAATATATTAACAAAAGCGGGAGGAGAGGTCTTCGGATGAGAGTGGTTGAAAATTTCCGACCATAATGTATAAAATGCGGTGAAAAAAAGGTGTGATAGAACACTAAAAGGTGGAGCGGAAGTGTTCGGCTGCAAGAAGGTGCGAATGTCCGACTAAATATCAAAAAAATTTGGGGAGGAGGTCTTCGGATGCAAGTGGGTGTGAATGTCCGACTGTATTTGGTGAAAAGCAGGTGAAACAAGGTCTGAATGCCCAACCTTACATCATCAAAAGCGAGATCAGAGGTGTTTGGCTGCAAGAAGGCCATAGTTTGCCAAAAGCGGGTAAGGTTCGAATGTCCGACTAAATATCAACAAAATTTGGGGCGGAGGTCTTCGGATGCAAGTGGGTGTGAATATCCCACCATACAAGTATGGTGGAGAGGAAGCTGTGAATAGCTGACCATAGTTTGGAAAAAGCGGGTAAGAAAAGGTTTGAATGCCCGAACATACACCATCAAAAGAGGGAGCGGAGGTGTTCCGCTGTACGAAGGTGTGAATGTCCGACCATACTTGGTAAAAAGCGGGTAAGAAAAGGTTAAAATACCCGACTGTACACAATCAATAGCGGGAGCGGATGTGTTCGGCTACAAGAAGATGTGAATGTCCGACCATGGTTTGTAAAAAGCGGGTAAGAAAAGGTGCGAATGTCCGACAATGTATGATCAAAAGAGAGAGCGGAGGTTTTCGGATACAAGAAGGTTTGAATGTCCCACCATAGTTTGTAAAAAGCGGGTAAGAAAAGCTTCGAATGCCCGACTATACACCATCAAAAGCGGGAGCAGAGGTGTTCCGCTGTTAGACGGTGTGAATGTCCGACCATAGTTGGTAAAAAGCGGGTAAGAAAAGGTTAAAATACCCGACTGTACACAATCAATAGCGGGAGCGGAGTTGTTCGGCTACAAGAAGGTGTGAAAGTCCGACCATGGTTTGTAAAAACCGGGAAGAAAAGGCTCGAAAGCCCGACTATACACCATCAAAAAGAAGGTTTGAATGTCCATCAATAATTGCTTTAAAACAAGAAAGTAAATTTTCGAATATCAAACCGCACATGATCATAAGCGGGAGAGGAGGTGTTAGGCTGCAAGAAGGTGTGAATGTCCACCCATAATTCATGAAAAATGGGTAAAAAAAAAGGTGCGAATGCCTAACAATATATTATCAAAAGCAGGTGTGAATGTCAGATCATAATTTGTAAAAAGCTGATGAGAAAGGGTGAGAATGCCCGACTATACACCATCGAATGCGGGAGCGGTGGTGTTCGGCTCTGAGTAGGTGTGAATCTCCGACCATAATTGCTGAAGAATGTGTTAGAAAAGGTAAGAATGCTGGACCATACATCATCAAAAGCGGGAGAGGTGGTGTTCGGCTGCAAAAAGGTGTGACTGTTCGACTAAAGTTTGTAAAAAGTGGGTAAGACAAGGTGCGAATGCCTGACAATGTATGATCAAAAGCGGGAGCGGAGGTGTTCAGCTGCAAGAAGGTCTACATGTCCATCAATAATTGCTAGAAAACATGAAAGAAACTTTTCGAAAATCAAACCGCACATGATCATAAGTGGGATAGGAGGTGTTCAGCTGCAAGGTGTGAATGTCCACCCATAATTCCTGAAAAATGGGCAAAAAAAAGGTGTGAATGCCCAACCATACATCATCAAAAGCAGGAGTGGAAGTGTTCGGCTACAAGAAGGTGTGAACGTCCAACCAAAATATGTAAAAAGAAGTTAAGAAAAGGTTCGAATATCCAACCAAACATAATCAAAAGCGGGAGCAGAGCTGTTCGACTGCAAGTAGGTGTGAATGTCAGATCATAATTTGCAAAAAGCTGATGAGAAAGGGTGAGAATGCCCGACTATACACCATCAAATGCGGGAGCGGAGTTGTTCGGCTGTGAGTAGGTGTGAATCTCCGACCATAATTGCTGAAAAATGTGTTAGAAAAGGTAAGAATGCCGGTCCATACATCATCAAAAGCGAGAGAGGTTGTGTTCGGCTGCAAGTAGGTGTGAATGTCCAGCCATAATTACTCACAAACGGGTAAGAAAAGGTAGTAGCCAGACCATATATGATCAAAACAGGGAGCGGAGGTGGTTCAGCTGCAAGAAGGTTTGAATGTAAAACTAAAGTTCAAATATATTAACAAAAGCGGGAGGAGAGGTCTTCGGATGAGAGTGGTTGAAAATTTCCAACCATAATGTATAAAATGCGGTGAAAAAAAAGGTGTGATAGAACACTAAAAGGTGGAGCGGAAGTGTTCGGCTGCAAGAAGGTGTGAATGTCCGACTATATTTGGTGAAAAGCAGGTGAAGCAAGGTCTGAATGCCCAACCTTACATCATCAAAAGCAAGATCAGAGTTGTTTGGCTGCAAGAAGGCCATAGTTTGCCAAAAGCGGGTAAGGTGCGAATGTCCGACTAAATATCAACAAAATTTGTGGTGGAGGTCTTCGGATGCAAGTGGGTGTGAATATCCCACCATACAAGTATGGTGGAGAGGAAGCTGTGAATAGCCGACCATAGTTTGGAAAAAGCTGGTAAGAAAAGGTTTGAATGCCCGAACATACACCATCAAAAGAGGGAGTGGAGGTGTTCCGCTGTACGAAGGTGTGAATGTCCAACCATACTTGGTAAAAAGCGGGTAAGAAAAGGTTAATATACCCGACTGTACACAATCAATAGCGGGAGCGGATGTGTTCGGCTACAAGAAGGTGTGACAGTCCGACCATGGTTTGTAAAAAGCGGGTAAGAAAAGGTGCGAATGTCCGACAATGTATGATCAAAAGAGAGAGCGGAGGTTTTCGGATACACGAAAGTTTGAATGTCCTACCATAGTTTGTAAATAGCGGGTAAGAAAAGGTTCGAATGCCCGACTATACACCATAAAAAGTGGGAGCGGAGGTGTTCCGCTGTAAGATGGTGTGAATGTCCGACCATAGTGGTAAAAAGCGGGTAAGAAAAGGTTAAAATACCCGACTGTACAAAATCAATAGCGGGAGTGGAGTTGTTCGGCTACAAGAAGGTGTGAAAGCCCGACCATGGTTTGTAAAAAGCGGGTAAGAAAAGGTTTGAATGCCCGAACATACACCATCAAAAGAGGGAGTGGAGGGGTTCCGCTGTACGAAGGTGTGAATGTCCAACCATACTTGGTAAAAAGCGGGTAAGAAAAGGTTAATATACCCGACTGTACACAATCAATAGCGGGAGCGGATGTGTTCGGCTACAAGAAGGTGTGACAGTCCGACCATGGTTTGTAAAAAGCGGGTAAGAAAAGGTGCGAATGTCCGACAATGTATGATCAAAAGAGAGAGCGGAGGTTTTCGGATACACGAAAGTTTGAATGTCCTACCATAGTTTGTAAATAGCGGGTAAGAAAAGGTTCGAATGCCCGACTATACACCATAAAAAGTGGGAGCGGAGGTGTTCCGCTGTAAGATGGTGTGAATGTCCGACCATAGTTGGTAAAAAGCGGGTAAGAAAAGGTTAAAATACCCGACTGTACAAAGTCAATAGCGGGAGCGGAGTTGTTCGGCTACAAGAAGGTGTGAAAGTCCGACCATGGTTTGTAAAAAGCAGTTAAGAAAAGGTTCGAATATCCAACCAAACGTAATCAAAAGCGGGAGCAGAGCTGTTCGACTGCAAGTAGGTGTGAATGTCCAGCCATAATTACTCACAAACGGGGGAAGAAAAGGTAGTATTGCCAGACCATACATGATCAAAACAGGGAGCGGAGGTTCAGCTGCAAGGTGTGAATGTCTGACTATAGTTTGTAAAAAGCTGGTAAGACAAGGAGCGATGTCCCGACATTGTATGATCAAAAGCGGGAGCGGAGGTGTCCAGCTGTGAGTAGGTGTGAATGTCCGACCATAATTGCTGAAAAATGTGTTAGAAAAGGTAAGAATACTGAACCATACATCATCAAAAGCGGTAGAGGTGGTGTTCGGCTGCAAGAAGGTGTGAAAGTCCGACAATGGTTTGTAAAAAGCGGGTAATAAAAGGTTCAAATGCCCGAATATACATCATCAAAAGCGGAAGCGGAGGTGTTCGGATGCAAGAAGGTGTGAACGTCCGACCAAAGTTTGTAAAAAGCAGTGAAAAGCGAGAAAAAGCTTTTCGTGAGTTCTGCATGATTTGGGATTTTGCTTATAAAATGCATTACTTCACTCAAACTATGTTAAAACTGATTTGTTCTTCATATTTACCATGTCTACAAAGATTTAAACAAAAAAATAACGTTGTACTTTGCAGTAAAAGAAAGAGCAAATCTAAAGTTTCAGGAATCCGAGTATAAGCCTGCTTTCATGAGTTCTGCACGATTTCGGATTTTGCTATAAAATGAATTGCTTTGCTCAAACCAAGTTAAAACTGCTTTGTCCTTCCATATTCATCAATGTCTAGATCGACTTCAACAAAGAAAAACATTGGACTTTGAAGAAGTTGAAATCCATCTACACATTGATAAATATGAAGGACAAAGCAGTTCCCACTTGCCCATAAGAAAATAAGCTTATTCTCGGATTCCTGATCAGTTCAGGAAACTTCAGTTTTGCTCTTTCTTCTACTGCAAAATACAATGTTTTTCTTTGTTGAAGTCGATCTAGACATTGATAAATATGAAGGAAAAAGCAGTTTTAACTTGGTTTGAGTGAATTAATTCATTTTATACATAAAATCCGAAATCGTGCAGAACTCATGAAAATAAGCTTATTCTCGGATTCCTAAAACTTTTGATTGGCTCTTTCTTTTACTGCAAAGTACAACGTTGTTTTTTTGTTTAAATCTATCGAGACATTGATAAATATGAAGGTAAAAGCCGTTTTAACATAGTTTGAGTGAAGGAATTGATTTTATAGATAAAATCCCAAATCATGCAGAACTCCTCAAAAGGGGCGTATGGCTTAATCACAAGTGTGGCTCTTTCTCATTCAGGGTAGTATGAGGAAGTTTATGCTTGAAATATATGTAGAAATGGGTACATATGAAGGACAAAGCAGTGTTAACTTAGTTTGAGTGAAGGAATTCATTTTATACATAAAATCCCAAATCATGCAGAACGTATGAAAAGAAGCTTATTCTCGGATTCCTGATCCTTCAGTTTTGCTCTTTCTTCTACTGCAAAATACAATGTTGTTCTTTGTTGAAGTCGATCTAGACATTGATAAATATGAAGGAAAAAGCAGTTTTAACTTGGTTTGAGTGAATGAATTCATTTTATACATAAAATCCGAAATCGTGCAGAACTCATGAAAATAAGCTTATTCTCGGATTCCTAAAACTTTTGATTTGCTCTTTCTTTTATTGCAAAGTACAACGTTGTTTTTTTGTTTAAATCTATCGAGACATTGATAAATATGAAGGTAAAAGCCGTTTTAACATAGTTTGAGTGAAGGAATTAATTTTATAGATAAAATCCCAAACCATGCAGAACTCCTCAAAAGGGTCGTATGGCTTAATCACAAGTTTGGCTCTTTCTCATTCAGGGTAGTATGAGAAAGTTTATGCTTGAAATATATGTAGAAATGGGTACATATGAAGGACAAAGCAGTGTTAACTTAGTTTGCGTGAAGGAATTCATTTTATACATAAAATCCGAAATCGTGCAGAACTCATGAAAATAAGCTTATTCTCGGATTCCTAAAACTTTTGATTTGCACTTTCTTTTACTGCAAAGTACAACGTTGTTTTTTGTTGAAATCTATCTAGACATTGATAAATACGAGCCGAAACTCTGCTGCCGCTTTTGATAATTTATGGTTGGGCATTCTTACCTTTTCTTACCCGCTTTTTACAAATTATGATCTTACATTCACACCTACTTGCAGTCGAACACCTTCTCATCCACTTATGATCATGTGCGGTTGGGCTTTCGTACCTTTTCTTACCCATTTTTCAGTAATTATGGGTGGACATTCAGACCTTCTTGCAGCCGAAAACCTCCGCTCCTCTTTTGATCATACATTGTCGGGCATTCACACCTTGTCTTACCCGCTTTTTACAAACTTTAGTCGGACATTCAAACCTTCTTGCAGCTGAACCACCTCCGCTCCCTGTTTTGATCATATATGGTCTGGCAATAGTACCTTTTCTTACCCGTTTGTGAGTAATTATGGCTGGACATTCACACCTACTTGCAGCCGAACACAACCTCTCCCGCTTTTGATGATATATGGTCCGGCATTCTTACCTTTTCTAACACATTTTTCAGCATTTATGGTCGGACATTCACACCTACTCACAGACGAACACCTCCGCTCCCACATTTGATAGTGTATAGTCGGGCATTCTCACCCTTTCTCAACAGCTTTTTGCAAATTATGATCTGATATTCACACCTACTTGCAGTCGAACAGCTCTGCTCCCGCTTTTGATAATGTTTGGTTGGATATTCGAACATTTTCTTAACTGCTTTTTACAAACTTTGGTCGGACGTTCACACCGTCTTGCAGCCGAACACCTCCGCTTCCGCTTTTGATGGTATATAGTCGGGCATTCGAGCCTTTTCTTCCCCGCCTATTACTTACTATGGTTGGACATTCAAACCTTCTTGTAGCCGAACACATCCGCTCCTGCTTTTGATGATGTATGATTTGGCATTCGCACCTTTTCTTACCCATTTTTCAGTAATTTTTGGTCGGACATTCAGACCTTCTTGCACCGGAACACCTCTGCTCCCGCTTTTGATGGTGTATAGTCGGGCTTTCGAGCCTTTTCTTCCCCGATTTTTACAAATTGTGGTTGGACATTCAGACCTTGCAGCCGAAAACCTCCGCTCCCTCTTTTGATCATACATTGTCGGGCATTCGCCCCTTGTCTTACACGGTTTTTACAAACTTTAGTCAGACATTCACACCTTGCAGCTGAACCACCTCCATTCCCTGTTTTGATCATGTGTGGTCTGGAAATACTACCTTTTCTTCCCCCGTTTGTGAGTAATTATGTCTGGACATTCACACCTACTTGCAGCCGAAAAACCACCTCTCCCGCTTTTGATGATGTATTGTCCGGCATTCTAGTCTTTTCTATCACATTTTTCAGCAATTATGATCTGACATTCACACCTACTTGCAGTCGAACAGCTCTGCTCCCACTTTTGATTATGTTCGGTTGGATATTCAAACCTTTTCTTAACTGCTTTTTACAAACTTTGGTCGGACGTTCACACCTTCTTGCAGCCGAACACCTCCGCTTCCGCTTTTGATGGTATATATTCGGGTATTCGAACCTTCTCTTACCCGCTTTTTACAAACCATGGTTGGACTTTCATACCTTCTTGTAGCTGAACAACTCCACTCCTGCTTTTGATGATTTATGGTTGGACATTAGCTTCTTTTCCTACCCATTTTTCAGTAATTATGGGTGGATATTCACACCTTCTTGCAGCTGAACACCTCCTCTCCCGCTAATGATCATGTAAGGTTTGATATTCGAAAATTTTCTTTCATGTTTTAAAGCAATTATTAATGGACATTCACACCTACTTGCAGCCGAACACCACCTCTCCCGCTTTTGATGATGTATGGACCGGCATTCTTACCTTTTCTAACACATTTTTCAGCAATTATGGTTGGAGAATCACACCTACTCACAGCCGAACAACTCCGCTACGGCATTTGATGGTGTATAGTCGGGATTTCTCACCCTTTCTCATCAGCTTTTTGCAAATTATTCTCTGACATTCACACCTACTTGCAGTCGAACAGCTCTGCTCCCGCTTTTGATTATGTTTGGTTAGATATTCGAACCTTTTCTTAACTGCTTTTTCACAAACTTTGGTCGGACGTTCACACCTTCTTGCAGCCGAACACCTACGCTTCCGGTTTTGATAGTGTATATTCGGGCATACGAACCTTTTCTTACCCGCTTTTTACAAACCATGGTCGGACTTTCACACCTTCTCTTAGCTGAACAACTCCGCTCCCTCTTTTGATGGTGTACAGTCGGGTATTTTAACCTTTTCTTACCCGCTTTTTACCAACTATGATCGGACATTCACACCGTCTTACAGCGGAACACCTCCGCTACCTCTTTTGATGGTGTATGTTCGGGCATTCGAACCTTTTCTTACCCGCTTTTTAAAACCAGGGTCGGACTTTCACACCTTTTAGTAGCCGAACAACTCCGCTCCCGCTATTGATTGTGTACAGTCGGGTATTTTAACCTTTTCTTACCCGCTTTTTACAAACCATGGTCGGACTTTCACACCTTCTCTTAGCTGAACAACTCCGCTCCCTCTTTTGATTGTGTACAGTCGGGTATTTTAACCTTTTCTTACCCGCTTTTTACCAACTATGATCGGACATTCACACCTTCTTACAGCGGAACACCTCCGCTCCCTCTTTTGATGGTGTATGTTTGGGCATTCAAACCTTTTCTTACCCGCTTTTTACAAACTATGGTCGGACATTCAAACATTCTTGTAGCCGTACACATCCACTCGTGCATTTGATGATGTATGGTTGGGAATTCGCACCTTTTCTTACCCATTTTTCAGTAATTATGGGTGGACATTCACACCTTCTTGCAGCTGAACACCTCCTCTCCCGCTTATTATAATGTGCGGTTTGATATTCGAAAATTCTCTTTCATGTTTTCTAGCAATTATTGATGGACATTCAGACCTTCTTGCAGCTGAACACCTCCGCTCCAGCTTTTGATGGTGTATAGTCGGGCTTTCGAGCCTTTTCTTCCCCGGTTTTTACAAATTATGGTTGGACATTCAGACCTTCTTGCAGCCGAAAACCTCCGCTCCTCTTTTGATCATACATTGTCGGGCATTCACACCTTGTCTTACCCGCTTTTTACAAACTTTAGTCGGACATTCAAACCTTCTTGCAGCTGAACCACCTCCGCTCCCTGTTTTGATCATATATGGTCTGGCAATAGTACCTTTTCTTACCCGTTTGTGAGCAATTATGGCTGGACATTCACACCTACTTGCAGCCGAACACAACCTCTCCCGCTTTTGATGATATATGGTCCGGCATTCTTACCTTTTCTAACACATTTTTCAGCAATTATGGTCGGACATTCACACCTACTCACAGACGAACACCTCCGCTCCCACATTTGATAGTGTATAGTCGGGCATTCTCACCCTTTCTGAACAGCTTTTTGCAAATTATGATCTGATATTCACACCTACTTGCAGTCGAACAGCTCTGCTCCCGCTTTTGATTATGTTTGGTTGGATATTCGAACATTTTCTTAACTGCTTTTTACAAACTTTGGTCGGACGTTCACACCGTCTTGCAGCCGAACACCTCCGCTTCCGCTTTTGATGGTATATAGTCGGGCATTCGAGCCTTTTCTTCCCCGCATATTAGTTACTATGGTTGGACATTCAAACCTTCTTGTAGCCGAACACATCCGCTCCTGCTTTTGACGATGTATGATTTGGCATTCGCACCTTTTCTTACCCATTTTTCAGTAATTTTTGGTCGGACATTCAGACCTTCTTGCACCTGAACACCTCTGCTCCCGCTTTTGATGGTGTATAGTCGGGCTTTCGAGCCTTTTCTTCCCCGCCTATTACTTACTATGGTTGGACATTCAAACCTTCTTGTAGCCGAACACATCCGCTCCTGCTTTTGATGATGTATGATTTGGCATTCGCACCTTTTCTTACCCATTTTTCAGTAATTTTTGGTCGGACATTCAGACCTTCTTGCACCGGAACACCTCTGCTCCCGCTTTTGATGGTGTATAGTCAGGCTTTCGAGCCTTTTCTTCCCCGATTTTTACAAATTGTGGTTGGACATTCAGACCTTGCAGCCGAAAACCTCCGCTCCCTCTTTTGATCATACATTGTCGGGCATTCGTCCCTTGTCTTACACGGTTTTTACAAACTTTAGTCAGACATTCACACCTTGCAGCTGAACCACCTCCATTCCCTGTTTTGATCATGTGTGGTCTGGAAATACTACCTTTTCTTCCCCCGTTTGTGAGTAATTATGTCTGGACATTCACACTAGCAGCCGAAAAACCACCTCTCCCGCTTTTGATGATGTATTGTCCGGCATTCTAGTCTTTTCTATCACATTTTTCAGCAATTATGATCTGACATTCACACCTACTTGCAGTCGAACAGCTCTGCTCCCACTTTTGATTATGTTCGGTTGGATATTCAAACCTTTTCTTAACTGCTTTTTACAAACTTTGGTCGGACGTTCACACCTTCTTGCAGCCGAACACCTCCGCTTCCGCTTTTGATGGTATATATTCGGGTATTCGAACCTTCTCTTACCCGCTTTTTACAAACCATGGTTGGACTTTCATACCTTCTTGTAGCTGAACAACTCCACTCCTGCTTTTGATGATTTATGGTTGGACATTCGCATCTTTTCCTACCCATTTTTCAGTAATTATGGGTGGATATTCACACCTTCTTGCAGCTGAACACCTCCTCTCCCGCTAATGATCATGTAAGGTTTGATATTCGAAAATTTTCTTTCATGTTTTAAAGCAATTATTAATGGACATTCACACCTACTTGCAGCCGAACACCACCTCTCCCGCTTTTGATGATGTATGGACCGGCATTCTTACCTTTTCTAACACATTTTTCAGCAATTATGGTTGGAGAATCACACCTACTCACAGCCGAACAACTCCGCTACGGCATTTGATGGTGTATAGTCGGGATTTCTCACCCTTTCTCATCAGCTTTTTGCAAATTATTCTCTGACATTCACACCTACTTGCAGTCGAACAGCTCTGCTCCCGCTTTTGATTATGTTTGGTTAGATATTCGAACCTTTTCTTAACTGCTTTTTCACAAACTTTGGTCGGACGTTCACACCTTCTTGCAGCCGAACACCTACGCTTCCGGTTTTGATAGTGTATATTCGGGCATACGAACCTTTTCTTACCCGCTTTTTACAAACCATGGTCGGACTTTCACACCTTCTCTTAGCTGAACAACTCCGCTCCCTCTTTTGATGGTGTACAGTCGGGTATTTTAACCTTTTCTTACCCGCTTTTTACCAACTATGATCGACATTCACACCGTCTTACAGCGGAACACCTCCGCTACCTCTTTTGATGGTGTATGTTCGGGCATTCGAACCTTTTCTTACCCGCTTTTTAAAACCAGGGTCGGACTTTCACACCTTTTAGTAGCCGAACAACTCCGCTCCCGCTATTGATTGTGTACAGTCGGGTATTTTAACCTTTTCTTACCCGCTTTTTACAAACCATGGTCGGACTTTCACACCTTCTCTTAGCTGAACAACTCCGCTCCCTCTTTTGATTGTGTACAGTCGGGTATTTTAACCTTTTCTTACCCGCTTTTTACCAACTATGATCGGACATTCACACCTTCTTACAGCGGAACACCTCCGCTCCCTCTTTTGATGGTGTATGTTTGGGCATTCGAACCTTTTCTTACCCGCTTTTTACAAACTATGGTCGGACATTCAAACCTTCTTGTAGCCGAACACATCCACTCGTGCATTTGATGATGTATGGTTGGGAATTCGCACCTTTTCTTACCCATTTTTCAGTAATTATGGGTGGACATTCACACCTTCTTGCAGCTGAACACGTCCTCTCCCGCTTATTATCATGTGCGGTTTGATATTCGAAAATTCTCTTTCATGTTTTCTAGAAATTATTGATGGATATTCAGACCTTGCAGCTGAACACCTCCGCTCCAGCTTTTGATGGTGTATAGTCGGGCTTTCGAGCCTTTTCTTCCCCGGTTTTTACAAATTATGGTTGGACATTCAGACCTTCTTTCAGCCGAAAACCTCCGCTCCCTCTTTTGATCATACATTGTCGGGCATTCGCACCTTTTCTTACCCGCTTTTTACAAACCTTAGTCGGACATTAACACCTTCTTGCAGCTGAACCACCTCCGCTCCCTGTTTTGATCATATATGGTCTGGCAATAGTACCTTTTCTTACCCGTTTGTGAGTAATTATGGCTGGACATTCACACCTACTTGCAGCCGAACACCACCTCTCCCGCTTTTGATGATGTATGGACCGGCATTCTTACCCACTTTTTACAAACCATGGTCAGACTTTCACTCTTTGTTGCTGAACAACTCCGCTCCCTCTTTTGATTGTGTACAGTCGGGTATTTTCACCTTTTCTTACCCGCTTTTTACAAACTATGGTCGGACATTTAAACCTTCTTGTAGCCGAACACATCCACTCCTGCTTATGATGATGTATGGTTGGGCATTCTCACCTTTTCTTACCCATTTTTCAGTAATTATGGGTGGACATTCACACCTTCTTGTAGCTGAACAACTCCTCTCCCGCTTATGATCATGTGCTGTTTGATATTCGAAAATCTTCTTTCATGTTTTAAAGCAATTATTGATGGACATTCAAATCTTCTTGTAGCCGAACACATCCACTCCTGCTTTTGATGATGTATGGTTTGGCATTCGCACTCTTTTTTTACCCATTTTTCAGGAATTATGGGTGGACATTCAGACCTTCTTGCAGCCGAAAACCTCCGCTCCCTCTTTTGATCATACATTGTCGGGCATTCGCACCTTGTCTTACCCGCTTTTTATAAACTTTAGTCGGACATTCACACCTTCTTGCAGCTGAACAACCTCCGCTACCTGTTTTGATCATGTATGGTCTGGCAATACTACCTTTTCTTAACCGTTTGTGAGTAATTAATCCCAAAATATTGAGCATAAAATAAGTCTTTATGCTGATGATGTATTACTTTTCCTTCAGAACTCAATTTCTCAATGATCCCCATAAAACCAAAAATTAAGTGTCGCCATTCCGACAATTGGAGACCCATGTCGGAATGGCCACACTTAATTTTTTATCAAATGTCCCGCCATTCCGAAACTTTTTTCCTCCTATGGTCGGAATGGCGGTATGTTTTTTTTTTTTTTAACATACCGCCATTCCGACAGTTCCTTTTAATAGCCTATTTTTTACCCAAAACATTTTGCACTAATGATATGCCGGCAAACAAACTTTAATAATCTATTATCAAAATCCCCTGAATTTCAAATATAAAAATACAGATATTAATGTAACTCTGGCGAGACTGAAACTGATTAAGCAGAAATACAGTGTCAGTGAGCTGTCACAGCAGCCAGCTGGAGCGGCGCTCTCCACAGAGCCCATGCGTCTTTTGCACGCTGTCATCATATGCAAAAGTAATAATTGCAATAACAGATATCACGGCTACTGCACAGGACACAGTTGCGAGCACTCTGCCTTGCCTTGCCAATAGGAGAAGAGAGAAATGACAGCATAGAACGTATAAAACACAACAAAATGCAGTAAAAACGTTTATTCATGTTATTCACGTGATTTATGAGTACTCGCTCCAATTTTGGGAAGCGCGGATGGGCTTTGCGCATTTGTCACAAACACACAGCCGTTGCGCAAGGCTTTATACAGCCTGTTGATATCTTAAGGACCTAACTGGTCACACCTGGGAGTAAATGTCATGTAGAGATTGTTTTTACATGACATTACAGCTGAACATATAGCTTTCATCCACAAACCAACGTGGGAGAGCCCGAAGACGCATGTGCCAGACGCACATAGGCATGCGTAAAACCAATTTTGACCACTTCATACTTTTTATTTGCTTTCTTTTAGTTAACTTTCGTTTCTTTTGGATTCTTGTGCGTGTTATGGAGCCGTTTTGGTCCATGTTTGTAAGCCTTTTTTTCCTGGATTAAATTTTCGGAAGTTGAAACAAGTTGCATTGGAGTGTGTGATTGAAAACCACCGCGGACTGCTTCTCCTCCTCCAGTTGCCGAGACTTTGTGTTTTTAATAACGCTTGTCTATAAACATGTGTTAAACATATAAATTGCATGAACAGAAAGAAGGGACTCACCTGTTGAGTAACACACATTTCCTTATACGGAAAGCCTTGTCGGAATGGTGGGACATTTGAACGTCGGAATAACGGGATGTCGGAATGGTGGGATGTCGGAATGGTGGGACGTTTGCATGTCGGAATGGTGGTATGTCGGAATGGTGGTATGTCGGAATGGTGGGATGTCGGAATAGCGGGATGTCAGAATGGCGGGATTTCGGAATGGGTGTTGCCACCCCCTTCGTCATATACACAGTTATTTATACATCACCTTCCACCATGAAGCGTTGTCCCTTTTTGTTTCTCTCTTTGTTCTTAAAATGCTGTTATGCATGTCTAAACCATCCATCCATCCATCCATCATCTGCCGCTTATCCGGGGGTCGGGTCGCGGGGGCTGCAGCTTGAGTAGAGAAACCCAGACGTCTCTGTCCCCGGCCACTTCCTCCAGCTCTTCCGGGGGGACCCCGAGGCGTTCCCAGGCCAGCCGAGAGACATAGTCTCTCCAGCGTGTCCTGGGTCTTCCCCGGGGTCTCCTCCCAGTGGGACATGCCCGGAACACCTCCCCAGAGAGGCGCCCAGGGGGCATCCTAACCAGATGCCCGAGCCACCTCATCTGACTCCTCTCAATGCGGAGGAGCAGCGGTTCTACTCCGAGCCCCTCCCAGATGACTGAGCTTCTCACCCTATCTCTAAGGGAGAGCCCAGACACCCTGCGGAGGAAACCCATTTCGGCCGCTTGTATTCGCGATCTTGTTCTTTCGGTCACTACCCACAACTCGTGACCATAGGTGAGGATGGGAACGTAGATTGACCAGTAAGTAGAGAGCTTCGCCTTCTGGCTCAGCTCCCTCTTCACAACGACGGGTCGGTGCAGAGCCCGCAACACTGCAGACGCCGCACCGATCCGCCCGTCAATCTCCCGCTCCATTCGTCCCTCACTCGTGAACAAGACCCCGAGATACTTGAACTCCTCCTCTTGGGGAAGGATCTCATTCCCGACCCGGAGAGAGCATTCCACCCTTTTCCGGCTGAGAACCATAGTCTCGGATTTGGAGGTGCTGATTCTCATCCCAGCCGCTTCACACTCGGCTGCGAATCGCTCCAGTGAGAGCTGAAGGTCACGGCCTGACGACGCTAACAGAACCACATCATCTGCAAAAAGCAGAGACCCGATTCTGACGTCGCCAAATCGGACACCCTCAACGCCCTGGCTGCGCCTAGAAATTCTGTCCATAAAAGTTAGGAACAGAATCGGTGACAAAGGGCAGCCCTGACGGAGTCCAACTCTCACCGGAAATGTATCCGACTTACTGCCGGCAATGCGGACCAAACTCTGGCACCGGTCATACAGAGACCGAACGGCCCCTATCAAGGGCTGTTTGGCGCATAGGCACAAACAACAGTCAGGACGGCACCCCCCACAGGACTCCACGAGGGACACGGTCGAACGCTTTCTCCAAGTCTACAAAACACATGTAGACTGGTTGGGCGAACTCCCATGCACCCTCCAGGATCCTGCCGAGGGTATAGAGCTGGTCCACTGTTCCACGGCCAGGACGAAAGCCACACTGCATCTCCTGAATCCGAGGCTCGATTATCCGACGGATCCTCCTCTCCAATACCCCCGAATAGACCTTACCAGGGAGGCTGAGGAGTGTTATACTATAGTTGGAACACACCCTCCGGTCCCCCTTTTTAAAGAGGGGGACCACCACCCCAATCTGCCAGTCCAGAGGCACTGTCCCTGATGTCCACGCGATGCTGCAGAGGCGTGTCAGCCAAGACAGCCCTACAACATCCAGAGCCTTGAGAAACTCAGGACGGACCTCATCCACCCCCGGGGCCTTGCCACCGAGGAGCTTTTTGACCACCTCGGCAACCTCAGCCCCAGAAATGGGAGGCCCCGTCTCCGAGCTCTCCGACTCTGCCTCTTCCGAGCACGTGTTGGTAGGATTGAGGAGTTCCTCGAAGTACTCCCCCCACCGACTCACAACATCCCTAGTTGAGGTCAGCAAAGCCCCGTCCCCACTGTAAACAGTGTTGACTGTGAGCCGCTCCCCCCCCCTGAGACGCCGGATGGTGGATCAGAATCTCTTCGAGGCCGTCCGTGAATCGTTCTCCATGGTCTCACCGAACTCCTCCCAGGCCCGAGTTTTTGCCTCTGCAACCGCCAACGCCGCGGCCCGTCTGGCCTGTCGGTACCTATCAGCTGCTTCCAGGGTCCCACTGGCCAAAAAGGCCTGATAGGACTCTTTCTTCAGCTTGACGGCTTCCCTCACCACTGGTGTCCACCAGCAGGTTCGAGGGTTGCCGCCACGACAGGCACCGACCACCTTACGGCCACAACTCCGATCAGCTGCCTCGGCAATGGAGTCACGGAACATGGCCCATTCGGACTCAATGTCCCCCACCTCCCCCGGGATATGGTTGAAGCTCTGCCGGAGGTGGGAGTTAAAGCTCCTTCTGACGGGGGATTCTGACAAACGCTCCCAGCAGACCCTCACAATACGTTTGGGCCTGCCAGGTCTGATCGGCATCCTCCCCCACCAGCGGAGCCAACTCACCACCAGGCGTTGATCAGTTGACAGCTCCGCCCCTCTCTTCACCCGAGTGTCCAGGACATACGGCCGCAAGTCCGATGATACAACCACAAAGTCGATCATCGAACTGCGGCCAAGGGTGTCCTGGTGCCAAGTGCACATATGGACACCCTTATGTCTGAACATGGTGTTCGTTATGGACAGTCCATGACCAGCACAGAAGTCCAACAACATAACACCACTCTGGTTCAGATCGGGGGGGCCGTTCCTCCCAATCACACCCCTCCAGGTCTCACTGTCATTGCGCACGTGAGCATTGAAGTCCCCCAGCAGAACGAGGGAGTCTCCGGTAGGAGCATTCTCCAGTGCCTCCCCCAGAGACTCCAAAAAGGGTGGGTACTCTGAACTGCAGCACAGGGACAGCAGTCCAAGTCTTCTTTCCTCTTCTTCTTTCCTTGTCCCCCGGTCTGGTTCAGTTCAGTTCATGTCATATATTGTAAACAGAAATAAATAAATGGGCATCAAGGGGAGCTTTACATTTATAAAACTTCCCTTGGCAAAGCAAATCTGTTTGGCATCAAAGGTATTCAGACTACAATTCTTCTGAAGGGAAAAAAAAAAAAAAGTAAAGAAGACAGTTCTGCCGAAAGCCAGGGACTAGACCTGTTCTAAGTTCTATACTTTTTAAAAGGGGCGTGTTTATCAACTATGGAATTAGAAGATTTACAAAAATGGTCAAGTGCTAGATCTTCATCTGGGATTTTAACAGTGTCATATAACTATTCAACAGATCAGTTAAAAAAAAGCCTGCTCATGGAGATGTTTCAGGATCTGAATACCAAGCGTGGACCTAATTTTTTCATTTTTGCAATTCTGATACAGGCTATTGAGCGGTGATAACTAACACCAAGTTCAGATACTGCGGATTTTCTACGTTTGATTTGTTAAGATTGAGCAAATCAGGGACAACCTTGAAGGATCTCTTTGGTTTTGTAGGATCAGCAATTACCTGAGAAAGGTTGATATTGGTACACACCTTTTTTAAATGATCAGAGGCAGAGTCCAACTTGTTTAAATTAAAATTGCCACACAGAGATTGGGTTTAGGCCACATGCACACAGAATGACATCAACAAATATAAGAAATATTAAATATTTACACATAGATTTTTGAATACATGTAGAGGAATGATACTTTGAAATGTGCTCATTGCGGAGTTATGATCAGTTGAGTAATGAAGGTTGAACTATTCTGGGAAAGAGGTTCTATTCCCAGCATCATGATGGACACTCCTGATATAGAAGGTTTCGCTAACGCATTGGAATTGTTTTACTATTTTCATATGCATGTGCAATGAAGAATTGCTTGCTGCTGATAAATGCAAAGAAGAACAGCTTACACATAGATGCTCACATATAGGCTGCTGAATGCAATGAAGACCTGCTTATCCAGTAAAGTTCAATGTCAATCTGTAATATTCAATTAGGATTTGCAAAACAGTGAAGTTAAACAATGAATGGGTCCATAGTCGGTATGAGAAGACTACAGGAATATTTACCTGGGTGTACGTTCAAACAGAGATGAGAAAATTGCGATAAATAATTGTTTGTTTGTTTGTTAGTATGTATATGAATGTTATGTGTATAAACTGTGTTGAGTTATAGTTACTCAGTAGTGTCTCAGTGAAACAACCGACGGGGGAAGCCTTGCGGTGACAACAAAAGCAGTGTTTTACTGATCAGTCAAGTTGCTCCAGTGTACTCCATACAAACTGATTGGCTACTGAAGGGATAGAAAATGGGCAATACTTGTTTTAAAGCAAACAAGGAATTAGATGGGAAAAATACATGTTTTAACGGGACCCAGACAATATTAAATACTCAGACAGATGGGAGAAGAAGTGTAGTTTTGTAGGAAATCACAAAATTATTACATAAAATTAGTGAAATCAATTGAAGAATGCCTTTCTGAAGAGCTGTTTACCACAGATGAGCAGCTTTGCGACCAAGCACATTGTAGATCGCTTTACTGCAAAAATGATCTAATTTAATGGATTGGTTTAGACATGCATAACAGCATTTTAAGAACAAAGAGAGAAACAAAAAGGGACGCTTCATGGTGGAAGGTGATGTATAAATAACTGTGTATATGATGAAGGGGGTGGCAACAACCATTCCGAAATCCCGCCATTCTGACATCCCGCTATTCCGACATCCCACCATTCCGACATCCCACCATTCCGACATACCACCATTCCGACATGCAAACGTCCCACCATTCCGACATCCCACCATTCCGACATCCCGCTATTCCGACGTTCAAATGTCCCACCATTCCGACAAGGCTTTCCGTATAAGGAAATGTGTGTTACTCAACAGGTGAGTCCCTTCTTTCTGTTCATGCAATTTATATGTTTAACACATGTTTATAGACAAGCGTTATCAAAAACACAAAGTCTCGGCAACTGGAGGAGGAGAAGCAGTCCGCGGTGGTTTTCAATCACACACTCCAATGCTACTTGTTTCAACTTCCGAAAATTTAATCCAGGAAAAAAAGACTTACAAACATGGACCAAAACGGCTCCATAACACGCACAAGAATCCAAAAGAAACGAAAGTTAACTAAAAGAAAGCAAATGCGCAAAGCCCATCCGCGCTTCCCAAAATTGGAGTGAGTACTCATAAATCACGTGAATAACATGAATAAACGATTTTACTGCATTTTGTTGTGTTTTATACGTTCTATGCTGTCATTTCTCTCTTCTCCTATTGGCAAGGCAAGGCAGAGTGCTCGCAACTGTGTCCTGTGCAGTAGCCGTGATATCTGTTATTGCAATTATTACTTTTGCATATGATGACAGCGTGCAAAAGACGCATTGGCTCTGTGGAGAGCTCCGCTCCAGCTGGCTGCTGTGACAGCTCACTGACACTGTATTTCTGCTTAATCAGTTTCAGTCTCGCCAGAGTTACATTAATATCTGTATTTTTATATTTGAAATTCAGGGGATTTTGATAATAGATTATTAAAGTTTGTTTGCGAGGCTGTGGCCTCTGGATGTGCAGAGCTTGTGCGCCAAACTTTAGGGCGTATTTGCGCCGGCATATCATTAGTGCAAAATGTTTTGGGTAAAAAATAGGCTATTAAAAGGAACTGTCGGAATGGCGGTATGTTAAATTAAAAAAAAAACATACCGCCATTCCGACCATAGGAGGAAAAAAGTGTCGGAATGGCGGGACGTTTGATAAAAAATTAAGTGTCGCCATTCCGACAATTGGAGACCCATGTCGGAATGGCGAGATGTCGGAATGGCAGCATGTAACCATGATGAAGGAGAGACCATTTGAGCAGCACAGCCATTTCGCAGCACAGGGACAGCAGTCCAAGTTAAAGGATCTCCCACGTGGTATCACCTGTCACATTGTGTCAAGGCATCAAAAGAAGAAAAAATCAGCAAACTCAAGGACAAAAAGACGAAGACTCCGGTGAACGAAGAGAGAGGACTGACAAACCAGAAATACAAAAGGATTCTCGATATCAAGATCCAGAAGAAGAGGCTAACAATGCCACGAACACTTACGATGCTGGGAATGATGCCAGCAATGAACAGAGAAGAAGATTCAGTGTCATCAATCTTCAACACGTGCCTCTAATGAGGGGGTGAATATAGAATCCTCAACGATTACAACGTCTCTGGGAACTGTGACAACAACAAGGTTTAAACCATTTTGATATATATTGTAACCTATTGGCTAAGGAATAGTGCTGAAAATGAGGTAAATCTAATACACCACTGTCCTTGGTCTTCTGTAGGGTTTTTAAACTAATACGTGGTGGTTTGTTTTTCCACAGAAATTTGGAGATTCATGAATCTAGTGACTTAAACCAAGTAGCAGATGGTTTTATGGGGATCATTGAAAACAAATAGTTAACTTTTGGTAGTATCATCATTTTAATGGATGTAACTCTCCCCATAAGTGATATAGGTAAGGACTTCCAACGAGAGAGATCGTCCTCTACTGTCTTTAATAATTGCACATAATTTAGCTTTGTTAGCTCTGAGAGCCTGGAGGAAATGTTTATGCCTAAATATCTAATATTTCCTGACTGTAAAGTGATCGCAGTTATATTATGGACCCTAAAGTTAATGGGCAGAACTGTGGTCTTAGACCAGTTGATAGAGTAGTCAGAAAGTGCTGAGAATTTATTTATGAGTGTGATCGTGTGAGTGAGAGACGTCTGTGAGTTCTGAAGGAAAAGTAACACATCATCAGCATAAAGACTTATTTTATGCTCAATATTTTGGGATTAATTACTCACAAACGGGTAAGAAAAGGTAGTATTGCCAGACCATACATGATCAAAACAGGGAGCGGAGGTCGTTCAGCTGCAAGAAGGTGTGAATGTCCGACTAAAGTTTATAAAAAGCGGGTAAGACAAGGTGCGAATGCCCGACAATGTATGATCAAAAGAGGGAGCGGAGGTTTTCGGCTGCAAGAAGGTCTGAATGTCCACCCATAATTCCTGAAAAATGGGTAAAAAAAGAGTGCGAATGCCAAACCATACATCATCAAAAGCAGGAGTGGATGTGTTCGGCTACAAGAAGATTTGAATGTCCATCAATAATTGCTTTAAAACATGAAAGAAAATTTTCGAATATCAAACCGCACATGATCATAAGCGGGAGCGGAGGTGGTTCAGCTGCAAGAAGGTGTGAATGTCCGACTTAAGTTCAAATATATTAACAAAAGCGGGAGGAGAGGTGTTCGGATGAGAGTGGTTGAGAATTTCCAACCATAATCTATAAAATGCGGTGAAAAAAAAGGTGTGATAGAACACTAAAAGGTGGAGCGGAAGTGTTCGGCTGCAAGAAGGTGTGAATGTCTGACTATATTTGGTGAAAAGCAGGTGAAGCAAGGTCTGAATGCCCAACCTTACATCATCAAAAGCGAGATCAGAGGTGTTTGGCTGCAAGAAGGCCTTAGTTTGCCAAAAGCGGGTAAGCTGCGAATGACCGACTAAATATCAACAAAAGGTCTTCGGATGCAAGTGGGTGTGAATATCCCACCATACAAGTATGGTGGAGAGGAAGCTGTGAACAGCCGACCATAGTTTGCAAAAAGCGGGTGAGAAAAGGTGCGAATGTCCAACCATACATGATCAAAACAGGGAGCGGAGGTGTTTGGCTGTGACAAGGTGTGAATGTCCACCCAAAATTAATGAAAAGCGGGCAACAAGTAGGTTTGAATGCCCAACCATACATCATCAAAAGCAGGAGTGGATGTGTTCGGCTACAAGAAGGTTTGAATGTCCAACCATAGTTTGTAAAAAGCGGGTAAGAAAAGGTTCGAATGCCCAAACATACACCATCAAAAGAGGGAGCGGAGGAGTTCCGCTGTAAGAAGGTGTGAATGTCAGACCATAGTTGGTATAAAACGGGTAAGAAAAGGTTAAAATACCCGACTGTACACAATCAATAGCGGGAGCGGATGTGTTTGGCTACAAGAATGTGTGACAGTCCGACCATGGTTTGTAAAAAACGGGTAAGAAAAGGTTCGAATGCCCGAATATATACCATCAAAAGCGGAAGCGGAGGTGTTCGGCTGCAAGAAGGTGTGAACGTCCGACCAAAGTTTTTAAAAAGCAGTAAAGAAAAGGTTCGAATATCCAACCAAACATAATCAAAAGCGGGAGCAGAGCTGTTCGACTGCAAGTAGGTGTGAATTTGAATTTGCAAAAAGCTGATGAGAAAGGTTGAGAATGCCTGACTATACACCATCAAATACCGGAGCGGAGCTCCGAGCATAGTTTGTAAAAAGGGGGTAAGAATAGGTTCGAATGCCCGAACATACACTATCAAAAGAGGGAGCGGAGGTGTTCCGCTGTAAGAAGGTGTGAATGTCCGACCATAGTTGGTAAAAAGCGGGTAAGAAAAGGTTAAAATACCCGACTGTACACAATCAATAGCGGGAGCGGAGTTGTTCGGCTACTAAAAGGTATGAAAGTCCGACTATGGTTTGTAAAAAGCGGGTAAGAAAAGATGCGAATGCCCGACAATTAATGATCAAAAGAGGGAGCCGAGGTTTTCGGCTGCAAGAAGGTGTTAATATCCAACCATAATTTGTAAAAACCGGGGAGGAAAAGGCTCGAAAGCCCGACTATACACCATCAAAAGCGGGAGCGGAGGTGTTCAGCTGCAAGAAGGTCTGAATGTCCATCAATAATTGCTAGAAAACATGAAAAAAATTTTTCGAATGTCAAACCGCACATGATCATAAGCGGGAGAGGAGGTGTTCAGCTGCAAGAAGGTGTGAATGTCCACCCATAATTACTGAAAAATGGGTAAGAAAAGGTGCGAATGCCCAACCATACATTATCAAAAGCAGGTGTGAATGTCAGATCATAATTTGCAAAAAGCTGATGAGAAGGGGTGAGAATGCCCGACTATACACCATCAAATGCCGGAGCGGAAGTGTTCGTCTGTGAGTAGGTGTGAATGTCCGACCGTAATTGCTGAAAAATGTGTTAGAAAACGTCAGAATAACGGACCATACATCATCAAAAGCGGGAGAGGTGGTGTTCGGCTGCAAGAAGGTGTGAATGTCCAGCCATAATTACTCACAAACGGGTAAGAAAAGGTAGTATTGTCAGACCATACATGATCAAAACAGGGAGCGGAGGTGGTTCAGCTACAAGAAGGTCTGAATGTCCGACTAAAGTTTGTAAAAAGCGGGTAAGACAAGGTGCGAATGCCTGACAATGTTTGATCAAAAGAGGGAGCGGATGTTTTCGGCTGCAAGAAGGTCTGATTGTCAAACCATAATTTGTAAAAACAGGGGAACAAAAGGCTCGAAAGCCAGACTATACACCATCAAAAGCGGCAGCGGAGGTGTTCAGCTGCAAGAATGTGTGAATGTCCACCCATAATTACTGAAAAATGGATAAAAAAAGGTGAGAATGCCCAACCATACATCATCAAAAGCAGGAGTGGATGTGTTCGGCTACAAGAAGGTTTGAATGTCTGACCATAGTTTGTAAAAAGCGGGTAAGAAAAGGTTTGAATGCCCGAACATAGACCATCAAAAGAGGGAGCGGAGGTGTTCCGCTGTAAGAAGGTGTAAATGTCCGACCATAGTTGGTAAAAAGCGGGTAAGAAAAGGTTAAAATACCCGACTGTACACAATCAATAGCGGGAGCGGAGTTGTTCGGTTACAAGAAGGTGTGAAAGTCCGACCACGGTTTGTAAAAAGCGGGTAAGAAAAGGTTCGAATGCCCGAATATATACCATCAAAAGTGGAAGTGGATGTGTTCGGCTGCAAGAAGGTGTGAACGTCCGACCAAAGTTTGTAAAAAGCAGTTAAGAAAAGGTTCGAATATCCAACCAAACATAATCAAAAGCGGGAGCAGAGCTGTTCGACTGCAAGTAGGTGTGAATGTCAGATCATAATTTGCAAAAAGCTGATGAGAAAGGGTGAGAATGCCCGGCTATACACCATCAAATGCGGGAGCGGAAGTGTTCGGCTGTGAGTAGGTGTGAATGTCCGACCATAATTGCTGAAAAATGTGTTAGAAGAGACTAGAATGCCGGACAATACATCATCAAAAGCGGGAGACGTGGTGTTCGGCTGCAAGTAGGTGTGAATGTCCAGCCATAATTACTCACAAATGGGTAAGAAAAGGTAGTATTGCCAGACCATACATGATCAAAACAGGGAGCGGAGGTGGTTCAGCTGCAAGGTGTGAATGTCTGACTAAAGTTTGTAAAAAGCGGGTAAGACAAGGTGCGAATGCCCGACAATGTATGATCAAAAGAGGGAGCAGAGGTGTTCAGCTGCAAGAAGGTCTGAATGTCCACCAATAATTACTGAAAAATGGGTAAGAAAAGGTGCGAATGCCCAACCATACATCATCAAAAGCAGGAGTGGATGTGTTCGGCTACAAGAAGGTTTGAATGTCCGACCAAAGTTTGTAAAAAGCAGGTAAGAAAAGGTGAAAATACCTGACTGTACACAATCAAAAGAGGGAGCGGAGTTGTTCAGCAACAAAGAGTGAAAGTCTGACCGTGGTTTGTAAAAAGTGGGTAAGAAAAGGTTTGTATGCCCGAATATACAACATCAAAAGCGGAAGCGGAGGTGTTCGGCTGCTTGAAAGTTTGAACGTCCTACCAAAGTTTGTAAAAAGCAGTTAAGAAAAGTTTCTAATATCCAACCAAACATAATCAAAAGCGGGAGCAGAACATTTCGACTGCAAGTAGGTGTGAATGTCAGATCATAATTTGCAAAAAGCTGATGAGAAAGGGTGAGAATGCCCGACTATACACCATCAAATGCGGGAGCGGAGTTGTTCGGCTGTGAGTAGGTGTGAATCTCCGAGCATATTTTGTAAAAAGGGGGTAAGAATAGATTCGAATGCCCGAACATACACTATCAAAAGAGCGAGCGGAGGTGTTCCGCTGTAAGAAAGTGTGAATGTCCGAGCATAGTTGGTAAAAAACGGGTAAGAAAAGGTTAAAACACCCGACTGTACACAATCAATAGTGGGAGCGGAAGTGTTTGGCTACAAGAATGTGTGACAGTCCGACCATGGTTTGTAAAAAACGGGTAAGAAAAGGTGCGAATGCCCGACAATGTATGATCAAAAGAGGGAGCGGAGGTTTTCGGCTACAAGAAGGTTTGAATGTCCGACCATAGTTTGTAAAAAGCGGGTAAGAAAAGGTTCAAATGCCTGACTATACACCATCAAAAGCGGGAGCGGAGGTGTTCCACTGTAAGACGGTGTGAATGTCCGACCATAGTTGGTAAAAAGCGGGTAAGAAAAGTTTAAAATACCTGACTGTACACAATCAATAGCGGGAGCGGAGTTGTTCGGCTACAAGAAGGTGTGAAAGTCCAACCATGGTTTGTAAAAAGCTGGTAAGAAAAGGTTCGAATGCCAGACAATGTATGATCAAAAGAGGGAGCGGAGGTGTTCGGCTGCAAGAAGG
Source organism: Leuresthes tenuis (assembly GCF_036924035.1). Classification (NCBI taxonomy): domain Eukaryota; kingdom Metazoa; phylum Chordata; class Actinopteri; order Atheriniformes; family Atherinopsidae; genus Leuresthes; species Leuresthes tenuis. The sequence goes on along the minus strand of NW_027325374.1, from coordinate 30,670,192 downwards.
TCTGAATGTCCAACCATAATTTGTAAAAACCGGGAAGGAAAGGCTCGAAAGCCCGACTATACACCATCAAAAGCGGGAGCAGAGTGGTTCAGCTGCAAGAAGGTCTGAATGTCCATCAGTAATTGCTTTAAAACATGAAAGAAAATTTTCGAATATCATCCGCACATGATCATAAGAATGAGAGGAGTTGTTCAGCTGCAAGAAGGTGTGAATGTCCACCCATAATTCCTGAAAAATGGGTAAAAAAAGGTGCGAATGCCCAACCATACATTATCAAAAGCAGGTGTGAATGTCAGATCATAATTTGCAAAAAGCTGATGAGAAAGGGTGAGAATGCCCGACTATACACCATCAAATGCGGGAGCGGAGGTGTTCGGCTCTGAGTAGGTGTGAATGTCCGACCATAATTGCTGAAAAATGTGTTAGAAAAGGTATGAATGCCGGACCATACATCATCAAAAGCGAGAGAGGTGGTGTTCGGCTGCAAAAAGGTGTAAATGTTCGACTAAAGTTTGTAAAAAGCGGGTAAGACATGGTGCGAATGCCTGACAAGGTATGATCAAAAGCAGGAGCGGAGGTGTTCAGCTGCAAGAAGGTCTAAATGTCCATCAATAATTGCTAGAAAACATGAAAGAAAATTTTCGAAAATCAAAGCGCACATGATCATAAGTGGGAGAGGAGGTGTTCAGCTGCAAGAAGGTGTGAATGTCCACCCATTATTCCTGACAAATGGGTAAAAAAAAGGTGCGAATGCCATACCATACATCATCAAAAGCAGGAGTGGATGTGTTCGGCTACAAGAAGGTGTGAACGTCCAACCATAATTTGTAAAAACCGGGAAGGAAAGGCTCGAAAGCCCGACTATACACCATCAAAAGCGGGAGCAGAGTGGTTCAGCTGCAAGAAGGTCTGAATGTCCATCAGTAATTGCTTTAAAACATGAAAGAAAATTTTCGAATATCATCCGCACATGATCATAAGAATGAGAGGAGTTGTTCAGCTGCAAGGTGTGAATGTCCACCCATAATTCCTGAAAAATGGGTAAAAAAAGGTGCGAATGCCCAACCATACATTATCAAAAGCAGGTGTGAATGTCAGATCATAATTTGCAAAAAGCTGATGAGAAAGGGTGAGAATGCCCGACTATACACCATCAAATGCGGGAGTGGAGGTGTTCGGCTCTGAGTAGGTGTGAATGTCCGACCATAATTGCTGAAAAATGTGTTAGAAAAGGTAAGAATGCCGGACCATACATCATCAAAAGCGAGAGAGGTGGTGTTCGGCTGCAAAAAGGTGTAAATGTTCGACTAAAGTTTGTAAAAAGCGGGTAAGACATGGTGCGAATGCCTGACAAGGTATCATCAAAAGCAGGAGCGGAGGTGTTCAGCTGCAAGAAGGTCTAAATGTCCATCAATAATTGCTGGAAAACATGAAAGAAAATTTTCGAAAATCAAAGCGCACATGATCATAAGTGGGAGAGGAGGTGTTCAGCTGCAAGAAGGTGTGAATGTCCACCCATTATTCCTGACAAATGGGTAAAAAAAAGGTGCGAATGCCCAACCATACATCATCAAAAGCAGGAGTGGATGTGTTCGGCTACAAGAAGGTGTGAACGTCCAACCAAAGTTTGTAAAAAGCAGTTAAGAAAAGGTTTGAATATCCAACCAAACATAATCAAAAGCGGGAGCATAGCTTTTCGACTGCAAGTAGGTGTGAATGTCAGATCATAATTTGCAAAAAGCTGATGAGAAAGGGTGAGAATGTCCGACTGCACACCATCAAATGCGGGAGCGGAGTTGTTCGGCTGTGAGTAGGTGTGAATTTCCGACTGTAATTTCTGAAAAATGTGTTAGAAAAGGTAAGAATGCCGGTCCATACATCATCAAAAGCGAGAGAGGTGGTGTTCGGCTGCAAGTAAGTGTGAATGTCCAGCCATAATTACTCACAAACGGGTAAGAAAATGTAGTATTGCTTGACCATACATGATCAAAACAGGGAGCGGAGGTGGTTTAGCTGCAAAAAGGGGTGAATGTCCAACTAAAGTTCAAATATATTAACAAAAGCGGGAGGAGAGGTCTTCGGATTAGAGTGGTTGAGAATTTCCAACCATAATCTATAAAATGTGGTGAAAAAAAAGGTGTGAAGGAATGAATTTTATAGCAAAATCCGAAATCATGCATAACTCCGCAAAAGGAACGTATTGCTCAACCAAAGAGATGCTTCTTTCTCATTCAGGGTAATATGAGGAACTTTATGCTTGATACATTTTAGACATGGATAACTATGAAGGACAAAGCAATTTTAACTTGGTTTGAGCAAAGCAATTCATTTTATAGGAAAATCCGAAATCGTGCAGGACTCATGAAAGTAAGCTTTTTCTCGGATTCCTGATCCTCCAGTGTTGCTCTTTCCTATAATGAAAAATACAGCCTTGTTCTTTGTTGAAATTTATATAGACATTGATAAATATGAAGGACAAAGCAGTTTCCACTTTGTTTGAGTGAAGGAATTAATTTTATAGCAAAATCCCAAATCAAGCAGAACGTATGAAAATAAGCTTGTTTTCGGATTCCTGATCCTTCAGTGTTGCTATTTCTTCTACTGCAAAATACAATGTTGTTCTTTGTTGAAGTCAATCTACACATTGATAAATATGAAGGACAAAGCAGTTTTAACATAGTTTGAGTAAAGGAATTCATTTTATACATAAAATCCCAAATCATGCAGAACGTAAGAAAATAAGCTTATTCTCGGATTCCTGATCCTTCAGTGTTGCTCTTTCTACTACTGCAAAATACAATGTTGTTCTTTGTTGAAGTAAATCTAGACATTGATAAATATGAAGGACAAAGCAGTTTTCACTTGGTTTGAGTGAAGGAATTCATTTTATACATAAAATCCCAAATCATTCAAAACGTATGAAAAGAAGCTTATTCTCGGATTCCTGATCCTTCAGTGTTGCTTTTTCTTCTACTGCAAAATACAATGTTGTTCTTTGTTGAAGTCGATCTAGACATTGATAAATATGAAGGACAAAGCAGTTTTAACTTGGTTTGAGTGAAGGAATTCATTTTATACATAAAATCCCAAATCATGCAGAACGTATGAAAATAAGCTTATTCTCGGATTACTGATCCTTCAGTGTTGCTCTTTCTTCTACTGCAAAATCCAGTGTTGTTCTTTGTTGAAGTCAATCTAGACATTGATAAATATGAAGGACAAAGCAGTTTTAACATAGTTTGAGTGAAGGCATTCATTTATAGTAAAATCAATAATCGTGCAGAACTCATGAAAATAAGCTTATTCTCGGATTCCTAAAACTTTTGATTTGCTCTTTCTTTACTGCAAAGTACAATGTTGTTCTTTGTTGAAGTCGATCTAGACATTGATAAATATGAAGGACAAAGCAGTTTTCACTTGGTTTGAGTGAAGGATTTGCAGCTGAAAACCTCCCGCTCCCGCTTTTGATTGTGTATAGTCGGGCTTTCGAGCCTTTTCTTACCCGGTTTTTAGAAATTATGGTTGGACATTCAGACCTTGCAGCCGAAGACCTCCACTCCCTCTTTTGATCATACATTGTCGGGCATTCGCACCTTGTCTTACCCGCTTTTTACAAACTATAGTCAGACATTCACACCTTGCAGCTGAACCACCTCAGCTCCCTGTTTTGATCATGTATGGTCTGGCAATACTACATTTTCTTACCCGTTTGTGAGTAATTATGGCTGGACATTCACACCTACTTGCAGTCGAACAGCTCTGCTCCCGCTTTTGATGGTATATATTCGGGCATTCGAACCTTTTCTTAACTGCTTTTTGCAAACTTTGGTCGGATGTTCACACCTTCTTGCAGCCGAACACCTCCGCTTCCGCTTTTGATGGTATATATTCGGGCATTCGAACCTTTTCTTAGCAGCTTTTTACAAACCATGGTTGAACTTTCACACCTTCTTGTAGCCGAACAACTCCGCTCCCGCTATTGATTGTGTACAGTCAGGTATTTTAACCTTTTCTTACCCGCTTTTTACCAACTATGGTCGGACATTCACACCGTCTTACAGCGGAACACCTCCGCTCCCGCTTTTGATGGTGTATAGTCAGGCATTTGAACATTTTCTTACCCGCTTTTTACAAACTATGGTCGGACATTCAAACCTTCTTGTAGCCGAAAACCTCCGCTCCCTCTTTTGATCATACATTGTCGGGCATTCGCACCTTTTCTTACCCGTTTTTTACAAACCATGGTCGGACTGTCACACATTCTTGTAGCCAAACACATCCGCTCCCGCTATTGATTGTGTACAGTCGGGTATTTTAACCTTTTCTTACCCGCTTTTTACAAACTATGCTCGGACATTCAAACCTTGTAGCCGAACACATCCACTCCTGCTTTTGATGATGTATGGTTGGGCATTCAAAGCTACTTGTTGCCCGCTTTTCATTAATTTTGGGTGGACATTCACACCTTGTCACAGCCAAACACCTCCGCTCCCTGTTTTGATCATGTATGGTTGGACATTCGCACCTTTTCTCACCCGCTTTTTGCCAACTCTGGTCGGCTGTTCACAGCTTCCTCTCCACCATACTTGTATGGTGGGATATTCACACCCACTTGCATCCGAAGACCTTTTGTTGATATTTAGTCGGTCATTCGCAGCTTACCCGCTTTTGGCAAACTATGGCCTTCATGCAGCCAAACACCTCTGATCTCGCTTTTGATGATGTAAGGTTGGGCATTCAGACCTTGCTTCACCTGCTTTTCACCAAATATAGTCGGACATTCACACCTTCTTGCAGCCGAACACTTCCGCTCCACCTTTTAGTGTTCTATCACACCTTTTTTTTCACCGCATTTTATAGATTATGGTTGGAAATTCTCAACCACTCTCATCCGAAGACCTCTCCTCCCGCTTTTGTTAATATATTTGAACTTTAGTCGGACATTCACACCTTCTTGCAGCTGAACCACCTCCGCTCCCTGTTTTGATCATGTATGGTCTGGCAATACTACCTTTTCTTACCCGTTTGTTAGTAATTATGGCTGGACATTCACACCTACTTGCAGCCGAACACCACCTCTCCCGCTTTTGATGATGTATGGACCGGCATTCTTACCTTTTCTAACACATTTTTCAGCGATTATGGTCGGAGATTCACACTTACTCACAGCCGAACAACTCCGCTCCCGCATTTGATGGTGTATAGTCGGGCATTCTCACCCTTTCTCATCAGCTTTTTGCAAATTATGATCTGACATTCACACCTGCTTTTGATAATGTATGGTTGGGCATTCGCACCTTTTCTTACCCATTTTTCAGTAATTATGGGTGGACATTCACACCTTCTTGCAGCTGAACACCTCCTCTCCCGCTATTGATTGTGTACAGTCGGGTATTTTAACCTTTTCTTACCCGCTTTTTACCAAATATGGTCGGACATTCACACCGTCTTACAGCGGAACACCTCTGCTCCCGCTTTTGATGGTGTATAGTCAGGCGCTTGAACCTTTTCTTACCCGCTTTTTACAAACTATGGTCGGACATTCAAACCTTCTTGTAGCCGAAAACCTCCGCTCCCTCTTTTGATTATACATTGTTGGGCATTCGCACCTTATTTACAAACTATAGTCAGACATTCACACCTTGCAGCTGAGCCACCTAAGCTCCCTGTTTTGATAGTGTATGTTCGGGCATTCGAACCTATTCTTACCCCCTTTTTACAAACTATGCTCGGAGATTCACACCTACTCACAGCCGAACAACTCCGCTCCCGCATTTGATGATGTATTGTCCGGCATTCTAGTCTCTTCTAACACATTTTTCAGCAATTATGGTCGGACATTCACACCTACTCACAGCCAAACACTTCCGCTCCCGCATTTGATGGTGTATAGCCGGGCATTCTCACCCTTTCTCATCAGCTTTTTGCAAATTATGATCTGACATTCACACCTACTTGCAGTCGAACAGCTCTTTTCCGGCTTTTGATTATGTTTGGTTGGATATTCGAACCTTTTCTTAACTGCTTTTTACAAACTTTGGTCGGACGTTCACACCTTCTTGCAGCCGAACACATCCACTTCCACTTTTGATGGTATATATTCGGGCATTCGAACCTTTTCTTACCCGCTTTTTACAATCCGTGGTCGGACTTTCACACCTTCTTGTAGCCAAACAACTCCGCTCCCGCTATTGATTGTGTAAAGTCGGGCATTCGAACCATTTCTTACCCGCTTTTTACAAACTATGGTCGGACATTCAAACCTTCTTGTAGCCGAACACATCCACTCCTGCTTTTGATGATGTATGGTTTGGCATTTTCACCTTTTCTTACCCATTTTTCAGTAATTATGGGTGGACATTCACACCTTCTTGCAGCTGAACAACTCCTCTCCCGCTTATGATCATGTGCGGTTTGATATTCGAAAATTTTCTTTCATGTTTTAAAGCAATTATTGATGGACATTCAAATCTTCTTGTAGCCGAACACATCCACTCCTGCTTTTGATGATGTATGGTTTGGCATTCGCACCCTTTTTTTACCCATTTTTCAGGAATTTTGGGTGGACATTCAGACCTTCTTGCAGTCGAAAACCTCCGCTCCCTCTTTTGATCATACATTGTCGGGCATTCGCACCTTATCTTACCCGCTTTTTACAAACTATAGTCAGACATTCACACCTTGCAGCTGAACCACCTCCGCTCCCTGTTTTGATCATGTATGGTCTGGCAATACTACCTTTTCTTACCCGTTTGTGAGTAATTAATCCCAAAATATTGAGCATAAAATAAGTCTTTATGCTGATGATGTATTACTTTTCCTTCAGAACTCACAGACGTCTCTCAGTCACACGATCACACTCATAAATAAATTCTCAGCACTTTCTGACTACTCTATCAACTGGTCTAAGACCACAGTTCTGCCCATTAACTGTAGGGTCCATAATATACCTGCGATCACTTTACAGTCAGGAAATATTAGATATTTAGGCATAAACATTTCCTCCAGGCTCTCAGAGCTAACAAAGCTAAATTATGTGCAATTATTAAAGACAGTAGAGGACGATCTCTCGTTGGAAGTCCTTACCTATATCACTTATGGGGAGAGTTACATCCATTAAAATGATGATACTACCAAAAGTTAACTATTTGTTCTCAATGATCCCCATAAAACCATCTGCTACTTGGTTTAAGTCACTAGATTCATGCATCTCCAAATTTCTGTGGAAAAACAAACCACCACGTATTAGTTTAAAAACCCTACAGAAGACCAAGGACAGTGGTGGATTAGATTTACCTCATTTTCAGCACTATTCCTTAGACAATAGGTTACAATATATATCAAAATGGTTTAAACCTTGTTGTTGTCACAGTTCCCAGAGACGTTGTAATCATTGAGGATTCTATATTCACCCCCTCATTAGAGGCACGTAATGCAGATTGATGACACTGAATCTTCTTCTATGTTCATTGCTGGCATCATTTCCAGCATCGTAAGTGTTCGTGGCATTGTTAGCCTCTTCTTCTGGATCTTGATATCGAGAATCCTTTTGTATTTCTGGTTTGTCAGTCCTCTGTCTTCGTTCACCGGAGTCTTTGTCTTTTTGTCCTTGAGTTTGGTGATTTTTTCTTCTTTTGATGCCTTGACACAATGTGACAGGTGATACCACGTGGGAGATCCTGTAACTTGGACTGCTGTCCCTGTTCTGCGAAATGGCTGTGCTGCTCAAATGGTCTCTCCTTCATCATGGTTACATGCTGCCATTCCGACATCTCGCCATTCCGACATGGGTCTCCAATTGTCGGAATGGCGACACTTAATTTTTTATCAAACGTCCCACCATTCCGACACTTTTTTCCTCCTATGGTCGGAATGGCGGTATGTTTTTTGTTTTTTTTAACATACCGCCATTCCGACAGTTCCTTTTAATAGCCTATTTTTTACCCAAAACATTTTGCACTAATGATATGCCGGCGCAAATACGCCCTAAAGTTTGGCGCACAAGCTTTGCACATGCAGAGGCCACAGCCTCGCAAACAAACTTTAATAATCTATTATCAAAATCCCCTGAATTTCAAATATAAAAATACAGATATTAATGTAACTCTGGCGAGACTGAAACTGATTAAGCAGAAATACAGTGTCAGTGAGCTGTCACAGCAGCCAGCTGGAGCGGAGCTCTCCACAGAGCCCATGCGTCTTTTGCACGCTGTCATCATATGCAAAAGTAATAATTGCAATTACAGATATCACGGCTACTGCACAGGACACAGTTGCGAGCACTCTGCCTTGCCTTGCCAATAGGAGAAGAGAGAAATGACAGCATAGAACGTATAAAACACAACAAAATTCAGTAAAAACGTTTATTCATGTTATTCACGTGATTTATGAGTACTCACTCCAATTTTGGGAAGCGCGGATGGGCTTTGCGCATTTGGCACAAACACACAGCCGCAACGGTTGTAGCTTTATACAGCCTGTTGATATCTTAAGGACGTAACTGGTCACACCTGGGAGTAAATGTCATGTAGAGATTGTTTTTACATGACATTACAGCTGAACATATAGCTTTCATCCACAAACCAACGTGGGAGAGCCCGAAGACGCATGTGCCAGACGCACATAGGCATGCGTAAAACCAATTTTGACCACTTCATACTGTTTATTTGCTTTCTTTTAGTTAACTTTCGTTTCTTTTGGATTCTTGTGCGTGTTATGGAGCCGTTTTGGTCCATGTTTGTAAGCCTTTTTTTCCTGGATTAAATTTTCGGAAGTTAAAACAAGTGGCATTGGAGTGTGTGATTGAAAACCACCGCGGACTGCTTCTCCTCCTCCAGTTGCCGAGACTTTGTGTTTTTAATAACGCTTGTCTATAAACATGTGTTAAACATATAAATTGCATGAACAGAAAGAAGGGACTCACCTGTTTAGTAACACACATTTCCTTATACGGAAAGCCTTGTCGGAATGGTGGGACATTTGAACATCAGAATAGCGGGATGTCGCAATTGTGGGATGTCGGAATGGTGGGACGTTTGCATGTCGGAATGGTGGTATGTCGGAATGGTGGTATGTCGGAATGGTGGGATGTCGGAATAGCGGGATGTCGGAATGGCGAAATTTCGGAATGGGTGTTGCCACCCCCTTCATCATATACACAGTTATTTATACATCACCTTCCACCATGAAGCGTTGTCCCTTTTTGTTTCTCTCTTTGTTCTTAAAATGCTGTTATGCATGTCTAAACCAATCCATTAAATTAGATCATTTTGGCAGTAAAGCGATCTACAATGTGCTTGGTCGCAAAGCTGCTCATCTGTGGTAAACAGCTCTTCAGAAAGGCATTCTTCAATTGATTTCACTAATTCTATGTAATAATTTTGTGATTTCCTACAAAACTACACTTCTTCTCCCATCTGTCTGAGTATTTAATATTGTCTGGGTCCCGTTAAAACATGTATTTTTCCCATCTAATTCCTTGTTTGCTTTAAAACAAGTATTCCCCATTTTCTATCCCTTCAGTAGCCAACCAGTTTGTATGGAGTACACTGGAGCAACTTGACTGATCAGTAAAACACTGCTTTTGTTGTCACCGCAAGGCTTCCCCCGTCGGTTGTTTCACTGAGACACTACTGAGTAACTATAACTCAACACAGTTTATACACATAACATTCCTATACATACTAACAAACAAACAAACAATTATTTATCGCAATTTTCTCATCTCTGTTTGAACGTACACCCAGGTATATATTCCTGTAGTCTTCTCATACCGACTATGGACCCATTCATTGTTTAACTTCACTGTTTTGCAAATCCTAATTGAATATTACACATTGACATTGAACTTTACTTGATAAGCAGGTCTTCATTGCATTCAGCAGCCTATATGTGAGCATCTATGTGTAAGCTGTTCTTCTTTGCATTTATCAGCAGCAAGCAATTCTTCATTGCACATGCATATGAAAATAGTAAAACAATTCCAATGCGTTAGGGAAACCTTCTATATCAGGAGTGTCCATCATGATGCTGGGAATAGAACCTCTTTCCCAGAATAGTTCAACCTTCATTACTCAACTGATCATAACTCCGCAATGAGCACATTTCAAAGTATCATTCCTCTACATATATTCAAAAATCTATGTGTAAATGTTTAATATTTCTTATATTTGTTGATGTCATTCTGTGTGCATGTGGCCTAAACCCAATCTCTGTGTGGCAATTTTAATTTAAACAAGTTGAACTCTGCCTCTGATCATTTAAAAAAGGTGTGTACCAATATCAACCTTTCTCAGGTAATTACTGATCCTACAAAACCAAAGAGATCCTTCAAGGTTGTCCCTGATTGGCTCAATCTTAACAAATCAAAGGTAGAAAATCCGCAGTATCTGAACTTGGTGTTAGTTATCACTGCTCAATAGCCTGTATCAGAATTGCAAAAATGAAAACATTAGGTCCACGCTTGGTATCCAGATCCTGAAACATCTCCATGAGCAGGCTTTTTTTTAACTGATCTGTTGAATAGTTATATGACACTGTTAAAATCCCAGATGAAGATCTAGCACTTGACCATTTTTGTAAATCTTCTAATTCCACAGTTGATAAACACGCCCCTTTTAAAAAGTATAGAACTTAGAACAGGTCTATCCCTGGCTTTCGGCAGAACTGTCTTCTTTACTTTTTTTTCCCCTTGTCCTGTTCAGCATTATGTCAGAAGAATTGTAGTCTGAATACCTTTGATGCCAAACAGATTTGTTTTGCCAAGGGAAGTTTTATAAATGTAAAGCTCCCCTTGATGCCCATTTATTTATTTCTGTTTACAATATATGACATGAACTGAACTGAACCGGACCGGGGGACAAGGAAAGAAGAAGAGGAAAGAAGAGGAAACAGAACAAAAATAGAAACAAAAACCAGACAACCAGCTGCTACACCTGTAAAAAACAAAACAGACAACAATCCATGGCCTATGAGGGGAATCCAGCCTTAGCGCCACCAGGAGCACCTGAAAGCAGACAAGCAGAGAAAAAACAAACACACAAACAAACAAAAACAAGCACAAGAAGCGGCAATCGCATACAACACAGCTGTGGATATAGATGACCTGAGACGACATGATAATACATCAACTGCTTAGTGACCATGCTACTGGACTAATGAATGTGTGTGTGTGTGTGTGAGAACATGCAACACCAATGGCACAGGACCTACATGATAACCGTGCTTAGTTATGAGTGTATAAGCGTACCATTAACTGTAGGGCCACAATCCACAGCCCCCCCCCAAGCAATCAGAAGCAGGCAGAGAGGGCCACAAGACCCAGGCCACCAGCAGCCCCCACAGAGCACAGAACCCAGGCAGCCCACCGCAGGGGCAACCACGCATCCACCCAGAAGACTGCAGAGGAAGGCCCCGGAAAGAGCCCCCATAAGCATAGGGCAGAGGCACTCCGGGAACCAGGGGTAACAGCCCAACGACCCCGCCAGGCCCCAGCCGCCCAGACATGGGCCGTGCACTGGACCTGGGCCCCAGGAGCCCGAGCGCCCCCAAACCCCCCGGCAGAGGCCCCACCCAATACCCAGGAGGGCCAAGCGCCCCAGACAGCCACAAAGTGGGTCAGCGCCTGCCCCAGCGCCCCTGGCCAAGTGCCCTGGGAGTCAAGACGTGCCCACAGGTGGGTGAAGTCGCGAGCAGTGGGGAGAGGCAACGCTGATGCCCCATCGGGAGAAACACAGGCAGGCCAGGCGACAGCAAGTCCCAGATCCAGGCCCAATCATTACCACACACACTTTCACGTCCCATACATCCACACATCCACACATCCTACCTCCCTCGACTCTGCTGGGGTGTAGTGCAGCGGGCACACCAGGAGGCCAGCAACCCCCCAGCCACCACAGACCTCGAACCAGCAGAACAATTAATTAATCCTCCTGGCCCCTCCTGCCCCGAGCAGACACCAGGAAGCAGGGGTGTGCGAAGAAGACCCCTCCCCTCACCCTTCTGGCTCTTCAATATTTTCTAATAGTGAGCAATTAAAATTCAGGGGCAGCCAAACTTGTAGAACTGGGAGCGCGGCACTCTGGGCAGCCTACATACCCAAAGAGCCCCGCCCACCAGATGCCACTCAGTGTAACCACCCCCCAAGACCTAATGTGTGTGTGTGAGTGTGTTTGATAAATAGTAATGTCTAAGGTGAAATTAAAACAGGGGCAGGGAACTGCAGAGTGCAACCAAAGGGGACCACCTACGTGGCCCCATCCACTACACCCCACCGAACACACACGCCCCCAAAACCCTTCATGTGTGAGTGTGTGCTGTGTATAGGAGCCAGAAGGGAGAGGGGTATGGGGATATATACCGGGGGAGCTACTCTCCCCCAGAGAGGGCAGCCAGGGACTGGCTGCAATAGGCATCCCCGCTACCTGGGAGCCAACAATGGGCAGGAGGGCCTGATATCCACCAGGCTCGGGGCCTGCAGCGACCATATTCCGGGAGCTACTGTACCCCCAAAAGGTACCCATCCCGCCCCACCCCACTCAACCCAACCCCACCCAGGAGGACCTCTACAAAAAACAAACAAACAACATAAAAAAACAAACAAACAAACCACCCGGTCACACCAGTCGCAGCAGCCCGGGCCTGAGACCCACCATCACCCAGCAACCCACCACCACCACTATGTGATAAAACTAATCAGAGGGGACCAGAGAGAATGAAATCCAGCCAATTGATGTTTTGAGGAGGCAGACATTGTTTCCATGCTAATATAATCTAAAAGAAAATTTCTAAACTGGTTAATACACAGATTGTTCTTCGCTTTCCAGTTCATGAGAATAGTTTTCTTTGCGATACATAACACTGTGACAACCATGTGTGCTGAGTTAATTTCCATGTTGATGTTGTCTAAGTCACCCAGTATGCACAGTGTGGGGCATGCAGGGATGCTACACTTTAGCCATGTTGATAGGTCCTCACAGACTTCAAGCCAGAACTTCTGGACAGGCGCAGAAAACCACAAAGCGTGTGCATAATCATCAGGTGTGTTATCTGTGCAATGTGAGCAGATGTTTGAGTGTGTTAGACCCATCCTGAACATCCTTTGTCCTGTATAATGTGTTCTATGAAGGATTTTGTATTGTATGAGCTGTAAATTAGGATTTTGAGTCTTTATGAAGGTGTTCAAACATATTTGTGGTTAGAAGCTATGACCAGAACTGATGGATAAATCTGCCTCCCATTTTGAGGATGGAAGAGACATTGTGTCATCTATCTTAGACAATAATTTATATATTTTTGATAGTAGTTTTGGGGTACAGATGCTTAGAAATTCTGCTACCCTAGTCGGGGGTTGTAAGTCTGGTTGGTGGAGGATATATCCATCCATCCATCCATCATCTGCCGCTTATCCGGGGGTCGGGTCGCGGGGGCAGGAGCTTGAGCAGAGAAACCCAGACGTCTCTGTCCCCGGCCACTTCCTCCAGCTCTTCCGGGGGGACCCCGAGGCGTTCCCAGGCCAGCCGAGAGACATAGTCTCTCCAACGTGTCCTGGGTCTCCCCCGGGGTCTCCTCCCAGTGGGACGTGCCCGGAACACCTCCCCAGGGAGGCGCCCAGGGGGCATCCTAACCAGATGCCCGAGCCACCTCATCTGACTCCTCTCAATGCGGAGGAGCAGCGGTTCTACTCCGAGCCCCTCCCGGATGACTGAGCTTCTCACCCTATCTCTAAGGGAGAGCCCAGACACCCTGCGGAGGAAACCCATTTCGGCCGCTTGTATTCGCGATCTTGTTCTTTCGGTCACTACCCACAACTCGTGACCATAGGTAAGGATGGGAACGTAGATTGACCAGTAAGTAGAGAGCTTCGCCTTCTGGCTCAGCTCCCTCTTCACAACGACGGGTCGGTGCAGAGCCTGCAACACTGCAGGCGCCGCACCGATCCGCCCGTCAATCTCCCGCTCCATTCGTCCGTCACTCGTGAACAAGACCCCGAGATACTTGAACTCCTCCTCTTGGGGAAGGATCTCATTCCCGACCCGGAGAGAGCATTCCACCCTTTTCTGGCTGAGAACCATAGTCTCGGATTTGGAGGTGCTGATTCTCATCCCAGCCGCTTCACACTCGGCTGCGAATCACTCCAGTGAGAGCTGAAGGTCACGGCCTGACGACGCTAACAGAACCACATCATCTGCAAAAAAGCAGAGACCCGATTCTGAGGTCGCCAAATGGGACACCCTCAACGCCCTGGCTCCGCCTAAAAATTCTGTCCATAAAAGTTAGGAACAGAATCGGTGACAAAGGGCAGCCCTGACGGAGTCCAACTCTCACCGGAAACGTATCCGACTTACTGCCGGCAATGCGGACCAAACTCTGGCACCGGTCATACAGAGACCGAACGGCCCCTATCAAGGGGTCCGGCACTCCATATTCCCGGAGCACCCCCCACAGGACTTCACGAGGGACACGGTCGAACGCTTTCTCCAAGTCCACAAAACACATGTAGACTGGTTGGGTGAACTCCCATGCACCCTCCAGGATCCTGCCGAGGGTATAGAGCTGGTCCACTGTTCCACGGCCAGGACGAAAGCCACATTGCATCTCCTGAATCCGAGATTCGATTATCCGACGGATCCTCCTCTCCAATACCCCCGAATAGACCTTACCAGGGAGGCTGAGGAGTGTGATACCCCTATAGTTGGAACACACCCTCCGGTCCCCCTTTTTTAAAGAGGGGGACCACCACCCCAATCTGCCAGTCCAGAGGCACTGTCCCCGATGTCCACGCAATACTGCAGAGGCGTGTCAGCCAAGACAGCCCTACAACATCCAGAGCCTTGAGAAACTCAGGACGGACCTCATCCACCCCCGGGGCCTTGCCACCGAGGAGCTTTTTAACCACCTCCGCAACCTCAGCCCCAGAAATGGGAGGCCCCGTCTCCGAGCTCTCCGACTCTGCCTCTTCCGAGCACGTGTTGGTAGGATTGAGGAGTTCCTCGAAGTACTCCCCCCACCGACTCACAACATCCCTAGTTGAGGTCAGCAAAGCCCCGTCCCCACTGTAAACAGTGTTGACTGTGAGCCGCTTCCCCCCCCCTGAGACGCCGGATGGTGGACCAGAATCTTTTCGAGGCCGTCCGGAAATCGTTCTCCATGGTCTCACCGAACTCCTCCCAGGCCCGAGTTTTTGCCTCAGCAACCGCCGAAGCCGTGGCCCGTCTGGCCCGTCGGTACCTATCAGCTTCTTCCAGGGTCCCACTGGCCAAAAAGGCCCAATAGGACTCCTTCTTCAGCTTGACGGCTTCCCTCACCACTGGTGTCCACCAGCAGGTTCGAGGGTTGCCGCCACGACAGGCACCGACCACCTTACGGCCACAACTCCGACCAGCTGCCTCGGCAATGGAGTCACGGAACATGGCCCATTCGGACTCAATGTCCCCCACCTCAAATATGGTTGAAGCTCTGCCGGAGGTGGGAGTTAAAGCTCCTTCTGACGGGGGATTCTGACAAACGCTCCCAGCAGACCCTCACAATACGTTTGGGCCTGCCAGGTCTGATCGGCATCCTCCCCCACCAGGTGATCAGTTGACAGCTCCGCCCCTCTCTTCACCCGAGTGTCCAGGACATACGGCCGCAAGTCCGATGATACAACCACAAAGTCGATCATCGAACTGCGGCCAAGGGTGTCCTGGTGCCAAGTGCTCATATGGACACCCTTATGCCTGAACATGGTGTTCGTTATGGACAGTCTATGACTGGCACAGAAGTCCAACAACATAACACCACTCTGATTCAGATCGGGGGGCCCCCCGATCCTCCCAATCACACCCCTCCAGGTCTCACTGTCATTGCCCACGTGAGCATTGAAGTCCCCCAGCAGAATGAGGGAGTCTCCGGTAGGAGCATTCTCCAGTGCCTCCCCCAGAGACTCCAAAAAGGGTAGGTACTCTGAACTGCTGTTTGGCGCATAGGCACAAACAACAGTCAGGACTCGTCCTCCCACCCAACGGCGGAGGGAGGCTACCCTCTCGTTCACTGGGGTAAACCCCAATGTACTGGCACACAGCCGGGGGGCAATAAGTATGCCCACACCTGCTCTGCGCCTCTCACCACGGGCAACTCCAGAGTGGAAGAGAGTCCAACCCCTCTCAAGAGTACTGGTTCCAGATCCCAAGCCGTGCGTCGAGGTGAGTCCGACTATATCTAACGGTCTGATGAAGTTTCAACAATAAAGAACAAACTTTGTATTATGAGAAAGAACCAGACTCATTCTTCAGGAATCCGAAAATAAGCTCTATTTTACGAGTTATGCACGAATTCGGATTCTCCTATAAAACGAATTCCTTAACTCAAACCAAGTTAAGACTGCTTTGTCCTTCATATTTATTCATGTCTAATCAAGTTTCAATGATAAACAACGTTGTACTTTGTAGAATGAGAAAGAACTTCTTCAGCAATAAGCATCTCTTGACAAATGACGAAATACAGATTTTGCTATAAAATTAATTGCTATCAGCCTGACTTAAAACTATTTGTCTTCCTTATTTATCCACTTCAAATCAAGTTTCAACAATTAAAAAAATTTGTAGTTTGAGAAAGAACAACTTAATCTTGAGCAATCAGTATAAAAAGAGGGTAAGCAAAGGTGCGAATGTAAAACCATACATGATCAAAACAGGGAGCGGAGGTGTTTGGCTGAGACAAGGTGTGAATGTCCACCCATAATTAATGAAAAGCGGGCAACAAGTAGGTTCGAATGCCCAACCATACATCATCAAAAGCAGGAGTGGATATGTTCGGCTACAAGAAGGTTTGAACGTCTGACCATAGTTTGTAAAAAGCGGGTAAGAAAAGGTTCGAATGCCCGAACATACACCATCAAAGGAGGGAGCGGAGGTGTTCCGCTGTAAGAAGGTGTGAATGTCCGACCATAGTTGGTAAAAAACGGGTAAGAAAAGGTTAAAATACCCGACTGTACACAATCAGTAGCGGGTGCAGAGTTGTTCGGCTACTAAAAGGTGTGAAAGTCCGACCATGGTTTGTAAAAAGCGGGTAAGAAAAGGTGCGAATGCCCGAAAATGTATGATCAAAAGAGGGAGCGGAGGTGTTCGGCTGCAAGAAGGTGTGAATGTACACCCATAATTACTGAAAAATGGGTAAGAAAAGGTGCGAATGCCCAACTATACATAATCAAAAGCAGGAGTGGATGTGTTCGGCTCCAAGAAGGGTTGAATGTCTGACCATAGTTTGTAAAAAGCAGGTAAGAAAAGGTTTGACTGCCCGAACATACACCATCAAAAGAGGGAACGGAGGTGTTCCGCTGTAAGAAGGTGTGAATGTCCAACCATAGTTGGTAAAAAGCGGGTAAGAAAAGGTTAAAATACCCGACTGTACACAATCAATAGCGAGAGCGGAGTTGTTCGGCTACTAAAAGATGTGAAAGTCCGACTATGGTTTGTAAAAAGCGGGTAAGAAAAGGTGCTAATGCCCGACAATGTATGATCAAAAGAGGGAGCGGATGTTTTCGGCTACAAGAAGGTTTGAATGTCCGACCATAGTTTGTAAAAAGCGGGTAAGAAAAGGTTCAAATGCCTGACTATACACCATCAAAAGCGGGAGCGGAGGTGTTCGGCTACAAGAAGGTGTGAAAGTTCAACCTTGGTTTGTAAAAAGCTGCTAAGAAAAGGTTCGAATGCCCGAATATATACCATCAAAAGCGGAAGCGGAGGTGTTCGGCTGCAAGAAGGTGTGAACGTCCGACCAAAGTTTGCAAAAAGCAGTTAAGAAAAGGTTCGAATGCCCGAATATATACCATCAAAAGTGGGAGCAGAGCTTTTTGACTGCAAGTAGGTGTGAATGTCCAGCCATAATTACTCACAAACGGGTAAGAAAAGGTAGTATTGCCAGACCATACATGATCAAAACAGGGAGCTGAGGTGGTTCAGCTGCAAGGTGTGAATGTCTGACTATAGTTTGTAAAAAGCGGGTAAGAAAAGGTGCTAATGCCCGACAATGTATGATCAAAAGAGGGAGTGGAGGTCTTCGGCTGCAAGGTCTGAATGTCCAACCATAATTTCTAAAAACCGGGTAAGAAAAGGCTCGAAAGCCCGACTATACACAATCAAAAGTGGGAGCGGGAGGTTTTCAGCTGCAAATCCTTTACTCAAACCAAGTGAAAACTGCTTTGTCCTTCATATTTATCAATGTCTAGATCGACTTCAACAAAGAACAACATTGTACTTTGCAGTAAAGAAAGAGCAAATCAAAAGTTTTAGGAATCCGAGAATAAGCTTATTTTCATACGTTCTGCATGATTTGGGAGTTTATGTATAAAATGAATTCCTTCACTCAAACCAAGTTAAAACTGCTTTGTCCTTCATATTTATCAATGTCTAGATTGACTTCAACAAAGAACAACACTGGATTTTGCAGTTGAAGAAAGAGCAACACTGAAGGATCAGTAATCCGAGAATAAGCTTATTTTCATACGTTCTGCATGATTTGGGATTTTATGTATAAAATGAATTCCTTCACTCAAACCAAGTTAAAACTGCTTTGTCCTTCATATTTATCAATGTCTAGATCGACTTCAACAAAGAACAACATTGTATTTTGCAGTAGTAGAAAGAGCAACACTGAAGGAACAGGAATCCGAGAATAAGCTTATTTTCATACGTTCTGCATGATTTGGGATTTTATGTATAAAATGAATTCCTTTACTCAAACAAAGTGGAAACTGCTTTGTCCTTCATATTTATCAATGTCTAGATTGACTTCAACAAAGAACAACATTGTATTTTGCAGTAGAAGAAATAGCAACACTGAAGGATCAGGAATCCGAAAACAAGCTTATTTTCATACGTTCTGCTTGATTTGGGATTTTGCTATAAAATTAATTCCTTCACTCAAACAAAGTGGAAACTGCTTTGTCCTTCATATTTATCAATGTCTATATCGATTTCAACAAAGAACAAGGCTGTATTTTGCAGTATAGGAAAGAGCAACACTGGAGGATCAGGAATCCGAGAATAAGCTTAATTTCATGAGTCCTGCACGATTTCGGATTTTCCTATAAAATGAATTGCTTTGCTCAAACCAAGTTAAAATTGCTTTGTCCTTCATAGTTATCCATGTCTAAAATGTATCAAGCATAAAGTTCCTCTTACATTCACACCTTGGTGCTGAACCACCTCAGCTCCCTGTTTTGATCATGTATGGTCTGGCAATACTACCTTTTCTTACCCGTTTGTGAGTAATTATGGCTGGACATTCACACCTACTTGCAGTCGAACAGCTCTGCTCCCGCTTTTGATTATGTTTGGTTGGATATTCGAACCTTTTCTTAACTGCTTTTTACAAACTTTGGTCGGACGTTCACACCTTCTTGCAGCCGAACACCTCCGCTTCCGCTTTTGATGGTATATATTCGGGCATTCGAACCTTTTCTTACCAGCTTTTTACAAACCATGGTTGGACTTTCACACCTTCTTGTAGCCGAATAACTCCGCTCCCCCTATTGATTGTGTACAGTCGGGTATTTTAACCTTTTCTTACCCACTTTTTACCAACTATGGTCGGACATTCACACCTTCTTACAGCGGAACACCTCCGCTCCCTCTTTTGATGGTGTATGTTTGGGCATTCGAACCTTTTCTTACCCGCTTTTTACAAACTATGCTCGGACATTCAAACCTTCTTGTAGCCGAACACATCCACTCCTTCTTTTGATGATGTATGTTTGGGCATTCAAACCTACTTTTTGCCCGCTTTTCATTAATTTTGGGTGGACATTCACACCTTGTCACAGCCAAACACCTCCGCTCCCTGTTTTGATCATGTATGGTTGGACATTCGCACCTTTTCTCACCCGCTTTTTGCAAACTATGGTCGGCTGTTCACAGCTTCCTCTCCACCATACTTGTATGGTGGGATGTTCACACCCAGTTGCATCCGAAGACCTCCACCCCCACTTTTGTTGATATTTAGTTGGTCATTCGCAGCTTACCCGCTTTTGGCAAACTATGGCCTTCTTGCAGCCAAACACCTCTGATCTCGCTTTTGATAATGTAAGGTTGGGCATTCAGACCTTGCTTCACCTGCTTTTCACCAAATATAGTCGGACATTCACACCTTCTTGCAGCCGAACACTTCCGCTCCACCTTTTAGTGTTCTATCACACCTTTTTTTCACCGAATTTTATAGATTATGGTTGGAAATTCTCAACCACTCTTCATCCGAAGACCTCTCCTCCCGCTTTTGTTAATATATTTGAACTTTAGTCGGACATTCACACCTTCTTGCAGCTGAACCACCTCCGCTCCCTCTTTTGATCATGTATGGTCTGGCAATACTACCTTTTCTTATCCGTTTGTGAGTAATTATGGCTGGACATTCACACTTACTTGCAGCCGAACACCACCTCTCTCGCTTTTGATGATGTATGGACCGGCATTCTTACCTTTTCTAACACATTTTTCAGAAATTACGGTCGGAGATTCACACCTACTCACAGCCGAACAACTCCGCTCCCGCATTTGATGGTGTGCAGTCGGACATTCTCACCCTTTCTCATCAGCTTTTTGCAAAATATGATCTGACATTCACACCTACTTGCAGTCGAAAAGCTATGCTCCCGCTTTTGATTATGTTTGGTTGGATGTTCAAACCTTTTCTTAACTGCTTTTTACAAACTTTGGTTGGACGTTCACACCTTCTTGTAGCCGAACACATCCACTCCCTCTTTTGATCATGTGCGGTTTGATTTTCGAAAAATTTTTTTCATGTTTTCTAGCAATTATTGATGGACATTTAGACCTTCTTGCAGCTGAACACCTCCGCTCCTGCTTTTGATCATACCTTGTCAGGCATTCGCACCATGTCTTACCCGCTTTTTACAAACTTTAGTCGAACATTTACACCTTTTTGTAGCCGAACACCACCTCTCTCGCTTTTGATGATGTATGGTTCGGCATTCTTTCCTTTTCTAACACATTTTTCAGCAATTATGGTCGGACATTCACACCTACTCAGAGCCGAACACCTCCGCTCCCGCATTTGATGGTGTATAGTCGGGCATTCTCACCCTTTCTCATCAGCTTTTTGCAAATTATGATCTGACATTCACACCTGCTTTTGATAATGTATGGTTGGGCATTCGCACCTTTTTTTACCCATTTTTCAGGAATTATGGGTGGACATTCACACCTTCTTGCAGCTGAACACCTCCTCTCCTTCTTATGATCATGTGCGGATGATATTCGAAAATTTTCTTTCATGTTTTAAAGCAATTATTGATGGACATTCAGACCTTCTTGCAGCTGAACCACTCTGCTCCCGCTTTTGATGGTGTATAGTCGGGCTTTCGAGCCTTTCCTTCCCGGTTTTTACAAATTATGGTTGGACATTCAGACCTTCTTGCAGCCGAACACCTCCGCTCCCTCTTTTGATCATACATTGTCGGGCATTAGCACCTTTTCTTACCCGCTTTTTACAAACCATAGTCGGACTTTCACATCTTTTAGTAGCCGAACAACTCCGCTCCCGCTATTGATTGTGTACAGTCGGGTATTTTAACCTTTTCTTACCCGCTTTTTACCAACTATGGTTGGACATTCACACCTTCTTACAGCGGAACACCTCCGTTCCCTCTTTTGATGGTGTATGTTCGGGCAGTCAAACCTTTTCTTACCTGCTTTTTACAAACTATGGTCAGACATTCAACCCTTCTTGGAGCCGAACACATCCACTCCTGCTTTTGATTATGTATAGTTGGGCATTCGCACCTTTTCTTACCCATTTTTCAGTAATTATGGGTGTACATTCACACCTTCTTGCAGCCGAACACCTCCGCTCCCTCTTTTGATCATACATTTTCGGGCATTCGCACCTTTTCTTACCCGCTTTTTACAAACCATGGTCGGACTTTCACACCTTTTAGTAGCCGAACAACTCTGCACCCGCTACTGATTGTGTACAGTCGGGTATTTTAACCTTTTCTTACCCGTTTTTTACCAACTATGGTCGGACATTCACACCTTCTTACAGCGGAACACCTCCGCTCCCTCCTTTGATGGTGTATGTTCGGGCATTCGAACCTTTTCTTACCCGCTTTTTACAAACTATGGTCAGACGTTCAAACCTTCTTGTAGCCGAACATATCCACTCCTGCTTTTGATGATGTATGGTTGGGCATTCGAACCTACTTGTTGCCCGCTTTTCATTAATTATGGGTGGACATTCACACCTTGTCTCAGCCAAACACCTCCGCTCCCTGTTTTGATCATGTATGGTTTTACATTCGCACCTTTGCTTACCCTCTTTTTATACTGATTGCTCAAGATTAAGTTGTTCTTTCTCAAACTACAAATTTTTTTTAATTGTTGAAACTTGATTTGAAGTGGATAAATAAGGAAGACAAACAGTTTTAAGTCAGGCTGATAGCAATTAATTTTATAGCAAAATCTGTATTTCGTCATTTGTCGAGAGATGCTTATTGCTGAAGAAGTTCTTTCTCATTCTACAAAGTACAACGTTGTTTATCATTGAAACTTGATTAGACATGAATAAATATGAAGGACAAAGCAGTCTTAACTTGGTTTGAGTTAAGGAATTCGTTTTATAGGAGAATCCGAATTCGTGCATAACTCGTAAAATAGAGCTTATTTTCGGATTCCTGAAGAATGAGTCTGGTTCTTTCTCATAATACAAAGTTTGTTCTTTATTGTTGAAACTTCATCAGACCGTTAGATATAGTCGGACTCACCTCGACGCACGGCTTGGGATCTGGAACCAGTACTCTTGAGAGGGGTTGGACTCTCTTCCACTCTGGAGTTGCCCGTGGTGAGAGGCGCAGAGCAGGTGTGGGCATACTTATTGCCCCCCGGCTGTGTGCCAGTACATTGGGGTTTACCCCAGTGAACGAGAGGGTAGCCTCCCTCCGCCGTTGGGTGGGAGGACGAGTCCTGACTGTTGTTTGTGCCTATGCGCCAAACAGCAGTTCAGAGTACCTACCCTTTTTGGAGTCTCTGGGGGAGGCACTGGAGAATGCTCCTACCGGAGACTCCCTCATTCTGCTGGGGGACTTCAATGCTCACGTGGGCAATGACAGTGAGACCTGGAGGGGTGTGATTGGGAGGATCGGGGGGCCCCCCGATCTGAATCAGAGTGGTGTTATGTTGTTGGACTTCTGTGCCAGTCATAGACTGTCCATAACGAACACCATGTTCAGGCATAAGGGTGTCCATATGTGCACTTGGCACCAGGACACCCTTGGCCGCAGTTCGATGATCGACTTTGTGGTTGTATCATCGGACTTGCGGCCGTATGTCCTGGACACTCGGGTGAAGAGAGGGGCGGAGCTGTCAACTGATCACCTGGTGGGGGAGGATGCCGATCAGACCTGGCAGGCCCAAACGTATTGTGAGGGTCTGCTGGGAGCGTTTGTCAGAATCCCCCGTCAGAAGGAGCTTTAACTCCCACCTCCGGCAGAGCTTCAACCATATTTGAGGTGGGGGACATTGAGTCCGAATGGGCCATGTTCCGTGACTCCATTGCCGAGGCAGCTGGTCGGAGTTGTGGCCGTAAGGTGGTCGGTGCCTGTCGTGGCGGCAACCCTCGAACCTGCTGGTGGACACCAGTGGTGAGGGAAGCCGTCAAGCTGAAGAAGGAGTCCTATTGGGCCTTTTTGGCCAGTGGGACCCTGGAAGAAGCTGATAGGTACCGACGGGCCAGACGGGCCACGGCTTCGGCGGTTGCTGAGGCAAAAACTCGGGCCTGGGAGGAGTTCGGTGAGACCATGGAGAACGATTTCCGGACGGCCTCGAAAAGATTCTGGTCCACCATCCGGCGTCTCAGGGGGGGGGAAGCGGCTCACAGTCAACACTGTTTACAGTGGGGACGGGGCTTTGCTGACCTCAACTAGGGATGTTGTGAGTCGGTGGGGGGAGTACTTCGAGGAACTCCTCAATCCTACCAATACGTGCTCGGAAGAGGCAGAGTCGGAGAGCTCGGAGACGGGGCCTCCCATTTCTGGGGCTGAGGTTGCGGAGGTGGTTAAAAAGCTCCTCGGTGGCAAGGCCCCGGGGGTGGATGAGGTCCGTCCTGAGTTTCTCAAGGCTCTGGATGTTGTAGGGCTGTCTTGGCTGACACGCCTCTGCAGTATTGCGTGGACATCGGGGACAGTGCCTCTGGACTGGCAGATTGGGGTGGTGGTCCCCCTCTTTAAAAAGGGGGACCGGAGGGTGTGTTCCAACTATAGGGGTATCACACTCCTCAGCCTCCCTGGTAAGGTCTATTCGGGGGTATTGGAGAGGAGGATCCGTCGGATAATCGAATCTCGGATTCAGGAGATGCAATGTGGCTTTCGTCCTGGCCGTGGAACAGTGGACCAGCTCTATACCCTCGGCAGGATCCTGGAGGGTGCATGGGAGTTCGCCCAACCAGTCTACATGTGTTTTGTGGACTTGGAGAAAGCGTTCGACCGTGTCCCTCGTGGAGTCCTGTGGGGGGTGCTCCGGGAATATGGAGTGCCGGACCCCTTGATAGGGGCCGTTCGGTCTCTGTATGACCGGTGCCAGAGTTTGGTCCGCATTGCCGGCAGTAAGTCGGATACGTTTCCGGTGAGAGTTGGACTCCGTCAGGGCTGCCCTTTGTCACCGATTCTGTTCCTAACTTTTATGGACAGAATTTCTAGGCGGAGTCAGGGCGTTGAGGGTGTCCCATTTGGCGACCTCAGAATCGGGTCTCTGCTTTTTTGCAGATGATGTGGTTCTGTTAGCGTCGTCAGGCCGTGACCTTCAGCTCTCACTGGAGTGATTCGCAGCCGAGTGTGAAGCGGCTGGGATGAGAATCAGCACCTCCAAATCCGAGACTATGGTTCTCAGCCGGAAAAGGGTGGAATGCTCTCTCCGGGTCGGGAATGAGATCCTTCCCCAAGAGGAGGAGTTCAAGTATCTCGGGGTCTTGTTCACGAGTGATGGACGAATGGAGCGGGAGATTGACGGGCGGATCGGTGCGTCGCCTGCAGTGTTGCAGGCTCTGCACCGACCCGTCGTTGTGAAGAGGGAGCTGAGCCAGAAGGCGAAGCTCTCTACTTACTGGTCAATCTACGTTCCCATCCTTACCTATGGTCACGAGTTGTGGGTAGTGACCGAAAGAACAAGATCGCGAATACAAGCGGCCGAAATGGGTTTCCTCCGCAGGGTGTCTGGGCTCTCCCTTAGAGATAGGGTGAGAAGCTCAGTCATCCGGGAGGGGCTCGGAGTAGAACCGCTGCTCCTCCGCATTGAGAGGAGTCAGATGAGGTGGCTCGGGCATCTGGTTAGGATGCCCCCTGGGCGCCTCCCTGGGGAGGTGTTCCGGGCACGTCCCACTGGGAGGAGACCCCGGGGGAGACCCAGGACACGTTGGAGAGACTATGTCTCTCGGCTGGCCTGGGAACTTCTCGGGGTCCCCCCGGAAGAGCTGGAGGAAGTGGCCGGGGACAGAGACGTCTGGGTTTCTCTGCTCAAGCTCCTGCCCCCGCGACCCGACCCCCGGATAAGCGGCAGATGATGGATGGATGGATAGATATATCCTCCACCAACCAGACTTACAACCCCCGACTAGGGTAGCGGAATTTCTAAGCATCTGTACCCCAAAACTACTATCAAAAATATATAAATTATTGTCTAAGATAGATGACACAATGTCTCTTCCATCCTCAAAATGGGAGGCAGATTTATCCATCAGTTCTGGTCATAGCTTCTAACCACAAATATGTTTGAACACCTTCATAAAGACTCAAAATCCTAATTTACAGCTCATACAATACAAAATCCTTCATAGAACACATTATACAGGACAAAGGATGTTCAGGATGGGTCTAACACACTCAAACATCTGCTCACATTGCACAGATAACACACCTGATGATTATGCACACGCTTTGTGGTTTTCTGCGCCTGTCCAGAAGTTCTGGCTTGAAGTCTGTGAGGACCTATCAACATGGCTAAAGTGTAGCATCCCTGCATGCCCCACACTGTGCATACTGGGTGACTTAGACAACATCAACATGGAAATTAACTCAGCACACATGGTTGTCACAGTGTTATGTATCGCAAAGAAAACTATTCTCATGAACTGGAAAGCGAAGAACAATCTGTGTATTAACCAGTTTAGAAATTTTCTTTTAGATTATATTAGCATGGAAACAATGTCTGCCTCCTCAAAACATCAATTGGCTGGATTTCATTCTCTCTGGTCCCCTCTGATTAGTTTTATCACATAGTGGTGGTGGTGGGTTTCTGGGTGATGGTGGGTCTCAGGCCCGGGCTGCTGCGACTGGTGTGACCGGGTGGTTTGTTTGTTTGTTTTTTTATGTTGTTTGTTTGTTTTTTGTAGAGGTCCTCCTGGGTGGGGTTGGGTTGAGTGGGGTGGGGCGGGATGGGTACCTTCTGGGGGTACAGTAGCTCCCGGAATATGGTCGCTGCAGGCCCCGAGCCTGGTGGACATCAGGCCCTCCTGCCCATTGTTGGCTCCCAGGTAGCGGGGATGCCTATTGCAGCCAGTCCCTGGCTGCCCTCTCTGGGGGAGAGTAGCTCCCCCGGTATATATCCCCATACCCCTCTCCCTTCTGGCTCCTGTACACAGCACACACTCACACATGAAGGGTTTTGGGGGCGTGTGTGTTCGGTGGGGTGTAGTGGATGGGGCCACGTAGGTGGTCCCCTTTGGTTGCACTCTGCAGTTCCCTGCCCCTGTTTTAATTTCACCTTAGACATTACTACTTATCAAACACACTCACACACACACATTAGGTCTTGGGGGGTGGTTACACTGAGTGGCATCTGGTGGGCGGGGCTCTTTGGGTATGTAGGCTGCCCAGAGTGCCGCGCTCCCAGTTCTACAAGTTTGGCTGCCCCTGAATTTTAATTGCTCACTATTAGAAAATATTGAAGAGCCAGAAGGGTGAGGGGAGGGGTCTTCTTCGCACACCCCTGCTTCCTGGTGTCTGCTCGGGGCAGGAGGGGCCAGGAGGATTAATTAATTGTTCTGCTGGTTCGGGGTCTGTGGTGGCTGGGGGGTTGCTGGCCTCCTGGTGTGCCCGCTGCACTACACCCCAGCAGAGTCGAGGGAGGTAGGATGTGTGGATGTGTGGATGTATGGGACGTGAAAGTGTGTGTGGTAATGATTGGGCCTGGATCTGGGACTTGCTGTCGCCTGGCCTGCCTGTGTTTCTCCCGATGGGGCATCAGCGTTGCCTCTCCCCACTGCTCGCGACTTCACCCACCTGTGGGCACGTCTTGACTCCCAGGGCACTTGGCCAGGGGCGCTGGGGCAGGCGCTGACCCACTTTGTGGCTGTCTGGGGCGCTTGGCCCTCCTGGGTATTGGGTGGGGCCTCTGCCGGGGGGTTTGGGGGCGCTCGGGCTCCTGGGGCCCAGGTCCAGTGCACGGCCCATGTCTGGGCGGCTGGGGCCTGGCGGGGTCGGTGGGCTGTTACCCCTGGTTCCCGGAGTGCCTCTGCCCTATGCTTATGGGGGCTCTTTCCGGGGCCTTCCTCTGCAGTCTTCTGGGTGGATGCGTGGTTGCCCCTGCGGTGGGCTGCCTGGGTTCTGTGCTCTGTGGGGGCTGCTGGTGGCCTGGGTCTTGTGGCCCTCTCTGCCTGCTTCTGATTGCTTGGGGGGGGGCTGTGGATTGTGGCCCTACAGTTAATGGTACGCTTAAACACTCATAACTAAGCACGGTTATCATGTAGGTCCTGTGCCATTGGTGTTGCATGTTCTCACACACACACACACACATTCATTAGTCCAGTAGCATGGTCACTAAGCAGTTGATGTATTATCATGTCGTCTCAGGTCATCTATATCCACAGCTGTGTTGTATGCGATTGCCGCTTCTTGTGCTTGTTTTTGTTTGTTTGTGTGTTTGTTTTTTCTCTGCTTGTCTGCTTTCAGGTGCTCCTGGTGGCGCTAAGGCTGGATTCCCCTCATAGGCCATGGATTGTTGTCTGTTTTGTTTTTTACAGGTGTAGCAGCTGGTTGTCTGATTTTTGTTTCTATTTTTGTTCTGTTTCCTCTTCTTTCCTCTTCTTCTTTCCTTGTCCCCCGGTCCGGTTCAGTTCAGTTCATGTCATATATTGTAAACAGAAATAAATAAATGGGCATCAAGGGGAGCTTTACATTTATAAAACTTCCCTTGGCAAAACAAATCTGTTTGGCATCAAAGGTATTCAGACTACAATTCTTCTGACATAATGCTGAACAGGACAAGGGGAAAAAAAAGTAAAGAAGACAGTTCTGCCGAAAGCCAGGGATAGACCTGTTCTAAGTTCTATACTTTTTAAAAGGGGCGTGTTTATCAACTGTGGAATTAGAAGATTTACAAAAATGGTCAAGTGCTAGATCTTCATCTGGGATTTTAACAGTGTCATATAACTATTCAACAGATCAGTTAAAAAAAAGCCTGCTCATGGAGATGTTTCAGGATCTGGATACCAAGCGTGGACCTAATGTTTTCATTTTTGCAATTCTGATACAGGCTATTGAGCAGTGATAACTAACACCAAGTTCAGATACTGCGGATTTTCTACCTTTGATTTGTTAAGATTGAGCCAATCAGGGACAACCTTGAAGGATCTCTTTGGTTTTGTAGGATCAGTAATTACCTGAGAAAGGTTGATATTGGTACACACCTTTTTTAAATGATCAGAGGCAGAGTTCAACTTGTTTAAATTAAAATTGCCACACAGAGATTGGGTTTAGGCCACATGCACACAGAATGACATCAACAAATATAAGAAATATTAAACATTTACACATAGATTTTTGAATATATGTAGAGGAATGATACTTTGAAATGTGCTCATTGCGGAGTTATGATCAGTTGAGTAATGAAGGTTGAACTATTCTGGGAAAGAGGTTCTATTCCCAGCATCATGATGGACACTCCTGATATAGAAGGTTTCGCTAACGCATTGGAATTGTTTTACTATTTTCATATGCATGTGCAATGAAGAATTGCTTGCTGCTGATAAATGCAAAGAAGAACAGCTTACACATAGATGCTCACATATAGGCTGCTGAATGCAATGAAGACCTGCTTATCAAGTAAAGTTCAATGTCAATGTGTAATATTCAATTAGGATTTGCAAAACAGTGAAGTTAAACAATGAATGGGTCCATAGTCGGTATGAGAAGACTACAGGAATATATACCTGGGTGTACGTTCAAACAGAGATGAGAAAATTGCGATAAATAATTGTTTGTTTGTTTGTTAGTATGTATAGGAATGTTATGTGTATAAACTGTGTTGAGTTATAGTTACTCAGTAGTGTCTCAGTGAAACAACCGACGGGGGAAGCCTTGCGGTGACAACAAAAGCAGTGTTTTACTGATCAGTCAAGTTGCTCCAGTGTACTCCATACAAACTGGTTGGCTACTGAAGGGATAGAAAATGGGGAATACTTGTTTTAAAGCAAACAAGGAATTAGATGGGAAAAATACATGTTTTAACGGGACCCAGACAATATTAAATACTCAGACAGATGGGAGAAGAAGTGTAGTTTTGTAGGAAATCACAAAATTATTACATAGAATTAGTGAAATCAATTGAAGAATGCCTTTCTGAAGAGCTGTTTACCACAGATGAGCAGCTTTGCGACCAAGCACATTGTAGATCGCTTTACTGCCAAAATGATCTAATTTAATGGATTGGTTTAGACATGCATAACAGCATTTTAAGAACAAAGAGAGAAACAAAAAGGGACAACGCTTCATGGTGGAAGGTGATGTATAAATAACTGTGTATATGATGAAGGGGGTGGCAACACCCATTCCGAAATTTCGCCATTCCGATATCCCGCTATTCCGACATCCCACCATTCCGACATACCACCATTCCGACATACCACCATTCCGACATGCAAACGTCCCACCATTCCGACATCCCACCATTGCGACATCCCGCTATTCTGATGTTCAAATGTCCCACCATTCCGACAAGGCTTTCCGTATAAGGAAATGTGTGTTACTCAACAGGTGAGTCCCTTCTTTCTGTTCATGCAATTTATATGTTTAACACATGTTTATAGACAAGCGTTATTAAAAACACAAAGTCTCGGCAACTGGAGGAGGAGAAGCAGTCCGCGGTAGTTTTCAATCACACACTCCAATGCCACTTGTTTTAACTTCCGAAAATTTAATCCAGGAAAAAAAGGCTTACAAACATGGACCAAAACGGCTCCATAACACGCACAAGAATCCAAAAGAAAAGAAAGTTAACTAAAAGAAAGCAAATAAACAGTATGAAGTGGTCAAAATTGGTTTTACGCATGCCTATGTGCGTCTGGCACATGCGTCTTCGGGCTCTCCCACGTTGGTTTGTGGATGAAAGCTATATGTTCAGCTGTAATGTCATGTAAAAACAATCTCTACATGACATTTACTCCCAGGTGTGACCAGTTAGGTCCTTAAGATATCAACAGGCTGTATAAATCTACAACCGTTGCGGCTGTGTGTTTGTGCCAAATGCGCAAAGCCCATCCGCGCTTCCCAAAATTGGAGTGAGTACTCATAAATCACGTGAATAACATGAATAAACGTTTTTACTGAATTTTGTTGTGTTTTATACGTTCTATGCTGTCATTTCTCTCTTCTCCTATTGGCAAGGCAAGGCAGAGTGCTCGCAACTGTGTCCTGTGCAGTAGCCGTGATATCTGTAATTGCAATTATTACTTTTGCATATGATGACAGCGTGCAAAAGACGCATGGGCTCTGTGGAGAGCTCCGCTCCAGCTGGCTGCTGTGACAGCTCACTGACACTGTATTTCTGCTTAATCAGTTTCAGTCTCGCCAGAGTTACATTAATATCTGTATTTTTATATTTGAAATTCAGGGGATTTTGATCATAGATTATTAAAGTTTGTTTGCGAGGCTGTGGCCTCTGCATGTGCAAAGCTTGTGCGCCAAACTTTAGGGCGTATTTGCGCCGGCATATCATTAGTGCAAAATGTTTTGGGTAAAAAATAGGCTATTAAAAGGAACTGTCGGAATGGCGGTATGTTAAAAAAAACAAAAAACATACCGCCATTCCGACCATAGGAGGAAAAAAGTGTCGGAATGGTGGGACGTTTGATAAAAAATTAAGTGTCGCCATTCCGACAATTGGAGACCCATGTCGGAATGGCGAGATGTCGGAATGGCAGCATGTAACCATGATGAAGGAGAGACCATTTGAGCAGCACAGCCATTTCGCAGCACAGGGACAGCAGTCCAAGTTAAAGGATCTCCCACGTGGTATCACCTGTCACATTGTGTCAAGGCATCAAAAGAAGAAAAAATCACCAAACTCAAGGACAAAAAGACAAAGACTCCGGTGAACGAAGACAGAGGACTGACAAACCAGAAATACAAAAGGATTCTCGATATCAAGATCCAGAAGAAGAGGCTAACAATGCCACGAACACTTACGATGCTGGAAATGATGCCAGCAATGAACAGAGAAGAAGATTCAGTGTCATCAATCTGCATTACGTGCCTCTAATGAGGGGGTGAATATAGAATCCTCAACGTTTACAACGTCTCTGGGAACTGTGACAACAACAAGGTTTAAACCATTTTGATATATATTGTAACCTATTGTCTAAGGAATAGTGCTGAAAATGAGGTAAATCTAATCCACCACTGTCCTTGGTCTTCTGTAGGGTTTTTAAACTAATACGTGGTGGTTTGTTTTTCCACAGAAATTTGGAGATGCATGAATCTAGTGACTTAAACCAAGTAGCAGATGGTTTTATGGGGATCATTGAGAACAAATAGTTAACTTTTGGTAGTATCATCATTTTAATGGATGTAACTCTCCCCATAAGTGATATAGGTAAGGACTTCCAACGAGAGATCGTCCTCTACTGTCTTTAATAATTGCACATAATTTAGCTTTGTTAGCTCTGAGAGCCTGGAGGAAATGTTTATGCCTAAATATCTAATATTTCCTGACTGTAAAGTGATCGCAGGTATATTATGGACCCTACAGTTAATGGGCAGAACTGTGGTCTTAGACCAGTTGATAGAGTAGTCAGAAAGTGCTGAGAATGAGTGTGATCGTGTGAGTGAGAGACGTCTGTGAGTTCTGAAGGAAAAGTAATACATCATCAGCATAAAGACTTATTTTATGCTCAATATTTTGGGATTAATTACTCACAAACGGGTAAGAAAAGGTAGTATTGCCAGACCATACATGATCAAAACAGGGAGCGGAGGTGGTTCAGCTGCAAGGTGTGAATGTCTGACTATAGTTTGTAAAAAGCGGGTAAGATAAGGTGCGAATGCCCGACAATGTATGATCAAAAGAGGGAGCGGAGGTTTTCGACTGCAAGAAGGTCTGAATGTCCACCCAAAATTCCTGAAAAATGGGTAAAAAAAGGGTGCGAATGCCAAACCATACATCATCAAAAGCAGGAGTGGATGTGTTCGGCTACAAGAAGATTTGAATGTCCATCAATAATTGCTTTAAAACATGAAAGAAAATTTTCGAATATCAAACCGCACATGATCATAAGCGGGAGAGGAGTTGTTCAGCTGCAAGAAGGTGTGAATGTCCACCCATAATTACTGAAAAATGGGTAAGAAAAGGTGAAAATGCCAAACCATACATCATCAAAAGCAGGAGTGGATGTGTTCGGCTACAAGAAGGTTTGAATGTCCGACCATAGTTTGTAAAAAGCGGGTAAGAAATGGTTCGAATGCCCGACTTTACACAATCAATAGCGGGAGCGGAGTTGTTTGGCTACAAGAAGGTGTGAAAGTCCGACCACGGATTGTAAAAAGCGGGTAAGAAAAGGTTCGAATGCCCGAATATATACCATCAAAAGTGGAAGTGGATGTGTTCGGCTGCAAGAAGGTGTGAACGTCCGACCAAAGTTTGTAAAAAGCAGTTAAGAAAAGGTTCGAATATCCAACCAAACATAATCAAAAGCGGGAAAAGAGCTGTTCGACTGCAAGTAGGTGTGAATGTCAGATCATAATTTGCAAAAAGCTGATGAG
This sequence comes from Leuresthes tenuis, assembly GCF_036924035.1. Taxonomy (NCBI): domain Eukaryota; kingdom Metazoa; phylum Chordata; class Actinopteri; order Atheriniformes; family Atherinopsidae; genus Leuresthes; species Leuresthes tenuis. The sequence goes on along the minus strand of NW_027325374.1, from coordinate 30,637,176 downwards.
AAAGGGTGAGAATGCCCGGCTATACACCATCAAATGCGGGAGCGGAAGTGTTTGGCTGTGAGTAGGTGTGAATGTCCGACCATAATTGCTGAAAAATGTGTTAGAAGAGACTAGAATGCCGGACAATACATCATCAAATGCGGGAGCGGAGTTGTTCGGCTGTGAGTAGGTGTGAATCTCCGAGCATAGTTTGTAAAAAGGGGGTAAGAATAGGTTCGAATGCCCGAACATACACTATCAAAACAGGGAGCTTAGGTGGCTCAGCTGCAAGGTGTGAATGTCTGACTATAGTTTGTAAATAAGGTGCGAATGCCCAACAATGTATAATCAAAAGAGGGAGCGGAGGTTTTCGGCTACAAGAAGGTTTGAATGTCCGACCATAGTTTGTAAAAAGCGGGTAAGAAAAGGTTCAAGCGCCTGACTATACACCATCAAAAGCGGGAGCAGAGGTGTTCCGCTGTAATACGGTGTGAATGTCCGACCATATTTGGTAAAAAGCGGGTAAGAAAAGGTTAAAATACCCGACTGTACACAATCAATAGCGGGAGAGGAGGTGTTCAGCTGCAAGAAGGTGTGAATGTCCACCCATAATTACTGAAAAATGGGTAAGAAAAGGTGCGAATGCCCAACCATACATTATCAAAAGCAGGTGTGAATGTCAGATCATAATTTGCAAAAAGCTGATGAGAAAGGGTGAGAATGCCCGACTGTACACCATCAAATGCGGGAGCGGAGTTGTTCGGCTGTGAGTAAGTGTGAATCTCCGACCATAATTGCTGAAAAATGTGTTAGAAAAGGTAAGAATGCCGGTCCATACATCATCAAAAGCGGGAGAGGTGGTGTTCGGCTGCAAGTAGGTGTGAATGTCCAGCCATAATTACTAACAAACGGGTAAGAAAAGGTAGTATTGCCAGACCATACATGATCAAAACAGGGAGCGGAGGTGGTTCAGCTGCAAGAAGGTGTGAATGTCCGACTAAAGTTCAAATATATTAACAAAAGCGGGAGGAGAGGTCTTCGGATGAGAGTGGTTGAGAATTTCCAACCATAATCTATAAAATGCGGTGAAAAAAAAGGTGTGATAGAACACTAAAAGGTGGAGCGGAAGTGTTCGGCTGCAAGAAGGTGTGAATGTCCGACTATATTTGGTGAAAAGCAGGTGAAGCAAGGTCTGAATGCCCAACCTTACATCATCAAAAGCGAGATCAGAGGTGTTTGGCTGCATGAAGGCCATAGTTTGCCAAAAGCGGGTAAGCTGCGAATGACCGACTAAATATCAACAAAAGGTCTTCGGATGCAAGTGGGTGTGAATATCCCACCATACAAGTATGGTGGAGAGGAAGCTGTGAACAGCCGACCATAGTTGGCAAAAAGCGGTTGAGAAAAGGTGCGAATGTCCAACCATACATGATCAAAACAGGGAGCGGAGGTGTTTGGCTGTGACAAGGTGTGAATGTCCACCCAAAATTAATGAAAAGCGGGCAACAAGTAGCTTTGAATGCCCAACCATACATCATCAAAAGCAGGAGTGGATGTGTTCGGCTACAAGGTTTGAATGTCCGAGCATAGTTTGTAAAAAGCGGGTAAGAAAAGGTTCGAATGCCCAAACATACACCATCAAAAGAGGGAGCGGAGGTGTTCCGCTGTAAGAAGGTGTGAATGTCCAACCATAGTTGGTAAAAAACGGGTAAGAAAAGGTTAAAATACCCGACTGTACACAATCAATAGCGGGAGCGGATGTGTTTGGCTACAAGAATGTGTAACAGTCCGACCATGGTTTGTAAAAAACGGGTAAGAAAAGGTGCGAATGCCCGACAATGTATGATCAAAAGAGGGAGCGGAGGTTTTCGGCTACAAGAAGGTTTGAATGTCCGACCATAGTTTGTAAAAAGCGGGTAAGAAAATGTTCAAATGCCTGACTATACACCATCAAAAGCGGGAGCGGAGGTGTTCCGCTGTAAGACGGTGTGAATGTCCGACCATAGTTGGTAAAAAGCGGGTAAGAAAAGGTTAAAATACCTGACTGTACACAATCAATAGCGGGAGCGGAGTTGTTCGGCTACAAGAAGGTGTGAAAGTTCAACCATGGTTTGTAAAAAGCTGCTAAGAAAAGGTTCGAATGCCCGAATATATACCATCAAAAGCGGAAGCGGAGGTGTTCGGCTGCAAGAAGGTGTGAACATCCGACCAAAGTTTGCAAAAAGCAGTTAAGAAAAGGTTCGAATGCCCGAATATATACCATCAAAAGCGGGAGCAGAGCTGTTCGACTGCAAGTAGGTGTGAATGTCCAGCCATAATTACTCACAAACGGGTAAGAAAATGTAGTATTGCCAGACCATACATGATCAAAACAGGGAGCTGAGGTGGTTCAGCTGCAAGGTGTGAATGTCTGATTATAGTTTGTAAAAAGCGGGTAAGACAAGGTGCGAATGCCCGACAATGTATGATCAAAAGAGGGAGTGGAGGTCTTCGGCTGCAAGGTCTGAATGTCCAACCATAATTTCTAAAAACCGGGTAAGAAAAGGCTCGAAAGCCCGACTATACACAATCAAAAGCGGGAGCGGGAGGTTTTCAGCTGCAAATCCTTCACTCAAACCAAGTGAAAACTGCTTTGTCCTTCATATTTATCAATGTCTAGATCGACTTCAACAAAGAACAACATTGTACTTTGCAGTAAAGAAAGAGCAAATCAAAAGTTTTAGGAATCCGAGAATAAGCTTATTTTCATGAGTTCTGCACGATTATTGATTTTACTATAAATGAATGCCTTCACTCAAACTATGTTAAAACTGCTTTGTCCTTCATATTTATCAATGTCTAGATTGACTTCAACAAAGAACAACACTGGATTTTGCAGTAGAAGAAAGAGCAACACTGAAGGATCAGTAATCCGAGAATAAGCTTATTTTCATACGTTCTGCATGATTTGGGATTTTATGTATAAAATGAATTCCTTCACTCAAACCAAGTTAAAACTGCTTTGTCCTTCATATTTATCAATTTCTAGATCGACTTCAACAAAGAACAACATTGTATTTTGCAGTAGAAGAAAAAGCAACACTGAAGGATCAGGAATCCGAGAATAAGCTTCTTTTCATACGTTTTGAATGATTTGGGATTTTATGTATAAAATGAATTCCTTCACTCAAACCAAGTGAAAACTGCTTTGTCCTTCATATTTATCAATGTCTAGATTTACTTCAACAAAGAACAACATTGTATTTTGCAGTAGTAGAAAGAGCAACACTGAAGGATCAGGAATCCGAGAATAAACTTATTTTCATACGTTCTGCATGATTTGGGATTTTATGTATAAAATGAATTCCTTTACTCAAACTATGTTAAAACTGCTTTGTCCTTCATATTTATCAATGTGTAGATTGACTTCAACAAAGAACAACATTGTATTTTGCAGTAGAAGAAATAGCAACACTGAAGTATCAGGAATCCGAAAACAAGCTTATTTTCATACGTTCTGCTTGATTTGGGATTTTGCTATAAAATTAATTCCTTCACTCAAACAAAGTGGAAACTGCTTTGTCCTTCATATTTATCAATGTCTATATAAATTTCAACAAAGAACAAGGCTGTATTTTTCATTATAGGAAAGAGCAACACTGGAGGATCAGGAATCCGAGAAAAAGCTTACTTTCATGAGTCCTGCACGATTTCGGATTTTCCTATAAAATGAATTGCTTTGCTCAAACCAAGTTAAAATTGCTTTGTCCTTCATAGTTATCCATGTCTAAAATGTATCAAGCATAAAGTTCCTCATATTACCCTGAATGAGAAAGAAGCATCTCTTTGGTTGAGCAATACGTTCCTTTTGCGGAGTTATGCATGATTTCGGATTTTGCTATAAAATTCATTCCTTCACACCTTTTTTTTTCACCACATTTTATAGATTATGGTTGGAAATTCTCAACCACTCTAATCCGAAGACCTCTCCTCCCGCTTTTGTTAATATATTTGAACTTTAGTTGGACATTCACCCCTTTTTGCAGCTAAACCACCTCCGCTCCCTGTTTTGATCATGTATGGTCAAGCAATACTACATTTTCTTACCCGTTTGTGAGTAATTATGGCTGGATATTCACACCTACTTGCAGCTGAACACAATCTCTCTCGCTTTTAATTATGTTTGGATATTCAAACCTTTTCTTTACTGCTTTTTGCCAACTTTGGTCGGACGTTCACACCTTCTTGCAGCCGAACACCTCCGCTTCCGCTTTTGATGGTATATATTCGGGCATTCGAACCTTTTCTTACCAGCTTTTTACAAACGATGGTTGGACTTTCACACCTTCTTGTAGCCGAACAACTCCGCTCCCGCTATTGATTGTGTACAGTCGGGTATTTTAACCTTTTCTTACCCGCTTTTTACCAACTATGGTCGGACATTCACACCGTCTTACAGCGGAACATCTCCGCTCCCGCTTTTGATGGTGTATAGTCAGGCATTTGAACCTTTTCTTACCCGCTTTTTACAAACTATGGTCGGACATTCAAACCTTCTTGTAGCCGAAAACCTCTGCTCCCTCTTTTGATTATACATTGTCGGGCATTCGCACCTTATCTTACCCGCTTTGTACAAACTATGGTCGGACATTCAAACCTTCTTGTAGCCGAACACATCCACTCCTTCTTTTGATGATGTATGCTTGGGCATTCAAACCTAATTTTTTGCCCGCTTTTCATTAATTTTGGGTGGACATTCACACCTTGTCACAGCCAAACACCTCCGCTCCCTGTTTTGATCATGTATGGTTGGACATTCGCACCTTTTCTCACCCGCTTTTTGCAAACTACGGTTGGCTGTTCACAGCTTCCTCTCCACCATACTTGTATGGTGGGATGTTCACACCCAGTTGCATCCGAAGACCTCCGCCCCCACTTTTGTTGATATTTAGTTGGTCATTCGCAGCTTACCCGCTTTTGGCAAACTATGGGCTTCTTGCAGCCAAACACCTCTGATCTCGCTTTTGATGATGTAAGGTTGGGCATTCAGACCTTGCTTCACCTGCTTTTCACCAAATATAGTCGGACATTCACACCTTCTTGCAGCCGAACACTTCCGCTCCACCTTTTAGTGTTCTATCACACCTTTTTTTTCACCGCATTTTATAGATTATGGTTGGAAATTCTCAACCACTCTCATCCGAAGACCTCTCCTCCCGCTTTTGTTAATATATTTGAACTTTAGTCGGACATTCACACCTTCTTGCAGCGGAACCACCTCCGCTCCCTGTTTTGATCATGTATGGTCTGGCAATACTACCTTTTCTTACCCGTTTGTGAGTAATTATGGCTGGACATTCACACTTACTTGCAGCCGAACACCACCTCTCTCGCTTTTGATGATGTATGGACCGGCATTCTTACCTTTTCTAACACATTTTTCAGAAATTACAGTCGGAAATTCACACCTACTCACAGCCGAACAACTCCGCTCCCGCATTTGATGGTGTGCAGTCGGACATTCTCACCCTTTCTCATCAGCTTTTTGCAAATTATGATCTGACATTCACACCTACTTGCAGTCGAAAAGCTATGCTCCCGCTTTTGATTATGTTTGGTTGGATATTCAAACCTTTTCTTAACTGCTTTTTACAAACTTTGGTTGGACGTTCACACCTTCTTGTAGCCGAACACATCCACTCCTGCTTTTGATGATGTATGATTGGGCATTCGCACCTTTTTTTTACCCATTTGTCAGGAATAATGGGTGGACATTCACACCTTCTTGCAGCTGAACACCTCCTCTCCCACTTATGATCATGTGCGGTTTGATTTTCGAAAAATTTCTTTCATGTTTTCTAGCAATTATTGATGGACATTTAGACCTTCTTGCAGCTGAACACCTCCGCTCCTGCTTTTGATCATACCTTGTCAGGCATTCGCACCATGTCTTACCCGCTTTTTACAAACTTTAGTCGAACATTTACACCTTTTTGCAGCCGAACACCACCTCTCTCGCTTTTGATGATGTATGGTCCGGCATTCTTACCTTTTCTAACACATTTTTCAGCAATTATGGTCGGACATTCACACCTACTCAGAGCCGAACACCTCCGCTCCCGCATTTGATGGTGTATAGTCGGGCATTTTCACCCTTTCTCATCAGCTTTTTGCAAATTATGATCTGACATTCACACCTGCTTTTGATAATGTATGGTTGGGCATTCGCACCTTTTTTTACCCATTTTTCAGGAATTATGGGTGGACATTCACACCTTCTTGCAGCTGAACAACTCCTCTCATTCTTATGATCATGTGCGGATGATATTCGAAAATTTTCTTTCATGTTTTAAAGCAATTACTGATGGACATTCAGACCTTCTTGCAGCTGAACCACTCTGCTCCCGCTTTTGATGGTGTATAGTCGGGCTTTCGAGCCTTTCCTTCCCGGTTTTTACAAATTATGGTTGGACATTCAGACCTTCTTGCAGCCGAACACCTCCGCTCCCTCTTTTGATCATACATTGTCTGGCATTCGAACCTTTTCTTACCAGCTTTTTACAAACCATGGTTGGACTTTCACACCTTCTTGTAGCCGAACAACTCCGCTCCCGCTATTGATTGTGTACAGTCGGGTATTTTAACCTTTTCTTACCTGCTTTTTACCAACTATGGTCGGACATTCACACCGTCTTACAGCGGAACACCTCCGCTCCGCGCTTTTGATGGTGTATAGTCAGGCATTTGAACCTTTTCTTACCCGCTTTTTACAAACTATGGTCGGACATTCAAACCTTCTTGTAGCCGAAAACCTCTGCTCTCTCTTTTGATTATACAATGTTGGGCATTCGCACCTTATCTTACCCGCTTTTTACAAACTATAGTCAGACATTCACACCTTGCAGCTGAACAACCTCAGCTCCCTGTTTTGATCATGTATGGTCTAGCAATACTACCTTTTCTTACCCGTTTGTGAGTAATTATGGCTGGACATTCACACCTACTTGCAGTCGAAAAGCTCTGCTCCCGCTTTTGATTATGTTTGGTTGGATATTCGAAACTTTTCTTAACTGCTTTTTACAAACTTTGGTCGGACGTTCACACCTTCTTGCAGCCGAACACCTCCGCTTCCGCTTTTGATGGTATATATTCGGGCATTCGAACCTTTTCTTAGCAGCTTTTTACAAACCATGGTTGAACTTTCACACCTTCTTGTAGCCGAACAACTCCGCTCCCGCTATTGATTGTGTACAGTCAGGTATTTTAAACTTTTCTTACCCGCTTTTTACCAACTATGGTCGGACATTCACACCGTCTTACAGTGGAACACCTCCGCTCCCGCTTTTGATGGTGTATAGTCAGGCATTTGAACCTTTTCTTACCCGCTTTTTACAAACTATGGTCGGACATTCAAACCTTCTTGTAGCCGAAAACCTCCGCTCCCTCTTTTGATCATACATTGTCGGGCATTCGCACCTTTTCTTACCCGTTTTTTACAAACCATGGTCGGACTGTCACACATTCTTGTAGCCAAACACTTCCGCTCCCACTATTGATTGTGTACAGTCGGGTATTTTAACCTTTTCTTACCCGTTTTTTACCAACTATGGTCGGACATTCACACTTTCTTACAGCGGAACACCTCCGCTCGCTCTTTTGATAGTGTATGTTCGGGCATTCGAATCTATTCTTACCCCCTTTTTACAAAATATGCTCGGAGATTCACACCTTCTTGCAGCCGAACAACTCCGCTCCCGCATTTGATGGTGTATAGTCGGGCATTCTCACCCTTTCTCATCAGCTTTTTGCAAATTATGATCTGACATTCACACCTACTTGCAGTCGAAATGCTCTTCTCCCGCTTTTGATTATGTTTGGTTGGATATTCGAAACTTTTCTTAACTGCTTTTTAAAAACTTTGGTAGGACGTTCAAACTTTCAAGCAGCCGAACACCTCCGCTTCCGCTTTTGATGTTGCATATTCGGGCATACAAACCTTTTCTTACCCACTTTTTACAAACCATGGTCAGACTTTCACTCTTTGTTGCTGAACAACTCCGCTCCCTCTTTTGATTGTGTACAGTCAGGTATTTTCACCTTTTCTTACCTGCTTTTTACAAACTTTGGTCGGACATTCAATCCTTCTTGTAGCCGAACACATCCACTCCTGCTTTTGATGATGTATGGTTGGGCATTCGCACCTTTTCTTACCCATTTTTCAGTAATTATTGGTGGACATTCAGACCTTCTTGCAGCTGAACACCTCTGCTCCCTCTTTTGATCATACATTGTCGGGCATTCGCACCTTGTCTTACCCGCTTTTTACAAACTTTAGTCAGACATTCACACCTTGCAGCTGAACCACCTCCGCTCCCTGTTTTGATCATGTATGGTCTGGCAATACTACCTTTTCTTACCCATTTGTGAGTAATTATGGCTGGACATTCACACCTACTTGCAGCCGAACACCACGTCTCCCGCTTTTGATGATGTATTGTCCGGCATTCTAGTCTCTTCTAACACATTTTTCAGCAATTATGGTCGGACATTCACACCTACTCACAGCCGAACACTTCCGCTCCCGCATTTGATGGTGTATAGCCGGGCATTCTCACCCTTTCTCATCAGCTTTTTGCAAATTATGATCTGACATTCACACCTACTTGCAGTCGAACAGCTCTGCTCCCGCTTTTGATTATGTTTGGTTGGATATTCGAACCTTTTCTTAACTGCTTTTTACAAACTTTGGTCGGACGTTCACACCTTCTTGCAGCCGAACACATCCACTTCCACTTTTGATGGTATATATTCGGGCATTCGAACCTTTTCTTACCCGCTTTTTACAAACCGTGGTCGGACTTTCACACCTTCTTGTAGCCGAACAACTCCGCTCCCGCTATTGATTGTGTACAGTCGGGTATTTTAACCTTTTCTTACCCGCTTTTTACCAACTATGGTCGGACATTTACACCTTCTTACAGCGGAACACCTCCGCTCCCTCTTTTGATGGTCTATGTTTGGGCATTCGAACCTTTTCTTACCCGCTTTTTACAAACTATGGTCGGACATTCAAACCTTCTTCTAGCCGAACACATCCACTCCTGCTTTTGATGATGTATGGTTTGGCATTCGCACCCTTTTTTTACCCATTTTTCAGGAATTATGGGTGGACATTCAGACCTTCTTGCAGCTGAAAACCTCCGCTCCCTCTTTTGATCATGCATTGTCGGGCATTCGCACCTTGTCTTACCCGCTTTTTATAAACTTTAGTTGGACATTCACACCTTCTTGCAGCTGAACGACCTCCGCTCCCTGTTTTGATCATGTATGGTCTGGCAATACTACCTTTTCTTACCCGTTTGTGAGTAATTAATCCCAAAATATTGAGCATAAAATAAGTCTTTATGCTGATGATGTATTACTTTTCCTTCAGAACTCACAGACGTCTCTCACTCACACGATCACACTCATAAATAAATTCTCAACACTTTCTGACTACTCTATCAACTGGTCTAAGACCACAGTTCTGCCCATTAACTGTAGGGTCCATAATATACCTGCGATCACTTTACAGTCAGGAAATATTAGATATTTAGGCATAAACATTTCCTCCAGGCTCTCAGAGCTAACAAAGCTAAATTATGTGCAATTATTAAAGACAGTAGAGGACGATCTCTCTCGTTGGAAGTCCTTACCTATATCACTTATGGGGAGAATTACATCCATTAAAATGATGATACTACCAAAAGTTAACTATTTGTTCTCAATGATCCCCATAAAACCATCTGCTACTTGGTTTAAGTAACTAGATTCATGCATCTCCAAATTTCTGTGGAAAAACAAACCACCACGTATTAGTTTAAAAACCCTACAGAAGACCAAGGACAATGGTGGATTAGATTTACCTCATTTTCAGCACTATTCCTTAGCCAATAGGTTACAATATATATCAAAATGGTTTAAACCTTGTTTTTGTCACAGTTCCCAGAGACGTTGTAATCGTTGAGGATTCTATATTCACCCCCTCATTAGAGGCACGTGTTGCAGATTGATGACACTGAATCTTCTTCTCTGTTCATTGCTGGCATCATTCCCAGCATCGTAAGTGTTCGTGGCATTGTTAGCCTCTTCTTCTGGATCTTGATATCGAGAATCCTTTTGTATTTCTGGTTTGTCAGTGCTCTCTCTTCGTTCACCGGCGTCTTCGTCTTTTTGTCTTTGAGTTTGGTGATTTTTTCTTCTTTTGATGCCTTGACACAATGTGACAGGTGATACCACGTGGGAGATCCTGTAACTTGGACTGCTGTCCCTGTGCTGCGAAATGGCTGTGCTGCTCAAATGGTCTCTCCTTCATCATGGTTACATGCTGCCATTCCGACATCTCGCCATTCCGACATGGGTCTCCAATTGTCGGAATGGCGACACTTAATTTTTTATCAAACGTCCCACCATTCCGACACTTTTTTCCTCCTATGGTCGGAATGGCGGTAGGTTTTTTTTTTTTAACATACCGCCATTCCGACAGTTCCTTTTAATAGCCTAGTTTTTACCCAAAACATTTTGCACTAATGATATGCCGGCGCAAATACACCCTAAAGTTTGGCGCACAAGCTCTGCACATGCAGAGGCCACAGCCTCGCAAACAAACTTTAATAATCTATTATCAAAATCCCCTGAATTTCAAATATAAAAATACAAATATTAATGTAACTCTGGCGAGACTGAAACTGATTAAGCAGAAATACATTGTCAGTGAGCTGTCACAGCAGCCAGCTGGAGCGGAGCTCTCCACAGAGCCCATGCGTCTTTTGCACGCTGTCATCATATGCAAAAGTAATAATTGCACAGATATCACGGCTACGGCACAGGACACAGTTGCGAGCACTCTGCCTTGCCTTGCCAATAGGAGAAGAGAGAAATGACAGCATAGAACGTATAAAACACAACAAAATGCAGTAAAAACGTTTATTCATGTTATTCACGTGATTTATGAGTACTCGCTCCAATTTTGGGAAGCGCGGATGGGCTTTGCGCATTTGGCACAAACACACAGCCGTTGCGCAAGGCTTTATACAGCCTGTTGATATCTTAAGGACGTAACTGGTCACACCTGGGAGTAAATGTCATGTAGAGATTGTTTTTACATGACATTACAGCTGAACATATAGCTTTCATCCACAAACCAATGTGGGAGAGCCCGAAGACGCATGTGCCAGACGCACATAGGCATGCGTAAAACCAATTTTGACCACTTCATACTGTTTATTTGCTTTCTTTTAGTTAATTTTCGTTTCTTTTGGATTCTTGTGCGTGTTATGGAGCCGTTTTGGTCCATGTTTGTAAGCCTTTTTTTCCTGGATTAAATTTTCGGAAGTTGAAACAAGTGGCATTGGAGTGTGTGATTGAAAACCACCGCGGACTGCTTCTCCTCCTCCAGTTGCCGAGACTTTGTGTTTTTAATAACGCTTGTCTATAAACATGTGTTAAACATATAAATGATGAATGGGTGTTGCCACCCCCTTCATCATATACACTTTTATTTATACATCACCTTCCACCATGAAGCGTTGTCCCTTTTTGTTTCTCTCTTTGTTCTTAAAATGCTGTTATGCATGTCTAAACCAATCCATTAAATTAGATCATTTTGTCAGTAAAGCGATCTACATTGTGCTTGGTCGCAAAGCTGCTCATCTGTGGTAAACAGCTCTTCAGAAAGGCATTCTTCAATTGATTTCACTAATTCTATGTAATAATTTTGTTATTTCCTACAAAACTACACTTCTTCTCCCATCTGTCTGAGTATTTAATATTGTCTGGGTCCCGTTAAAACATGTATTTTTCCCATCTAATTCCTTGTTTGCTTTAAAACAAGAATTCCCCATTTTCTATCCCTTCAGTAGCCAACCAGTTTGTATGGAGTACACTGGAGCAACTTGACTGATCAGTAAAACACTGCTTTTGTTGTCACCGCAAGGCATCCCCCGTCGGTTGTTTCACTGAGACACTACTGAGTAACTATAACTCAACACAGTTTATACACATAACATTCATATACATACTAACAAACAAACAAACAATTATTTATCGCGATTTTCTCATCTCTGTTTGAACGTACACCCAGGTAAATATTCCTGTAGTCTTCTCATACCGACTATGGACCCATTCATTGTTTAACTTCACTGTTTTGCAAATCCTAATTGAATATTACACATTGACATTGAACTTTACTGGATAAGCAGGTCTTCATTGCATTCAGCAACCTATATGTGAGCATCTATGTGTAAGCTGTTCTTCTTTGCATTTATCAGCAGCAAACAATTCTTCATTGCACATGCATATGAAAATAGTAAAACAATTCCAATGCGTTAGCGAAACCTTCTATATCAGGAGTGTCCATCATGATGCTGGGAATAGAACCTCTTTCCCAGAATAGTTCAACCTTCATTACTCAACTGATCATAACTCCGCAATGAGCACATTTCAAAGTATCATTCCTCTACATGTATTCAAAAATCTATGTGTAAATGTTTAATATTTCTTATATTTGTTGATGTCATTCTGTGTGCATGTGGCCTAAACCCAATCTCTGTGTGGCAATTTTAATTTAAACAAGTTGAACTCTGCCTCTGATCATTTAAAAAAGGTGTGTACCAATATCAACCTTTCTCAGGTAATTACTGATCCTACAAAACCAAAGAGATCCTTCAAGGTTGTCCCTGATTGGCTCAATCTTAACAAATCAAAGGTAGAATATCCGCAGTATCTGAACTTGGTGTTAGTTATCACTGCTCAATAGCCTGTATCAGAATTGCAAAAATGAAAACATTAGGTCCACGCTTGGTATCCAGATCCTGAAACATCTCCATGAGCAGGCTTTTTTTTAGCTGATCTGTTGAATAGTTATATGACACTGTTAAAATCTCAGATGAAGATCTAGCACTTGACCATTTTTGTAAATCTTCTAATTCCATAGTTGATAAACATGCCCCTTTTAAAAAGTATAGAACTTAGAACAGGTCTAGTCCCTGACTTTCGGCAGAACTGTCTTCTTTACTTTTTTTTTTTTTTCCCCTTGTCCTGTTCAGCATTATGTCAGAAGAATTGTAGTCTGAATACCTTTGATGCCAAACAGATTTGCTTTGCCAAGTGAAGTTTTATAAATGTAAAGCTCCCCTTGATGCCCATTTATTTATTTCTGTTTACAAGATATGACATGAACTGAACTGAACCGGACCGGGGGACAAGGAAAGAAGAAGAGGAAAGAAGAGGAAACAGAACAAAAATAGAAACAAAAACCAGACAACCAGCTGCTACACCTGTAAAAAACAAAACAGACAACAATCCATGGCCTCTGAGGGGAATCCAGCCTTAGCGCCACCAGGAGCACCTGAAAGCAGACAAGCAGAGAAAAAACAAACACACAAACAACCAAAAACAAGCACAAGAAGCGGCAATCGCATACAACACAGCTGTGGATATAGATGACCTGAGACGACATGATAATACATCAACTGCTTAGCGACCATGCTACTGGACTAATGAATGTGTGTGTGTGTGTGTGTGTGTGAGAACATGCAACACCCATGGCACAGGACCTACATGATAACCGTGCTTAGTTATGAGTGTATAAGCGTACAGGGCCACAATCCACAGCCCCCCCCCAAGCAATCAGAAGCAGGCAGAGAGGGCCACAAGACCCAGGCCACCAGCAGCCCCCACAGAGCACAGAACCCAGGCAGCCCACCGCAGGGGCAACCACGCATCCACCCAGAAGACTGCAGAGGAAGCCCCCGGAAAGAGCCCCCATAATTATAGGGCAGAGGCCCTCCGGGAGCCAGGGGCAACAGCCCACCGACCCCGCCAGGCCCCAGCCGCCCAGACATGGGCCGTGCACTGGACCCGGGCCACAGGGGCCCGAGCGCCCCCAAACCCCCCGGCAGAGGCCCCACCCAATACCCAGGAGGGCAAAGCGCCCCAGACAGCCACAAAATGGGTCAGCGCCTGCCCCAGCGCCCCTTGCCAAGTGCCCTGGGAACATTAAAACAGGGGCAGGGAACTGCAGAGTGCAACCAAAGGGGACCACCTACGTGGCCCCATCCACTTCACCCCACCGAACACACACGCCCCCAAAACCCTTCATGTGTGAGTGTGTGCTGTGTACAGGAGCCAGAAGGGAGAGGGGTATGGGGATATATACCGGGGGAGCTACTCTCCCCTAGAGAGGGCAGCCAGGGACTGGCTGTAATAGGCAACCCTGCTACCTGGGAGCCAACAATAGGCAGGAGGGCCTGATGTCCACCAGGCTCGGGGCCTGCAGCGACCATATTCCGGGAGCTACTGTACCCCTAGAAGGTACCCATCCCGCCCCACCCCACTCAACCCAACCCCACCCCGGAGGACCTCTACAAAAAACAAACAAACAACATAAAAAAACAATCAAACAAATCACCCGGTCACACCAGTCGCAGCAGCCCGGGCCTGAGACCCACCATCACCCAGCAACCCACCACCACCACTATGTGATAAAACTAATCAGAGGGGACCAGAGAGAATGAAATTCAGCCAATTGATGTTTTGAGGAGGCAGACATTGTTTCCATGCTAATATAATCTAAAAGAAAATTTCTAAACTGGTTAATACACAGATTGTTCTTCGCTTTCCAGTTCATGAGAATAGTTTTCTTTGCGATACATAACACTGTGAGAACCATGTGTGCTGAGTTAATTTCCATGTTGATGTTGTCTAAGTCACCCAGTATGCACAGTGTGGGGCATGCAGGGATGCTACACTTTAGCCATGTTGATAGGTCCTCACAGACTTCAAGCCAGAACTTCTGGACAGGCGCACAAAACCACAAAGCATGTGCATAATCATCAGGTGTGTTATCTGTGCAATGTGAGCAGATGTTTGAGTGTGTTAGACCCATCCTGAACATCCTTTGTCCTGTATAGTGTGTTCTATGAAGGATTTTGTATTGTATGAGCTGTAAATTAGGATTTCGAGTCTTTATGAAGGTGTTCAAACATATTTGTGGTTAGAAGCTATGACCAGAACTGATGGATAAATCTGCCTCCCATTTTGAGGATGGAAGAGACATTGTGTCATCTATCTTAGACAATAATTTATATATTTTTGATAGTAGTTTTGGGGTGCAGATGCTTAGAAATTCTGCTACCCTAGTCGGGAGTTGTAAGTCTGGTTGGTGGAGGATATATCCATCCATCCATCCATCATCTGCCGCTTATCCGGGGGTCGGGTCGCGGGGGCAGGAGCTTGAGCAGAGAAACCCAGACGTCTCTGTCCCCAGCCACTTCCTCCAGCTCTTCCGGGGGGACCCCGAGGCGTTCCCAGGCCAGCCGAGAGACATAGTCTCTCCAACGTGTCCTGGGTCTCCCCCGGGTTCTCCTCCCAGTGGGACATGCCCGGAACACCTCCCCAGGGAGGCGCCCAGGGGGCATCCTAACCAGATGCCCGAGCCACCTCATCTGACTCCTCTCAATGCGGAGGAGCAGCGGTTCTACTCCGAGCCCCTCCCGGAAGACTGACCTTCTCACCCTATCTCTAAGGGAGAGCCCAGACACCCTGCAGAGGAAACCCATTTCGGCTGCTTGTATTCGCGATCTTGTTCTTTCGGTCACTACCCACAACTCGTGACCATAGGTGAGGATGGGAACGTAGATTGACCAGTAAGTAGAGAGCTTCGCCTTCTGGCTCAGCTCCCTCTTCACTACGACGGGTCGGTGCAGAGCCCGCAACACTGCAGACGCCGCACCGATCCGCCCGTCAATCTCCCGCTCCATTCGTCCCTCACTCGTGAACAAGATCCCGAGATACTTGAACTCCTCCACTTGGGGAAGGATCTCATTCCCGACCCGGAGAGAGCATTCCACCCTTTTCCGGCTGAGAACCATAGTCTCGGATTTGGAGGTACTGATTCTCATCCCAGCCGCTTCACACTCGGCTGCGAATCGCTCCAGTAAGAGCTGAAGGTCACGGCCTGACGACGCTAACAGAACCACATCATCTGCAAAAAGCAGAGACCCGATTCTGAGGTCGCCAAATCGGACACCCTCAACGCCCTGGCTCCGCCTAAAAATTCTGTCCATAAAAGTTAGGAACAGAATCGGTGACAAAGGGCAGCCCTGACGGAGTCCAACTCTCACCGGAAACGTATCCCACTTACTGCTGGCAATGCGGACCAAACTCTGGCACCGGTCATACAGAGACCAAACGGCCCCTATCAAGGGGTCCGGCACTCCATATTCCCGGAGCAACCCCCACAGGACTCCACGAGGGACACGGTCGAACGCTTTCTCCAAGTCCACAAAACACATGTAGATGCATAGATAGCATAGTTTGCCAAAAGCGGGTAAGCTGCGAATGACCGACTAAATATCAACAAAAGTGGGGGCGGAGGTCTTCGGATGCAAGTGGGTGTGAATAACCCACCATACAAGTATGGTGGAGAGGAAGCTGTGAACAGCCGACCATAGTTTGCAAAAAGCGGGTGAGAAAAGGTGCGAATGTCCAACCATACATGATCAAAACAGGGAGCGGAGGTGTTTGGCTGTGACAAGGTGTGAATGTCCACCCAAAATTAATGAAAAGCGGGCAACAAGTAGGTTTGAATGCCCAACCATACATAATCAAAAGCAGGAGTGGATGTGTTCGGCTACAAGAAGGTTTGAATGTCCGAGCATAGTTTGTAAAAAGCGGGTAAGGAAAGATTCGAATGCCCGAACATACACCATCAAAAGAGGGAGCGGAGGAGCTCCGCTGTAAGACGGTCTGAATGTCCATTAATAATTGCTAGAAAACATGAAAGAAAATTTTCGAATATCAAACCGCACATGATCATAAGCTCGGAGAAGGTGTTTGACTACAAGTAGGTGTGAATGTCAGATTATAATTTGTAAAAAGCGGGTAAGAAAAGGTAAGAATGTCCAACCATAAATGATGAAAAGCGGCAGCAGAGATGTTCAGCTGGTATTTATCAATATTTCTATCTATTGATAGATTTCAACAAAAAACAACGTTGTACTTTGCAGTAAAAGAAAGAGCAAATCTAAAGTTTCAGGAATCCGAGTATAAGCTTGCTTTCATGAATTCTGCACGATTTCAGATTTTGCTATAAATGAATTCCCTCACTCAAACTATGTTAAAACTGCTTTGTCCTTCATATTTATCAATGTCTAGATCAACTTCAACAAAGAACAACATTGGATTTTGCAGTAGAAGAAAGAGCAACACTGAAGGATCAGGAATCCGAGAATAAGCTTATTTTCATACGTTCTGCATGATTTGGGATTTTATGTATAAAATGAATTCCTTCACTCAAACTAAGTTAAAACTGCTTTGTCCTTCATATTTATCAATGTCTGGATCGACTTCAACAAAGAACAACATTGTATTTTGCAGTAGAAGAAAGAGCAACACTGAAGGATCAGGAATCCGAGAAAAAGCTTTCTTTTCATACGTTCTGCATCATTTGGGATTTTATGTATAAAATGAATTCCTTTACTCAAACTATGTTAAAACGGCTTTGTCCTTCATATTTATCAATGTCTAGATCGAATTCAACAAAGAACAAGGTTGTATTTTGCAGTATAGGAAAGAGCAAAACTGGAGGATCAGGAATCCGAGAAAAAGCTTACTTTCATGAGTCCTGCACGATTTCATATTTTCCTATAAAATGAATTGCTTTGCTCAAACCAAGTTAAAATTGCTTTGTCCTTCATAGTTATCCATGTCTAAAATGTATCAAGCATAAAGTTCCTCATATTACCCTGAATGAGAAAGAAGCATCCCTTTGGTTGAGCAATACGTTCCTTTTGCGGAGTTATGCATGATTTCGGATTTTGCTATAAAATTCATTCCTTCACACCTTTTTTTTCACCGCATTTTTCAGATTATGGTTGGAAATTCTCAACCACTCTCATCCGAAGACCTCTCTTCCCGCTTTTGTTAATATATTTGAACTTTAGTCGGACATTCACCCCTTTTTGCAGCTAAACCACCTCCGCTCCCTGTTTTGATCATGTATGGTCTGGCAATACTACCTTTTCTTACCCGTTTGTGAGTAATTATGGCTGGATATTCACACCTACTTGCAGCTGAACACAATCTCTCTCGCTTTTGATGATGTATGGACCGGCATTCTTACCTTTTCTAACACATTTTTCAGCAATTATGGTCAGAGATTCACACCTAATCACAGACGAACAGCTCTGCTCCCACTTTTGATTATGTTTGGTTGGATATTAAAACCTTTTCCTAACTGATTTTTAAAAACTTTGGTTGGACGTTCACACCTTCTCGTAGTCGAACACATCCACTCCTGCTTATGATGATGTATGGGTGGACATTCACACCTTCTTGCAGCTGAACACCCCCTCTCCCACTTATGATCATGTGCGGTTTGATTTTCGGAAATTTTCTTCACACCTCCGGCAGAGCTTCAACCATATCCCGGGGGAGGTGGGGGACATTGAGTCCGAATGGGCCATGTTCCGTGACTCCATTGCCGAGGTAGCTGGTCGGAGTTTTGGACAGAATTTCTAGGCGGAGCCAGGGCGTTGAGGGTGTCCGATTTGGCGACCTCAGAATCGGGTCTCTGCTTTTTGCAGATGATGTGGTTCTGTTAGCGTCGTCAGGCCGTGACCTTCAGCTCTTACTGGAGCGATTCGCAGCCGAGTGTGAAGCGGCTGGGATGAGAATCAGCACCTCCAAATCCAAGACTATGGTTCTCAGCCGGAAAAGGGTGGAATGCTCTCTCCGGGTCGGGAATGAGATCCTTCCCCAAGTGGAGGAGTTCAAGTATCTCGGGATCTTGTTCACGAGTGAGGGACGAATGGAGCGGGAGATTGACGGGCGGATCGGTGCGGCGTCTGCAGTGTTGCGGGCTCTGCACCGACCCGTCGTTGTGAAGAGGGAGCTGAGCCAGAAGGCGAAGCTCTCTACTTACTGGTCAATCTACGTTCCCATCCTCACCTATGGTCACGAGTTGTGGGTAGTGACCGAAAGAACAAGATCGCGAATACAAGCAGCCGAAATGGGTTTCCTCCGCAGGGTGTCTGGGCTCTCCCTTAGAGATAGGGTGAGAAGCTCAGTCTTCCGGGAGGGGCTCGGAGTAGAACCGCTGCTCCTCCGCATTGAGAGGAGTCAGATGAGGTGGCTCGGGCATCTGGTTAGGATGCCCCCTGGGCGCCTCCCTGGGGAGGTGTTCCGGGCACGTCCCACTGGGAGGAGAACCCGGGGGAGACCCAGGACACGTTGGAGAGACTATGTCTCTCGGCTGGCCTGGGAACGCCTCGGGGTCCCCCCGGAAGAGCTGGAGGAAGTGGCTGGGGACAGAGACGTCTGGGTTTCTCTGCTCAAGCTCCTGCCCCCGCGACCCGACCCCCGGATAAGCGGCAGATGACGGATGGATGGATGGATATATCCTCCACCAACCAGACTTACAACTCCCGACTAGGGTAGCAGAATTTCTAAGCATCTGCACCCCAAAACTACTATCAAAAATATATAAATTATTGTCTAAGATAGATGACACAATGTCTCTTCCATCCTCAAAATGGGAGGCAGATTTATCCATCAGTTCTGGTCATAGCTTCTAACCACAAATATGTTTGAACACCTTCATAATGACTCGAAATCCTAATTTACAGCTCATACAATACAAAATCCTTCATAGAACACACTATACAGGACAAAGGATGTTCAGGATGGGTCTAACACACTCAAACATCTGCTCACATTGCACAGATAACACACCTGATGATTATGCACATGCTTTGTGGTTTTGTGCGCCTGTCCAGAAGTTCTGGCTTGAAGTCTGTGAGGACCTATCAACATGGCTAAAGTGTAGCATCCCTGCATGCCCCACACTGTGCATACTGGGTGACTTAGACAACATCAACATGGAAATTAACTCAGCACACATGGTTCTCACAGTGTTATGTATCGCAAAGAAAACTATTCTCATGAACTGGAAAGCGAAGAACAATCTGTGTATTAACCAGTTTAGAAATTTTCTTTTAGATTATATTAGCATGGAAACAATGTCTGCCTCCTCAAAACATCAATTGGCTGAATTTCATTCTCTCTGGTCCCCTCTGATTAGTTTTATCACATAGTGGTGGTGGTGGGTTGCTGGGTGATGGTGGGTCTCAGGCCCGGGCTGCTGCAACTGGTGTGACCGGGTGGTTTGTTTGATTGTTTTTTTATGTTGTTTGTTTGTTTTTTGTAGAGGTCCTCCGGGGTGGGGTTGGGTTGAGTGGGGTGGGGCGGGATGGGTACCTTCTGGGGGTACAGTAGCTCCCGGAATATGGTCGCTGCAGGCCCCGAGCCTGGTGGACATCAGGCCCTCCTGCCCATTGTTGGCTCCCAGGTAGCAGGGATACCTATTACAGCCAGTCCCTGGCTGCCCTCTCTGGGGGAGAGTAGCTCCCCCGGTATATATCCCCATACCCCTCTCCCTTCTGGCTCCTGTACACAGCACACACTCACACATGAAGGGTTTTGGGGGCGTGTGTGTTCGGTGGGGTGTAGTGGATGGGGCCACGTAGGTGGTCCCCTTTGGTTGCACTCTGCAGTTCCCTGCCCCTGTTTTAATTACACCTTAGACATTACTACTTATCAAACACACTCACACACACACATTAGGTCTTGGGGGGTGGTTACACTGAGTGGCATCTGGTGGGCGGGGCTCTTTGGGTATGTAGGCTGCTCCCAGTTCTACAAGTTTGGCTGCCCCTCAATTTTAATTGCTCACTATTAGAAAATATTGAAGAGCCAGAAGGGTGAGGGGAGGGGTCTTCTTCGCACACCCCTGCTTCCTGGTGTCTGTTCGGGGCAGAAGGGGCCAGGAGGATTAATTAATTGTTCTGCTGGTTCGGGGTCTGTGGTGGCTGGGGGGTTGCTGGCCCCCTGGTGTGCCCGCTGCACTATACCCCAGCAGAGTCGAGGGAGGTAGGACGTGTGGATGTGTGGATGTATGGGACGTGAAAGTGTGTGTGGTAATGATTGGGCCTGGATCTGGGACTTGCTGTCGCCTGGCCTGCCTGTGCTTCTCCCGATGGGGCGTCAGCGTTGCCTCTCCCCACTGCTCGCAACTTCACCCACCTGTGGGCACGTCTTGACTTCCAGGTCACCACTTGGCAAGGGCAAGGGCAAAGGCCACTTTGTGGCTGTCTGGGGCGCTTTGCCCTCCTGGGTATTGGGTGGGGCCTCTGCCGGGGGGTTTGGGGGCGCTCGGGCCCCTGGGGCCCGGGTCCAGTGCACGGCCCATGTCTGGGCGGCTGGGGCCTGGCGGGGTCGGTGGGCTGTTGCCCCTGGCTCCCGGAGGGCCTCTGCCCTATGCTTATGGGGGCTCTTTCCGGGGGCTTCCTCTGCAGTCTTCTGGGTGGATGCGTGGTTGCCCCTGCGGTGGGCTGCCTGGGTTCTGTGCTCTGTGGGGGCTGCTGGTGGCCTGGGTCTTGTGGCCCTCTCTGCCTGCTTCTGATTGCTTGGGGGGGGCTGTGGATTGTGGCCCTGTACGCTTATACACTCATAACTAAGCACGGTTATCATGTAGGTCCTGTGCCATGGGTGTTGCATGTTCTCACAGACACACACACACACACACATTCATTAGTCCAGTAGCATGGTCGCTAAGCAGTTGATGTATTATCATGTCGTCTCAGGTCATCTATATCCACAGCTGTGTTGTATGCGATTGCCGCTTCTTGTGCTTGTTTTTGGTTGTTTGTGTGTTTGTTTTTTCTCTGCTTGTCTGCTTTCAGGTGCTCCTGGTGGCGCTAAGGCTGGATTCCCCTCAGAGGCCATGGATTGTTGTCTGTTTTGTTTTTACAGGTGTAGCAGCTGGTTGTCTGGTTTTTGTTTCTATTTTTGTTCTGTTTCCTCTTCTTTCCTCTTCTTCTTTCCTTGTCCCCCGGTCCGGTTCAGTTCAGTTCATGTCATATATTGTAAACAGAAATAAATAAATGGGCATCAAGGGGAGCTTTACATTTATAAAACTTCCCTTGGCAAAGCAAATCTGTTTGGCATCAAAGGTATTCAGACTACAATTCTTCTGACATAATGCTGAACAGGACAAGGGGAAAAAAAAAAAAAGTAAAGAAGACAGTTCTGCCGAAAGTCAGGGACTAGACCTGTTCTAAGTTCTATACTTTTTAAAAGGGGCATGTTTATCAACTATGGAATTAGAAGATTTACAAAAATGGTCAAGTGCTAGATCTTCATCTGAGATTTTAACAGTGTCATATAACTATTCAACAGATCAGTTAAAAAAAAGCCTGCTCATGGAGATGTTTCAGGATCTGGATACCAAGCGTGGACCTAATGTTTTCATTTTTGCAATTCTGATACAGGCTATTGAGCAGTGATAACTAACACCAAGTTCAGATACTGCGGATATTCTACCTTTGATTTGTTAAGATTGAGCCAATCAGGGACAACCTTGAAGGATCTCTTTGGTTTTGTAGGATCAGTAATTACCTGAGAAAGGTTGATATTGGTACACACCTTTTTTAAATGATCAGAGGCAGAGTTCAACTTGTTTAAATTAAAATTGCCACACAGAGATTGGGTTTAGGCCACATGCACACAGAATGACATCAACAAATATAAGAAATATTAAACATTTACACATAGATTTTTGAATACATGTAGAGGAATGATACTTTGAAATGTGCTCATTGCGGAGTTATGATCAGTTGAGTAATGAAGGTTGAACTATATGGGAAAGAGGTTCTATTCCCAGCATCATGATGGACACTCCTGATATAGAAGGTTTCGCTAACTCATTGGAATTGTTTTACTATTTTAATATGCATGTGCAATGAAGAATTGCTTGCTGCTGATAAATGCAAAGAAGAACAGCTTACACATAGATGCTCACATATAGGTTGCTGAATGCAATGAAGACCTGCTTATCCAGTAAAGTTCAATGTCAATGTGTAATATTCAATTAGGATTTGCAAAACAGTGAAGTTAAACAATGAATGGGTCCATAGTCGGTATGAGAAGACTACAGGAATATTTACCTGGGTGTACGTTCAAACAGAGATGAGAAAATCGCGATAAATAATTGTTTGTTTGTTTGTTAGTATGTATATGAATGTTATGTGTATAAACTGTGTTGAGTTATAGTTACTCAGTAGTGTCTCAGTGAAACAACCGACGGGGGATGCCTTGCGGTGACAACAAAAGCAGTGTTTTACTGATCAGTCAAGTTGCTCCAGTGTACTCCATACAAACTGGTTGGCTACTGAAGGGATAGAAAATGGGGAATTCTTGTTTTAAAGCAAACAAGGAATTAGATGGGAAAAATACATGTTTTAACGGGACCCAGACAATATTAAATACTCAGACAGATGGGAGAAGAAGTGTAGTTTTGTAGGAAATCACAAAATTATTACATAGAATTAGTGAAATCAATTGAAGAATGCCTTTCTGAAGAGCTGTTTACCACAGATGAGCAGCTTTGCGACCAAGCACATTGTAGATCGCTTTACTGCCAAAATGATCTAATTTAATGGATTGGTTTAGACATGCATAACAGCATTTTAAGAACAAAGAGAGAAACAAAAAGGGACAACGCTTCATGGTGGAAGGTGATGTATAAATAACTGTGTATATGATGAAGGGGGTGGCAACACCCATTCCGAAATCCCGCCATTCCGACATCCCGCTATTCCGACATCCCACCATTCCGACATACCACCATTCCGACATGCAAACGTCCCACCATTCCGACGTTCAAATGTCCCACCATTCCGACAAGGCTTTCTGTATAAGGAAATGTGTGTTACTCAACAGGTGAGTCCCTTCTTTCTGTTCATGCAATTTATATGTTTAACACATGTTTATAGACAAGCGTTATTAAAAACACAAAGTCTCGGCAACTGGAGGAGGAGAAGCAGTCCGCGGTGGTTTTCAATCACACACTCCAATGCCACTTGTTTCAACTTCCGAAAATTTAATCCAGGAAAAAAAGGCTTACAAACATGGACCAAAACGGCTCCATAACACGCACAAGAATCCAAAAGAAACGAAAATTAACTAAAAGAAAGCAAATAAACAGTATGAAGTGGTCAAAATTGGTTTTACGCATGCCTATGTGCGTCTGGCACATGCGTCTTCGGGCTCTCCCACATTGGTTTGTGGATGAAAGCTATATGTTCAGCTGTAATGTCATGTAAAAACAATCTCTACATGACATTTACTCCCAGGTGTGACCAGTTACGTCCTTAAAATATCAACAGGCTGTATAAAGCCTTGCGCAACGGCTGTGTGTTTGTGCCAAATGCGCAAAGCCCATCCGCGCTTCCCAAAATTGGAGCGAGTACTCATAAATCACGTGAATAACATGAATAAACGGTTTTACTGCATTTTGTTGTGTTTTATACGTTCTATGCTGTCATTTCTCTCTTCTCCTATTGGCAAGGCAAGGCAGAGTGCTCGCAACTGTGTCCTGTGCCGTAGCCGTGATATCTGTTATTGCAATTATTACTTTTGCATATGATGACAGCGTGCAAAAGACGCATGGGCTCTGTGGAGAGCTCCGCTCCAGCTGGCTGCTGTGACAGCTCACTGACACTGTATTTCTGCTTAATCAGTTTCAGTCTCGCCAGAGTTACATTAATATCTGTATTTTTATATTTGAAATTCAGGGGATTTTGATAATAGATTATTAAAGTTTGTTTGCGAGGCTGTGGCCTCTGCATGTGCAAAGCTTGTGCGCCAAACTTTAGGGCGTATTTGCGCCGGCATATCATTAGTGCAAAATGTTTTGGGTAAAAAATAGGCTATTAAAAGGAACTGTCGGAATGGCGGTATGTTAAAAAAAACAAAAAACATACCGCCATTCCGACCATAGGAGGAAAAAAGTGTCGGAATGGTGGGACGTTTGATAAAAAATTAAGTGTCGCCATTCCGACAATTGGAGACCCATGTCGGAATGGCGAGATGTCGGAATGGCAGCATGTAACCATGATGAAGGAGAGACCATTTGAGCAGCACAGCCATTTCGCAGCACAGGGACAGCAGTCCAAGTTACAGGATCTCCCACGTGGTATCACCTGTCACATTGTGTCAAGGCATCAAAAGAAGAAAAAATCACCAAACTCAAGGACAAAAAGACGAAGACGCCGGTGAACGAAGAGAGAGTACTGACAAACCAGAAATACAAAAGGATTCTCGATATCAAGATCCAGAAGAAGAGGCTAACAATGCCACGAACACTTACGATGCTGGGAATGATGCCAGCAATGAACAGAGAAGAAGATTCAGTGTCATCAATCTGCAACACGTGCCTCTAATGAGGGGGTGAATATAGAATCCTCAACGATTACAACGTCTCTGGGAACTGTGACAAAAACAAGGTTTAAACCATTTTGATATATATTGTAACCTATTGGCTAAGGAATAGTGCTGAAAATGAGGTAAATCTAATCCACCATTGTCCTTGGTCTTCTGTAGGGTTTTTAAACTAATACGTGGTGGTTTGTTTTTCCACAGAAATTTGGAGATGCATGAATCTAGTTACTTAAACCAAGTAGCAGATGGTTTTATGGGGATCATTGAGAACAAATAGTTAACTTTTGGTAGTATCATCATTTTAATGGATGTAATTCTCCCCATAAGTGATATAGGTAAGGACTTCCAACGAGAGAGATCGTCCTCTACTGTCTTTAATAATTGCACATAATTTAGCTTTGTTAGCTCTGAGAGCCTGGAGGAAATGTTTATGCCTAAATATCTAATATTTCCTGACTGTAAAGTGATCGCAGGTATATTATGGACCCTACAGTTAATGGGCAGAACTGTGGTCTTAGACCAGTTGATAGAGTAGTCAGAAAGTGTTGAGAATTTATTTATGAGTGTGATTGTGTGAGTGAGAGACGTCTGTGAGTTCTGAAGGAAAAGTAATACATCATCAGCATAAAGCATTATTTTATGCTCAATATTTTGGGATTAATTACTCACAAACGGGTAAGAAAAGGTAGTATTGCCAGACCATACATGATCAAAAAAGGGAGCGGAGGTCGTTCAGCTGCAAGAAGGTGTGAATGTCTTGTCCGGCATTCTAGTCTCTTCTAACACATTTTTCAGCAATTATGGTTGGACATTCACACCTACTCACAGCCGAACACTTCCGCTCCCGCATTTGATGGTGTATAGCCGGGCATTCTCACCCTTTCTCATCAGCTTTTTGCAAATTATGATCTGACATTCACACCTACTTGCAGTCGAACAGCTCTGCTCCCGCTTTTGATTATGTTTGGTTGGATATTCGAACCTTTTCTTAACTGCTTTTTACAAACTTTGGTCGGACGTTCACACCTTCTTGCAGCCGAACACATCCACTTCCACTTTTGATGGTATACATTCGGGCATTCGAACCTTTTCTTACCCGCTTTTTACAAACCGTGGTTGGACATTCAAACCTTCTTGTAGCCGAACACATCCACTCCTGCTTTTGGTGATGTATGGTTGGGCATTTTCACCTTTTCTTACCCATTTTTCAGTAATTATGGGTGGACATTCACACCTTCTTGCAGCTGAACAACTCTTCTCCCGCTTATGATCATGTGCGGTTTGATATTCGAAAATTTTCTTTCATGTTTTAAAGCAATTATTGATGGACATTCAAATCTTCTTGTAGCCGAACACATCCACTCCTGCTTTTGATGATGTATGGTTTGGCATTCGCACCTATTTTTTACCCATTTTTCAGGAATTTTGGGTGGACATTCAGACCTTCTTGCAGCCGAAAACCTCTGCTCCCTCTTTTGATCATACATTGTCGGGCATTCGCACCTTATCTTACCCGCTTTTTACAAACTATAGTCAGACATTCACACCTTGCAGCTGAACCACCTCCGCTCCCTGTTTTGATCATGTATGGTCTGGCAATACTACCTTTTCTTACCCGTTTGTGAGTAATTATGGCTGGACATTCACACCTACTTGCAGTCGAATAGCTCTGCTCCCGCTTTTGATTATGTTTGGTTGGATATTCGAACCTTTTCTTAACTGCTTTTTACAAACTTTGGTCGGACGTTAACACCTTCTTGCAGCCGAACACCTCCGCTTCCGCTTTTGATGGTATATATTCGGGCATTCGAACCTTTTCTTACCAGCTTTTTACAAACCATGGTTGGACTTTCACACCTTCTTGTAGCCGAACAACTCCGCTCCCCCTATTGATTGTGTACAGTCGGGTATTTTAACCTTTTCTTACCCGCTTTTTACCAACTATGGTCGGACATTCACACCGTCTTACAGCGGAACACCTCCGCTCCCGCTTTTGATCATACATTGTCGGGCATTCATACCTTTTCTTACCCGTTTTTTACAAATCATGGTCGGACTTTCACACATTCTTGTAGCCAAACACATCCGCTCCCGCTATTGATTGTGTACAGTCGGGTATTTTAACCTTTTCTTACCCACTTTTTACCAACTATGGTCGGACATTCACACCGTCTTACAGCGGAACATCTCCGCTCCCGCTTTTGATGGTGTATAGTCAGGCATTTGAACCTTTTCTTACCCGCTTTTTACAAATTATGGTCGGACATTCAAACCTTCTTGTAGCCGAAAACCTCTGCTCCCTCTTTTGATTATACATTGTCGTGCATTCGCACCTTATCTTACCCGCTTTTTACAAACTATAGTCAGACATTCACACCTTGGTGCTGAACCACCTCAGCTCCCTGTTTTGATCATGTATGGTCTGGCAATACTACCTTTTCTTACCCGTTTGTGAGTAATTATGGCTGGACATTCACACCTACTTGCAGTCGAACAGCTCTGCTCCCGCTTTTGATTATGTTTGGTCGGACATTCAAACCTTCTTGTAGCCAAAAACCTCCGCTCCCTCTTTTGATCATACATTGTCGGGCATTCGCACCTTTTCTTACCCGTTTTTTACAAACCATGGTCGGACTTTCACACATTCTTGTAGCCAAACACATCCGCTCCCGCTATTGATTGTGTACAGTCGGGTATTTTAACCTTTTCTTACCCACTTTTTACCAACTATGGTCGGACATTCACACCTTACAGCGGAACACCTCCGCTCCCTCTTTTGATGGTGTATGTTTGGGCATTCGAACCTTTTCTTACCCGCTTTTTACAAACAATGCTCGGACATTCAAACCTTCTTGTAGCCGAACACATCCACTCCTTCTTTTGATGATGTATGCTTGGGCATTCAAACCTACTTTTTACCCGCTTTTCATTAATTTTGGGTGGACATTCACACCTTGTCACAGCCAAACACCTCCGCTCCCTGTTTTGATCATGTATGGTTGGACATTCGCACCTTTTCTCACCCGCTTTTTGCAAACTATGGTCGGCTGTTCACAGCTTCCTCTCCACCATACTTGTATGGTGGGATATTCACACCCACTTGCATCCGAAGACCTTTTGTTGATATTTAGTTGGTCATTCGCAGCTTACCCGCTTTTGGCAAACTATGGCCTTCTTGCAGCCAAACACCTCTGATCTCGCTTTTGATAATGTTTGGTTGGATATTCGAAACTTTTCTTAACTGCTTTTTACAAACTTTGGTAGGACGTTCAAACTTTCAAGCAGCCGAACACCTCCGCTTCTGCTTTTGATGTTGTATATTCGGGCATACAAACCTTTTCTTACCCACTTTTTACAAACCATGGTCAGAGTTTCACTCTTTGTTGCTGAACAACTCCGCTCCCTCTTTTGATTGTGTACAGTCGGGTATTTTCACCTTTTCTTACCTGCTTTTTACAAACTTTGGTCGGACATTCAAACCTTCTTGTAGCCGAACACATCCACTCCTGCTTTTGATGATGTATGGTTGGGCATTCGCACCTTTTCTTACCCATTTTTCAGTAATTATTGGTGGACATTCAGACCTTCTTGCAGCTGAACACCTCTGCTCCCTCTTTTGATCATACATTGTCGGGCATTCGCACCTTGTCTTACCCGCTTTTTACAAACTTTAGTCAGACATTCACACCTTGCAGCTGAACCACCTCCGCTCCCTGTTTTGATCATGTATGGTCTGGCAATACTACCTTTTCTTACCCATTTGTGAGTAATTATGGCTGGACATTCACACCTACTTGCAGCCGAACACCACCTCTCCCGCTTTTGATGATGTATTGTCCGGCATTCTAGTCTCTTCTAACACATTTTTCAGCAATTATGGTCGGACATTCACACCTACTCACAGCCAAACACTTCCGCTCCCGCATTTGATGGTGTATAGCCGGGCATTCTCACCCTTTCTCATCA
Organism: Leuresthes tenuis; assembly: GCF_036924035.1. Lineage (NCBI taxonomy): Eukaryota > Metazoa > Chordata > Actinopteri > Atheriniformes > Atherinopsidae > Leuresthes > Leuresthes tenuis. The sequence continues at coordinate 30,607,932 of NW_027325374.1, read as the reverse complement.
GCTTTTTGCAAATTATGATCTGACATTCACACCTACTTGCAGTCGAACAGCTCTGCTCCCGCTTTTGATTATGTTTGGTTGGATATTCGAACCTTTTCTTAACTGCTTTTTACAAACTTTGGTCGGACGTTCACACCTTCTTGCAGCCGAACACCTCCACTTCCACTTTTGATGGTATATATTCGGGCATTCGAACCTTTTCTTACCCGCTTTTTACAAACCGTGGTCGGACTTTCACACCTTCTTGTAGCCGAACAACTCCGCTCCCGCTATTGATTGTGTACAGTCGGGTATTTTAACCTTTTCTTACCCGCTTTATACCAACTATGGTCGGACATTTACACCTTCTTACAGCGGAACACCTCCGCTCCCTCTTTTGATGGTCTATGTTTGGGCATTCGAACCTTTTCTTACCCGCTTTTTACAAACTATGGTCGGACATTCAAACCTTCTTCTAGCCGAACACATCCACTCCTGCTTTTGATGATGTATGGTTTGGCATTCGCACCCTTTTTTTACCCATTTTCAGCAATTATGGGTGGACATTCAGACCTTCTTGCAGCCGAAAACCTCCGCTCCCTCTTTTGATCATGCATTGTCGGGCATTCGCACCTTGTCTTACCCGCTTTTTATAAACTTTAGTTGGACATTCACACCTTCTTGCAGCTGAACGACCTCCGCTCCCTTTTTTGATCATGTATGGTCTGGCAATACTACCTTTTCTTACCCGTTTGTGAGTAATTAATCCCAAAATATTGAGCATAAAATAAGTCTTTATGCTGATGATGTATTACTTTTCCTTCAGAACTCACAGACGTCTCTCACTCACACGATCACACTCATAAATAAATTCTCAACACTTTCTGACTACTCTATCAACTGGTCTAAGACCACAGTTCTGCCCATTAACTGTAGGGTCCATAATATACCTGCGATCACTTTACAGTCAGGAAATATTAGATATTTAGGCATAAACATTTCCTCCAGGCTCTCAGAGCTAACAAAGCTAAATTATGTGCAATTATTAAAGACAGTAGAGGACGATCTCTCTCGTTGGAAGTCCTTACCTATATCACTTATGGGGAGAATTACATACATTTGTTCTCAATGATCCCCATAAAACCATCTGCTACTTGGTTTAAGTAACTAGATTCATGCATCTCCAAATTTCTGTGGAAAAACAAACCACCACGTATTAGTTTAAAAACCCTACAGAAGACCAAGGACAATGGTGGATTAGATTTACCTCCTTTTCAGCACTATTCCTTAGCCAATAGGTTACAATATATATCAAAATGGTTTAAACCTTGTTTTTGTCACAGTTCCCAGAGACGTTGTAATCGTTGAGGATTCTATATTCACCCCCTCATTAGAGGCACGTGTTGCAGATTGATGACACTGAATCTTCTTCTCTGTTCATTGCTGGCATCATTCCCAGCATCGTAAGTGTTCGTGGCATTGTTAGCCTCTTCTTCTGGATCTTGATATCGAGAATCTTTTTGTATTTCTGGTTTGTCAGTACTCTCTACAAAACCAAAGAGATCCTTCAAGGTTGTCCCTGATTGGCTCAATCTTAACAAATCAAAGGTAGAAAATCCGCAGTATCTGAACTTGGTGTTAGTTATCACTGCTCAATAGCCTGTATCAGAATTGCAAAAATGAAAACATTAGGTCCACGCTTGGTATCCAGATCCTGAAACATCTCCATGAGCAGGCTTTTTTTTAACTGATCTGTTGAATAGTTATATGACACTGTTAAAATCCCAGATGAAGATCTAGCACTTAACCATTTTTGTAAATCTTCTAATTCCACAGTTGATAAACACGCCCCTTTTAAAAAGTATAGAACTTAGAACATGTCTATCCCTGGCTTTCGGCAGAACTGTCTTCTTTACTTTTTTTTCCCCTTGTCCTGTTCAGCATTATGTCAGAAGAATTGTAGTCTGAATACCTTTGATGCCAAACAGATTTGTTTTGCCAAGGGAAGTTTTATAAATGTAAAGCTCCCCTTGATGCACATTTATTTATTTCTGTTTACAATATATGACATGAACTGAACTGAACCGGACCGGGGGACAAGGAAAGAAGAAGAGGAAAGAAGAGGAAACAGAACAAAAATAGAAACAAAAACCAGACAACCAGCTGCTACACCTGTAAAAAACAAAACAGACAACAATCCATGGCCTATGAGGGGAATCCAGCCTTAGTGCCACCAGGAGCACCTGAAAGCAGACAAGCAGAGAAAAAACAAGCACACGAACAAACAAAAACAAGCACAAGAAGCGGCAATCGCATACAACACAGCTGTGGATATAGATGACCTGAGACGACATGATAATACATCAACTGCTTAGTGACCATGCTACTGGACTAATGAATGTGTGTGTGTGTGTGTGAGAACATGCAACACCCATGGCACAGGACCTACATGATAACCGTGCTTAGTTATGAGTGTATAAGCGTACAGGGCCACAATCCACAGGCTAAGTTTCACTGAGGTTAAACTAATTGATCAATTTTGGTTCTGTTTATATTAATATGAATATAATTGATGATTGAGGCTGGGTTTCACTGAGGTTAAGCATTGTGATCAATGTTGGTTCTCTTTATACTAATATGAATATAATTGATGAATGAGTCTGGGTTTCAAAGAGGTTAAACTAATTGATCGATGTTGGTTCTGTTTATATTAATATGAATATAATTGATGAATGAGGCTGGGTTTCACTGAGGTTCAGCTTTGTGATCAATGTTGGTTCTGTTTATATTAATATGAATATAATTGATGAATGAGGCTGGGTTTCACAGAGGTTAAGCTTTGTGATCAATGTTGGTTCTGTTTATATTACTATGAATATAACTGATGAATGAGGCTGGGTTTCACTGAGGTTCAGCTTTGTGGTCAATGTTGGTTCTGTTTATATTAATATGAATATAATTGATGAATGAGGCTGGGTTTCACTGAGGTTCAGCTTTGTGATCAACGTTGGTTCTGTATATATTTATATGAATATAATTAATGAATGAGGCTGTTTTTCAAAGAAGTTAAACTCATTGATCAATGTTGGTTCTGTTTATATTAATATGAATATAATTGATGAATAAGAGTGGGTTTCAATGAGGTTAAACTCATTGATCAATGTTGGTTCTGTTTATATTAATATGAATATAACTGATGAATGAGGCTGGATTTCAATGAGATTCAGCTTTGTGATCAATGTTGGTTCTGTTTATATTAATATGAATATAATTAATGAATGAGGCTGTTTTTCAAAGAAGTTAAACTCATTGATCAATGTTGGTTCTGTTTATATTAATATGAATATAATTGATGTATGAGGCTGGGTTTCACTGAGGTTCATCTTTGTGATCAATGTTGCTTCTGTTTATATTAATATGAATAAAATTGAGGAATGAGGCTGGGTTTCACTGAGGTTAAACTCATTGATCAATGTTGGTTCTGTTTATATTAATATGAATAAAATTGAGGAATGAGGCTGCTTTTCACTGAGGTTAAACTCATTGATCAATGTAGGTTCTGTTTATATTAATATGAATAAAATTGAGGAATGAGGCTGCTTTTCACTGAGGTTAAACTCATTGATCAATGTTGTTTCTGTTTATATTAATATGAATATAATTGATGAATGAGGCTGGGTTTCAATGAGGTTCAGCTTTGTGATCAATGTTGGTTCTGTTTATATTAATATGATATAATTGAGGAATGAGGCTGGGTTTCACTGAGGTTAAACTCATTGATCAATGTTGGTTCTGTTAATACTAATATGAATATAATTGAGGAATGAGGCTGTGTTTCATTGACGTTAAACTCATTGATCAATGTTGCTTCTGTTTATATTAATATGAATAAAATTGATGAATGAGGCTGGGTTTCACTGAGGTTCAGCTTTGTGATCAATGTTGGTTCTGTTTATATTAATATGAATATAATTGATGAATGAGGCTGGGTTTCACTGAGGTTCAGCATTGTGATCAATGTTGGTTCTGTTTATATTGATATGAATATAATTGAGGAAGGAGGCTGCGTTTCACTGAGGTTAAACTAATTGATCAATGTTGGTTCTGTTTATATTAATATGAATATGATTGAGGAAGGAGGCTGCGTTTCACTGAGGTTAAACTAATTGATCAATGTTGGTTCTGTTTATATTAATATGAATATGATTGATGAATGAGAGTGGGTTTCACTGAGGTTCAGCTTTGTGATCAATGTTGGTTCTGTATATATTTATATGATTATAATTAATAAATGAGGCTGTTTTTCAATGAGGTTAAACTCATTGATCAATGTTGGTTCTGTTTATAATAATATGAATATAACTGATGAATGAGGCTGGGTTTCAATGAGGTTCAGCTTTGTGATCAATGTTGGTTCTGTTTATATTAATATGAATATAACTGATGAATGAGGCTGGGTTTCACTGAGGTTCAGCTTTGTGATCAATGTTGGTTCTGTATATATTTATATGAATATAATTAATGAATGAGGCTGTTTTTCAAAGAAGTTAAACTCATTGATCAATGTTGGTTCTGTTTATATTAATATGAATATAATTGATGTATGAGGCTGGGTTTCACTGAGGTTCAGCTTTGTGATCAATGTTGGTTCTGTTTATATGAATATGAATATAATTGAGGAATGAGGCTGGGTTTCACTGAGGTTAAACTCATTGATCAATGTTGGTTCTGTTAATACTAATATGAATATAATTGAGGAATGAGGCTGTGTTTCACTGACGTTAAACTCATTGATCAATGTTGCTTCTGTTTATATTAATATGAATAAAATTGATGAATGAGGCTGGGTTTCACTGAGGTTCAGCTTTGTGATCAATGTCGGTTCTGTTTATATTAATATGAATATAATTGATGAATGAGGCTGGGTTTCACTGAGGTTCAGCTTTGTGGCCAATGCTTGTTCTGTTTATATTAATATGTATATAATTGATGAATGAGGCTGGGTTTCACTGAGGTTCAGCGTTGTGATCAATGTTGGTTCTGTTTATATTAATATGAATATAATTGAGGAATGAGGCTCCGTTTCACTGAGGTTAAACTAATTGATCAATGTTGGTTCTGTTTATATTAATATGAATATAATTGATGAATGAGGCTGGGTTTCACTGAGGTTCAGCATTGTGATCAATGTTGGTTCTGTTTATATTAATATGAATATAATTGAGGGAGGAGGCTGCGTTTCACTGAGGTTAAACTAATTGATCAATGTTGGTTCTGTTTATATTAATATGAATATAATTGATGAATGAGGGTGGGTTTCACTGAGGTTCAGCTTTGTTATCAATGTTGGTTCTGTATATATTTATATGATTATAATTAATAAATGAGGCTGTTTTTCAATGAGGTTAAACTCATTGATCAATGTTGGTTCTGTTTATAATAATATGAATATAACTGATGAATGAGACTGGGTTTCAATGAGGCTCAGCTTTGTGATCAATGTTGGTTCTGTTTATATTAATATGAATATAACTGATGAATGAGGCTGGGTTTCACTGAGGTTCAGCTTTGTGATCAATGTTGGTTCTGTATATATTTATATGAATATAATTAATGAATGAGGCTGTTTTTCAAAGAAGTTAAACTCATTGATCAATGTTGGTTCTGTTTATATTAATATGAATATAATTGATGTATGAGGCTGGGTTTCACTGAGGTTCAGCTTTGTGATCAATGTTGGTTCTGTTTATATGAATATGAATATAATTGAGGAATGAGGCTGGGTTTCACTGAGGTTAAACTCATTGATCAACGTTGGTTCTGTTTATACTAATATGAATATAATTGATGAATGAGTCTGGGGTTCAAAGAGGTTAAACTAATTGATCAATGTTGGTTCTGTTTATATTAATATGAATATAATTGATGAATGAGGCTGGGTTTCACTGAGGTTCAGCTTTGTGATCAATGTTGGTTCTGTTTATATTAATATGAATATAATTGATGAATGAGGCTGGGTTTCACTGAGGTTAAGCTTTGTGATCAATGTTGGTTCTGTTTATATTACTATGAATATAACTGATGAATGAGGCTGGGTTTCACTGAGGTTCAGCTTTGTGGTCAATGTTGGTTCTGTTTATATTAATATGAATATAATTGAAGAATGAGGCTGGGTTTCACTGAGGTTAAACTCATTGATCAATGTTGGTTCTGTTTATATTTATATGAATATAATTGATGAATAAGAGTGGGTTTCAATGAGGTTAAACTCATTGATCAATGTTGGTTCTCTTTATATTAATATGAATATAACTGATGAATGAGGCTGGGTTTCAATGAGGTTCAGCTTTGTGATCAATGTTGGTTCTGTTTATATTCATATAAATATAATTGATGAATGAGGCTGGGTTTCACTGAGGTTCAGCTTTGTGATCAATGTTGGTTCTGTTTATATTAATATGAATATAATTGATGAATGAGGCTGGGTTTCACTGAGGTTAAACTCATTGATCAATGTTGGTTCTGTTTATATTTATATGAATATAATTGATGAATAAGGCTGGGTTTCAATGAGGTTAAACTCATTGATCAATGTTGGTTCTGTTTATACTAATATGAATATAATTGAGGAATGAGGCTGCGTTTCACTGAGGTTAAACTCATTGATCAATGTTGGTTCTGTTTATATTAATATCAATATAACTGATGAATGAGGCTGCTTTTCACTGAGGTTCAGCTTTGTGATCAATGTTGGTTCTGTTTATATTAATATGAATATAATTGATGAATGAGGCTGGGTTTCACTGAGGTTAAACTCATTGATCAACGTTGGTTCTGTTTATATTAATATGAATATAATTGATGAATAAGAGTGGGTTTCAATGAGGTTAAACTCATTGATCAATGTTGGTTCTGTTTATATTAATATGAATATAACTGATGAATGAGGCTGGGTTTCAATGAGGTTCAGCTTTGTGATCAATGTTGGTTCTGTTTATATTAATATGAATATAAATGATGAATGAGGCTGGGTTTCACTGAGGTTCAGCTTTGTGGTCAATGTTGGTTCTGTTTATATTAATATGAATATAATTGATGAATGAGGCTGGGTTTCACTGAGGTTAAACTCATTGATCAATGTTGGTTCTGTTTATATTAATATGAATATAATTGATGAATAAGAGTGGGTTTCAATGAGGTTAAACTCATTGATCAATGTTGGTTCTGTTTATATTAATATGAATATAATTGATGAATGAGGCTGGGTTTCACTGAGGTTAAACTCATTGATCAATGTTGGTTCTGTTTATATTAATATGAATATAATTGATGAATGAGGCTGCTTTTCACTGAGGTTCAGCTTTGTGATCAATGTTGGTTCTGTTTATATTAATATGAATATAATTGATGAATAAGGCTGGGTTTCAATGAGGTTAAACTCATTGATCAATGTTGGTTCTGTTTATACTAATATGAATATAATTAAGGAATGAGGCTGCGTTTCACTGAGGTTAAACTCATTGATCAATGTTGGTTCTGTTTATATTAATATGAATATAATTGATGAATGAGGCTGGGTTTCACTGAGGTTCAGCTTTGTGATCAATGTTGGTTCTGTTTATATGAATATGAATATAATTGAGGAATGAGGCTGGGTTTCACTGAGGTTAAACTAATTGATCAATGTTGGTTCTGTTTATATTAATATGAATATAATTGAGGATTGAGGCTGCTTGTCACTGACGTTAAACTCATTGATCAATGTTGGTTCTGTTTATATTAATATGAATATAATTGATGAATGAGGCTGGGTTTCACTGAGGTACAGCTTTGTGATCAATGTTGGTTCTGTTTATATTAATATGAATATAATTGATGAATGAGGCTGGGTTTCACTGAGGTTCAGCTTTGTGGCCAATGTTTTGTTTCTATTAATATGAATATAATTGATGAATGAGGCTGGGTTTCACTGAGGTTCAGCTTTGTGGTCCATGTTTTCTCAGTTTCTATTAATATGAATATAATTGATGAATGAGGCTGGGTTTCACTGAGGTTAAACTCATTGATCAATGTTGGTTCTGTTTATATTAATATGAATAAAATTGAGGAATGAGGCTGGGTTTCACTGAGGTTAAACTCATTGATCAATGTTGGTTCTGTTTATATTAATATGAATATAATTGATGAATGAGGCTGTGTTTCACTGAGGTTATGCTTTGTGGCCAATGCTGGTTCTGTTTCTATTAATATGAATATAATTGATGAATGAGGCTGGGTTTCACTGAGGTTCAGCTTTGTGGTCCATGTTTGTTCTGTTTCTATTAATATGAATATAATTGATGAATGAGGCTGGGTTTCACTGAGGTTAAGCTTTGTGATCAATGTTGGTTCTGTATATATTTATATGAATATAATTAATGAATGAGGCTGTTTTTCAAAGAAGTTAAACTCATTGATCAATGTTGGTTCTGTTTATATTAATATGAATATAATTGATGTATGAGGCTGGGTTTCACTGAGGTTCAGCTTTGTGATCAATGTTGCTTCTGTTTATATTAATATGAATACAATTGAGGAATGAGGCTGGGTTTCACTGAGGTTAAACTCATTGATCAATGTTGGTTCTGTTTATACTAATATGAATATAATTGATGAATGAGTCTGGGTTTCAAAGAGGTTAAACTAATTGATCAGTGTTGGTTCTGTTTATATTAATATGATATAATTGAGGAATGAGGCTGGGTTTCACTGAGGTTAAACTAATTGATCAATGTTGGTTCTGTTTATACTAATATGAATATAATTGAGGAATGAGGCGGCGTTTCACTAACGTTAAACTCATTGATCAATGTTGCTTCTGTTTATATTAATATGAATATAATTGATGAATGAGGCTGGGTTTCACTGAGGTTCAGCTTTGTGATCAATGTCGGTTCTGTTTATATTAGTATGAATATATTTGATGAATGAGGCTGGGTTTCACTGAGGTTCAGCTTTGTGGTCAATACTTGTTCTGTTTATATTAATATGAATATAATTGATGAATGAGGCTGGGTTTCACTGAGGTTCAGCTTTGTGGTCCATGTTTGTTCAGTTTCTATTAATATGAATATAATTGATGAATGAGGCTGGGTTTCACTGAGGTTAAACTCATTGATCAATGTTGGTTCTGTTTATATTAATATGAATAAAATTGAGGAATGAGGCTGCTTTTCACTGAGGTAAAACTCATTGATCAATGTTGGTTCTGTTTCTATTAATATGAATATAATTGATGAATGAGGCTGGGTTTCACTGAGGTTCAGCTTTGTGGCCAATGCTGGTTCTGTTTCTATTAATATGAATATAATTGATGAATGAGGCTGGGTTTCACTGAGGTTAAGCTTTGTGATCAATGTTGGTTCTGTTTATACTAATATGCATATAATTGATGAATGAGTCTGGGTTTCAAAGAGGTTAAACTAATTGATCAATGTTGGTTCTGTTTATATTAATATGAATATAATTGATGAATAAGAGTGGGTTTCAATGAGGTTAAACTCATTGATCAATGTTGGATCTGTTTATATTAATATGAATATAACTGATGAATGAGGCTGGGTTTCCATGAGGTTCAGCTTTGTGATCAATGTTGGTTCTGTATATATTTATATGAATATAATTAATGAATGAGGCTGTTTTTCAAAGAAATTAAACTCATTGATCAATGTTGGTTCTGTTTATATTAATATGAATATAATTGATGAATAAGGCTGGGTTTCAATGAGGTTAAACTCATTGATCAATGTTGGTTCTGTTTATACTAATATGAATATAATTGAGGAATGAGGCTGCGTTTCACTGAGGTTAAACTCATTGATCAATGTTGGTTCTGTTTATATTAATATGAATATAATTGATGAATGAGGCTGGGTTTCACTGAGGTTCAGCTTTGTGATCAATGTTGGTTCTGTTTATATTAATATGAATAAAATTGAGGATTGAGGCTGCTTGTCACTGAGGTTAAACTCATTGATCAATGTTGGTTCTGTTTATATTAATATGAATATAATTGATGAATGAGGCTGGGTTTCACTGAGGTTCAGCTTTGTGATCAATGTTGCTTCTGTTTATATTAATATGAATACAATTGAGGAATGAGGCTGGGTTTCACTGAGGTTCAGCTTTGTGATCAATGTTGGTTCTGTTTATATTAATATGAATATAATTGATGAATGAGGCTGGGTTTCACTGAGGTTAAACTCATTGATCAATGTTGGTTCTGTTTATATTTATATGAATATAATTGATGAATAAGGCTGGGTTTCAATGAGGTTAAACTCATTGATCAATGTTGGTTCTGTTTATACTAATATGAATATAATTGAGGAATGAGGCTGTGTTTCACTGAGGTTAAACTCATTGATCAATGTTGGTTCTGTTTATATTAATATCAATATAACTGATGATTGAGGCTGCTTTTCACTGAGGTTCAGCTTTGTGATCAATGTTGGTTCTGTTTATATTAATATGAATATAATTGATGAATAAGGCTGGGTTTCAATGAGGTTAAACTCATTGATCAATGTTGGTTCTGTTTATACTAATATGAATATAATTGAGGAATGAGGCTGCTTTTCACTGAGGTTAAACTCATTGATCAATGTAGGTTCTGTTTATATTAATATGAATAAAATTGAGGAATGAGGCTGCTTTTCACTGAGGTTAAACTCATTGATCAATGTTGTTTCTGTTTATATTAATATGAATATAATTGATGAATGAGGCTGGGTTTCAATGAGGTTCAGCTTTGTGATCAATGTTGGTTCTGTTTATATTAATATGATATAATTGAGGAATGAGGCTGGGTTTCACTGAGGTTAAACTCATTGATCAATGTTGGTTCTGTTAATACTAATATGAATATAATTGAGGAATGAGGCTGTGTTTCACTGACGTTAAACTCATTGATCAATGTTGCTTCTGTTTATATTAATATGAATAAAATTGATGAATGAGGCTGGGTTTCACTGAGGTTCAGCTTTGTGATCAATGTTGGTTCTGTTTATATTAATATGAATATAATTGATGAATGAGGCTGGGTTTCACTGAGGTTCAGCATTGTGATCAATGTTGGTTCTGTTTATATTGATATGAATATAATTGAGGAAGGAGGCTGCGTTTCACTGAGGTTAAACTAATTGATCAATGTTGGTTCTGTTTATATTAATATGAATATGATTGAGGAAGGAGGCTGCGTTTCACTGAGGTTAAACTAATTGATCAATGTTGGTTCTGTTTATATTAATATGAATATGATTGATGAATGAGGGTGGGTTTCACTGAGGTTCAGCTTTGTGATCAATGTTGGTTCTGTATATATTTATATGATTATAATTAATAAATGAGGCTGTTTTTCAATGAGGTTAAACTCATTGATCAATGTTGGTTCTGTTTATAATAATATGAATATAACTGATGAATGAGGCTGGGTTTCAATGAGGTTCAGCTTTGTGATCAATGTTGGTTCTGTTTATATTAATATGAATATAACTGATGAATGAGGCTGGGTTTCACTGAGGTTCAGCTTTGTGATCAATGTTGGTTCTGTATATATTTATATGAATATAATTAATGAATGAGGCTGTTTTTCAAAGAAGTTAAACTCATTGATCAATGTTGGTTCTGTTTATATTAATATGAATATAATTGATGTATGAGGCTGGGTTTCACTGAGGTTCAGCTTTGTGATCAATGTTGGTTCTGTTTATATGAATATGAATATAATTGAGGAATGAGGCTGGGTTTCACTGAGGTTAAACTCATTGATCAATGTTGGTTCTGTTAATACTAATATGAATATAATTGAGGAATGAGGCTGTGTTTCACTGACGTTAAACTCATTGATCAATGTTGCTTCTGTTTATATTAATATGAATAAAATTGATGAATGAGGCTGGGTTTCACTGAGGTTCAGCTTTGTGATCAATGTCGGTTCTGTTTATATTAATATGAATATAATTGATGAATGAGGCTGGGTTTCACTGAGGTTCAGCTTTGTGGCCAATGCTTGTTCTGTTTATATTAATATGTATATAATTGATGAATGAGGCTGGGTTTCACTGAGGTTCAGCGTTGTGATCAATGTTGGTTCTGTTTATATTAATATGAATATAATTGAGGAATGAGGCTCCGTTTCACTGAGGTTAAACTAATTGATCAATGTTGGTTCTGTTTATATTAATATGAATATAATTGATGAATGAGGCTGGGTTTCACTGAGGTTCAGCATTGTGATCAATGTTGGTTCTGTTTATATTAATATGAATATAATTGAGGGAGGAGGCTGCGTTTCACTGAGGTTAAACTAATTGATCAATGTTGGTTCTGTTTATATTAATATGAATATAATTGATGAATGAGGGTGGGTTTCACTGAGGTTCAGCTTTGTTATCAATGTTGGTTCTGTATATATTTATATGATTATAATTAATAAATGAGGCTGTTTTTCAATGAGGTTAAACTCATTGATCAATGTTGGTTCTGTTTATAATAATATGAATATAACTGATGAATGAGACTGGGTTTCAATGAGGTTCAGCTTTGTGATCAATGTTGGTTCTGTTTATATTAATATGAATATAACTGATGAATGAGGCTGGGTTTCACTGAGGTTCAGCTTTGTGATCAATGTTGGTTCTGTATATATTTATATGAATATAATTAATGAATGAGGCTGTTTTTCAAAGAAGTTAAACTCATTGATCAATGTTGGTTCTGTTTATATTAATATGAATATAATTGATGTATGAGGCTGGGTTTCACTGAGGTTCAGCTTTGTGATCAATGTTGGTTCTGTTTATATGAATATAAATATAATTGAGGAATGAGGCTGGGTTTCACTGAGGTTAAACTCATTGATCAACGTTGGTTCTGTTTATACTAATATGAATATAATTGATGAATGAGTCTGGGGTTCAAAGAGGTTAAACTAATTGATCAATGTTGGTTCTGTTTATATTAATATGAATATAATTGATGAATGAGGCTGGGTTTCACTGAGGTTCAGCTTTGTGATCAATGTTGGTTCTGTTTATATTAATATGAATATAATTGATGAATGAGGCTGGGTTTCACTGAGGTTAAGCTTTGTGATCAATGTTGGTTCTGTTTATATTACTATGAATATAACTGATGAATGAGGCTGGGTTTCACTGAGGTTCAGCTTTGTGGTCAATGTTGGTTCTGTTTATATTAATATGAATATAATTGAAGAATGAGGCTGGGTTTCACTGAGGTTAAACTCATTGATCAATGTTGGTTCTGTTTATATTTATATGAATATAATTGATGAATAAGAGTGGGTTTCAATGAGGTTAAACTCATTGATCAATGTTGGTTCTCTTTATATTAATATGAATATAACTGATGAATGAGGCTGGGTTTCAATGAGGTTCAGCTTTGTGATCAATGTTGGTTCTGTTTATATTCATATAAATATAATTGATGAATGAGGCTGGGTTTCACTGAGGTTCAGCTTTGTGATCAATGTTGGTTCTGTTTATATTAATATGAATATAATTGATGAATGAGGCTGGGTTTCACTGAGGTTAAACTCATTGATCAATGTTGGTTCTGTTTATATTTATATGAATATAATTGATGAATAAGGCTGGGTTTCAATGAGGTTAAACTCATTGATCAATGTTGGTTCTGTTTATACTAATATGAATATAATTGAGGAATGAGGCTGCGTTTCACTGAGGTTAAACTCATTGATCAATGTTGGTTCTGTTTATATTAATATCAATATAACTGATGAATGAGGCTGCTTTTCACTGAGGTTCAGCTTTGTGATCAATGTTGGTTCTGTTTATATTAATATGAATATAATTGATGAATGAGGCTGGGTTTCACTGAGGTTAAACTCATTGATCAACGTTGGTTCTGTTTATATTAATATGAATATAATTGATGAATAAGAGTGGGTTTCAATGAGGTTAAACTCATTGATCAATGTTGGTTCTGTTTATATTAATATGAATATAACTGATGAATGAGGCTGGGTTTCAATGAGGTTCAGCTTTGTGATCAATGTTGGTTCTGTTTATATTAATATGAATATAAATGATGAATGAGGCTGGGTTTCACTGAGGTTCAGCTTTGTGGTCAATGTTGGTTCTGTTTATATTAATATGAATATAATTGATGAATGAGGCTGGGTTTCACTGAGGTTAAACTCATTGATCAATGTTGGTTCTGTTTATATTAATATGAATATAATTGATGAATAAGAGTGGGTTTCAATGAGGTTAAACTCATTGATCAATGTTGGTTCTGTTTATATTAATATGAATATAATTGATGAATGAGGCTGGGTTTCACTGAGGTTAAACTCATTGATCAATGTTGGTTCTGTTTATATTAATATGAATATAATTGATGAATGAGGCTGCTTTTCACTGAGGTTCAGCTTTGTGATCAATGTTGGTTCTGTTTATATTAATATGAATATAATTGATGAATAAGGCTGGGTTTCAATGAGGTTAAACTCATTGATCAATGTTGGTTCTGTTTATACTAATATGAATATAATTAAGGAATGAGGCTGCGTTTCACTGAGGTTAAACTCATTGATCAATGTTGGTTCTGTTTATATTAATATGAATATAATTGATGAATGAGGCTGGGTTTCACTGAGGTTCAGCTTTGTGATCAATGTTGGTTCTGTTTATATGAATATGAATATAATTGAGGAATGAGGCTGGGTTTCACTGAGGTTAAACTCATTGATCAATGTTGGTTCTGTTTATATTAATATGAATATAATTGAGGATTGAGGCTGCTTGTCACTGACGTTAAACTCATTGATCAATGTTGGTTCTGTTTATATTAATATGAATATAATTGATGAATGAGGCTGGGTTTCACTGAGGTACAGCTTTGTGATCAATGTTGGTTCTGTTTATATTAATATGAATATAATTGATGAATGAGGCTGGGTTTCACTGAGGTTCAGCTTTGTGGCCAATGTTTTGTTTCTATTAATATGAATATAATTGATGAATGAGGCTGGGTTTCACTGAGGTTCAGCTTTGTGGTCCATGTTTTCTCAGTTTCTATTAATATGAATATAATTGATGAATGAGGCTGGGTTTCACTGAGGTTAAACTCATTGATCAATGTTGGTTCTGTTTATATTAATATGAATAAAATTGAGGAATGAGGCTGGGTTTCACTGAGGTTAAACTCATTGATCAATGTTGGTTCTGTTTATATTAATATGAATATAATTGATGAATGAGGCTGTGTTTCACTGAGGTTATGCTTTGTGGCCAATGCTGGTTCTGTTTCTATTAATATGAATATAATTGATGAATGAGGCTGGGTTTCACTGAGGTTCAGCTTTGTGGTCCATGTTTGTTCTGTTTCTATTAATATGAATATAATTGATGAATGAGGCTGGGTTTCACTGAGGTTAAGCTTTGTGATCAATGTTGGTTCTGTATATATTTATATGAATATAATTAATGAATGAGGCTGTTTTTCAAAGAAGTTAAACTCATTGATCAATGTTGGTTCTGTTTATATTAATATGAATATAATTGATGTATGAGGCTGGGTTTCACTGAGGTTCAGCTTTGTGATCAATGTTGCTTCTGTTTATATTAATATGAATACAATTGAGGAATGAGGCTGGGTTTCACTGAGGTTAAACTCATTGATCAATGTTGGTTCTGTTTATATTAATATGAATAAAATTGAGGAATGATGCTGCTTTTCACTGAGGTTAAACTCATTGATCAATGTTGTTTCTGTTTATATTAATATGATATAATTGAGGAATGAGGCTGGGTTTCACTGAGGTTAAACTCATTGATCAATGTTGGTTCTGTTTATACTAATATGAATATAATTGATGAATGAGTCTGGGTTTCAAAGAGGTTAAACTAATTGATCAGTGTTGGTTCTGTTTATATTAATATGATATAATTGAGGAATGAGGCTGGGTTTCACTGAGGTTAAACTAATTGATCAATGTTGGTTCTGTTTATACTAATATGAATATAATTGAGGAATGAGGCGGCGTTTCACTAACGTTAAACTCATTGATCAATGTTGCTTCTGTTTATATTAATATGAATATAATTGATGAATGAGGCTGGGTTTCACTGAGGTTCAGCTTTGTGATCAATGTCGGTTCTGTTTATATTAGTATGAATATATTTGATGAATGAGGCTGGGTTTCACTGAGGTTCAGCTTTGTGGTCAATACTTGTTCTGTTTATATTAATATGAATATAATTGATGAATGAGGCTGGGTTTCACTGAGGTTCAGCTTTGTGGTCCATGTTTGTTCAGTTTCTATTAATATGAATATAATTGATGAATGAGGCTGGGTTTCACTGAGGTTAAACTCATTGATCAATGTTGGTTCTGTTTATATTAATATGAATAAAATTGAGGAATGAGGCTGCTTTTCACTGAGGTAAAACTCATTGATCAATGTTGGTTCTGTTTATATTAATATGAATATAATTGATGAATGAGGCTGGGTTTCACTGAGGTTCAGCTTTGTGGCCAATGCTGGTTCTGTTTCTATTAATATGAATATAATTGATGAATGAGGCTGGGTTTCACTGAGGTTAAGCTTTGTGATCAATGTTGGTTCTGTTTATACTAATATGCATATAATTGATGAATGAGTCTGGGTTTCAAAGAGGTTAAACTAATTGATCAATGTTGGTTCTGTTTATATTAATATGAATATAATTGATGAATAAGAGTGGGTTTCAATGAGGTTAAACTCATTGATCAATGTTGGATCTGTTTATATTAATATGAATATAACTGATGAATGAGGCTGGGTTTCCATGAGGTTCAGCTTTGTGATCAATGTTGGTTCTGTATATATTTATATGAATATAATTAATGAATGAGGCTGTTTTTCAAAGAAATTAAACTCATTGATCAATGTTGGTTCTGTTTATATTTATATGAATATAATTGATGAATAAGGCTGGGTTTCAATGAGGTTAAACTCATTGATCAATGTTGGTTCTGTTTATACTAATATGAATATAATTGAGGAATGAGGCTGCGTTTCACTGAGGTTAAACTCATTGATCAATGTTGGTTCTGTTTATATTAATATCAATATAACTGATGAATGAGGCTGCTTTTCACTGAGGTTCAGCTTTGTGATCAATGTTGGTTCTGTTTATATTAATATGAATATAATTGATGAATAAGGCTGGGTTTCAATGAGGTTAAACTCATTGATCAATGTTGGTTCTGTTTATACTAATATGAATATAATTGAGGAATGAGGCTGCGTTTCACTGAGGTTAAACTCATTGATCAATGTTGGTTCTGTTTATATTAATATGAATATAATTGATGAATGAGGCTGGGTTTCACTGAGGTTCAGCTTTGTGATCAATGTTGGTTCTGTTTATATTAATATGAATAAAATTGAGGATTGAGGCTGCTTGTCACTGAGGTTAAAGTCATTGATCAATGTTGGTTCTGTTTATATTAATATGAATATAATTGATGAATGAGGCTGGGTTTCACTGAGGTTCAGCTTTGTGATCAATGTTGCTTCTGTTTATATTAATATGAATACAATTGAGGAATGAGGCTGGGTTTCACTGAGGTTCAGCTTTGTGATCAATGTTGGTTCTGTTTATATTAATATGAATATAATTGATGAATGAGGCTGGGTTTCACTGAGGTTCAGCTTTGTGGTCAATACTTGTTCTGTTTATATTAATATGAATATAATTGATGAATGAGGCTGGGTTTCACTGAGGTTCAGCTTTGTGGTCCATGTTTGTTCAGTTTCTATTAATATGAATATAATTGATGAATGAGGCTGGGTTTCACTGAGGTTAAACTCATTGATCAATGTTGGTTCTGTTTATATTAATATGAATAAAATTGAGGAATGAGGCTGCTTTTCACTGAGGTAAAACTCATTGATCAATGTTGGTTCTGTTTATATTAATATGAATATAATTGATGAATGAGGCTGGGTTTCACTGAGGTTCAGCTTTGTGGCCAATGCTGGTTCTGTTTCTATTAATATGAATATAATTGATGAATGAGGCTGGGTTTCACTGAGGTTAAGCTTTGTGATCAATGTTGGTTCTGTTTATACTAATATGCATATAATTGATGAATGAGTCTGGGTTTCAAAGAGGTTAAACTAATTGATCAATGTTGGTTCTGTTTATATTAATATGAATATAATTGATGAATAAGAGTGGGTTTCAATGAGGTTAAACTCATTGATCAATGTTGGATCTGTTTATATTAATATGAATATAACTGATGAATGAGGCTGGGTTTCCATGAGGTTCAGCTTTGTGATCAATGTTGGTTCTGTATATATTTATATGAATATAATTAATGAATGAGGCTGTTTTTCAAAGAAATTAAACTCATTGATCAATGTTGGTTCTGTTTATATTAATATGAATATAATTGATGAATGAGGCTGGATTTCACTGAGGTTCAGCTTTGTGATCAATGTTGGTTCTGTTTATACTAATATGCATATAATTGATGAATGAGTCTGGGTTTCAAAGAGGTTAAACTAATTGATCAATGTTGGTTCTGTTTATATTAATATGAATATAATTGATGAATAAGAGTGGGTTTCAATGAGGTTAAACTCATTGATCAATGTTGGATCTGTTTATATTAATATGAATATAATTGATGAATGAGGCTGGGTTTCACTGAGGTTCAGCTTTGTGATCAATGTTGCTTCTGTTTATATTAATATGAATACAATTGAGGAATGAGGCTGGGTTTCACTGAGGTTAAACTCATTGATCAATGTTGGTTCTGTTTATATTTATATGAATATAATTGATGAATAAGGCTGGGTTTCAATGAGGTTAAACTCATTGATCAATGTTGGTTCTGTTTATACTAATATGAATATAATTGAGGAATGAGGCTGCGTTTCACTGAGGTTAAACTCATTGATCAATGTTGGTTCTGTTTATATTAATATCAATATAACTGATGAATGAGGCTGCTTTTCACTGAGGTTCAGCTTTGTGATCAATGTTGGTTCTGTTTATATTAATATGAATATAATTGATGAATAAGGCTGGGTTTCAATGAGGTTAAACTCATTGATCAATGTTGGTTCTGTTTATACTAATATGAATATAATTGAGGAATGAGGCTGCGTTTCACTGAGGTTAAACTCATTGATCAATGTTGGTTCTGTTTATATTAATATGAATATAATTGATGAATGAGGCAGGGTTTCACTGAGGTTCAGCTTTGTGATCAATGTTGGTTCTGTTTATATTAATATGAATAAAATTGAGGATTGAGGCTGCTTGTCACTGAGGTTAAAGTCATTGATCAATGTTGGTTCTGTTTATATTAATATGAATATAATTGATGAATGAGGCTGGGTTTCACTGAGGTTCAGCTTTGTGATCAATGTTGCTTCTGTTTATATTAATATGAATACAATTGAGGAATGAGGCTGGGTTTCACTGAGGTTCAGCTTTGTGATCAATGTTGGTTCTGTTTATATTAATATGAATATAATTGATGAATGAGGCTGGGTTTCACTGAGGTTAAACTCATTGATCAATGTTGGTTCTGTTTATATTTATATGAATATAATTGATGAATAAGGCTGGGTTTCAATGAGGTTAAACTCATTGATCAATGTTGGTTCTGTTTATACTAATATGAATATAATTGAGGAATGAGGCTGCGTTTCACTGAGGTTAAACTCATTGATCAATGTTGGTTCTGTTTATATTAATATCAATATAACTGATGAATGAGGCTGCTTTTCACTGAGGTTCAGCTTTGTGATCAATGTTGGTTCTGTTTATATTAATATGAATATAATTGATGAATAAGGCTGGGTTTCAATGAGGTTAAACTCATTGAACAATGTTGGTTCTGTTTATACTAATATGAATATAATTGAGGAATGAGGCTGCGTTTCACTGAGGTTAAACTCATTGATCAATGTTGGTTCTGTTTATATTAATATGAATATAATTGATGAATGAGGCTGGGTTTCACTGAGGTTCAGCTTTGTGATCAATGTTGGTTCTGTTTATATTAATATGAATAAAATTGAGGATTGAGGCTGCTTGTCACTGAGGTTAAACTCATTGATCAATGTTGGTTCTGTTTATATTAATATGAATATAATTGATGAATGAGGCTGGGTTTCACTGAGGCACAGCTTTGTGATCAATGTTGGTTCTGTTTATATTAATATGAATATAATTGATGAATGAGGCTGGGTTTCACTGAGGTTCAGCTTTGTGATCAATGTTGGTTCTGTATATATTTATATGAATATAATTAATGAATGAGGCTGTTTTTCAAAGAAGTTAAACTCATTGATCAATGTTGGTTCTTTTTATATTAATATGAATATAATTGATGAATGAGGCTGGGTTTCACTGAGGTTCAGCTTTGTGGTCAATGTTGGTTCTGTTTATATTAATATGAATATAATTGATGAATGAGGCTGGGTTTCACTAAGGTTAAACTCATTGATCAATGTTGGTTCTGTTTATATTTATATGAATATAATTGATGAATAAGAGTGGGTTTCAATGAGGTTAAACTCATTGATCAATGTTGGTTCTGTTTATATTAATATGAATATAATTGATGAATGAGGCTGGGTTTCACTGAGGTTCAGCTTTGTGATCAATGTTGGTTCTGTTTATATGAATATGAATATAATTGAGGAATGAGGCTGGGTTTCACTGAGGTTAAACTCATTGATCAATGTTGGTTCTGTTTATATTAATATGAATAAAATTGAGGATTGAGGCTGCTTGTCACTGAGGTTAAACTCATTTATCAATGTTGGTTCTGTTTATATTAATATGAATATAATTGATGAATGAGGCTGGGTTTCACTGAGGTACAGCTTTGTGATCAATGTCGGTTCTGTTTATATTAATATGAATATAATTGATGAATGAGGCTGGGTTTCACTGATCTTCAGCTTTGTGATCATTGTTGGTTCTGTTTATATTAATATGAATATAATTGAGGAATGAGGCTGCGTTTCACTGAGGTTAAACTCATTGATCAATGTTGGTTCTGTTTATATTGATATGAATATAATTGATGAATGAGGCTGGGTTTCACTGAGGTTCAGCTTTGTGATCAATGTTGGTTCTGTATATATTTATATGAATATAATTAATGAATGAGGCTGTGTTTTAAAGAAGTTAAACTCATTGATCAATGTTGGTTCTTTTTATATTAATATGAATATAATTGATGAATGAGGCTGGGTTTCACTGAGGTTCAGCTTTGTGATCAATGTTGGTTCTGTATATATTTATATGAATATAATTAATGAATGAGGCTGTTTTTCAATGAGGTTAAACTCATTGATCAATGTTGGTTCTGTTTATATTAATATGAATAAAATTGAGGAATGAGGCTGCTTTTCACTGAGGTTAAACTCATTGATCAATGTTGGTTCTGTTTATATTAATATGATTATAATTGATGAATGAGGCTGGGTTTCACTGAGGTTATGCTTTGTGGCAGATGCTGGTTCTATTTCTATTAATATGAATATAATTGATGAATGAGGCTGGGTTTCACTGAGGTTCAGCTTTGTGGTCCATGTTTGTTCTGTTTCTATTAATATGAATATAATTGATGAATGAGGCTGGGTTTCACTGAGGTTAAGCTTTGTGATCAATGTTGGTTCTGTTTATACTAATATGCATATAATTGATGAATGAGTCTGGGTTTCAAAGAGGTTAAACTAATTGATCAATGTTGGTTCTGTTTATATTAATATGATATAATTGAGGAATGAGGCTGGGTTTCACTGAGGTTAAACTCATTGATCAATGTTGGTTCTGTTTATACTAATATGAATATAATTGATGAATGAGTCTGGGTTTCAAAGAGGTTAAACTAATTGATCAATGTTGGTTCTGTTTATATTAATATGAAATAATTGAGGAATGAGGCTGGGTTTCACTGAGGTTAAACTAATTGATCAATGTTGGTTCTGTTTATACTAATATGAATATAATTGATGAATGAGTCTGGGTTTCAAAGAGGTTAAACTAATTGATAAATGTTGGTTCTGTTTTTACTAATATGAATATAATTGAGGAATGAGGCTGGGTTTCACTGAGGTTCAGCTTTGCGGTCAATATTTGTTCTGTTTATATTAATATGAATATAATTGATGAATGAGGCTGGGTTTCACTGAGGTTCAGCTTTGTGGTCAATGTTTGTTCAGTTTCTATTAATATGAATATAATTGATGAATGAGGCTGGGTTTCACTGAGGTTAAACTCATTGATCAATGTTGGTTCTGTTTATATTAATATGAATAAAATTGAGGAATGAGGCTGCTTTTCACTGAGGTAAAACTCATTGATCAATGTTGGTTCTGTTTATATTAATATGAATATAATTGATGAATGAGGCTGGGTTTCACTGAGGTTCAGCTTTGTGGCCAATGCTGGTTCTGTTTCTATTAATATGAATATAATTGATGAATGAGGCTGGGTTTCACTGAGGTTAAGCTTTGTGATCAATGTTGGTTCTGTTTATACTAATATGCATATAATTGATGAATGAGTCTGGGTTTCAAAGAGGTTAAACTAATTGATCAATGTTGGTTCTGTTTATATTAATATGAATATAATTGATGAATAAGAGTGGGTTTCAATGAGGTTAAACTCATTGATCAATGTTGGATCTGTTTATATTAATATGAATATAACTGATGAATGAGGCTGGGTTTCCATGAGGTTCAGCTTTGTGATCAATGTTGGTTCTGTTTATATTAATATGAATATAACCGATGAATGAGGCTGGGTTTCACTGAGGTTCAGCTTTGTGATCAATATTGGTTCTGTATATATTTATATGAATATAATTAATGAATGAGGCTGTTTTTCAAAGAAATTAAACTCATTGATCAATGTTGGTTCTGTTTATATTAATATGAATATAATTGATGAATGAGGCTGGGTTTCACTGAGGTTCAGCTTTGTGATCAATGTTGGTTCTGTTTATACTAATATGCATATAATTGATGAATGAGTCTGGGTTTCAAAGAGGTTAAACTAATTGATCAATGTTGGTTCTGTTTATATTAATATGAATATAATTGATGAATAAGAGTGGGTTTCAATGAGGTTAAACTCATTGATCAATGTTGGATCTGTTTATATTAATATGAATATAACTGATGAATGAGGCTGGGTTTCCATGAGGTTCAGCTTTGTGATCAATGTTGGTTCTGTTTATATTAATATGAATATAACTGATGAATGAGGCTGGGTTTCACTGAGGTTCAGGTTTGTGATCAATGTTGGTTCTGTATATATTTATATGAATATAATTAATGAATGAGGCTGTTTTTCAAAGAAATTAAACTCATTGATCAATGTTGGTTCTGTTTATATTAATATGAATATAATTGATGAATGAGGCTGGGTTTCACTGAGGTTCAGCTTTGTGATCAATGTTGCTTCTGTTTATATTAATATGAATACAATTGAGGAATGAGGCTGGGTTTCACTGAGGTTCAGCTTTGTGATCAATGTTGGTTCTGTTTATATTAATATGAATATAATTGATGAATGAGGCTGGGTTTCACTGAGGTTAAACTCATTGATCAATGTTGGTTCTGTTTATATTTATATGAATATAATTGATGAATAAGGCTGGGTTTCAATGAGGTTAAACTCATTGATCAATGTTGGTTCTGTTTATACTAATATGAATATAATTGAGGAATGAGGCTGCGTTTCACTGAGGTTAAACTCATTGATCAATGTTGGTTCTGTTTATATTAATATCAATATAACTGATGAATGAGGCTGCTTTTCACTGAGGTTCAGCTTTGTGATCAATGTTGGTTCTGTTTATATTAATATGAATATAATTGATGAATAAGGCTGGGTTTCAATGAGGTTAAACTCATTGATCAATGTTGGTTCTGTTTATACTAATATGAATATAATTGAGGAATGAGGCTGCGTTTCACTGAGGTTAAACTCATTGATCAATGTTGGTTCTGTTTATATTAATATGAATATAATTGATGAATGAGGCTGGGTTTCACTGAGGTTCAGCTTTGTGATCAATGTTGGTTCTGTTTATATGAATATGAATATAATTGAGGAATGAGGCTGGGTTTCACTGAGGTTAAACTCATTGATCAATGTTGGTTCTGTTTATATTAATATGAATAAAATTGAGGATTGAGGCTGCTTGTCACTGAGGTTAAACTCATTGATCAATGTTGGTTCTGTTTATATTAATATGAATATAATTGATGAATGAGGCTGGGTTTCACTGAGGTACAGCTTTGTGATCAATGTTGGTTCTGTTTATATTAATATGAATATAATTGATGAATGAGGCTGGGTTTCACTGAGGTTCAGCTTTGTGATCAATGTTGGTTCTGTATATATTTATATGAATATAATTAATGAATGAGGCTGTTTTTCAAAGAAGTTAAACTCATTGATCAATGTTGGTTCTTTTTATATTAATATGAATATAATTGATGAATGAGGCTGGGTTTCACTGAGGTTCAGCTTTGTGGTCAATGTTGGTTCTGTTTATATTAATATGAATATAATTGATGAATGAGGCTGGGTTTCACTGAGTTTAAACTCATTGATCAATGTTGGTTCTGTTTATATTTATATGAATATAATTGATGAATAAGAGTGGGTTTCAATGAGGTTAAACTCATTGATCAATGTTGGTTCTGTTTATATTAATATGAATATAATTGATGAATGAGGCTGGGTTTCACTGAGGTTCAGCTTTGTGATCAATGTTGGTTCTGTTTATATGAATATGAATATAATTGAGGAATGAGGCTGGGTTTCACTGAGGTTAAACTCATTGATCAATGTTGGTTCTGTTTATATTAATATGAATAAAATTGAGGATTGAGGCTGCTTGTCACTGAGGTTAAACTCATTGATCAATGTTGGTTCTGTTTATATTAATATGAATACAATTGAGGAATGAGGCTGGGTTTCACTGAGGTTAAACTCATTGATCAATGTTGGTTCTGTTTATATTAATATGAATAAAATTGAGGAATGATGCTGCTTTTCACTGAGGTTAAACTCATTGATCAATGTTGTTTCTGTTTATATTAATATGATATAATTGAGGAATGAGGCTGGGTTTCACTGAGGTTAAACTCATTGATCAATGTTGGTTCTGTTTATACTAATATGAATATAATTGATGAATGAGTCTGGGTTTCAAAGAGGTTAAACTAATTGATCAGTGTTGGTTCTGTTTATATTAATATGATATAATTGAGGAATGAGGCTGGGTTTCACTGAGGTTAAACTAATTGATCAATGTTGGTTCTGTTTATACTAATATGAATATAATTGAGGAATGAGGCGGCGTTTCACTAACGTTAAACTCATTGATCAATGTTGCTTCTGTTTATATTAATATGAATATAATTGATGAATGAGGCTGGGTTTCACTGAGGTTCAGCTTTGTGATCAATGTCGGTTCTGTTTATATTAGTATGAATATATTTGATGAATGAGGCTGGGTTTCACTGAGGTTCAGCTTTGTGGTCAATACTTGTTCTGTTTATATTAATATGAATATAATTGATGAATGAGGCTGGGTTTCACTGAGGTTCAGCTTTGTGGTCCATTTTTGTTCAGTTTCTATTAATATGAATATAATTGATGAATGAGGCTGGGTTTCACTGAGGTTAAACTCATTGATCAATGTTGGTTCTGTTTATATTAATATGAATAAAATTGAGGAATGAGGCTGCTTTTCACTGAGGTAAAACTCATTGATCAATGTTGGTTCTGTTTATATTAATATGAATATAATTGATGAATGAGGCTGGGTTTCACTGAGGTTCAGCTTTGTGGCCAATGCTGGTTCTGTTTCTATTAATATGAATATAATTGATGAATGAGGCTGGGTTTCACTGAGGTTAAGCTTTGTGATCAATGTTGGTTCTGTTTATACTAATATGCATATAATTGATGAATGAGTCTGGGTTTCAAAGAGGTTAAACTAATTGATCAATGTTGGTTCTGTTTATATTAATATGAATATAATTGATGAATAAGAGTGGGTTTCAATGAGGTTAAACTCATTGATCAATGTTGGATCTGTTTATATTAATATGAATATAACTGATGAATGAGGCTGGGTTTCCATGAGGTTCAGCTTTGTGATCAATGTTGGTTCTGTTTATATTAATATGAATATAACTGATGAATGAGGCTGGGTTTCACTGAGGTTCAGCTTTGTGATCAATGTTGGTTCTGTATATATTTATATGAATATAATTAATGAATGAGGCTGTTTTTCAAAGAAATTAAACTCATTGATCAATGTTGGTTCTGTTTATATTAATATGAATATAATTGATGAATGAGGCTGGATTTCAAAGAGGTTAAACTAATTGATCAATGTTGGTTCTGTTTATATTAATATGAATATAATTGATGAATAAGAGTGGGTTTCAATGAGGTTAAACTCATTGATCAATGTTGGATCTGTTTATACTAATATGCATATAATTGATGAATGAGTCTGGGTTTCAAAGAGGTTAAACTAATTGATCAATGTTGGTTCTGTTTATATTAATATGAATATAATTGATGAATAAGAGTGGGTTTCAATGAGGTTAAACTCATTGATCAATGTTGGATCTGTTTATATTAATATGAATATAACTGATGAATGAGGCTGGGTT
Organism: Leuresthes tenuis; assembly: GCF_036924035.1. Lineage (NCBI taxonomy): Eukaryota > Metazoa > Chordata > Actinopteri > Atheriniformes > Atherinopsidae > Leuresthes > Leuresthes tenuis. The sequence continues at coordinate 30,581,201 of NW_027325374.1, read as the reverse complement.
TCCATGAGGTTCAGCTTTGTGATCAATGTTGGTTCTGTTTATATTAATATGAATATAACTGATGAATGAGGCTGGGTTTCACTGAGGTTCAGCTTTGTGATCAATGTTGGTTCTGTATATATTTATATGAATATAATTAATGAATGAGGCTGTTTTTCAAAGAAATTAAACTCATTGATCAATGTTGGTTCTGTTTATATTAATATGAATATAATTGATGAATGAGGCTGGGTTTCACTGAGGTTCAGCTTTGTGATCAATGTTGCTTCTGTTTATATTAATATGAATACAATTGAGGAATGAGGCTGGGTTTCACTGAGGTTCAGCTTTGTGATCAATGTTGGTTCTGTTTATATTAATATGAATATAATTGATGAATGAGGCTGGGTTTCACTGAGGTTAAACTCATTGATCAATGTTGGTTCTGTTTATATTTATATGAATATAATTGATGAATAAGGCTGGGTTTCAATGAGGTTAAACTCATTGATCAATGTTGGTTCTGTTTATACTAATATGAATATAATTGAGGAATGAGGCTGCGTTTCACTGAGGTTAAACTCATTGATCAATGTTGGTTCTGTTTATATTAATATCAATATAACTGATGAATGAGGCTGCTTTTCACTGAGGTTCAGCTTTGTGATCAATGTTGGTTCTGTTTATATTAATATGAATATAATTGATGAATAAGGCTGGGTTTCAATGAGGTTAAACTCATTGATCAATGTTGGTTCTGTTTATACTAATATGAATATAATTGAGGAATGAGGCTGCGTTTCACTGAGGTTAAACTCATTGATCAATGTTGGTTCTGTTTATATTAATATGAATATAATTGATGAATGAGGCTGGGTTTCACTGAGGTTCAGCTTTGTGATCAATGTTGGTTCTGTTTATATTAATATGAATAAAATTGAGGATTGAGGCTGCTTGTCACTGAGGTTAAACTCATTGATCAATGTTGGTTCTGTTTATATTAATATGAATATAATTGATGAATGAGGCTGGGTTTCACTGAGGTTCAGCTTTGTGATCAATGTTGCTTCTGTTTATATTAATATGAATACAATTGAGGAATGAGGCTGGGTTTCACTGAGGTTCAGCTTTGTGATCAATGTTGGTTCTGTTTATATTAATATGAATATAATTGATGAATGAGGCTGGGTTTCACTGAGGTTAAACTCATTGATCAATGTTGGTTCTGTTTATATTTATATGAATATAATTGATGAATAAGGCTGGGTTTCAATGAGGTTAAACTCATTGATCAATGTTGGTTCTGTTTATACTAATATGAATATAATTGAGGAATGAGGCTGCGTTTCACTGAGGTTAAACTCATTGATCAATGTTGGTTCTGTTTATATTAATATCAATATAACTGATGAATGAGGCTGCTTTTCACTGAGGTTCAGCTTTGTGATCAATGTTGGTTCTGTTTATATTAATATGAATATAATTGATGAATAAGGCTGGGTTTCAATGAGGTTAAACTCATTGATCAATGTTGGTTCTGTTTATACTAATATGAATATAATTGAGGAATGAGGCTGCGTTTCACTGAGGTTAAACTCATTGATCAATGTTGGTTCTGTTTATATTAATATGAATATAATTGATGAATGAGGCTGGGTTTCACTGAGGTTCAGCTTTGTGATCAATGTTGGTTCTGTTTATATTAATATGAATAAAATTGAGGATTGAGGCTGCTTGTCACTGAGGTTAAACTCATTGATCAATGTTGGTTCTGTTTATATTAATATGAATATAATTGATGAATGAGGCTGGGTTTCACTGAGGCACAGCTTTGTGATCAATGTTGGTTCTGTTTATATTAATATGAATATAATTGATGAATGAGGCTGGGTTTCACTGAGGTTCAGCTTTGTGATCAATGTTGGTTCTGTATATATTTATATGAATATAATTAATGAATGAGGCTGTTTTTCAAAGAAGTTAAACTCATTGATCAATGTTGGTTCTTTTTATATTAATATGAATATAATTGATGAATGAGGCTGGGTTTCACTGAGGTTCAGCTTTGTGGTCAATGTTGGTTCTGTTTATATTAATATGAATATAATTGATGAATGAGGCTGGGTTTCACTGAGGTTAAACTCATTGATCAATGTTGGTTCTGTTTATATTTATATGAATATAATTGATGAATAAGAGTGGGTTTCAATGAGGTTAAACTCATTGATCAATGTTGGTTCTGTTTATATTAATATGAATATAATTGATGAATGAGGCTGGGTTTCACTGAGGTTCAGCTTTGTGATCAATGTTGGTTCTGTTTATATGAATATGAATATAATTGAGGAATGAGGCTGGGTTTCACTGAGGTTAAACTCATTGATCAATGTTGGTTCTGTTTATATTAATATGAATAAAATTGAGGATTGAGGCTGCTTGTCACTGAGGTTAAACTCATTGATCAATGTTGGTTCTGTTTATATTAATATGAATATAATTGATGAATGAGGCTGGGTTTCACTGAGGTACAGCTTTGTGATCAATGTCGGTTCTGTTTATATTAATATGAATATAATTGATGAATGAGGCTGGGTTTCACTGATCTTCAGCTTTGTGATCATTGTTGGTTCTGTTTATATTAATATGAATATAATTGAGGAATGAGGCTGCGTTTCACTGAGGTTAAACTCATTGATCAATGTTGGTTCTGTTTATATTGATATGAATATAATTGATGAATGAGGCTGTTTTTCAAAGAAGTTAAACTCATTGATCGATGTTGGTTCTTTTTATATTAATATGAATATAATTGATGAATGAGGCTGGGTTTCACTGAGGTTCAGCTTTGTGTTCAATGTTGGTTCTGTTTATATTAATATGAATATAATTGATGAATGAGGCTGGGTTTCACTGATCTTCAGCTTTGTGATCATTGTTGGTTCTGTTTATATTAATATGAATATAATTGAGGAATGAGGCTGCGTTTCACTGAGGTTAAACTCATTGATCAATGTTGGTTCTGTTTATATTGATATGAATATAATTGATGAATGAGGCTGGGTTTCACTGAGGTTCAGCTTTGTGGTCAATGTTGGTTCTGTATATATTTATATGAATATAATTAATGAATGAGGCTGTGTTTTAAAGAAGTTAAACTCATTGATCAATGTTGGTTCTTTTTATATTAATATGAATATAATTGATGAATGAGGCTGGGTTTCACTGAGGTTCAGCTTTGTGATCAATGTTGGTTCTGTATATATTTATATGAATATAATTAATGAATGAGGCTGTTTTTCAATGAGGTTAAACTCATTGATCAATGTTGGTTCTGTTTATATTAATATGAATAAAATTGAGGAATGAGGCTGCTTTTCACTGAGGTTAAACTCATTGATCAATGTTGGTTCTGTTTATATTAATATGATTATAATTGATGAATGAGGCTGGGTTTCACTGAGGTTATGCTTTGTGGCCAATGCTGGTTCTGTTTCTATTAATATGAATATAATTGATGAATGAGGCTGGGTTTCACTGAGGTTCAGCTTTGTGGTCCATGTTTGTTCTGTTTCTATTAATATGAATATAATTGATGAATGAGGCTGGGTTTCACTGAGGTTAAGCTTTGTGATCAATGTTGGTTCTGTTTATACTAATATGCATATAATTGATTAATGAGTCTGGGTTTCAAAGAGGTTAAACTAATTGATCAATGTTGGTTCTGTTTATATTAATATGATATAATTGAGGAATGAGGCTGGGTTTCACTGAGGTTAAACTCATTGATCAATGTTGGTTCTGTTTATACTAATATGAATATAATTGATGAATGAGTCTGGGTTTCAAAGAGGTTAAACTAATTGATTAATGTTGGTTCTGTTTATATTAATATGATATAATTGAGGAATGAGGCTGGGTTTCACTGAAGTTAAACTAATTGATCAATGTTGGTTCTGTTTATACTAATATGAATATAATTGATGAATGAGTCTGGGTTTCAAAGAGGTTAAACTAATTGATAAATGTTGGTTCTGTTTTTACTAATATGAATATAATTGAGGAATGAGGCTGGGTTTCACTGAGGTTCAGCTTTGCGGTCAATACTTGTTCTGTTTATATTAATATGAATATAATTGATGAATGAGGCTGGGTTTCACTGAGGTTCAGCTTTGTGGTCAATGTTTGTTCAGTTTCTATTAATATGAATATAATTGATGAATGAGGCTGGGTTTCACTGAGGTTAAACTCATTGATCAATGTTGGTTCTGTTTATATTAATATGAATAAAATTGAGGAATGAGGCTGCTTTTCACTGAGGTAAAACTCATTGATCAATGTTGGTTCTGTTTATATTAATATGAATATAATTGATGAATGAGGCTGGGTTTCACTGAGGTTCAGCTTTGTGGCCAATGCTGGTTCTGTTTCTATTAATATGAATATAATTGATGAATGAGGCTGGGTTTCACTGAGGTTAAGCTTTGTGATCAATGTTGGTTCTGTTTATACTAATATGCATATAATTGATGAATGAGTCTGGGTTTCAAAGAGGTTAAACTAATTGATCAATGTTGGTTCTGTTTATATTAATATGAATATAATTGATGAATAAGAGTGGGTTTCAATGAGGTTAAACTCATTGATCAATGTTGGATCTGTTTATATTAATATGAATATAACTGATGAATGAGGCTGGGTTTCCATGAGGTTCAGCTTTGTGATCAATGTTGGTTCTGTATATATTTATATGAATATAATTAATGAATGAGGCTGTTTTTCAAAGAAATTAAACTCATTGATCAATGTTGGTTCTGTTTATATTAATATGAATATAATTGATGAATGAGGCTGGATTTCAATGAGGTTCAGCTTTGTGATCAATGTTGGTTCTGTTTATACTAATATGCATATAATTGATGAATGAGTCTGGGTTTCAAAGAGGTTAAACTAATTGATCAATGTTGGTTCTGTTTATATTAATATGAATATAATTGATGAATAAGAGTGGGTTTCAATGAGGTTAAACTCATTGATCAATGTTGGATCTCTTTATATTAATATGAATATAACTGATGAATGAGGCTGGGTTTCCATGAGGTTCAGCTTTGTGATCAATGTTGGTTCTGTTTATATTAATATGAATATAACTGATGAATGAGGCTGGGTTTCACTGAGGTTCAGGTTTGTGATCAATGTTGGTTCTGTATATATTTATATGAATATAATTAATGAATGAGGCTGTTTTTCAAAGAAATTAAACTCATTGATCAATGTTGGTTCTGTTTATATTAATATGAATATAATTGATGAATGAGGCTGGGTTTCACTGAGGTTCAGCTTTGTGATCAATGTTGCTTCTGTTTATATTAATATGAATACAATTGAGGAATGAGGCTGGGTTTCACTGAGGTTCAGCTTTGTGATCAATGTTGGTTCTGTTTATATTAATATGAATATAATTGATGAATGAGGCTGGGTTTCACTGAGGTTAAACTCATTGATCAATGTTGGTTCTGTTTATATTTATATGAATATAATTGATGAATAAGGCTGGGTTTCAATGAGGTTAAACTCATTGATCAATGTTGGTTCTGTTTATACTAATATGAATATAATTGATGAATGAGGCTGCGTTTCACTGAGGTTAAACTCATTGATCAATGTTGGTTCTGTTTATATTAATATCAATATAACTGATGAATGAGGCTGCTTTTCACTGAGGTTCAGCTTTGTGATCAATGTTGGTTCTGTTTATATTAATATGAATATAATTGATGAATAAGGCTGGGTTTCAATGAGGTTAAACTCATTGATCAATGTTGGTTCTGTTTATACTAATATGAATATAATTGAGGAATGAGGCTGCGTTTCACTGAGGTTAAACTCATTGATCAATGTTGGTTCTGTTTATATTAATATCAATATAACTGATGAATGAGGCTGGGTTTCCATGAGGTTCAGCTTTGTGATCAATGTTGGTTCTGTTTATATTAATATGAATATAACTGATGAATGAGGCTGGGTTTCACTGAGGTTCAGGTTTGTGATCAATGTTGGTTCTGTATATATTTATATGAATATAATTAATGAATGAGGCTGTTTTTCAAAGAAATTAAACTCATTGATCAATGTTGGTTCTGTTTATATTAATATGAATATAATTGATGAATGAGGCTGGGTTTCACTGAGGTTCAGCTTTGTGATCAATGTTGCTTCTGTTTATATTAATATGAATACAATTGAGGAATGAGGCTGGGTTTCACTGAGGTTCAGCTTTGTGATCAATGTTGGTTCTGTTTATATTAATATGAATATAATTGATGAATGAGGCTGGGTTTCACTGAGGTTAAACTCATTGATCAATGTTGGTTCTGTTTATATTTATATGAATATAATTGATGAATAAGGCTGGGTTTCAATGAGGTTAAACTCATTGATCAATGTTGGTTCTGTTTATACTAATATGAATATAATTGAGGAATGAGGCTGCGTTTCACTGAGGTTAAACTCATTGATCAATGTTGGTTCTGTTTATATTAATATCAATATAACTGATGAATGAGGCTGCTTTTCACTGAGGTTCAGCTTTGTGATCAATGTTGGTTCTGTTTATACTAATATGAATATAATTGAGGAATGAGGCTGCGTTTCACTGAGGTTAAACTCATTGATCAATGTTGGTTCTGTTTATATTAATATGAATATAATTGATGAATGAGGCTGGGTTTCACTGAGGTTCAGCTTTGTGATCAATGTTGGTTCTGTTTATATGAATATGAATATAATTGAGGAATGAGGCTGGGTTTCACTGAGGTTAAACTCATTGATCAATGTTGGTTCTGTTTATATTAATATGAATAAAATTGAGGATTGAGGCTGCTTGTCACTGAGGTTAAACTCATTGATCAATGTTGGTTCTGTTTATATTAATATGAATATAATTGATGAATGAGGCTGGGTTTCACTGAGGTACAGCTTTGTGATCAATGTTGGTTCTGTTTATATTAATATGAATATAATTGATGAATGAGGCTGGGTTTCACTGAGGTTCAGCTTTGTGATCAATGTTGGTTCTGTATATATTTATATGAATATAATTAATGAATGAGGCTGTTTTTCAAAGAAGTTAAACTCATTGATCAATGTTGGTTCTTTTTATATTAATATGAATATAATTGATGAATGAGGCTGGGTTTCACTGAGGTTCAGCTTTGTGGTCAATGTTGGTTCTGTTTATATTAATATGAATATAATTGATGAATGAGGCTGGGTTTCACTGAGTTTAAACTCATTGATCAATGTTGGTTCTGTTTATATTAATATGAATATAATTGATGAATGAGGCTGGGTTTCACTGAGGTTCAGCTTTGTGATCAATGTTGGTTCTGTTTATATGAATATGAATATAATTGAGGAATGAGGCTGGGTTTCACTGAGGTTAAACTCATTGATCAATGTTGGTTCTGTTTATATTAATATGAATATAATTGATGAATGAGGCTGGGTTTCACTGAGGTTCAGCTTTGTGATCAATGTTGGTTCTGTTTATATGAATATGAATATAATTGAGGAATGAGGCTGGGTTTCACTGAGGTTAAACTCATTGATCAATGTTGGTTCTGTTTATATTAATATGAATAAAATTGAGGATTGAGGCTGCTTGTCACTGAGGTTAAACTCATTGATCAATGTTGGTTCTGTTTATATTAATATGAATATAATTGATGAATGAGGCTGGGTTTCGCTGAGGTACAGCTTTGTGATCAATGTTGGTTCTGTTTATATTAATATGAATATAATTGATGAATGAGGCTGGGTTTCACTGAGGTTCAGCTTTGTGATCAATGTTGGTTCTGTATATATTTATATGAATATAATTAATGAATGAGGCTGTTTTTCAAAGAAGTTAAACTCATTGATCAATGTTGGTTCTTTTTATATTAATATGAATATAATTGATGAATGAGGCTGGGTTTCACTGAGGTTCAGCTTTGTGGTCAATGTTGGTTCTGTTTATATTAATATGAATATAATTGATGAATGAGGCTGGGTTTCACTGAGTTTAAACTCATTGATCAATGTTGGTTCTGTTTATATTTATATGAATATAATTGATGAATAAGAGTGGGTTTCAATGAGGTTAAACTCATTGATCAATGTTGGTTCTGTTTATATTAATATGAATATAATTGATGAATGAGGCTGGGTTTCACTGAGGTTCACCTTTGTGATCAATGTTGGTTCTGTTTATATGAATATGAATATAATTGAGGAATGAGGCTGGGTTTCACTGAGGTTAAACTCATTGATCAATGTTGGTTCTGTTTATATTAATATGAATAAAATTGATGAATGAGGCTGGGTTTCACTGAGGTACAGCTTTGTGATCAATGTCGGTTCTGTTTATATTAATATGAATATAATTGATGAATGAGGCTGGGTTTCACTGAGGTTCAGCTTTGTGATCAATGTTGGTTCTGTATATATTTATATGAATATAATTAATGAATGAGGCTGTTTTTCAAAGAAGTTAAACTCATTGATCGATGTTGGTTCTTTTTATATTAATATGAATATAATTGATGAATGAGGCTGGGTTTCACTGAGGTTCAGCTTTGTGTTCAATGTTGGTTCTGTTTATATTAATATGAATATAATTGATGAATGAGGCTGGGTTTCACTGATCTTCAGCTTTGTGATCATTGTTGGTTCTGTTTATATTAATATGAATATAATTGAGGAATGAGGCTGCGTTTCACTGAGGTTAAACTCATTGATCAATGTTGGTTCTGTTTATATTGATATGAATATAATTGATGAATGAGGCTGGGTTTCACTGAGGTTCAGCTTTGTGATCAATGTTGGTTCTGTATATATTTATATGAATATAATTAATGAATGAGGCTGTGTTTTAAAGAAGTTAAACTCATTGATCAATGTTGGTTCTTTTTATATTAATATGAATATAATTGATGAATGAGGCTGGGTTTCACTGAGGTTCAGCTTTGTGATCAATGTTGGTTCTGTATATATTTATATGAATATAATTAATGAATGAGGCTGTTTTTCAATGAGGTTAAACTCATTGATCAATGTTGGTTCTGTTTATAATAATATGAATATAACTGATGAATGAGGCTGGGTTTCAATGAGGTTCAGCTTTGTGATCAATGTTGGTTCTGTTTATATGAATATGAATATAATTGAGGAATGAGGCTGGGTTTCACTGAGGTTAAACTCATTGATCAATGTTGGTTCTGTTTATATTAATATGAATAAAATTGAGGATTGAGGCTGCTTGTCACTGAGGTTAAACTCATTGATCAATGTTGGTTCTGTTTATATTAATATGAATATAATTGATGAATGAGGCTGGGTTTCACTGAGGTACAGCTTTGTGATCAATGTTGGTTCTGTTTATATTAATATGAATATAATTGATGAATGAGGCTGGGTTTCACTGAGGTTCAGCTTTGTGGCCAATGTTTTGTTTCTATTAATATGAATATAATTGATGAATGAGGCTGGGTTTCACTGAGGTTCAGCTTTGTGGTCCATGTTTGCTCAGTTTCTATTAATATGAATATAATTGATGAATGAGGCTGGGTTTCACTGAGGTTAAACTCATTGATCAATGTTGGTTCTGTTTATATTAATATGAATAAAATTGAGGAATGAGGCTGCTTTTCACTGAGGTTAAACTCATTGATCAATGTTGGTTCTGTTTATATTAATATGATTATAATTGATGAATGAGGCTGGGTTTCACTGAGGTTATGCTTTGTGGCCAATGCTGGTTCTGTTTCTATTAATATGAATATAATTGATGAATGAGGCTGGGTTTCACTGAGGTTCAGCTTTGTGGTCCATGTTTGTTCTGTTTCTATTAATATGAATATAATTGATGAATGAGGCTGGGTTTCACTGAGGTTAAGCTTTGTGATCAATGTTGGTTCTGTTTATACTAATATGCATATAATTGATGAATGAGTCTGGGTTTCAAAGAGGTTAAACTAATTGATCAATGTTGGTTCTGTTTATATTAATATGAATATAATTGATGAATAAGAGTGGGTTTCAATGAGGTTAAACTCATTGATCAATTTTGGTTCTGTTTATATTAATATGAATATAACTGATGAATGAGGCTGGGTTTCAATGAGGTTCAGCTTTGTGATCAATGTTGGTTCTGTTTATATTAATATGAATATAATTGATGAATGATGCTGGGTTTCACTGAGGTTCAGCTTTGTGATCAATGTTGGTTCTGTATATATTTATAAGAATATAATTAATGAATGAGGCTGTTTTTCAATGAGGTTAAACTCATTGATCGATGTTGGTTCTGTTTATAATAATATGAATATAACTGATGAATGAGGCTGGGTTTCAATGAGGTTCAGCTTTGTGATCAATGTTGGTTCTGTTTATATTAATATGAATATAACTGATGAATGAGGCTGGGTTTCACTGAGGTTCAGCTTTGTGATCAATGTTGGTTCTGTATATATTTATATGAATATAATTAATGAATGAGGCTGTTTTTCAAAGAAGTTAAACTCATTGATCAATGTTGGTTCTGTTTATATTAATATGAATATAATTGATGTATGAGGCTGGGTTTCACTGAGGTTCAGCTTTGTGATCAATGTTGGTTCTGTTTATATGAATATGAATATAATTGAGGAATGAGGCTGGGTTTCACTGAGGTTAAACTCATTGATCAATGTTGGTTCTGTTTATATTAATATGAATATAATTGATGAATGAGGCTGGGTTTCACTGAGGTTCAGCTTTGTGATCAATGTTGGTTCTGTTTATATTAATATGAATATAATTGATGAATGAGGCTGGGTTTCACTGAGGTTAAGCTTTGTGATCAATGTTGGTTCTGTTTATATTACTATGAATATAACTGATGAATGAGGCTGGGTTTCACTGAGGTTCAGCTTTGTGGTCAATGTTGGTTCTGTTTATATTAATATGAATATAATTGATGAATGAGGCTGGGTTTCACTGAGGTTAAACTCATTGATCAATGTTGGTTCTGTTTATATTTATATGAATATAATTGATGAATAAGAGTGGGTTTCAATGAGGTTAAACTCATTGATCAATGTTGGTTCTGTTTATATTAATATGAATATAACTGATGAATGAGGCTGGGTTTCAATGAGGTTCAGCTTTGTGATCAATGTTGGTTCTGTTTATATTAATATGAATATAATTGATGAATGAGGCTGGGTTTCACTTAGGTTCAGCTTTGTGATCAATGTTGGTTCTGTTCATATTAATATGAATATAATTGATGAATGAGGCTGGGTTTCACTGAGGTTAAACTCATTGATCAATGTTGGTTCTGTTTATATTTATATGAATATAATTGATGAATAAGGCTGGGTTTCAATGAGGTTAAACTCATTGATCAATGTTGGTTCTGTTTATACTAATATGAATATAATTGAGGAATGAGGCTGCTTTTCACTGAGGTTAAACTCATTGATCAATGTTGGTTCTGTTTATATTAATATCAATATAACTGATGAATGAGGCTGCTTTTCACTGAGGTTCAGCTTTGTGATCAATGTTGGTTCTGTTTATATTAATATGAATATAATTGATGAATAAGGCTGGGTTTCAATGAAGTTAAACTCATTGATCAATGTTGGTTCTGTTTATACTAATATGAATATAATTGAGGAATGAGGCTGCGTTTCACTGAGGTTAAACTCATTGATCAATGTTGGTTCTGTTTATATTAATATGAATATAATTGAGGAATGAGGCTGGGTTTCACTGAGGTTCAGCTTTGTGATCAATGTTGGTTCTGTTTATATGAATATGAATATAATTGAGGAATGAGGCTGGGTTTCACTGAGGTTAAACTCATTGATCAATGTTGGTTCTGTTTATATTAATATGAATATAACTGATGAATGAGGCTGGGTTTCACTGAGGTTCAGCTTTGTGGTCAATGTTGGTTCTGTTTATATTAATATGAATATAATTGATGAATGAGGCTGGGTTTCACTGAGGTTCAGCTTTGTGATCAATGTTGGTTCTGTTTATATTAATATGAATAAAATTGATGAATGAGGCTGGGTTTCACTGAGGTACAGCTTTGTGATCAATGTCGGTTCTGTTTATATTAATATGAATATAATTGATGAATGAGGCTGGGTTTCACTGAGGTTCAGCTTTGTGATCAATGTTGGTTCTGTATATATTTATATGAATATAATTAATGAATGAGGCTGTTTTTCAAAGAAGTTAAACTCATTGATCGATGTTGGTTCTTTTTATATTAATATGAATATAATTGATGAATGAGGCTGGGTTTCACTGAGGTTCAGCTTTGTGTTCAATGTTGGTTCTGTTTATATTAATATGAATATAATTGATGAATGAGGCTGGGTTTCACTGATCTTCAGCTTTGTGATCATTGTTGGTTCTGTTTATATTAATATGAATATAATTGAGGAATGAGGCTGCGTTTCACTGAGGTTAAACTCATTGATCAATGTTGGTTCTGTTTATATTGATATGAATATAATTGATGAATGAGGCTGGGTTTCACTGAGGTTCAGCTTTGTGATCAATGTTGGTTCTGTATATATTTATATGAATATAATTAATGAATGAGGCTGTGTTTTAAAGAAGTTAAACTCATTGATCAATGTTGGTTCTTTTTATATTAATATGAATATAATTGATGAATGAGGCTGGGTTTCACTGAGGTTCAGCTTTGTGATCAATGTTGGTTCTGTATATATTTATATGAATATAATTAATGAATGAGGCTGTTTTTCAATGAGGTTAAACTCATTGATCAATGTTGGTTCTGTTTATAATAATATGAATATAACTGATGAATGAGGCTGGGTTTCAATGAGGTTCAGCTTTGTGATCAATGTTGGTTCTGTTTATATGAATATGAATATAATTGAGGAATGAGGCTGGGTTTCACTGAGGTTAAACTCATTGATCAATGTTGGTTCTGTTTATATTAATATGAATAAAATTGAGGATTGAGGCTGCTTGTCACTGAGGTTAAACTCATTGATCAATGTTGGTTCTGTTTATATTAATATGAATATAATTGATGAATGAGGCTGGGTTTCACTGAGGTACAGCTTTGTGATCAATGTTGGTTCTGTTTATATTAATATGAATATAATTGATGAATGAGGCTGGGTTTCACTGAGGTTCAGCTTTGTGGCCAATGTTTTGTTTCTATTAATATGAATATAATTGATGAATGAGGCTGGGTTTCACTGAGGTTCAGCTTTGTGGTCCATGTTTGCTCAGTTTCTATTAATATGAATATAATTGATGAATGAGGCTGGGTTTCACTGAGGTTAAACTCATTGATCAATGTTGGTTCTGTTTATATTAATATGAATAAAATTGAGGAATGAGGCTGCTTTTCACTGAGGTTAAACTCATTGATCAATGTTGGTTCTGTTTATATTAATATGATTATAATTGATGAATGAGGCTGGGTTTCACTGAGGTTATGCTTTGTGGCCAATGCTGGTTCTGTTTCTATTAATATGAATATAATTGATGAATGAGGCTGGGTTTCACTGAGGTTCAGCTTTGTGGTCCATGTTTGTTCTGTTTCTATTAATATGAATATAATTGATGAATGAGGCTGGGTTTCACTGAGGTTAAGCTTTGTGATCAATGTTGGTTCTGTTTATACTAATATGCATATAATTGATGAATGAGTCTGGGTTTCAAAGAGGTTAAACTAATTGATCAATGTTGGTTCTGTTTATATTAATATGAATATAATTGATGAATAAGAGTGGGTTTCAATGAGGTTAAACTCATTGATCAATTTTGGTTCTGTTTATATTAATATGAATATAACTGATGAATGAGGCTGGGTTTCAATGAGGTTCAGCTTTGTGATCAATGTTGGTTCTGTTTATATTAATATGAATATAATTGATGAATGATGCTGGGTTTCACTGAGGTTCAGCTTTGTGATCAATGTTGGTTCTGTATATATTTATAAGAATATAATTAATGAATGAGGCTGTTTTTCAATGAGGTTAAACTCATTGATCGATGTTGGTTCTGTTTATAATAATATGAATATAACTGATGAATGAGGCTGGGTTTCAATGAGGTTCAGCTTTGTGATCAATGTTGGTTCTGTTTATATTAATATGAATATAACTGATGAATGAGGCTGGGTTTCACTGAGGTTCAGCTTTGTGATCAATGTTGGTTCTGTATATATTTATATGAATATAATTAATGAATGAGGCTGTTTTTCAAAGAAGTTAAACTCATTGATCAATGTTGGTTCTGTTTATATTAATATGAATATAATTGATGTATGAGGCTGGGTTTCACTGAGGTTCAGCTTTGTGATCAATGTTGGTTCTGTTTATATGAATATGAATATAATTGAGGAATGAGGCTGGGTTTCACTGAGGTTAAACTCATTGATCAATGTTGGTTCTGTTTATATTAATATGAATATAATTGATGAATGAGGCTGGGTTTCACTGAGGTTCAGCTTTGTGATCAATGTTGGTTCTGTTTATATTAATATGAATATAATTGATGAATGAGGCTGGGTTTCACTGAGGTTAAGCTTTGTGATCAATGTTGGTTCTGTTTATATTACTATGAATATAACTGATGAATGAGGCTGGGTTTCACTGAGGTTCAGCTTTGTGGTCAATGTTGGTTCTGTTTATATTAATATGAATATAATTGATGAATGAGGCTGGGTTTCACTGAGGTTAAACTCATTGATCAATGTTGGTTCTGTTTATATTTATATGAATATAATTGATGAATAAGAGTGGGTTTCAATGAGGTTAAACTCATTGATCAATGTTGGTTCTGTTTATATTAATATGAATATAACTGATGAATGAGGCTGGGTTTCAATGAGGTTCAGCTTTGTGATCAATGTTGGTTCTGTTTATATTAATATGAATATAATTGATGAATGAGGCTGGGTTTCACTTAGGTTCAGCTTTGTGATCAATGTTGGTTCTGTTCATATTAATATGAATATAATTGATGAATGAGGCTGGGTTTCACTGAGGTTAAACTCATTGATCAATGTTGGTTCTGTTTATATTTATATGAATATAATTGATGAATAAGGCTGGGTTTCAATGAGGTTAAACTCATTGATCAATGTTGGTTCTGTTTATACTAATATGAATATAATTGAGGAATGAGGCTGCTTTTCACTGAGGTTAAACTCATTGATCAATGTTGGTTCTGTTTATATTAATATCAATATAACTGATGAATGAGGCTGCTTTTCACTGAGGTTCAGCTTTGTGATCAATGTTGGTTCTGTTTATATTAATATGAATATAATTGATGAATAAGGCTGGGTTTCAATGAAGTTAAACTCATTGATCAATGTTGGTTCTGTTTATACTAATATGAATATAATTGAGGAATGAGGCTGCGTTTCACTGAGGTTAAACTCATTGATCAATGTTGGTTCTGTTTATATTAATATGAATATAATTGAGGAATGAGGCTGGGTTTCACTGAGGTTCAGCTTTGTGATCAATGTTGGTTCTGTTTATATGAATATGAATATAATTGAGGAATGAGGCTGGGTTTCACTGAGGTTAAACTCATTGATCAATGTTGGTTCTGTTTATATTAATATGAATATAACTGATGAATGAGGCTGGGTTTCACTGAGGTTCAGCTTTGTGGTCAATGTTGGTTCTGTTTATATTAATATGAATATAATTGATGAATGAGGCTGGGTTTCACTGAGGTTAAACTCATTGATCAATGTTGGTTCTGTTTATATTTATATGAATATAATTGATGAATAAGAGTGGGTTTCAATGAGGTTAAACTCATTGATCAATGTTGGTTCTGTTTATATTAATATGAATATAACTGATGAATGAGGCTGGGTTTCAATGAGGTTCAGCTTTGTGATCAATGTTGGTTCTGTTTATATTAATATGAATATAATTGATGAATGAGGCTGGGTTTCACTTAGGTTCAGCTTTGTGATCAATGTTGGTTCTGTTCATATTAATATGAATATAATTGATGAATGAGGCTGGGTTTCACTGAGGTTAAACTCATTGATCAATGTTGGTTCTGTTTATATTTATATGAATATAATTGATGAATGAGGCTGGGTTTCACTTAGGTTCAGCTTTGTGATCAATGTTGGTTCTGTTCATATTAATATGAATATAATTGATGAATGAGGCTGGGTTTCACTGAGGTTAAACTCATTGATCAATGTTGGTTCTGTTTATATTTATATGAATATAATTGATGAATAAGGCTGGGTTTCAATGAGGTTAAACTCATTGATCAATGTTGGTTCTGTTTATACTAATATGAATATAATTGAGGAATGAGGCTGCTTTTCACTGAGGTTAAACTCATTGATCAATGTTGGTTCTGTTTATATTAATATCAATATAACTGATGAATGAGGCTGCTTTTCACTGAGGTTCAGCTTTGTGATCAATGTTGGTTCTGTTTATATTAATATGAATATAATTGATGAATAAGGCTGGGTTTCAATGAGGTTAAACTCATTGATCAATGTTGGTTCTGTTTATACTAATATGAATATAATTGAGGAATGAGGCTGCGTTTCACTGAGGTTAAACTCATTGATCAATGTTGGTTCTGTTTATATTAATATGAATATAATTGAGGAATGAGGCTGGGTTTCACTGAGGTTCAGCTTTGTGATCAATGTTGGTTCTGTTTATATGAATATGAATATAATTGAGGAATGAGGCTGGGTTTCACTGAGGTTAAACTCATTGATCAATGTTGGTTCTGTTTATATTAATATGAATAAAATTGAGGATTGAGGCTGCTTGTCACTGAGGTTAAACTCATTGATCAATGTTGGTTCTGTTTATATTAATATGAATATAATTGATGAATGAGGCTGGGTTTCACTGAGGTACAGCTTTGTGATCAATGTTGGTTCTGTTTATATTAATATGAATATAATTGATGAATGAGGCTGGGTTTCACTGAGGTTCAGCTTTGTGGCCAATGTTTGTTTCTATTAATATGAATATAATTGATGAATGAGGCTGGGTTTCACTGAGGTTCAGCTTTGTGGTCCATGTTTGCTCAGTTTCTATTAATATGAATATAATTGATGAATGAGGCTGGGTTTCACTGAGGTTAAACTCATTGATCAATGTTGGTTCTGTTTATATTAATATGAATAAAATTGAGGAATGAGGCTGCTTTTCACTGAGGTTAAACTCATTGATCAATGTTGGTTCTGTTTATATTAATATGATTATAATTGATGAATGAGGCTGGGTTTCACTGAGGTTATGCTTTGTGGCCAATGTTTTGTTTCTATTAATATGAATATAATTGATGAATGAGGCTGGGTTTCACTGAGGTTCAGCTTTGTGGTCCATGTTTGCTCAGTTTCTATTAATATGAATATAATTGATGAATGAGGCTGGGTTTCACTGAGGTTAAACTCATTGATCAATGTTGGTTCTGTTTATATTAATATGAATAAAATTGAGGAATGAGGCTGCTTTTCACTGAGGTTAAACTCATTGATCAATGTTGGTTCTGTTTATATTAATATGATTATAATTGATGAATGAGGCTGGGTTTCACTGAGGTTATGCTTTGTGGCCAATGCTGGTTCTGTTTCTATTAATATGAATATAATTGATGAATGAGGCTGGGTTTCACTGAGGTTCAGCTTTGTGGTCCATGTTTGTTCTGTTTCTATTAATATGAATATAATTGATGAATGAGGCTGGGTTTCACTGAGGTTAAGCTTTGTGATCAATGTTGGTTCTGTTTATACTAATATGCATATAATTGATGAATGAGTCTGGGTTTCAAAGAGGTTAAACTAATTGATCAATGTTGGTTCTGTTTATATTAATATGAATATAATTGATGAATAAGAGTGGGTTTCAATGAGGTTAAACTCATTGATCAATTTTGGTTCTGTTTATATTAATATGAATATAACTGATGAATGAGGCTGGGTTTCAATGAGGTTCAGCTTTGTGATCAATGTTGGTTCTGTTTATATTAATATGAATATAATTGATGAATGATGCTGGGTTTCACTGAGGTTCAGCTTTGTGATCAATGTTGGTTCTGTATATATTTATAAGAATATAATTAATGAATGAGGCTGTTTTTCAATGAGGTTAAACTCATTGATCGATGTTGGTTCTGTTTATAATAATATGAATATAACTGATGAATGAGGCTGGGTTTCAATGAGGTTCAGCTTTGTGATCAATGTTGGTTCTGTTTATATTAATATGAATATAACTGATGAATGAGGCTGGGTTTCACTGAGGTTCAGCTTTGTGATCAATGTTGGTTCTGTATATATTTATATGAATATAATTAATGAATGAGGCTGTTTTTCAAAGAAGTTAAACTCATTGATCAATGTTGGTTCTGTTTATATTAATATGAATATAATTGATGTATGAGGCTGGGTTTCACTGAGGTTCAGCTTTGTGATCAATGTTGGTTCTGTTTATATGAATATGAATATAATTGAGGAATGAGGCTGGGTTTCACTGAGGTTAAACTCATTGATCAATGTTGGTTCTGTTTATATTAATATGAATATAATTGATGAATGAGGCTGGGTTTCACTGAGGTTCAGCTTTGTGATCAATGTTGGTTCTGTTTATATTAATATGAATATAATTGATGAATGAGGCTGGGTTTCACTGAGGTTAAGCTTTGTGATCAATGTTGGTTCTGTTTATATTACTATGAATATAACTGATGAATGAGGCTGGGTTTCACTGAGGTTCAGCTTTGTGGTCAATGTTGGTTCTGTTTATATTAATATGAATATAATTGATGAATGAGGCTGGGTTTCACTGAGGTTAAACTCATTGATCAATGTTGGTTCTGTTTATATTTATATGAATATAATTGATGAATAAGAGTGGGTTTCAATGAGGTTAAACTCATTGATCAATGTTGGTTCTGTTTATATTAATATGAATATAACTGATGAATGAGGCTGGGTTTCAATGAGGTTCAGCTTTGTGATCAATGTTGGTTCTGTTTATATTAATATGAATATAATTGATGAATGAGGCTGGGTTTCACTTAGGTTCAGCTTTGTGATCAATGTTGGTTCTGTTCATATTAATATGAATATAATTGATGAATGAGGCTGGGTTTCACTGAGGTTAAACTCATTGATCAATGTTGGTTCTGTTTATATTTATATGAATATAATTGATGAATAAGGCTGGGTTTCAATGAGGTTAAACTCATTGATCAATGTTGGTTCTGTTTATACTAATATGAATATAATTGAGGAATGAGGCTGCTTTTCACTGAGGTTAAACTCATTGATCAATGTTGGTTCTGTTTATATTAATATCAATATAACTGATGAATGAGGCTGCTTTTCACTGAGGTTCAGCTTTGTGATCAATGTTGGTTCTGTTTATATTAATATGAATATAATTGATGAATAAGGCTGGGTTTCAATGAAGTTAAACTCATTGATCAATGTTGGTTCTGTTTATACTAATATGAATATAATTGAGGAATGAGGCTGCGTTTCACTGAGGTTAAACTCATTGATCAATGTTGGTTCTGTTTATATTAATATGAATATAATTGAGGAATGAGGCTGGGTTTCACTGAGGTTCAGCTTTGTGATCAATGTTGGTTCTGTTTATATGAATATGAATATAATTGAGGAATGAGGCTGGGTTTCACTGAGGTTAAACTCATTGATCAATGTTGGTTCTGTTTATATTAATATGAATATAACTGATGAATGAGGCTGGGTTTCACTGAGGTTCAGCTTTGTGGTCAATGTTGGTTCTGTTTATATTAATATGAATATAATTGATGAATGAGGCTGGGTTTCACTGAGGTTCAGCTTTGTGATCAATGTTGGTTCTGTTTATATTAATATGAATAAAATTGATGAATGAGGCTGGGTTTCACTGAGGTACAGCTTTGTGATCAATGTCGGTTCTGTTTATATTAATATGAATATAATTGATGAATGAGGCTGGGTTTCACTGAGGTTCAGCTTTGTGATCAATGTTGGTTCTGTATATATTTATATGAATATAATTAATGAATGAGGCTGTTTTTCAAAGAAGTTAAACTCATTGATCGATGTTGGTTCTTTTTATATTAATATGAATATAATTGATGAATGAGGCTGGGTTTCACTGAGGTTCAGCTTTGTGTTCAATGTTGGTTCTGTTTATATTAATATGAATATAATTGATGAATGAGGCTGGGTTTCACTGATCTTCAGCTTTGTGATCATTGTTGGTTCTGTTTATATTAATATGAATATAATTGAGGAATGAGGCTGCGTTTCACTGAGGTTAAACTCATTGATCAATGTTGGTTCTGTTTATATTGATATGAATATAATTGATGAATGAGGCTGGGTTTCACTGAGGTTCAGCTTTGTGATCAATGTTGGTTCTGTATATATTTATATGAATATAATTAATGAATGAGGCTGTGTTTTAAAGAAGTTAAACTCATTGATCAATGTTGGTTCTTTTTATATTAATATGAATATAATTGATGAATGAGGCTGGGTTTCACTGAGGTTCAGCTTTGTGATCAATGTTGGTTCTGTATATATTTATATGAATATAATTAATGAATGAGGCTGTTTTTCAATGAGGTTAAACTCATTGATCAATGTTGGTTCTGTTTATAATAATATGAATATAACTGATGAATGAGGCTGGGTTTCAATGAGGTTCAGCTTTGTGATCAATGTTGGTTCTGTTTATATGAATATGAATATAATTGAGGAATGAGGCTGGGTTTCACTGAGGTTAAACTCATTGATCAATGTTGGTTCTGTTTATATTAATATGAATAAAATTGAGGATTGAGGCTGCTTGTCACTGAGGTTAAACTCATTGATCAATGTTGGTTCTGTTTATATTAATATGAATATAATTGATGAATGAGGCTGGGTTTCACTGAGGTACAGCTTTGTGATCAATGTTGGTTCTGTTTATATTAATATGAATATAATTGATGAATGAGGCTGGGTTTCACTGAGGTTCAGCTTTGTGGCCAATGTTTTGTTTCTATTAATATGAATATAATTGATGAATGAGGCTGGGTTTCACTGAGGTTCAGCTTTGTGGTCCATGTTTGCTCAGTTTCTATTAATATGAATATAATTGATGAATGAGGCTGGGTTTCACTGAGGTTAAACTCATTGATCAATGTTGGTTCTGTTTATATTAATATGAATAAAATTGAGGAATGAGGCTGCTTTTCACTGAGGTTAAACTCATTGATCAATGTTGGTTCTGTTTATATTAATATGATTATAATTGATGAATGAGGCTGGGTTTCACTGAGGTTATGCTTTGTGGCCAATGCTGGTTCTGTTTCTATTAATATGAATATAATTGATGAATGAGGCTGGGTTTCACTGAGGTTCAGCTTTGTGGTCCATGTTTGTTCTGTTTCTATTAATATGAATATAATTGATGAATGAGGCTGGGTTTCACTGAGGTTAAGCTTTGTGATCAATGTTGGTTCTGTTTATACTAATATGCATATAATTGATGAATGAGTCTGGGTTTCAAAGAGGTTAAACTAATTGATCAATGTTGGTTCTGTTTATATTAATATGAATATAATTGATGAATAAGAGTGGGTTTCAATGAGGTTAAACTCATTGATCAATTTTGGTTCTGTTTATATTAATATGAATATAACTGATGAATGAGGCTGGGTTTCAATGAGGTTCAGCTTTGTGATCAATGTTGGTTCTGTTTATATTAATATGAATATAATTGATGAATGATGCTGGGTTTCACTGAGGTTCAGCTTTGTGATCAATGTTGGTTCTGTATATATTTATAAGAATATAATTAATGAATGAGGCTGTTTTTCAATGAGGTTAAACTCATTGATCGATGTTGGTTCTGTTTATAATAATATGAATATAACTGATGAATGAGGCTGGGTTTCAATGAGGTTCAGCTTTGTGATCAATGTTGGTTCTGTTTATATTAATATGAATATAACTGATGAATGAGGCTGGGTTTCACTGAGGTTCAGCTTTGTGATCAATGTTGGTTCTGTATATATTTATATGAATATAATTAATGAATGAGGCTGTTTTTCAAAGAAGTTAAACTCATTGATCAATGTTGGTTCTGTTTATATTAATATGAATATAATTGATGTATGAGGCTGGGTTTCACTGAGGTTCAGCTTTGTGATCAATGTTGGTTCTGTTTATATGAATATGAATATAATTGAGGAATGAGGCTGGGTTTCACTGAGGTTAAACTCATTGATCAATGTTGGTTCTGTTTATATTAATATGAATATAATTGATGAATGAGGCTGGGTTTCACTGAGGTTCAGCTTTGTGATCAATGTTGGTTCTGTTTATATTAATATGAATATAATTGATGAATGAGGCTGGGTTTCACTGAGGTTAAGCTTTGTGATCAATGTTGGTTCTGTTTATATTACTATGAATATAACTGATGAATGAGGCTGGGTTTCACTGAGGTTCAGCTTTGTGGTCAATGTTGGTTCTGTTTATATTAATATGAATATAATTGATGAATGAGGCTGGGTTTCACTGAGGTTAAACTCATTGATCAATGTTGGTTCTGTTTATATTTATATGAATATAATTGATGAATAAGAGTGGGTTTCAATGAGGTTAAACTCATTGATCAATGTTGGTTCTGTTTATATTAATATGAATATAACTGATGAATGAGGCTGGGTTTCAATGAGGTTCAGCTTTGTGATCAATGTTGGTTCTGTTTATATTAATATGAATATAATTGATGAATGAGGCTGGGTTTCACTTAGGTTCAGCTTTGTGATCAATGTTGGTTCTGTTCATATTAATATGAATATAATTGATGAATGAGGCTGGGTTTCACTGAGGTTAAACTCATTGATCAATGTTGGTTCTGTTTATATTTATATGAATATAATTGATGAATAAGGCTGGGTTTCAATGAGGTTAAACTCATTGATCAATGTTGGTTCTGTTTATACTAATATGAATATAATTGAGGAATGAGGCTGCTTTTCACTGAGGTTAAACTCATTGATCAATGTTGGTTCTGTTTATATTAATATCAATATAACTGATGAATGAGGCTGCTTTTCACTGAGGTTCAGCTTTGTGATCAATGTTGGTTCTGTTTATATTAATATGAATATAATTGATGAATAAGGCTGGGTTTCAATGAAGTTAAACTCATTGATCAATGTTGGTTCTGTTTATACTAATATGAATATAATTGAGGAATGAGGCTGCGTTTCACTGAGGTTAAACTCATTGATCAATGTTGGTTCTGTTTATATTAATATGAATATAATTGAGGAATGAGGCTGGGTTTCACTGAGGTTCAGCTTTGTGATCAATGTTGGTTCTGTTTATATGAATATGAATATAATTGAGGAATGAGGCTGGGTTTCACTGAGGTTAAACTCATTGATCAATGTTGGTTCTGTTTATATTAATATGAATATAACTGATGAATGAGGCTGGGTTTCACTGAGGTTCAGCTTTGTGGTCAATGTTGGTTCTGTTTATATTAATATGAATATAATTGATGAATGAGGCTGGGTTTCACTGAGGTTAAACTCATTGATCAATGTTGGTTCTGTTTATATTTATATGAATATAATTGATGAATAAGAGTGGGTTTCAATGAGGTTAAACTCATTGATCAATGTTGGTTCTGTTTATATTAATATGAATATAACTGATGAATGAGGCTGGGTTTCAATGAGGTTCAGCTTTGTGATCAATGTTGGTTCTGTTTATATTAATATGAATATAATTGATGAATGAGGCTGGGTTTCACTTAGGTTCAGCTTTGTGATCAATGTTGGTTCTGTTCATATTAATATGAATATAATTGATGAATGAGGCTGGGTTTCACTGAGGTTAAACTCATTGATCAATGTTGGTTCTGTTTATATTTATATGAATATAATTGATGAATGAGGCTGGGTTTCACTTAGGTTCAGCTTTGTGATCAATGTTGGTTCTGTTCATATTAATATGAATATAATTGATGAATGAGGCTGGGTTTCACTGAGGTTAAACTCATTGATCAATGTTGGTTCTGTTTATATTTATATGAATATAATTGATGAATAAGGCTGGGTTTCAATGAGGTTAAACTCATTGATCAATGTTGGTTCTGTTTATACTAATATGAATATAATTGAGGAATGAGGCTGCTTTTCACTGAGGTTAAACTCATTGATCAATGTTGGTTCTGTTTATATTAATATCAATATAACTGATGAATGAGGCTGCTTTTCACTGAGGTTCAGCTTTGTGATCAATGTTGGTTCTGTTTATATTAATATGAATATAATTGATGAATAAGGCTGGGTTTCAATGAGGTTAAACTCATTGATCAATGTTGGTTCTGTTTATACTAATATGAATATAATTGAGGAATGAGGCTGCGTTTCACTGAGGTTAAACTCATTGATCAATGTTGGTTCTGTTTATATTAATATGAATATAATTGAGGAATGAGGCTGGGTTTCACTGAGGTTCAGCTTTGTGATCAATGTTGGTTCTGTTTATATGAATATGAATATAATTGAGGAATGAGGCTGGGTTTCACTGAGGTTAAACTCATTGATCAATGTTGGTTCTGTTTATATTAATATGAATAAAATTGAGGATTGAGGCTGCTTGTCACTGAGGTTAAACTCATTGATCAATGTTGGTTCTGTTTATATTAATATGAATATAATTGATGAATGAGGCTGGGTTTCACTGAGGTACAGCTTTGTGATCAATGTTGGTTCTGTTTATATTAATATGAATATAATTGATGAATGAGGCTGGGTTTCACTGAGGTTCAGCTTTGTGGCCAATGTTTGTTTCTATTAATATGAATATAATTGATGAATGAGGCTGGGTTTCACTGAGGTTCAGCTTTGTGGTCCATGTTTGCTCAGTTTCTATTAATATGAATATAATTGATGAATGAGGCTGGGTTTCACTGAGGTTAAACTCATTGATCAATGTTGGTTCTGTTTATATTAATATGAATAAAATTGAGGAATGAGGCTGCTTTTCACTGAGGTTAAACTCATTGATCAATGTTGGTTCTGTTTATATTAATATGATTATAATTGATGAATGAGGCTGGGTTTCACTGAGGTTATGCTTTGTGGCCAATGCTGGTTCTGTTTCTATTAATATGAATATAATTGATGAATGAGGCTGGGTTTCACTGAGGTTCAGCTTTGTGGTCCATGTTTGTTTGGTTTCTATTAATATGAATATAATTGATGAATGAGGCTGGGATTCACTGAGGTTAAGCTTTGTGATCAATGTTGGTTCTGTTTATACTAATATGAATATAATTGATGAATGAGTCTGGGTTTCAAAGAGGTTAAACTAATTGATCAATGTTGGTTCTGTTTATATTAATATGAATATAATTGATGAATAAGAGTGGGTTTCAATGAGGTTAAACTCATTGATCAATTTTGGTTCTGTTTATATTAATATGAATATAACTGATGAATGAGGCTGGGTTTCAATGAGGTTCAGCTTTGTGATCAATGTTGGTTCTGTTTATATTAATATGAATATAACTGATGAATGAGGCTGGGTTTCACTGAGGTTAAACTAATTGATCAATGTTGGTTCTTTTTATATTAATATGAATATAATTGATGAATAAGAGTGGGTTTCAATGAGGTTAAACTCATTTATCAATGTTGGTTCTGTTTATATTAATATGAATATAACTGATGAATGAGGCTGCTTTTCACTGAGGTTCAGCTTTGTGATCAATGTTGGTTCTGTTTATATTAATATGAATATAATTGATGAATGAGGCTGGGTTTCACTGAGGTTCAGCTTTGTGATCAATGTTGGTTCTGTTTATATGAATATGAATATAATTGAGGAATGAGGCTGGGTTTCACTGAGGTTAAACTCATTGATCAATGTTGGTTCTGTTTATATTAATATGAATAAAATTGAGGATTGAGGCTGCTTGTCACTGAGGTTAAACTCATTGATCAATGTTGGTTCTGTTTATATTAATATGATATAATTGAGGAATGAGGCTGGGTTTCACTGAGGTTAAACTAATTGATCAATGTTGGTTCTGTTTATACTAATATGAATATAATTGAGGAATGAGGCGGCGTTTCACTGACGTTAAACTCATTGATCAATGTTGCTTCTGTTTATATTAATATGAATAAAATTGATGAATGAGGCTGGGTTTCACTGAGGTTCAGCTTTGTGATCAATGTCGGTTCTGTTTATATTAATATGAATATAATTGATGAATTAGGCTGGGTTTCACTGAGGTTCAGCTTTGTGGTCAATGCTTGTTCTGTTTATATTAATACGAATATAATTGATGAATGAGGCTGGGTCTCACTGAGGTTCAGCTTTGTGGTCCATGTTTGTTCAGTTTCTATTAATATGAATATAATTGATGAATGAGGCTGGGTTTCACTGAGGTTAAACTCATTGATCAATGTTGGTTCTGTTTATATTAATATGAATAAAATTGAGGAATGAGGCTGCTTTTCACTGAGGTTAAACTCATTGATCAATGTTGGTTCTGTTTATATTAATATGAATATAATTGATGAATGAGGCTGGGTTTCACTGAGGTTCAGCTTTGTGGTCCATGTTTGTTCTGTTTCTATTAATATGAATATAATTGATGAATGAGGCTGGGTTTCACTGAGGTTAAGCTTTGTGATCAATGTTGGTTCTGTTTATACTAATATGAATATAATTGATGAATGAGTCTGGGTTTCAAAGAGGTTAAACTAATTGATCAATGTTGGTTCTGTTTATATTAATATGAATATAACTGATGAATGAGGCTGGGTTTCAATGAGGTTCAGCTTTGTGATCAATGTTGGTTCTTTTTATATTAATATGAATATAACTGATGAATGAGGCTGGGTTTCACTGAGGTTCAGCTTTGTTATCAATGTTGGTTCTGTATATATTTATATGAATATAAATAATGAATGAGGCTTTTTTCAAAGAAGTTAAACTCATTGATCAATGTTGGTTCTGTTTATATTAATATGAATATAATTGATGTATGAGGCTGGGTTTTACTGAGGTTCAGCTTTGTGATCAATGTTGCTTCTGTTTATATTAATATGAATACAATTGAGGAATGAGGCTGGGTTTCACTGAGGTTAAACTCATTGATCAATGTTGGTTCTGTTTATACTAATATGAATATAATTGATGAATGAGTCTGGGTTTCAAAGAGGTTAAACTAATTGATTAATGTTGGTTCTGTTTATATTAATATGATATAATTGATGAATGAGGCTGGGTTTCACTGAGGTTAAACTAATTGATCAATGTTGGTTCTGTTTATACTAATATGAATATAATTGAGGAATGAGGCTGGGTTTCACTGACGTTAAACTCATTGATCAATGTTGCTTCTGTTTATATTAATATGAATAAAATTGATGAATGAGGCTGGGTTTCACTGAGGTTCAGCTTTGTGATCAATGTCGGTTCTGTTTATATTAATATGAATATAATTGATGAATGAGGCTGGGTTTCACTGAGGTTCAGCTTTGTGGTCAATGCTTGTTCTGTTTATATTAATAAGAATATAATTGATGAATGAGGCTGTGTTTCACTGAGGTTCAGCTTTGTGGTCCATGTTTGTTCAGTTTCTATTAATATGAATATAATTGATGAATGAGGCTGGGTTTCACTGAGGTTAAACTCATTGATCAATGTTGGTTCTGTTTATATTAATATGAATAAAATTGAGGAATGAGGCTGCTTTTCACTGAGGTTAAACTCATTGATCAATGTTGGTTCTGTTTATATTAATATGAATATAATTGATGAATGAGGCTGGGTTTCACTGAGGTTCAGCTTTGTGGCCAATGCTGGTTCTGTTTCTATTAATATGAATATAATTGATGAATGAGGCTGGGTTTCACTGAGGTTCAGCTTTGTGGTCCATGTTTGTTCTGTTTCTATTAATATGAATATAATTGATGAATGAGGCTGGGTTTCACTGAGGTTCAGCTTTGTGGCCAATGCTGGTTCTGTTTCTATTAATATGAATATAATTGATGAATGAGGCTGGGTTTCACTGAGGTTCAGCTTTGTGATCAATGTTGGTTCTGTATATATTTATAAGAATATAATTAATGAATGAGGCTGTTTTTCAATGAGGTTAAACTCATTGATCGATGTTGGTTCTGTTTATAATAATATGAATATAACTGATGAATGAGGCTGGGTTTCAATGAGGTTCAGCTTTGTGATCAATGTTGGTTCTGTTTATATTAATATGAATATAACTGATGAATGAGGCTGGGTTTCACTGAGGTTCAGCTTTGTGATCAATGTTGGTTCTGTATATATTTATATGAATATAATTAATGAATGAGGCTGTTTTTCAAAGAAGTTAAACTCATTGATCAATGTTGGTTCTGTTTATATTAATATGAATATAATTGATGTATGAGGCTGGGTTTCACTGAGGTTCAGCTTTGTGATCAATGTTGGTTCTGTTTATATGAATATGAATATAATTGAGGAATGAGGCTGGGTTTCACTGAGGTTAAACTCATTGATCAATGTTGGTTCTGTTTATATTAATATGAATATAATTGATGAATGAGGCTGGGTTTCACTGAGGTTCAGCTTTGTGATCAATGTTGGTTCTGTTTATATTAATATGAATATAATTGATGAATGAGGCTGGGTTTCACTGAGGTTAAGCTTTGTGATCAATGTTGGTTCTGTTTATATTACTATGAATATAACTGATGAATGAGGCTGGGTTTCACTGAGGTTCAGCTTTGTGGTCAATGTTGGTTCTGTTTATATTAATATGAATATAATTGATGAATGAGGCTGGGTTTCACTGAGGTTAAACTCATTGATCAATGTTGGTTCTGTTTATATTTATATGAATATAATTGATGAATAAGAGTGGGTTTCAATGAGGTTAAACTCATTGATCAATGTTGGTTCTGTTTATATTAATATGAATATAACTGATGAATGAGGCTGGGTTTCAATGAGGTTCAGCTTTGTGATCAATGTTGGTTCTGTTTATATTAATATGAATATAATTGATGAATGAGGCTGGGTTTCACTTAGGTTCAGCTTTGTGATCAATGTTGGTTCTGTTCATATTAATATGAATATAATTGATGAATGAGGCTGGGTTTCACTGAGGTTAAACTCATTGATCAATGTTGGTTCTGTTTATATTTATATGAATATAATTGATGAATAAGGCTGGGTTTCAATGAGGTTAAACTCATTGATCAATGTTGGTTCTGTTTATACTAATATGAATATAATTGAGGAATGAGGCTGCTTTTCACTGAGGTTAAACTCATTGATCAATGTTGGTTCTGTTTATATTAATATCAATATAACTGATGAATGAGGCTGCTTTTCACTGAGGTTCAGCTTTGTGATCAATGTTGGTTCTGTTTATATTAATATGAATATAATTGATGAATAAGGCTGGGTTTCAATGAAGTTAAACTCATTGATCAATGTTGGTTCTGTTTATACTAATATGAATATAATTGAGGAATGAGGCTGCGTTTCACTGAGGTTAAACTCATTGATCAATGTTGGTTCTGTTTATATTAATATGAATATAATTGAGGAATGAGGCTGGGTTTCACTGAGGTTCAGCTTTGTGATCAATGTTGGTTCTGTTTATATGAATATGAATATAATTGAGGAATGAGGCTGGGTTTCACTGAGGTTAAACTCATTGATCAATGTTGGTTCTGTTTATATTAATATGAATATAACTGATGAATGAGGCTGGGTTTCACTGAGGTTCAGCTTTGTGGTCAATGTTGGTTCTGTTTATATTAATATGAATATAATTGATGAATGAGGCTGGGTTTCACTGAGGTTAAACTCATTGATCAATGTTGGTTCTGTTTATATTTATATGAATATAATTGATGAATAAGAGTGGGTTTCAATGAGGTTAAACTCATTGATCAATGTTGGTTCTGTTTATATTAATATGAATATAACTGATGAATGAGGCTGGGTTTCAATGAGGTTCAGCTTTGTGATCAATGTTGGTTCTGTTTATATTAATATGAATATAATTGATGAATGAGGCTGGGTTTCACTTAGGTTCAGCTTTGTGATCAATGTTGGTTCTGTTCATATTAATATGAATATAATTGATGAATGAGGCTGGGTTTCACTGAGGTTAAACTCATTGATCAATGTTGGTTCTGTTTATATTTATATGAATATAATTGATGAATGAGGCTGGGTTTCACTTAGGTTCAGCTTTGTGATCAATGTTGGTTCTGTTCATATTAATATGAATATAATTGATGAATGAGGCTGGGTTTCACTGAGGTTAAACTCATTGATCAATGTTGGTTCTGTTTATATTTATATGAATATAATTGATGAATAAGGCTGGGTTTCAATGAGGTTAAACTCATTGATCAATGTTGGTTCTGTTTATACTAATATGAATATAATTGAGGAATGAGGCTGCTTTTCACTGAGGTTAAACTCATTGATCAATGTTGGTTCTGTTTATATTAATATCAATATAACTGATGAATGAGGCTGCTTTTCACTGAGGTTCAGCTTTGTGATCAATGTTGGTTCTGTTTATATTAATATGAATATAATTGATGAATAAGGCTGGGTTTCAATGAGGTTAAACTCATTGATCAATGTTGGTTCTGTTTATACTAATATGAATATAATTGAGGAATGAGGCTGCGTTTCACTGAGGTTAAACTCATTGATCAATGTTGGTTCTGTTTATATTAATATGAATATAATTGAGGAATGAGGCTGGGTTTCACTGAGGTTCAGCTTTGTGATCAATGTTGGTTCTGTTTATATGAATATGAATATAATTGAGGAATGAGGCTGGGTTTCACTGAGGTTAAACTCATTGATCAATGTTGGTTCTGTTTATATTAATATGAATAAAATTGAGGATTGAGGCTGCTTGTCACTGAGGTTAAACTCATTGATCAATGTTGGTTCTGTTTATATTAATATGAATATAATTGATGAATGAGGCTGGGTTTCACTGAGGTACAGCTTTGTGATCAATGTTGGTTCTGTTTATATTAATATGAATATAATTGATGAATGAGGCTGGGTTTCACTGAGGTTCAGCTTTGTGGCCAATGTTTGTTTCTATTAATATGAATATAATTGATGAATGAGGCTGGGTTTCACTGAGGTTCAGCTTTGTGGTCCATGTTTGCTCAGTTTCTATTAATATGAATATAATTGATGAATGAGGCTGGGTTTCACTGAGGTTAAACTCATTGATCAATGTTGGTTCTGTTTATATTAATATGAATAAAATTGAGGAATGAGGCTGGGTTTCACTGAGGTTATGCTTTGTGGCCAATGCTGGTTCTGTTTCTATTAATATGAATATAATTGATGAATGAGGCTGGGTTTCACTGAGGTTCAGCTTTGTGGTCCATGTTTGTTTGGTTTCTATTAATATGAATATAATTGATGAATGAGGCTGGGATTCACTGAGGTTAAGCTTTGTGATCAATGTTGGTTCTGTTTATACTAATATGAATATAATTGATGAATGAGTCTGGGTTTCAAAGAGGTTAAACTAATTGATCAATGTTGGTTCTGTTTATATTAATATGAATATAATTGATGAATAAGAGTGGGTTTCAATGAGGTTAAACTCATTGATCAATTTTGGTTCTGTTTATATTAATATGAATATAACTGATGAATGAGGCTGGGTTTCAATGAGGTTCAGCTTTGTGATCAATGTTGGTTCTGTTTATATTAATATGAATATAACTGATGAATGAGGCTGGGTTTCACTGAGGTTAAACTAATTGATCAATGTTGGTTCTTTTTATATTAATATGAATATAATTGATGAATAAGAGTGGGTTTCAATGAGGTTAAACTCATTTATCAATGTTGGTTCTGTTTATATTAATATGAATATAACTGATGAATGAGGCTGCTTTTCACTGAGGTTCAGCTTTGTGATCAATGTTGGTTCTGTTTATATTAATATGAATATAATTGATGAATGAGGCTGGGTTTCACTGAGGTTCAGCTTTGTGATCAATGTTGGTTCTGTTTATATGAATATGAATATAATTGAGGAATGAGGCTGGGTTTCACTGAGGTTAAACTCATTGATCAATGTTGGTTCTGTTTATATTAATATGAATAAAATTGAGGATTGAGGCTGCTTGTCACTGAGGTTAAACTCATTGATCAATGTTGGTTCTTTTTATACTAATATGAATATAATTGATGAATGAGTCTGGGTTTCAAAGAGGATAAACTAATTGATCAATGTTGGTTCTGTTTATATTAATATGATATAATTGAGGAATGAGGCTGGGTTTCACTGAGGTTAAACTAATTGATCAATGTTGGTTCTGTTTATACTAATATGAATATAATTGAGGAATGAGGCGGCGTTTCACTGACGTTAAACTCATTGATCAATGTTGCTTCTGTTTATATTAATATGAATAAAATTGATGAATGAGGCTGGGTTTCACTGAGGTTCAGCTTTGTGATCAATGTCGGTTCTGTTTATATTAATATGAATATAATTGATGAATTAGGCTGGGTTTCACTGAGGTTCAGCTTTGTGGTCAATGCTTGTTCTGTTTATATTAATACGAATATAATTGATGAATGAGGCTGGGTCTCACTGAGGTTCAGCTTTGTGGTCCATGTTTGTTCAGTTTCTATTAATATGAATATAATTGATGAATGAGGCTGGGTTTCACTGAGGTTAAACTCATTGATCAATGTTGGTTCTGTTTATATTAATATGAATAAAATTGAGGAATGAGGCTGCTTTTCACTGAGGTTAAACTCATTGATCAATGTTGGTTCTGTTTATATTAATATGAATATAATTGATGAATGAGGCTGGGTTTCACTGAGGTTCAGCTTTGTGGTCCATGTTTGTTCTGTTTCTATTAATATGAATATAATTGATGAATGAGGCTGGGTTTCACTGAGGTTAAGCTTTGTGATCAATGTTGGTTCTGTTTATACTAATATGAATATAATTGATGAATGAGTCTGGGTTTCAAAGAGGTTAAACTAATTGATCAATGTTGGTTCTGTTTATATTAATATGAATATAACTGATGAATGAGGCTGGGTTTCAATGAGGTTCAGCTTTGTGATCAATGTTGGTTCTTTTTATATTAATATGAATATAACTGATGAATGAGGCTGGGTTTCACTGAGGTTCAGCTTTGTTATCAATGTTGGTTCTGTATATATTTATATGAATATAATTAATGAATGAGGCTTTTTTCAAAGAAGTTAAACTCATTGATCAATGTTGGTTCTGTTTATATTAATATGAATATAATTGATGTATGAGGCTGGGTTTTACTGAGGTTCAGCTTTGTGATCAATGTTGCTTCTGTTTATATTAATATGAATACAATTGAGGAATGAGGCTGGGTTTCACTGAGGTTAAACTCATTGATCAATGTTGGTTCTGTTTATACTAATATGAATATAATTGATGAATGAGTCTGGGTTTCAAAGAGGTTAAACTAATTGATTAATGTTGGTTCTGTTTATATTAATATGATATAATTGATGAATGAGGCTGGGTTTCACTGAGGTTAAACTAATTGATCAATGTTGGTTCTGTTTATACTAATATGAATATAATTGAGGAATGAGGCTGGGTTTCACTGACGTTAAACTCATTGATCAATGTTGCTTCTGTTTATATTAATATGAATAAAATTGATGAATGAGGCTGGGTTTCACTGAGGTTCAGCTTTGTGATCAATGTCGGTTCTGTTTATATTAATATGAATATAATTGATGAATGAGGCTGGGTTTCACTGAGGTTCAGCTTTGTGGTCAATGCTTGTTCTGTTTATATTAATAAGAATATAATTGATGAATGAGGCTGTGTTTCACTGAGGTTCAGCTTTGTGGTCCATGTTTGTTCAGTTTCTATTAATATGAATATAATTGATGAATGAGGCTGGGTTTCACTGAGGTTAAACTCATTGATCAATGTTGGTTCTGTTTATATTAATATGAATAAAATTGAGGAATGAGGCTGCTTTTCACTGAGGTTAAACTCATTGATCAATGTTGGTTCTGTTTATATTAATATGAATATAATTGATGAATGAGGCTGGGTTTCACTGAGGTTCAGCTTTGTGGCCAATGCTGGTTCTGTTTCTATTAATATGAATATAATTGATGAATGAGGCTGGGTTTCACTGAGGTTCAGCTTTGTGGTCCATGTTTGTTCTGTTTCTATTAATATGAATATAATTGATGAATGAGGCTGGGTTTCACTGAGGTTAAGCTTTGTGATCAATGTTGGTTCTGTTTATACTAATATGAATATAATTGATGAATGAGTCTGGGTTTCAAAGAGGTTAAACTAATTGATCAATGTTGGTTCTGTTTATATAAATATGATATAATTGAGGAATGAGGCTGGGTTTCACTGAGGTTAATCTAATTGATCAATGTTGGTTCTGTTTATACTAATATGAACATAATTGAGGAATGAGGCGGCGTTTCACTGACGTTAAACTCATTGATCAATGTTGCTTCTGTTTATATTAATATGAATAAAATTGATGAATGAGGCTGGGTTTCACTGAGGTTCAGCTTTGTGATCAATGTCGGTTCTGTTTATATTAATATGAATATAATTGATGAATGAGGCTGGGTTTCACTGAGGTTCAGCTTTGTGGTCAATGCTTGTTCTGTTTATATTAATATGAATATAATTGATGAATGAGGCTGGGTTTCACTGAGGTTCAGCTTTGTGGTCCATGTTTGTTCAGTTTCTATTAATATGAATATAATTGATGAATGAGGCTGGGTTTCACTGAGGTTAAACTCATTGATCAATGTTGTTTCTGTTTATATTAATATGAATAAAATTGAGGAATGAGGCTGCTTTTCACTGAGGTTAAACTCATTGATCAATGTCGGTTCTGTTTATATTAATATGAATATAATTGATCGGGTATTAAAAACCTCCGCTCCCTCTTTTGATCATACATTGTCGGGCATTCGCACCTTATCTTACCCGCTTTTTACAAACTATAGTCAGACATTCACACCTTGGTGCTGAACCACCTCAGCTCCCTGTTTTGATCATGTATGGTCTAGCAATACTACCTTTTCTTACCCGTTTGTGAGTAATTATGGCTGGACATTCACACCTACTTGCAGTCGAACAGCTCTGCTCCCGCTTTTGATTATGTTTGGTTGGATATTCGAACCTTTTCTTAACTGCTTTTTACAAACTTTGGTCGGACGTTCACACCTTCTTGCAGCCGAACACCTCCGCTTCCGCTTTTGATGGTATATATTCGGGCATTCGAACCTTTTCTTAGCAGCTTTTTACAAACCATGGTTGGACTTTCACACCTTCTTGTAGCCAAACAACTCCGCTACCGCTATTGATTGTGTACAGTCGGGTATTTTAACCTTTTCTTACCCGCTTTTTACCAACTATGGTTGGACATTCACACCGTCTTACAGCGGAACACCTCCGCTCCCGCTTTTGATGGTGTATTGTCAGGCATTTGAACCTTTTCTTACCCGCTTTTTACAAACTATGGTCGGACATTCAAACCTTCTTGTAGCCAAAAACCTCCGCTCCCTCTTTTGATCATACGTTGTCGGGCATTCGCACCTTTTCTTACCCGTTTTTTACAAACCATGGTCGGACTTTCAAACCTTCTTGTAGCCCAACACATCCACTCCTGCTTTTGATGATGTATGTTTGGGCATTCGCACCTTTTCTTACCCATTTTTCAGTAATTATGGGTGGACATTCACACCTTCTTGCAGCTGAACACCTCCTCTCCCGCTTATGATGGTGTATAGTCGGGCTTTCAAGCCTTTTCTTACCCGGTTTTTACAAATTATAGTTGGACATTCAGACCTTCTTACAGCCGAAAACCTCCACTCCCTCTTTTGATCATACATTGTCGGGCATTAGCACCTTTTCTTACACGCTTTTTACAAACCATAGTCGGACTTTCACATCTTTTAGTAGCCGAACAACTCCGCTCCCGCTATTGATTGTGTACAGTCGGGTATTTTAACCTTTTCTTACCCGCTTTTTACCAACTATGGTCGGACATTCACACCTTCTTACAGCGGAACACCTCCGCTCCCTCTTTTGATGGTGTATATTCGGGCAGTCAAACCTTTTCTTATCAGCTTTTTACAAACTATGGTCAGACATTCAACCCTTCTTGGAGCCGAACACATCCACTCTTGCTTTTGATTATGTATAGTTAGGCATTCGCACCTTTTCTTACCCATTTTTCAGTAATTATGGGTGTACATTCACACCTTCTTGCAGCCGAACACCTCCGCTCCCTCTTTTGATCATACATTTTCGGGCATTCGCACCTTTTCTTACCCGCTTTTTACAAACCATGGTCGGACTTTCACACCTTTTAGTAGCCGAACAACTCCGCACCCGCTACTGATTGTGTACAGTCGGGTATTTTAACCTTTTCTTACCCGTTTTTTACCAACTATGGTCGGACATTCACACCTTCTTACAGCGGAACACCTCCGCTCCCTCCTTTGATGGTGTATGTTCGGGCATTCGAACCTTTTCTTACCCGCTTTTTACAAACTATGGTCAGACGTTCAAACCTTCTTGTAGCCGAACATATCCACTCCTGCTTTTGATGATGTATGGTTTGGCATTCGAACCTACTTGTTGCCCGCTTTTCATTAATTATGGGTGGACATTCACACCTTGTCTCAGCCAAACACCTCCGCTCCCTGTTTTGATCATGTATGGTTTGACATTCGCACCTTTGCTTACCTTCTTTTTATACTGATTGCTCAAGATTAAGTTGTTCTTTCTCAAACTACAAAATTTTTTTAATTGTTGAAACTTGATTTGAAGTGGATAAATAAGGAAGACAAACAGTTTTAAGTCAGGCTGATAGCAATTAATTTTATAGCAAAATCTGTATTTCGTCATTTGTCGAGAGATGCTTATTGCTGAAGAAGTTCTTTCTCATTCTACAAAGTAAAACGTTGTTTATCATTGAAACTTGATTAGACATGAATAAATATGAAGGACAAAGCAGTCTTAACTTGGTTTGAGTTAAGGAATTCGTTTTATAGGAGAATCCGAATTCGTGCATAACTCGTAAAATAGAGCTTATTTTCGGATTCCTAAAGAATGAGTCTGGTTCTTTCTCATAATACAAAGTTTGTTGTTTATTGTTGAAATAACAGTTAGGTCCTTAAGATATCAACAGGCTGTATAAAGCTACAACCGTTGCGGCTGTGTGTTTGTGCCAAATGCGCAAAACCCATCCGCGCTTCCCAAAATTGGAGTGAGTACTCATAAATCACGTGAATAACATGAATAAACGTTTTTACTGCATTTTGTTGTGTTTTATACGTTCTATGCTGTCATTTCTATCTTCTCCTATTGGCAAGGCAAGGCAGAGTGCTCGCAACTGTGTCCTGTGCAGTAGCCGTGATATCTGTAATTGCAATTATTACTTTTGCATATGATGACAGCGTGCAAAAGACGCATGGGCTCTGTGGAGAGCTCCGCTCCAGCTGGCTGCTGTGACAGCTCACTGACACTGTATTTCTGCTTAATCAGTTTCAGTCTCGCCAGAGTTACATTAATATCTGTATTTTTATATTTGAAATTCAGGGGATTTTGATAATAGATTATTAAAGTTTGTTTGCGAGGCTGTGGCCTCTGCATGTGCAAAGCTTGTGCGCCAAACTTTGCGCCGGCATATCATTAGTGCAAAATGTTTTGGGTAAAAAATAGGCTATTAAAAGGAACTGTCGGAATGGCGGTATGTTAAAAAAAACAAAAAACATACCGCCATTCCGACCATAGGAGGAAAAAAGTGTCGGAATGGTGGGACGTTTGATAAAAAATTAAGTGTCGCCATTCCGACAATTGGAGACCCATGTCGGAATGGCGAGATGTCGGAATGGCAGCATGTAACCATGATGAAGGAGAGACCATTTGAGCAGCCCAGCCATTTCGCAGCACAGAGACAGCAATCCAAGTTACAGGATCTCCCACGTGGTATCACCTGTCACATTGTGTCAAGGCATCAAAAGAAGAAAAAATCACCAAACTCAAGGACAAAAAGACAAAGACTCCAGTGAACGAAGACAGAGGACTGACAAACCAGAAATACAAAAGGATTCTCGATATCAAGATCCAGAAGAAGAGGCTAACAATGCCACGAACACTTACGATGCTGGGAATGATGCCAGCAATGAACAGAGAAGAAGATTCAGTGTCATCAATCTGCATTACGTGCCTCTAATGAGGGGGTGAATATAGAATCCTCAACGATTACAACGTCTCTGGGAACTGTGACAACAACAAGGTTTAAACCATTTTGATATATATTGTAACCTATTGTCTAAGGAATAGTGCTGAAAATGAGGTAAATCTAATCCACCACTGTCCTTGGTCTTCTGTAGGGTTTTTAAACTAATACGTGGTGGTTTGTTTTTCCACAGAAATTTGGAGATGCATGAATCTAGTGACTTAAACCAAGTAGCAGATGGTTTTATGGGGATCATTGAGAACAAATAGTTAACTTTTGGTAGTATCATCATTTTAATGGATGTAACTCTCCCCATAAGTGATATAGGTAAGGACTTCCAACGAGAGATCGTCCTCTACTGTCTTTAATAATTGCACATAATTTAGCTTTGTTAGCTCTGAGAGCCTGGAGTAAATGTTTATGCCTAAATATCTAATATTTCCTGACTGTAAAGTGATCGCAGGTATATTATGGACCCTACAGTTAATGGGCAGAACTGTGGTCTTAGACCAGTTGATAGAGTAGTCAGAAAGTGCTGAGAATTTATTTTACTACTGAGTAACTATAACTCAACATTAGTATAAACAGAACCAACATTGATCAATGAGTTTAACCTCACTGAAACCCAGCCTTATTCATCAATTATATTCATATAAATATAAACAGAACCAACATTGATCAATGAGTTTAACGTCAGTGAAACGCCGCCTCATTCCTCAATTATATTCATATTAGTATAAACAGAACCAACATTGATCAATTAGTTTAACCTCAGTGAAACCCAGCCTCATTCCTCAATTATATCATATTAATATAAACAGAACCAACATTAATCAATTAGTTTAACCTCTTTGAAACCCAGACTCATTCATCAATTATATTCATATTAGTATAAACAGAACCAACATTGATCAATGAGTTTAACCTCAGTGAAACCCAGCCTCATACATCAATTATATTCATATTAATATAAACAGAACCAACATTGATCAATGAGTTTAACTTCTTTGAAAAAAGCCTAATTCATTAATTATATTCATATAAATATATACAGAACCAACATTGATCACAAAGCTGAACCTCAGTGAAACCCAGCCTCATTCATCAGTTATATTCATATTAATATAAAAAGAACCAACATTGATCACAAAGCTGAACCTCATTGAAACCCAGCCTCATTCATCAGTTATATTCATATTAATATAAACAGAACCAACATTGATCAATTAGTTTAACCTCTTTGAAACCCAGACTCATTCATCAATTATATTCATATTAGTATAAACAGAACCAACATTGATCACAAAGCTTAACCTCAGTGAAACCCAGCCTCATTCATCAATTATATTCATATTAATAGAAACAGAACAAACATGGACCACAAAGCTGAACCTCAGTGAAACCCAGCCTCATTCATCAATTATATTCATATTAATAGAAACAGAACCAGAATTGGCCACAAAGCTGAACCTCAGTGAAACCCAGCCTCATTCATCAATTATATTCATATTGATATAAACAGAACCAACATTGATCAATGAGTTTAACCTCAGTGAAAAGCAGCCTCATTCCTCAATTTTATTCATATTAATATAAACAGAACCAACATTGATCAATGAGTTTAACCTCAGTGAAACCCAGCCTCATTCATCAATTATATTC
This sequence comes from Leuresthes tenuis, assembly GCF_036924035.1. Lineage (NCBI taxonomy): Eukaryota > Metazoa > Chordata > Actinopteri > Atheriniformes > Atherinopsidae > Leuresthes > Leuresthes tenuis. The sequence continues at coordinate 30,541,163 of NW_027325374.1, read as the reverse complement.
ATATTAATAGAAACTGAACAAACATGGACCACAAAGCTGAACCTCAGTGAAACCCAGCCTCATTCATCAATTATATTCATATTAATATAAACAGAACAAGCATTGACCACAAAGCTGAACCTCAGTGAAACCCAGCCTAATTCATCAATTATATTCATATTAATATAAACAGAACCGACATTGATCACAAAGCTGAACCTCAGTGAAACCCAGCCTCATTCATCAATTTTATTCATATTAATATAAACAGAAGCAACATTGATCAATGAGTTTAACGTCAGTGAAACGCCGCCTCATTCCTCAATTATATTCATATTAGTATAAACAGAACCAACATTGATCAATTAGTTTAACCTCAGTGAAACCCAGCCTCATTCCTCAATTATATCATATTAATATAAACAGAACCAACATTGATCAATTAGTTTATCCTCTTTGAAACCCAGACTCATTCATCAATTATATTCATATTAGTATAAACAGAACCAACATTGATCAATGAGTTTAACCTCATTGAAACCCACTCTTATTCATCAATTATATTCATATTAATATAAACAGAACCAACATTGATCAATTAGTTTAACCTCATTGAAACCCACTCTTATTCATCAATTATATTCATATTAATATAAACAGAACCAACATTGATCAATTATTTTAACCTCTTTGAAACCCAGACTCATTCATCAATTATATGCATATTAGTATAAACAGAACCAACATTGATCACAAAGCTTAACCTCAGTGAAACCCAGCCTCATTAATCAATTATATTCATATTAATAGAAACAGAACAAACATGGACCACAAAGCTGAACCTCAGTGAAACCCAGCCTCATTCATCGATTATATTCATATTAATAGAAACAAAACATTGGCCACAAAGCTGAACCTCAGTGAAACCCAGCCTCATTCATCAATTATATTCATATTAATATAAACAGAACCAACATTGATCACAAAGCTGTACCTCAGTGAAACCCAGCCTCATTCATCAATTATATTCATATTAATATAAACAGAACCAACATTGATCAATGAGTTTAACCTCAGTGACAAGCAGCCTCAATCCTCAATTTTATTCATATTAATATAAACAGAACCAACATTGATCAATGAGTTTAACCTCAGTGAAACCCAGCCTCATTCCTCAATTATATTCATATTCATATAAACAGAACCAACATTGATCACAAAGCTGAACCTCAGTGAAACCCAGCCTCATTCATCAATTATATTCATATTAATATAAACAGAACCAACATTGATCACAAAGCTGATCCTCAGTGAAAACCAGCCTCATTCATCAGTTATATTCATATTAATATAAACAGAACCAACATTGATAAATGAGTTTAACCTCATTGAAACCCACTCTTATTCATCAATTATATTCATATTAATATAAAAAGAACCAACATTGATCAATTAGTTTAACCTCAGTGAAACCCAGCCTCATTCATCAGTTATATTCATATTAATATAAACAGAACCAACATTGATCACAAAGCTGAACCTCATTGAAACCCAGCCTCATTCATCAGTTATATTCATATTAATATAAACAGAACCAAAATTGATCAATGAGTTTAACCTCATTGAAACCCACTCTTATTCATCAATTATATTCATATTAATATAAACAGAACCAACATTGATCAATTAGTTTAACCTCTTTGAAACCCAGACTCATTCATCAATTATATTTATATTAGTATAAACAGAACCAACATTGATCACAAAGCTTAACCTCAGTGAATCCCAGCCTCATTCATCAATTATATTCATATTAATAGAAAGAGAACAAACATGGACCACAAAGCTGAACCTCAGTGAAACCCAGCCTCATTCATCAATTATATTCATATTAATAGAAACAGAACCAGCATTGGCCACAAAGCATAACCTCAGTGAAACCCAGCCTCATTCATCAATTATAATCATATTAATATAAACAGAACCAACATTGATCAATGAGTTTAACCTCAGTGAAAAGCAGCCTCATTCCTCAATTTTATTCATATTAATATAAACAGAACCAACATTGATCAATGAGTTTAACCTCAGTGAAACCCAGCCTCATTCATCAATTATATTCATATTAATAGAAACTGAGCAAACATGGACCACAAAGCTGAACCTCAGTGAAACCCAGCCTCATTCATCAATTATATTCATATTAATAGAAACAAAACATTGGCCACAAAGCTGAACCTCAGTGAAACCCAGCCTCATTCATCAATTATATTCATATTAATATAAACAGAACCAACATTGATCAATGAGTTTAACCTCAGTGACAAGCAGCCTCAATCCTCAATTTTATTCTTATTAATATAAACAGAACCAACATTGATCAATGAGTTTAACCTCAGTGAAACCCAGCCTCATTCCTCAATTATATTCATATTCATATAAACAGAACCAACATTGATCACAAAGCTGAACCTCAGTGAAACCCAGCCTCATACATCAATTATATTCATATTAATATAAACAGAACCAACATTGATCAATGAGTTTAACCTCAGTGAAACGCAGCCTCATTCCTCAATTATATTCATATTAGTATAAACAGAACCAACATTGATCAATGAGTTTAACCTCATTGAAACCCAGCCTTATTCATCAATTATATTCATATTAATATAAACAGATCCAACATTGATCACAAAGCTGAACCTCAGTGAAAAGCAGCCTCATTCATCAGTTATATTGATATTAATATAAACAGAACCAACATTGATCAATGAGTTTAACCTCAGTGAAAAGCAGCCTCATTCCTCAATTATATTCATATTAGTATAAACAGAACCAACATTGATCAATGAGTTTAACCTCATTGAAACCCAGCCTTATTCATCAATTATATTCATATAAATATAAACAGAACCAACATTGATCAATGAGTTTAACCTCAGTGAAACCCAGCCTCATTCATCAATTATATTCATATTAATATGAACAGAACCAACATTGATCACAAAGCTGAACCTCAGTGAAACCCAGCCTCATTCATCAATTATATTCATATTAATATAAACAGAACCAACATTGATCACAAAGCTGAACCTCATTGAAACCCAGCCTCATTCATCAGTTATATTCATATTAATATAAACAGAACCAACATTGATCAATGAGTTTAACCTCATTGAAACCCACTCTTATTCATCAATTATATTCATATAAATATAAACAGAACCAACATTGATCAATGAGTTTAACCTCAGTGAAACCAAGCCTCATTCATCAATTATATTCATATTAATATAAACAGAACCAACATTGACCACAAAGCTGAACCTCAGTGAAACCCAGCCTCATTCATCAGTTATATTCATAGTAATATAAACAGAACCAACATTGATCACAAAGCTTAACCTCAGTGAAACCCAGCCTCATTCATCAATTATATTCATATTAATATAAACAGAACCAACATTGATCACAAAGCTGAACCTCAGTGAAACCCAGCCTCATTCATCAATTATATTCATATTAATATAAACAGAACCAACATTGATCAATGAGTTTAACCTCAGTGAAACCCAGCCTCATTCCTCAATTATATTCATATTCATATAAACAGAACCAACATTGATCACAAAGCTGAACCTCAGTGAAACCCAGCCTCATACATCAATTATATTCATATTAATATAAACAGAACCAACATTGATCAATGAGTTTAACTTCTTTGAAAAACAGCCTCATTCATTAATTATATTCATATAAATATATACAGAACCAACATTGATCACAAAGCTGAACCTCAGTGAAACCCAGCCTCATTCATCAGTTATATTCATATTAATATAAACAGAACCAACATTGATCACAAAGCTGAACCTCATTGAAACCCAGCCTCATTCATCAGTTATATTCATATTATTATAAACAGAACCAACATCGATCAATGAGTTTAACCTCATTGAAAAACAGCCTCATTCATTAATTATATTCTTATAAATATATACAGAACCAACATTGATCACAAAGCTGAACCTCAGTGAAACCCAGCCTCATTCATCAATTATATTCATATTAATATAAACAGAACCAACATTGATCACAAAGCTGAACCTCATTGAAACCCAGCCTAATTCATCAGTTATATTCATATTAATATAAACAGAACCAAAATTGATCAATGAGTTTAACCTCATTGAAACCCACTCTTATTCATCAATTATATTCATATTAATATAAACAGAACCAACATTGATCAATTAGTTTAACCTCATTGAAACCCACTCTTATTCATCAATTATATTCATATTAATATAAACAGAACCAACATTGATCAATTAGTTTAACCTCTTTGTAACCCAGACTCATTCATCAATTATATGCATATTAGTATAAACAGAACCAACATTGATCACAAAGCTTAACCTCAGTGAAACCCAGCCTCATTCATCAATTATATTCATATTAATAGAAACAGAACAAACATGGACCACAAAGCTGAACCTCAGTGAAACCCAGCCTCATTCATCAATTATATTCATATTAATAGAAACAGAACCAGCATTGGCCACAAAGCATAACCTCAGTGAAACCCAGCCTCATTCATCAATTATAATCATATTAATATAAACAGAACCAACATTGATCAATGAGTTTAACCTCAGTGAAAAGCAGCCTCATTCCTCAATTTTATTCATATTAATATAAACAGAACCAACATTGATCAATGAGTTTAACCTCAGTGAAACCCAGCCTCATTCATCAATTATATTCATATTAATAGAAACTGAGCAAACATGGACCACAAAGCTGAACCTCAGTGAAACCCAGCCTCATTCATCAATTATATTCATATTAATAGAAACAAAACATTGGCCACAAAGCTGAACCTCAGTGAAACCCAGCCTCATTCATAAATTATATTCATATTAATATAAACAGAACCAACATTGATCACAAAGCTGTACCTCAGTGAAACCCAGCCTCATTCATCAATTATATTCATATTAATATAAACAGAACCAACATTGATCAATGAGTTTAACCTCAGTGAAACCCAGCCTCATTCCTCAATTATATTCATATTCATATAAACAGAACCAACATTGATCACAAAGCTGAACCTCATTGAAACCCAGCCTCATTCATCAGTTATATTCATATTATTATAAACAGAACCAACATTGATCAATGAGTTTAACCTCATTGAAAAACAGCCTCATTCATTAATTATATTCATATAAATATATACAGAACCAACATTGATCACAAAGCTGAACCTCAGTGAAACCCAGCCTCATTCATCAATTATATTCATATTAATATAAAAAGAACCAACATTGATCAATGAGTTTAACTTCTTTAAAACACAGCCTCATTCATTAATTATATTCATATAAATATATACAGAACCAACATTGATCACAAAGCTGAACCTCAGTGAAACCCAGCCTCATTCATCAATTATATTCATATCAATATAAACAGAACCAACATTGATCAATGAGTTTAACCTCAGTGAAACGCAGCCTCATTCCTCAATTATATTCATATTAATATAAACAGAACCAACAATGATCACAAAGCTGAAGATCAGTGAAACCCAGCCTCATTCATCAATTATATTCATATTAATATAAACAGAACCAACATTGAACACAAAGCTGAACCTCAGTGAAACCCAGCCTCATTCATCAATTATATTCATATTAATATAAAAAGAACCAACATCGATCAATGAGTTTAACTTCTTTGAAAAACAGCCTCATTCATTAATTATATTCATATAAATATATACAGAACCAACATTGATCACAAAGCTGAACCTCAGTGAAACCCAGCCTCATTCATCAATTATATTCATATTAATATAAACAGAACCGACATTGATCACAAAGCTGTACCTCAGTGAAACCCAGCCTCATTCATCAATTATATTCATATTAATATAAACAGAACCAACATTGATCAATGAGTTTAACCTCAGTGACAAGCAGCCTCAATCCTCAATTTTATTCATATTAATATAAACAGAACCAACATTGATCAATGAGTTTAACCTCAGTGAAACTCAGCCTCATTCCTCAATTATATTCATATTCATATAAACAGAACCAACATTGATCACAAAGCTGAACCTCAGTGAAACCCAGCCTCATTCATCAATTATATTCATATTAATATAAACAGAACCAACATTGATCAATGAGTTTAACCTCATTGAAACCCACTCTTATTCATCAATTATATTCATATAAATATAAACAGAACCAACATTGATCAATGAGTTTAAACTCAGTGAAACCCAGCCTCATTCATCAATTATATTCATATTAATATAAACAGAACCAACATTGACCACAAAGCTGAACCTCAGTGAAACCCAGCCTCATTCATCAATTATATTCATATTAATATAAAAAGAACCAACATTGATCAATGAGTTTAACTTCTTTGAAAAACAGCCTCATTCATTAATTATATTCATATAAATATATACAGAACCAACATTGATCACAAAGCTGAACCTCAGTGAAACCCAGCCTCATTCATCAATTATATTCATATTAATATAAACAGAACCAACATTGATCACAAAGCTGTACCTCAGTGAAACCCAGCCTCATTCATCAATTATATTCATATTAATATAAACAGAACCAACATTGATCAATGAGTTTAACCTCAGTGACAAGCAGCCTCAATCCTCAATTTTATTCATATTAATATAAACAGAACCAACATTGATCAATGAGTTTAACCTCAGTGAAACCCAGCCTCATTCCTCAATTATATTCATATTCATATAAACAGAACCAACATTGATCACAAAGCTGAACCTCAGTGAAAAGCAGCCTCATTCATCAGTTATATTGATATTAATATAAACAGAACCAACATTGATCAATGAGTTTAACCTCAGTGAAACGCAGCCTCATTCCTCAATTATATTCATATTAGTATAAACAGAACCAACATTGATCAATGAGTTTAACCTCATTGAAACCCAGCCTTATTCATCAATTATATTCATATAAATATAAACAGAACCAACATTGATCAATGAGTTTAACCTCAGTGAAACCCAGCCTCATTCATCAATTATATTCATATTAATATAAACAGAACCAACAATGATCACAAAGCTGAAGATCAGTGAAACCCAGCCTCATTCATCAATTATATTCATATTAATATAAACAGAACCAACATTGAACACAAAGCTGAACCTCAGTGAAACCCAGCCTCATTCATCAATTATATTCATATTAATATAAAAAGAACCAACATCGATCAATGAGTTTAACTTCTTTGAAAAACAGCCTCATTCATTAATTATATTCATATAAATATATACAGAACCAACATTGATCACAAAGCTGAACCTCAGTGAAACCCAGCCTCATTCATCAATTATATTCATATTAATATAAACAGAACCGACATTGATCACAAAGCTGTACCTCAGTGAAACCCAGCCTCATTCATCAATTATATTCATATTAATATAAACAGAACCAACATTGATCAATGAGTTTAACCTCAGTGACAAGCAGCCTCAATCCTCAATTTTATTCATATTAATATAAACAGAACCAACATTGATCAATGAGTTTAACCTCAGTGAAACTCAGCCTCATTCCTCAATTATATTCATATTCATATAAACAGAACCAACATTGATCACAAAGCTGAACCTCAGTGAAACCCAGCCTCATTCATCAATTATATTCATATTAATATAAACCGAACCAACATTGATCAATGAGTTTAACCTCATTGAAACCCACTCTTATTCATCAATTATATTCATATAAATATAAACAGAACCAACATTGATCAATGAGTTTAAACTCAGTGAAACCCAGCCTCATTCATCAATTATATTCATATTAATATAAACAGAACCAACATTGACCACAAAGCTGAACCTCAGTGAAACCCAGCCTCATTCATCAATTATATTCATATTAATATAAAAAGAACCAACATTGATCAATGAGTTTAACTTCTTTGAAAAACAGCCTCATTCATTAATTATATTCATATAAATATATACAGAACCAACATTGATCACAAAGCTGAACCTCAGTGAAACCCAGCCTCATTCATCAATTATATTCATATTAATATAAACAGAACCAACATTGATCACAAAGCTGTACCTCAGTGAAACCCAGCCTCATTCATCAATTATATTCATATTAATATAAACAGAACCAACATTGATCAATGAGTTTAACCTCAGTGACAAGCAGCCTCAATCCTCAATTTTATTCATATTAATATAAACAGAACCAACATTGATCAATGAGTTTAACCTCAGTGAAACCCAGCCTCATTCCTCAATTATATTCATATTCATATAAACAGAACCAACATTGATCACAAAGCTGAACCTCAGTGAAAAGCAGCCTCATTCATCAGTTATATTGATATTAATATAAACAGAACCAACATTGATCAATGAGTTTAACCTCAGTGAAACGCAGCCTCATTCCTCAATTATATTCATATTAGTATAAACAGAACCAACATTGATCAATGAGTTTAACCTCATTGAAACCCAGCCTTATTCATCAATTATATTCATATAAATATAAACAGAACCAACATTGATCAATGAGTTTAACCTCAGTGAAACCCAGCCTCATTCATCAATTATATTCATATTAATATAAACAGAACCAACATTGATCACAAAGCTGAACCTCAGTGAAACCCAGCCTCATTCCTCAATTGTATTCATATTAATATAAACAGAAGCAACATTGATCACAAAGCTGAACCTCAGTGAAACCCAGCCTCATTCATCAATTATATTCATATTAATATAAACAGAACCAACATTGATCAATGAGTTTAATTTCTTTGAAAAACAGCCTCATTCATTAATTATATTCATATAAATATATACAGAACCAACATTGATCACAAAGATGAACCTCAGTGAAACCCAGCCTCATTCATCAGTTATATTCATATTAATATAAACAGAACCAACATTGATCACAAAGCTGAACCTCATGGAAACCCAGCCTCATTCATCAGTTATATTAATATTAATATAAACAGATCCAACATTGATCAATGAGTTTAACCTCATTGAAACCCACTCTTATTCATCAATTATATTCATATTAATATAAACAGAACCAACATTGATCAATTAGTTTAACCTCTTTGAAACCCAGACTCATTCATCAATTATATGCATATTAGTATAAACAGAACCAACATTGATCACAAAGCTGAACCTCAGTGAAACCCAGCCTCATTCATCAATTATATTCATATTAATATAAACAGAACCAACATTGATCAATGAGTTTAATTTCTTTGAAAAACAGCCTCATTCATTAATTATATTCATATAAATATATACAGAACCAACATTGATCACAAAGATGAACCTCAGTGAAACCCAGCCTCATTCATCAGTTATATTCATATTAATATAAACAGAACCAACATTGATCACAAAGCTGAACCTCATGGAAACCCAGCCTCATTCATCAGTTATATTAATATTAATATAAACAGATCCAACATTGATCAATGAGTTTAACCTCATTGAAACCCACTCTTATTCATCAATTATATTCATATTAATATAAACAGAACCAACATTGATCAATTAGTTTAACCTCTTTGAAACCCAGACTCATTCATCAATTATATGCATATTAGTATAAACAGAACCAACATTGATCACAAAGCTGAACCTCAGTGAAACCCAGCCTCATTCATCAATTATATTCATATTAATATAAACAGAACCAACATTGATCAATGAGTTTAATTTCTTTGAAAAACAGCCTCATTCATTAATTATATTCATATAAATATATACAGAACCAACATTGATCACAAAGCTGAACCTCAGTGAAACCCAGCCTCATTCATCAGTTATATTCATATTAATATAAACAGATCCAACATTGATCAATGAGTTTAACCTCATTGAAACCCACTCTTATTCATCAATTATATTCATATTAATATAAACAGAACCAACATTGATCAATTAGTTTAACCTCTTTGAAACCCAGACTCATTCATCAATTATATGCATATTAGTATAAACAGAACCAACATTGATCACAAAGCTTAACCTCAGTGAAACCCAGCCTCATTCATCAATTATATTCATATTAATAGAAACAGAACCAGCATTGGCCACAAAGCTGAACCTCAGTGAAACCCAGCCTCATTCATCAATTATATTCATATTAATATAAACAGAACCAACATTGATCAATGAGTTTTACCTCAGTGAAATCAGCCTCATTCCTCAATTTTATTCATATTAATATAAACAGAACCAACATTGATCAATGAGTTTAACCTCAGTGAAACCCAGCCTCATTCATCAATTATATTCATATTAATAGAAACTGAACAAACATGGACCACAAAGCTGAACCTCAGTGAAACCCATTCTCATTCATCAATTATATTCATATTAATATAAACAGAACAAGTATTGACCACAAAGCTGAACCTCAGTGAAACCCAGCCTCATTCATCAAATATATTCATATTAATATAAACAGAACCGACATTGATCACAAAGCTGAACCTCAGTGAAACCCAGCCTCATTCATCAATTATATTCATATTAATATAAACAGAAGCAACATTGATCAATGAGTTTAATGTCAGTGAAACGCCGCCTCATTCCTCAATTATATTCATATTAGTATAAACAGAACCAACATTGATCAATTAGTTTAACCTCTTTGAAACCCAGACTCATTCATCAATTATATTCATATTAGTATAAACAGAACCAACATTGATCAATGAGTTTAACCTCAGTGAAACCCAGCCTCATTCCTCAATTATATCATATTAATATAAACAGAACCAACATTGATCAATTAGTTTAACCTCTTTGAAACCCAGACTCATTCATCAATTATATTCATATTAGTATAAACAGAACCAACATTGATCAATTAGTTTAACCTCAGTGAAACCCAGCCTCATTCCTCAATTATATCATATTAATATAAACAGAACCAACATTGATGAATTAGTTTAACCTCTTTGAAACCCAGACTCATTCATCAATTATATTCATATTAGTATAAACAGAACCAACATTGATCAATGAGTTTAACCTCAGTGAAACCCAGCCTCATTCCTCAATTATATCATATTAATATAAACAGAACCAACATTGATCAATTAGTTTAACCTCTTTGAAACCCAGACTCATTCATCAATTATATGCATATTAGTATAAACAGAACCAACATTGATCACAAAGCTTAACCTCAGTGAAACCCAGCCTCATTCATCAATTATATTCATATTAATAGAAACAGAACAAACATGGACCACAAAGCTGAACCTCAGTGAAACCCAGCCTCATTCATCAATTATATTCATATTAATAGAAACAGAACCAGCATTGGCCACAAAGCATAACCTCAGTGAAACCCAGCCTCATTCATCAATTATAATCATATTAATATAAACAGAACCAACATTGATCAATGAGTTTAACCTCAGTGAAAAGCAGCCTCATTCCTCAATTTTATTCATATTAATATAAACAGAACCAACATTGATCAATGAGTTTAACCTCAGTGAAACCCAGCCTCATTCATCAATTATATTCATATTAATAGAAACTGAGCAAACATGGACCACAAAGCTGAACCTCAGTGAAACCCAGCCTCATTCATCAATTATATTAATATTAATAGAAACAAAACATTGGCCACAAAGCTGAACCTCAGTGAAACCCAGCCTCATTCATCAATTATATTCATATTCATATAAACAGAACCAACATTGATCACAAAGCTGAACCTCATTGAAACCCAGCCTCATTCATCAGTTATATTCATATTATTATAAACAGAACCAACATTGATCAATGAGTTTAACCTCATTGAAAAACAGCCTCATTCATTAATTATATTCATATAAATATATACAGAACCAACATTGATCACAAAGCTGAACCTCAGTGAAACCCAGCCTCATTCATCAATTATATTCATATTAATATAAAAAGAACCAACATTGATCAATGAGTTTAACTTCTTTAAAACACAGCCTCATTCATTAATTATATTCATATAAATATATACAGAACCAACATTGATCACAAAGCTGAACCTCAGTGAAACCCAGCCTCATTCATCAATTATATTCATATCAATATAAACAGAACCAACATTGATCAATGAGTTTAACCTCAGTGAAACGCAGCCTCATTCCTCAATTATATTCATATTAATATAAACAGAACCAACAATGATCACAAAGCTGAAGATCAGTGAAACCCAGCCTCATTCATCAATTATATTCATATTAATATAAACAGAACCAACATTGAACACAAAGCTGAACCTCAGTGAAACCCAGCCTCATTCATCAATTATATTCATATTAATATAAAAAGAACCAACATCGATCAATGAGTTTAACTTCTTTGAAAAACAGCCTCATTCATTAATTATATTCATATAAATATATACAGAACCAACATTGATCACAAAGCTGAACCTCAGTGAAACCCAGCCTCATTCATCAATTATATTCATATTAATATAAACAGAACCGACATTGATCACAAAGCTGTACCTCAGTGAAACCCATCCTCATTCATCAATTATATTCATATTAATATAAACAGAACCAACATTGATCAATGAGTTTAACCTCAGTGACAAACAGCCTCAATCCTCAATTTTATTCATATTAATATAAACAGAACCAACATTGATCAATGAGTTTAACCTCAGTGAAACCCAGCCTCATTCCTCAATTATATTCATATTCATATAAACAGAACCAACATTGATCACAAAGCTGAACCTCAGTGAAACCCAGCCTCATTCATCAATTATATTCATATTAATATAAACAGAACCAACATTGATCAATGAGTTTAACCTCATTGAAACCCACTCTTATTCATCAATTATATTCATATAAATATAAACAGAACCAACATTGATCAATGAGTTTAACCTCAGTGAAACCCAGCCTCATTCATCAATTATATTCATATTAATATAAACAGAACCAACATTGACCACAAAGCTGAACCTCAGTGAAACCCAGCCTCATTCATCAATTATATTCATATTAATATAAAAAGAACCAACATTGATCAATGAGTTTAACTTCTTTGAAAAACAGCCTCATTCATTAATTATATTCATATAAATATATACAGAACCAACATTGATCACAAAGCTGAACCTCAGTGAAACCCAGCCTCATTCATCAATTATATTCATATTAATATAAACAGAACCAACATTGATCACAAAGCTGTGCCTCAGTGAAACCCAGCCTCATTCATCAATTATATTCATATTAATATAAACAGAACCAACATTGATCAATGAGTTTAACCTCAGTGACATGCTGCCTCAATCCTCAATTTTATTCATATTAATATAAACAGAACCAACATTGATCACAAAGCTGAACCTCAGTGAAACCCAGCCTCATTCATCAATTATATTCATATTAATATAAACAGAACCAACATTGATCAATGAGTTTAACCTCAGTGAAACGCAGCCTCATTCCTCAATTATATTCATATTAGTATAAACAGAACCAACATTGATCAATGAGTTTAACCTCATTGAAACCCAGCCTTATTCATCAATTATATTCATATTAATATAAACAGAACCAACATTGACCACAAAGCTGAACCTCAGTGAAACCCAGCCTCATTCCTCAATTGTATTCATATTAATATAAACAGAAGCAACATTGATCACAAAGCTGAACCTCAGTGAAACCCAGCCTCATTCATCAATTATATTCATATTAATATAAACAGAACCAACATTGATCAATGAGTTTAATTTCTTTGAAAAACAGCCTCATTCATTAATTATATTCATATAAATATATACAGAACCAACATTGATCACAAAGCTGAACCTCAGTGAAACCCAGCCTCATTCATCAGTTATATTCATATTAATATAAACAGAACCAACATTGATCACAAAGCTGAACCTCATGGAAACCCAGCCTCATTCATCAGTTATATTCATATTAATATAAACAGATCCAACATTGATCAATGAGTTTAACCTCATTGAAACCCACTCTTATTCATCAATTATATTCATATTAATATAAACAGAACCAACATTGATCAATTAGTTTAACCTCTTTGAAACCCAGACTCATTCATCAATTATATGCATATTAGTATAAACAGAACCAACATTGATCACAAAGCTGAACCTCAGTGAAATCCAGCCTCATTCATCAATTATATTCATATTAATATAAACAGAACCAACATTGATCAATGAGTTTAATTTCTTTGAAAAAAAGACCTCATTCATTAATTATATTCATATAAATATATACAGAACCAACATTGATCACAAAGCTGAACCTCAGTGAAACCCAGCCTCATTCATCAGTTATATTCATATTAATATAAACAGAACCAACATTGATCACAAAGCTGAACCTCATGGAAACCCAGCCTCATTCATCAGTTATATTCATATTAATATAAACAGATCCAACATTGATCAATGAGTTTAACCTCATTGAAACCCACTCTTATTCATCAATTATATTCATATTAATATAAACAGAACCAACATTGATCAATTAGTTTAACCTCTTTGAAACCCAGACTCATTCATCAATTATATGCATATTAGTATAAACAGAACCAACATTGATCACAAAGTTTAACCTCAGTGAAACCCAGCCTCATTCATCAATTATATTCATATTAATAGAAACAGAACCAGCATTGGCCAAAAAGCTGAACCTCAGTGAAACCCAGCCTCATTCATCAATTATATTCATATTAATATAAACAGAACCAACATTGATCAATGAGTTTTACCTCAGTGAAAAGCAGCCTCATTCCTCAATTTTATTCATATTAATATAAACAGAACCAACATTGATCAATGAGTTTAACCTCAGTGAAACCCAGCCTCATTCATCAATTATATTCATATTAGTATAAACAGAACCAACATTGATCAATGAGTTTAACCTCAGTGAAACCCAGCCTCATTCCTCAATTATATCATATTAATATAAACAGAACCAACATTGATCAATTAGTTTAACCTCTTTGAAACCCAGACTCATTCATCAATTATATTCATATTAGTATAAACAGAACCAACATTGATCAATTAGTTTAACCTCAGTGAAACCCAGCCTCATTCCTCAATTATATCATATTAATATAAACAGAACCAACATTGATCAATTAGTTTAACCTCTTTGAAACCCAGACTCATTCATCAATTATATTCATATTAGTATAAACAGAACCAACATTGATCAATGAGTTTAACCTCAGTGAAACCCAGCCTCATTCCTCAATTATATCATATTAATATAAACAGAACCAACATTGATCAATTAGTTTAACCTCTTTGAAACCCAGACTCATTCATCAATTATATGCATATTAGTATAAACAGAACCAACATTGATCACAAAGCTTAACCTCAGTGAAACCCAGCCTCATTCATCAATTATATTCATATTAATAGAAACAGAACAAACATGGACCACAAAGCTGAACCTCAGTGAAACCCAGCCTCATTCATCAATTATATTCATATTAATAGAAACAGAACCAGCATTGGCCACAAAGCATAACCTCAGTGAAACCCAGCCTCATTCATCAATTATAATCATATTAATATAAACAGAACCAACATTGATCAATGAGTTTAACCTCAGTGAAAAGCAGCCTCATTCCTCAATTTTATTCATATTAATATAAACAGAACCAACATTGATCAATGAGTTTAACCTCAGTGAAACCCAGCCTCATTCATCAATTATATTCATATTAATAGAAACTGAGCAAACATGGACCACAAAGCTGAACCTCAGTGAAACCCAGCCTCATTCATCAATTATATTCATATTAATAGAAACAAAACATTGGCCACAAAGCTGAACCTCAGTGAAACCCAGCCTCATTCATCAATTATATTCATATTCATATAAACAGAACCAACATTGATCACAAAGCTGAACCTCATTGAAACCCAGCCTCATTCATCAGTTATATTCATATTATTATAAACAGAACCAACATTGATCAATGAGTTTAACCTCATTGAAAAACAGCCTCATTCATTAATTATATTCATATAAATATATACAGAACCAACATTGATCACAAAGCTGAACCTCAGTGAAACCCAGCCTCATTCATCAATTATATTCATATTAATATAAAAAGAACCAACATTGATCAATGAGTTTAACTTCTTTAAAACACAGCCTCATTCATTAATTATATTCATATAAATATATACAGAACCAACATTGATCACAAAGCTGAACCTCCGTGAAACCCAGCCTCATTCATCAATTATATTCATATCAATATAAACATAACCAACATTGATCAATGAGTTTAACCTCAGTGAAACGCAGCCTCATTCCTCAATTATATTCATATTAATATAAACAGAACCAACAATGATCACAAAGCTGAAGATCAGTGAAACCCAGCCTCATTCATCAATTATATTCATATTAATATAAACAGAACCAACATTGAACACAAAGCTGAACCTCAGTGAAACCCAGCCTCATTCATCAATTATATTCATATTAATATAAAAAGAACCAACATCGATCAATGAGTTTAATTTCTTTGAAAAACAGCCTCATTCATTAATTATATTCATATAAATATATACAGAACCAACATTGATCACAAAGCTGAACCTCAGTGAAACCCAGCCTCATTCATCAATTATATTCATATTAATATAAACAGAACCAACATTGATCACAAAGCTGAACCTCAGTGAAACCCAGCCTCATTCATCAGTTATATTCATATTAATATAAACAGAACCAACATTGATCACAAAGCTGAACCTCATGGAAACCCAGCCTCATTCATCAGTTATATTCATATTAATATAAACAGATCCAACATTGATCAATGAGTTTAACCTCATTGAAACCCACTCTTATTCATCAATTATATTCATATTAATATAAACAGAACCAACATTGATCAATTAGTTTAACCTCTTTGAAACCCAGACTCATTCATCAATTATATGCATATTAGTATAAACAGAACCAACATTGATCACAAAGTTTAACCTCAGTGAAACCCAGCCTCATTCATCAATTATATTCATATTAATAGAAACAGAACCAGCATTGGCCACAAAGCTGAACCTCAGTGAAACCCAGCCTCATTCATCAATTATATTCATATTAATATAAACAGAACCAGCATTGGCCACAAAGCATAACCTCGGTGAAACCCAGCCTCATTCATCAATTATAATCATATTAATATAAACAGAACCAACATTGATCACAAAGCTGAACCTCATTGAAACCCAGCCTCATTCATCAGTTATATTCATATTATTATAAACAGAACCAACATTGATCAATGAGTTTAACCTCATTGAAAAACAGCCTCATTCATTAATTATATTCATATAAATATATACAGAACCAACATTGATCACAAAGCTGAACCTCAGTGAAACCCAGCCTCATTCATCAATTATATTCATATTAATATAAAAAGAACCAACATTGATCAATGAGTTTAACTTCTTTAAAACACAGCCTCATTCATTAATTATATTCATATAAATATATACAGAACCAACATTGATCACAAAGCTGAACCTCAGTGAAACCCAGCCTCATTCATCAATTATATTCATATCAATATAAACAGAACCAACATTGATCAATGAGTTTAACCTCAGTGAAACGCAGCCTCATTCCTCAATTATATTCATATTAATATAAACAGAACCAACAATGATCACAAAGCTGAAGATCAGTGAAACCCAGCCTCATTCATCAATTATATTCATATTAATATAAACAGAACCAACATTGAACACAAAGCTGAACCTCAGTGAAACCCAGCCTCATTCATCAATTATATTCATATTAATATAAAAAGAACCAACATCGATCAATGAGTTTAATTTCTTTGAAAAACAGCCTCATTCATTAATTATATTCATATAAATATATACAGAACCAACATTGATCACAAAGCTGAACCTCAGTGAAACCCAGCCTCATTCATCAATTATATTCATATTAATATAAACAGAACCAACATTGATCACAAAGCTGAACCTCAGTGAAACCCAGCCTCATTCATCAGTTATATTCATATTAATATAAACAGAACCAACATTGATCACAAAGCTGAACCTCATGGAAACCCAGCCTCATTCATCAGTTATATTCATATTAATATAAACAGATCCAACATTGATCAATGAGTTTAACCTCATTGAAACCCACTCTTATTCATCAATTATATTCATATTAATATAAACAGAACCAACATTGATCAATTAGTTTAACCTCTTTGAAACCCAGACTCATTCATCAATTATATGCATATTAGTATAAACAGAACCAACATTGATCACAAAGTTTAACCTCAGTGAAACCCAGCCTCATTCATCAATTATATTCATATTAATAGAAACAGAACCAGCATTGGCCACAAAGCTGAACCTCAGTGAAACCCAGCCTCATTCATCAGTTATATTCATATTAATATAAACAGAACCAACATTGATCAATGAGTTTAACCTCATTGAAACCCACTCTTATTCATCAATTATATTCATATTAATATAAACAGAACCAACATTGATCAATGAGTTTAACTTCTTTGAAAAACAGCCTCATTCATTAATTATATTCATATAAATATATACAGAACCAACGTTGATCACAAAGCTGAACCTCAGTGAAACCCAGCCTCATTCATCAATTATATTCATATTAATATAAACAGAAACAACATTGATCAATGAGTTTAACCTCAGTGAAAAGCAGCCTCATTCCTCAATTTTATTCATATTAATATAAACAGAACCAACATTGATCAATGAGTTTTACCTCAGTGAAAAGCAGCCTCATTCCTCAATTTTATTCATATTAATATAAACAGAACCAACATTGATCAATGAGTTTAACCTCAGTGAAACCCAGCCTCATTCATCAATTATATTCATATTAGTATAAACAGAACCAACATTGATCAATGAGTTTAACCTCAGTGAAACCCAGCCTCATTCCTCAATTATATCATATTAATATAAACAGAACCAACATTGATCAATTAGTTTAACCTCTTTGAAACCCAGACTCATTCATCAATTATATTCATATTAGTATAAACAGAACCAACATTGATCAATTAGTTTAACCTCAGTGAAACCCAGCCTCATTCCTCAATTATATCATATTAATATAAACAGAACCAACATTGATCAATTAGTTTAACCTCTTTGAAACCCAGACTCATTCATCAATTATATTCATATTAGTATAAACAGAACCAACATTTATCAATGAGTTTAACCTCAGTGAAACCCAGCCTCATTCCTCAATTATATCATATTAATATAAACAGAACCAACATTGATCAATTAGTTTAACCTCTTTGAAACCCAGACTCATTCATCAATTATATGCATATTAGTATAAACAGAACCAACATTGATCACAAAGCTGAACCTCAGTGAAACCCAGCCTCATTCATCAATTATATTCATATTAATAGAAACAGAACAAACATGGACCACAAAGCTGAACCTCAGTGAAACCCAGCCTCATTCATCAGTTATATTCATATTAATATAAACAGAACCAACATTGATCACAAAGCTGAACCTCATGGAAACCCAGCCTCATTCATCAGTTATATTCATATTAATATAAACAGATCCAACATTGATCAATGAGTTTAACCTCATTGAAACCCACTCTTATTCATCAATTATATTCATATTAATATAAACAGAACCAACATTGATCAATTAGTTTAACCTCTTTGAAACCCAGACTCATTCATCAATTATATGCATATTAGTATAAACAGAACCAACATTGATCACAAAGTTTAACCTCAGTGAAACCCAGCCTCATTCATCAATTATATTCATATTAATAGAAACAGAACCAGCATTGGCCACAAAGCTGAACCTCAGTGAAACCCAGCCTCATTCATCAGTTATATTCATATTAATATAAACAGAACCAACATTGATCAATGAGTTTAACCTCATTGAAACCCACTCTTATTCATCAATTATATTCATATTAATATAAACAGAACCAACATTGATCAATGAGTTTAACTTCTTTGAAAAACAGCCTCATTCATTAATTATATTCATATAAATATATACAGAACCAACGTTGATCACAAAGCTGAACCTCAGTGAAACCCAGCCTCATTCATCAATTATATTCATATTAATATAAACAGAAACAACATTGATCAATGAGTTTAACCTCAGTGAAAAGCAGCCTCATTCCTCAATTTTATTCATATTAATATAAACAGAACCAACATTGATCAATGAGTTTTACCTCAGTGAAAAGCAGCCTCATTCCTCAATTTTATTCATATTAATATAAACAGAACCAACATTGATCAATGAGTTTAACCTCAGTGAAACCCAGCCTCATTCATCAATTATATTCATATTAGTATAAACAGAACCAACATTGATCAATGAGTTTAACCTCAGTGAAACCCAGCCTCATTCCTCAATTATATCATATTAATATAAACAGAACCAACATTGATCAATTAGTTTAACCTCTTTGAAACCCAGACTCATTCATCAATTATATTCATATTAGTATAAACAGAACCAACATTGATCAATTAGTTTAACCTCAGTGAAACCCAGCCTCATTCCTCAATTATATCATATTAATATAAACAGAACCAACATTGATCAATTAGTTTAACCTCTTTGAAACCCAGACTCATTCATCAATTATATTCATATTAGTATAAACAGAACCAACATTTATCAATGAGTTTAACCTCAGTGAAACCCAGCCTCATTCCTCAATTATATCATATTAATATAAACAGAACCAACATTGATCAATTAGTTTAACCTCTTTGAAACCCAGACTCATTCATCAATTATATGCATATTAGTATAAACAGAACCAACATTGATCACAAAGCTGAACCTCAGTGAAACCCAGCCTCATTCATCAATTATATTCATATTAATAGAAACAGAACAAACATGGACCACAAAGCTGAACCTCAGTGAAACCCAGCCTCATTCATCAATTATATTCATATTAATAGAAACAGAACCAGCATTGGCCACAAAGCATAACCTCAGTGAAACCCAGCCTCATTCATCAATTATAATCATATTAATATAAACAGAACCAACATTGATCAATGAGTTTAACCTCAGTGAAAAGCAGCCTCATTCCTCAATTTTATTCATATTAATATAAACAGAACCAACATTGATCAATGAGTTTAACCTCAGTGAAACCCAGCCTCATTCATCAATTATATTCATATTAATAGAAACTGAGCAAACATGGACCACAAAGCTGAACCTCAGTGAAACCCAGCCTCATTCATCAATTATATTCATATTAATAGAAACAAAACATTGGCCACAAAGCTGAACCTCAGTGAAACCCAGCCTCATTCATCAATTATATTCATATTCATATAAACAGAACCAACATTGATCACAAAGCTGAACCTCATTGAAACCCAGCCTCATTCATCAGTTATATTCATATTATTATAAACAGAACCAACATTGATCAATGAGTTTAACCTCATTGAAAAACAGCCTCATTCATTAATTATATTCATATAAATATATACAGAACCAACATTGATCACAAAGCTGAACCTCAGTGAAACCTAGCCTCATTCATCAATTATATTCATATTAATATAAAAAGAACCAACATTGATCAATGAGTTTAACTTCTTTAAAACACAGCCTCATTCATTAATTATATTCATATAAATATATACAGAACCAACATTGATCACAAAGCTGAACCTCAGTGAAACCCAGCCTCATTCATCAATTATATTCATATCAATATAAACAGAACCAACATTGATCAATGAGTTTAACCTCAGTGAAACGCAGCCTCATTCCTCAATTATATTCATATTAATATAAACAGAACCAACAATGATCACAAAGCTGAAGATCAGTGAAACCCAGCCTCATTCATCAATTATATTCATATTAATATAAACAGAACCAACATTGAACACAAAGCTGAACCTCAGTGAAACCCAGCCTCATTCATCAATTATATTCATATTAATATAAAAAGAACCAACATCGATCAATGAGTTTAATTTCTTTGAAAAACAGCCTCATTCATTAATTATATTCATATAAATATATACAGAACCAACATTGATCACAAAGCTGAACCTCAGTGAAACCCAGCCTCATTCATCAATTATATTCATATTAATATAAACAGAACCGACATTGATCACAAAGCTGTACCTCAGTGAAACCCATCCTCATTCATCAATTATATTCATATTAATATAAACAGAACCAACATTGATCAATGAGTTTAACCTCAGTGACAAGCAGCCTCAATCCTCAATTTTATTCATATTAATATAAACAGAACCAACATTGATCAATGAGTTTAACCTCAGTGAAACCCAGCCTTAATTCCTCAATTATATTCACATTCATATAAACAGAACCAACATTGATCACAAAGCTGAACCTCAGTGAAACCCAGCCTCATTCATCAATTATATTCATATTAATATAAACAGAACCAACATTGATCAATGAGTTTAACCTCATTGAAACCCACTCTTATTCATCTATTATATTCATATAAATATAAACAGAACGAACATTGATCAATGAGTTTAACCTCAGTGAAACCCAGCCTCATTCATCAATTATATTCATATTAATATAAACAGAACCAACATTGACCACAAAGCTGAACCTCAGTGAAACCCAGCCTCATTCATCAATTATATTCATATTAATATAAAAAGAACCAACATTGATCAATGAGTTTAACTTCTTTGAAAAACAGCCTCATTCATTAATTATATTCATATAAATATATACAGAACCAACATTGATCACAAAGCTGAACCTCAGTGAAACCCAGCCTCATTCATCAATTATATTCATATTAATATAAACAGAACCAACATTGATCACAAAGCTGTGCCTCAGTGAAACCCAGCCTCATTCATCAATTATATTCATATTAATATAAACAGAACCAACATTGATCAATGAGTTTAACCTCAGTGACAAGCAGCCTCAATCCTCAATTTTATTCATATTAATATAAACAGAACCAACATTGATCACAAAGCTGAACCTCAGTGAAACCCAGCCTCATTCATCAATTATATTCATATTAATATAAACAGAACCAACATTGATCAATGAGTTTAACCTCAGTGAAACGCAGCCTCATTCCTCAATTATATTCATATTAGTATAAAATGAACCAACATTGATCAATGAGTTTAACCTCATTGAAACCCAGCCTTATTCATCAATTATATTCATATTAATATAAACAGAACCAACATTGATCACAAAGCTGAACCTCAGTGAAAAGCAGCCTCATTCATCAGTTATATTGATATTAATATAAACAGAACCAACATTGATCAATGAGTTTAACCTCAGTGAAACGCAGCCTCATTCCTCAATTATATTCATATTAGTATAAACAGAACCAACATTGATCAATGAGTTTAACCTCATTGAAACCCAGCCTTATTCATCAATTATATTCATATAAATATAAACAGAACCAACATTGATCAATGAGTTTAACCTCAGTGAAACCCAGCCTCATTCATCAATTATATTCATATTAATATAAACAGAACCAACATTGATCACAAAGCTGAACCTCAGTGAAACCCAGCCTCATTCCTCAATTGTATTCATATTAATATAAACAGAAGCAACATTGATCACAAAGCTGAACCTCAGTGAAACCCAGCCTCATTCATCAATTATATTCATATTAATGTAAACAGAACCAACATTGATCAATGAGTTTAATTTCTTTGAAAAACAGCCTCATTCATTAATTATATTCATATAAATATATACAGAACCAACATTGATCACAAAGCTGAACCTCAGTGAAACCCAGCCTCATTCATCAGTTATATTCATATTAATATAAACAGATCCAACATTGATCAATGAGTTTAACCTCATTGAAACCCACTCTTATTCATCAATTATATTCATATTAATATAAACAGAACCAACATTGATCAATTAGTTTAACCTCTTTGAAACCCAGACTCATTCATCAATTATATGCATATTAGTATAAACAGAACCAACATTGATCACAAAGCTGAACCTCAGTGAAATCCAGCCTCATTCATCAATTATATTCATATTAATATAAACAGAACCAACATTGATCAATGAGTTTAATTTCTTTGAAAAACAGCCTCATTCATTAATTATATTCATATAAATATATACAGAACCAACATTGATCACAAAGCTGAACCTCAGTGAAACCCAGCCTCATTCATCAGTTATATTCATATTAATATAAACAGAACCAACATTGATCACAAAGCTGAACCTCATGGAAACCCAGCCTCATTCATCAGTTATATTCATATTAATATAAACAGATCCAACATTGATCAATGAGTTTAACCTCATTGAAACCCACTCTTATTCATCAATTATATTCATATTAATATAAACAGAACCAACATTGATCAATTAGTTTAACCTCTTTGAAACCCAGACTCATTCATCAATTATATGCATATTAGTATAAACAGAACCAACATTGATCACAAAGCTTAACCTCAGTGAAACCCAGCCTCATTCATCAATTATATTCATATTAATAGAAACAGAACCAGCATTGGCCACAAAGCTGAACCTCAGTGAAACCCAGCCTCATTCATCAATTATATTCATATTAATATAAACAGAACCAACATTGATCAATGAGTTTTACCTCAGTGAAAAGCAGCGTCATTCCTCAATTTTATTCATATTAATATAAACAGAACCAACATTGATCAATGAGTTTAACCTCAGTGAAACCCAGCCTCATTCATCAATTATATTCATATTAATAGAAACTGAACAAACATGGACCACAAAACTGAACCTCAGTGAAACCCAGCCTCATTCATCAATTATATTCATATTAATATAAACAGAACAAGTATTGACCACAAAGCTGAACCTCAGTGAAACCCAGCCTCATTCATCAAATATATTCATATTAATATAAACAGAACCGACATTGATCACAAAGCTGAACCTCAGTGAAACCCAGCCTCATTCATCAATTATATTCATATTAATATAAACAGAAGCAACATTGATCAATGAGTTTAACGTCAGTGAAACCCAGCCTCATTCCTCAATTATATCATATTAATATAAACAGAACCAACATTGATCAATTAGTTTAACCTCTTTGAAACCCAGACTCATTCATCAATTATATTCATATTAGTATAAACAGAACCAACATTGATCAATGAGTTTAACCTCAGTGAAACCCAGCCTCATTCCTCAATTATATCATATTAATATAAACAGAAACAACATTGATCAATGAGTTTAACCTCAGTGAAAAGCAGCCTCATTCCTCAATTTTATTCATATTAATATAAACAGAACCAACATTGATCAATGAGTTTAACCTCAGTGAAACCCAGCCTCATTCCTCAATTGTATTCATATTAATATAAACAGAAGCAACATTGATCACAAAGCTGAACCTCAGTGAAACCCAGCCTCATACATCAATTATATTCATATTAATATAAACAGAACCAACATTGATCAATGAGTTTAACTTCTTTGAAAAACAGCCTCATTCATTAATTATATTCATATAAATATATACAGAACCAACATTGATCACAAAGCTTAACCTCAGTGAAACCCAGCCTCATTCATCAATTATATTCATATTAATAGAAACAGAACAAACATGGACCACAAAGCTGAACCTCAGTGAAACCCAGCCTCATTCCTCAATTATATTCATATTAATAGAAACAGAACCAGCATTGGCCACAAAGCATAACCTCAGTGAAACACAGCCTCATTCATCAATTATATTCATATTAATATAAACAGAACCAACATTGATCAATGAGTTTAACCTCAGTGAAAAGCAGCCTCATTCCTCAATTTTATTCATATTAATATAAACAGAACCAACATTGATCAATGAGTTTAACCTCAGTGAAACCCAGCCTCATTCATCAATTATATTCATATTAATAGAAACAAAACATTGGCCACAAAGCTGAACCTCAGTGAAACCCAGCCTCATTCATCAATTATATTCATATTAATATAAACAGAACCAACATTGATCACAAAGCTGTACCTCAGTGAAACCCAGCCTCATTCATCAATTATATTCATATTAATATAAACAGAACCAACATTGATCAATGAGTTTAACGTCAGTGACAAGCAGCCTCAATCCTCAATTATATTCATATTAATATAAACAGAACCAACATTGATCAATGGGTTTAACCTCAGTGAAACCCAGCCTCATTCCTCAATTATATTCATATTCATATAAACAGAACCAACATTGATCACAAAGCTGAACCTCAGTGAAACCCAGCCTCATTCATCAATTATATTCATATTAATATAAACAGAACCAACATTGATCAATGAGTTTAACCTCAGTGAAACGCAGCCTCATTCCTTAATTATATTCATATTAGTATAAACAGAACCAACATTGATCAATGAGTTTAACCTCATTGAAACCCAGCCTTATTCATCAATTATATTCATATTAATATAAACAGAACCAACATTGATCACAAAGCTGAACCTCAGTGAAAAGCAGCCTCATTCATCAGTTATATTGATATTAATATAAACAGAACCAACATTGATCACAAAGCTTAACCTCATTGAAACCCACTCTTATTCATCAATTATATTCATATTAATATAAACAGAACCAACATTGATCAATGAGTTTAACCTCAGTGAAACCCAGCCTCATTCATCAATTATATTCATATTAATATAAACAGAACCAACATTGATCAATGAGTTTAACCTCATTGAAACCCACTCTTATTCATCAATTATATTCATATTAATATAAACAGAACCAACATTGATCAATGAGTTTAACCTCAGTGAAACCCAGCCTCATTCATCAATTATATTCATATTAATATAAACAGAACCAACATTGACCACAAAGCTGAACCTCAGTGAAACCCAGCCTCATTCATCAATTATATTCATATTAATATAAACAGAACCAACATTGATCACAAAGCTGAACCTCATTGAAACCCAGCCTCATTCATCAGTTATATTCATATTAATATAAACAGAACCAACATTGATCAATGAGTTTAACCTCAGTGAAACGCAGCCTCATTCCTTAATTATATTCATATTAGTATAAACAGAACCAACATTGATCAATGAGTTTAACCTCATTGAAACCCAGCCTTATTCATCAATTATATTCATATTAATATAAACAGAACCAACATTGATCACAAAGCTGAACCTCAGTGAAAAGCAGCCTCATTCATCAGTTATATTGATATTAATATAAACAGAACCAACATTGATCAATGAGTTTAACCTCATTGAAACCCACTCTTATTCATCAATTATATTCATATTAATATAAACAGAACCAACATTGATCAATGAGTTTAACCTCAGTGAAACCCAGCCTCATTCATCAATTATATTCATATTAATATAAACAGAACCAACATTGATCAATGAGTTTAACCTCATTGAAACCCACTCTTATTCATCAATTATATTCATATTAATATAAACAGAACCAACATTGATCAATGAGTTTAACCTCAGTGAAACCCAGCCTCATTCATCAATTATATTCATATTAATATAAACAGAACCAACATTGACCACAAAGCTGAACCTCAGTGAAACCCAGCCTCATTCATCAATTATATTCATATTAATATAAACAGAACCAACATTGATCACAAAGCTGAACCTCATTGAAACCCAGCCTCATTCATCAGTTATATTCATATTAATATAAACAGAACCAACATTGATCAATGAGTTTAACCTCATTGAAACCCACTCTTATTCATCAATTATATTCATATTAATATAAACAGAACCAACATTGATCAATGAGTTTAACCTCAGTGAAACCCAGCCTCATTCATCAATTATATTCATATTAATATAAACAGAACCAACATTGATCACAAAGCTGAACCTCAGTGAAAAGCAGCCTCATTCATCAGTTATATTGATATTAATATAAACAGAACCAACATTGATCAATGAGTTTAACCTCAGTGAAACGCAGCCTCATTCCTCAATTATATTCATATTAGTATAAAAAGAACCAACATTGATCAATGAGTTTAACCTCATTGAAACCCAGCCTTATTCATCAATTATATTCATATAAATATAAACAGAACCAACATTGATCAATGAGTTTAACCTCAGTGAAACCCAGCCTCATTCATCAATTATATTCATATTAATATAAACAGAACCAACATTGATCACAAAGCTGAACCTCAGTGAAAGCCAGCCTCATTCATCAATTATATTTATATGAATATAAACAGAACCAACATTGATCACAAAGCTGAACCTCATTGAAACCCAGCCTCATTCATCAGTTATATTCATATTAATATAAAGAGAACCAACATTGATCAATGAGTTTAACCTCATTGAAACCCACTCTTATTCATCAATTATATTCATATAAATATAAACAGAACCAACATTGATCAATGAGTTTAACCTCAGTGAAACCCAGCCTCATTCATCAGTTATATTCATATTAATATAAACAGAACCAACATTGATCACAAAGCTGAACCTCATTGAAACCCAGTCTCATTCATCAGTTATATTCATATTATTATAAACAGAACCAACACTGATCAATGAGTTTAACCTCATTGAAAAACAGCCTCATTTATTAATTATAATCATATAAATATATACAGAACCAACATTGATCACAAAGCTGAACCTCAGTGAAACCCACCCTCATTCATCAATTATATTCATATTAATATAAACAGAACCAACATTGATCAATTAGTTTAACCTCAGTGAAACGCAGCCTCCTTCCTCAATTATATTCATATTAATATAAACAGAACCAACATTGATCACAATGCTGAACCTCAGTGAAACCCAGCCTCATTCCTCAATTATATTCATATTAATATAAACAGAACCAACATTGATCACAACGCTGAACCTCAGTGAAACCCAGCCTCATTCATCAATTATATACATATTAATATAAACAGAACAAGCATTGGCCACAAAGCTGAACCTCAGTGAAACCCAGCCTCATTCATCAATTATATTCATATTAATATAAACAGAACCGACATTGATCACAAAGCTGAACCTCAGTGAAACCCAGCCTCATTCATCAATTTTATTCATATTAATATAAACAGAAGCAACATTGATCAATGAGTTTAACGTCAGTGAAACACAGCCTCATTCCTCAATTATATTCATATTAGTATTAACAGAACCAACATTGATCAATGAGTTTAACCTCAGTGAAACCCAGACTCATTCATCAATTATATTCATATTAGTATAAACAGAACCAACGTTGATCAATGAGTTTAACCTCAGTGAAACCCAGCCTCATTCCTCAATTATATTCATATTCATATAAACAGAACCAACATTGATCAATTAGTTTAACCTCAGTGAAACGCAGCCTCCTTCCTCAATTATATTCATATTAATATAAACAGAACCAACATTGATCACAATGCTGAACCTCAGTGAAACCCAGCCTCATTCATCAATTATATTCATATTAATATAAACAGAACCAACATTGATCACAACGCTGAACCTCAGTGAAACCCAGCCTCATTCATCAATTATATACATATTAATATAAACAGAACAAGCATTGGCCACAAAGCTGAACCTCAGTGAAACCCAGCCTCATTCATCAATTATATTCATATTAATATAAACAGAACCGACATTGATCACAAAGCTGAACCTCAGTGAAACCCAGCCTCATTCATCAATTTTATTCATATTAATATAAACAGAAGCAACATTGATCAATGAGTTTAACGTCAGTGAAACACAGCCTCATTCCTCAATTATATTCATATTAGTATTAACAGAACCAACATTGATCAATGAGTTTAACCTCAGTGAAACCCAGCCTCATTCCTCAATTATATCATATTAATATAAACAGAACCAACATTGATCACAAAGCTGAACCTCATTGAAACCCAGCCTCATTCATCAATTATATTCATATTAATATAAACAGAAACAACATTGATCAATGAGTTTAACCTCAGTGAAAAGCAGCCTCATTCCTCAATTTTATTCATATTAATAATATAAACAGAACCTACATTGATCAATGAGTTTAACCTCAGTGAAAAGCAGCCTCATTCCTCAATTTTATTCATATTAATATAAACAGAACCAACATTGATCAATGAGTTTAACCGCAGTGAAACCCAGCCTCATTCCTCAATTTTATTCATATTAATATAAACAGAAGCAACATTGATCACAAAGATGAACCTCAGTGAAACCCAGCCTCATACATCAATTATATTCATATTAATATAAACAGAACCAACATTGATCAATGAGTTTAACTTCTTTGAAAAACAGCCTCATTCATTAATTATATTCATATAATTATAAACAGAACCAACGTTGATCACAAAGCTGAACCTCAGTTAAACCCAGCCTCATTCATCAGTTATATTCATATTAATATAAACAGAACCAACATTGATCACAAAGCTGAACCTCATTGAAATCCAGCCTCATTCCTCAGTTATATTCATATTAATATAAACAGAACCAACATTGATCAATGAGTTTAACCTCATTGAAACCCACTCTTATTCATCATTTATATTCATATTAATATAAACAGAACCAACATTGATCAATGAGTTTAACTTCTTTGAAAAACAGCCTCATTCATTAATTATATTCATATAAATATATACAGAACCAACGTTGATCACAAAGCTGAACCTCAGTGAAACCCAGCCTCATTCATCAATTATATTCATATTAATATAAACAGAACCAACATTGACCACAAAGCTGAACCTCAGTGAAACCCAGCCTCATTCATCAGTTATATTCATAGTAATATAAACAGAACCAACATTGATCACAAAGCTTAACCTCTTTGAAACCCAGCCTCATTCATCAATTATATTCATATTAATATAAACAGAACCAACATTGATCACAAAGCTGAACCTCAGTGAAACCCAGCCTCATTCATCAATTATATTCATATTAATATAAACAGAACCAACATTGATCAATTAGTTTAACCTCTTTGAAACCCAGACTCATTCATCAATTATATTCATATTAGTATAAACAGAACCAACATTGATCACAAAGCTTAACCTCAGTGAAACCCAGCCTCAATCATAAATTATATTCATATTAATATAAACAGAACCAAAATTGATCAATTAGTTTAACCTCAGTGAAACTTAGCCTTATTCCTCAATTATATTCATATTAATATAAACAGAACCAACATTGATCACAAAGTTGAACCTCAGTGAAACAAGCCTCATTCATCCATTATATACATATTAATATAAAAAGAACAAGCATTGACCACAAAGCTGAACCTCAGTGAAACCCAGCCTCATTCATCAATTATATTCATATTAATATAAACAGAACCGACATTGATCACAAAGCTGAACGTCAGTGAAACCCAGCCTCATTCCTCAATTTTATTCATATTAATATAAACAGAAGCAACATTGATCACAAAGATGAACCTCAGTGAAACCCAGCCTCATACATCAATTATATTCATATTAATATAAACAGAACCAACATTGATCACAAAGCTGAACCTCATTGAAATCCAGCCTCATTCCTCAGTTATATTCATATTAATATAAACAGAACCAACATTGATCAATGAGTTTAACCTCATTGAAACCCACTCTTATTCATCAATTATATTCATATTAATATAAACAGAACCAACATTGATCAATGAGTTTAACTTCTTTGAAAAACAGCCTCATTCATTAATTATATTCATATAAATATATACAGAACCAACGTTGATCACAAAGCTGAACCTCAGTGAAACCCAGCCTCATTCATCAATTATATTCATATTAATATAAACAGAAACAACATTGATCAATGAGTTTAACCTCAGTGAAAAGCAGCCTCATTCCTCAATTTTATTCATATTAATATAAACAGAACCAACATTGATCAATGAGTTTAACCTCAGTGAAACCCAGCCTCATTCCTCAATTTTATTCATATTAATATAAACAGAAGCAACATTGATCACAAAGCTGAACCTCAGTGAAACCCAGCCTCATACATCAATTATATTCATATTAATATAAACAGAACCAACATTGATCAATGAGTTTAACTTCTTTGAAAAACAGCCTCATTCGTTAATTATATTCATATAAATATATACAGAACCAACATTGATCACAAAGCTGAACCTCAGTGAAACCCAGCCTCATTCATCAATTTTATTCATATTAATATAAACAGAAGCAACATTGATCAATGAGTTTAACGTCAGTGAAACGCCGCCTCATTCCTCAATTAAGTTCATATTAGTATAAACAGAACCAACATTGATCAATTAGTTTAACCTCAGTGAAACTGCATTTTATAGATTATGGTTGGAAATTCTCAACCACTCTCATCCGAAGACCTCGCCTCCCACTTTTGTTAATATATTTGAACTTTAGTCGGACATTCACACCTTCTTTCAGCTGAACCACCTCCGCTCCCTGTTTTGATCATGTATGGACCGGCATTCTTACCTTTTCTAACACATTTTTCAGCAATTATGGTCGGAGATTCACACCTACTCACAGCCGAACAACTCCGATCCCGGACAGCTCTTTTCTTAACTGCTTTTTTTAAAACTTTGGTTGGACGTTCATGTAACGGTTGTCATTCCACTTGCGTTTATTGTTGTTGTGTGTGGTATGTTGGCTACTTACCTTTATTAATTATTTCCATTCCTCTGCAGCTTCTGTGAGTTAACCGTGTCTGACCAGCATTCTCGCGTGTGTTATACAGGTAAATGTGTATTTTGTTCATTGTGTATATGTCAGTATTGCGACGGATGCGCCCGAGCTTGTGTGAGTTAACCGTGTCTGACGAGCATTCTCGCGTGTGTTATAAAGGAGAGAATAAACGGCCGGTGCAGGCGAAACCAACAAGTCTCAATTGCTAACAAAACACAACGCAGGTTATCATTAAAGAGAACTGAACCTACCAGTACCAAGGGCTGGCATGGTTACACTGGTGCCGTGACCCGTTTAGCTTCTTTCTTCGTCGAGTTGGGTCGTCGGGTCCGTCTATTCCTTTGAGCTGTTGCTGCGGGCAGAGCCAGGCCGCGCAGTTGAGCGCGCTGCGGCGAGATCAAAGACTGCTAGACAATCGGTGGCGGGAACGGAGTCCCATGTTCATTGGTCAAGTCTACGTCAACTGTCTGCGTCAGGTGTAGTCACACATTACACCACGTGGGGACAGAGTGGTGCGCTGCAGTTCGCGGCGGCTTTGAGGAGTGTGAGTGTGTCATTCTGGATGCAGCGATCTCCAGCAGCTTCGACTTTTAAATGGTGGTGTATCCTACTGATGACTGTATGGTTAGGCAGTCCAGGTTGTTAATGAACATTGTTGATATATTCAGAGTCGTTTGACTTAGTGTGAATATTTAAAAAAAAAAAAAAAAAAGTTTTTTTTATTGATCATTGACTGTGTATATTTGAAGGTACTGTATTGTGTGTACATGATGGACAATAACATGTTTTTTGGAAGAGGGAGGGGTTCAGTGACATCTACCCCACTTCCTTGGGTCGGCAGGGGCAGAGCTACATTCTTGCTCTCTCCAGGGGCATCTACTCCAGGATTCAGTGTCAGGAACCTGGGAGGGGCTGATGGTGCTTCTGGGGACTTGTAGCATGACGGATGGCAAGCGCCAGTTCCGCCAGGGGGGGAAGCATCGAGCAATTACCTGGCTGGTGTGGCCACGCAGATTGGCCTCTCCATAGGTGAGACCATCGCTGCATGCCTGGAGTCTCGTTTGGGTAATGGGCTGGGGAATAGCTCTGTGGGTCCTGCTGGTAACACCGTTATAGATCCATCATTATTAAATGTAGTGATAAGATCTGAGGCTAAAGAGCCTGTTGGGTTTAAAGGCGATGGTCGTGATGGACACACTGTTTCAGGAGTGGGAGGAAATGATGATGGTGTACCTGAAGAAGAAGGGGGTTCCAGCTGCTGAACAGGCTGAGGAGGTGCTGAATAAGCTCAGTGGGAGGGCACGGGATGTCGTTAGAGTGGGCGTTCGTAGTAGGCCGCAAGTATCCCTGTCTGGAGGCCCAGAACCCATCTTTGAGATTCTGAAGCAGCACTTCAGCGACACAGTTTCTTCTGGAATGCCTCTGGCTGATTTTGTATGCCACATTACCGAAGGAGGGTGAGGATCCCTTTGATTACTGGCTACGACTAAACAGAGCAATGGACGTAACAGAGGACTGTCTTAAGAGACAGAGTAAGTCATTCGAGGGTTTGCCCCGTGTCTTGACGGCCATGTTCGTTAGACACTGCCCTGACCCAGAACTCTCACTGATTTTCAAATGTAAACCCCTGTCCCAGTGGTCTGTCACAGAGGTGCATGAGCGACTTGTGGAGCACTGTGGGGACAGTGCATGGGTGCCTCGAGTCAGAATGCTCACCCCAGCACCCACACACACTCACACATGAAGGGTTTTGGGGGCGTGTGTGTTCGGTGGGGTGTAGTGGATGGGGCCACGTAGGTGGTCCCCTTTGGTTGCACTCTGCAGTTCCCTGCCCCTGTTTTAATTTCACCTTAGACATTACTACTTATCAAACACACTCACACACACACATTAGGTCTTGGGGGGTGGTTACACTGAGTGGCATCTGGTGGGCGGGGCTCTTTGGGTATGTAGGCTGCCCAGAGTGCCGCGCTCCCAGTTCTACAAGTTTGGCTGCCCCTCAATTTTAATTGCTCACTATTAGAAAATATTGAAGAGCCAGAAGGGTGAGGGGAGGGGTCTTCTTCGCACACCCCTGCTTCCTGGTGTCTGCTCGGGGCAGGAGGGGCCAGGAGGATTAATTAATTGTTCTGCTGGTTCGGGGTCTGTGGTGGCTGGGGGGTTGCTGGCCTCCTGGTGTGCCCGCTGCACTACACCCCAGCAGAGTCGAGGGAGGTAGGATGTGTGGATGTATGGGACGTGAAAGTGTGTGTGGTAATGATTGGGCCTGGATCTGGGACTTGCTGTCGCCTGGCCTGCCTGTGTTTCTCCCGATGGGGCATCAGCGTTGCCTCTCCCCACTGCTCGCGACTTCACCCACCTGTGGGCACGTCTTGACTCCCAGGGCACTTGGCCAGGGGCGCTGGGGCAGGCGCTGACCCACTTTGTGGCTGTCTGGCGCGCTTGGCCCTCCTGGGTATTGGGTGGGGCCTCTGCCGGGGGGTTTGGGGGCGCTCGGGCTCCTGGGGCCCAGGTCCAGTGCACGGCCCATGTCTGGGCGGCTGGGGCCTGGCGGGGTCGGTGGGCTGTTACCCCTGGTTCCCGGAGTGCCTCTGCCCTATGCTTATGGGGGCTCTTTCCGGGGGCTTCCTCTGCAGTCTTCTGGGTGGATGCGTGGTTGCCCCTGCGGTGGGCTGCCTGGGTTCTGTGCTCTGTGGGGGCTGCTGGTGGCCTGGGTCTTGTGGCCCTCTCTGCCTGCTTCTGATTGCTTGGGGGGGGCTGTGGATTGTGGCCCTGTACGCTTATACACTCATAACTAAGCACGGTTATCATGTAGGTCCTGTGCCATGGGTGTTGCATGTTCTCACACACACACACACACACACACACACACACATTCATTAGTCCAGTAGCATGGTCGCTAAGCAGTTGATGTATTATCATGTCGTCTCAGGTCATCTATATCCACAGCTGTGTTGTATGCGATTGCCGCTTCTTGTGCTTGTTTTTGTTTGTTTGTGTGTTTGTTTTTTCTCTGCTTGTCTGCTTTCAGGTGCTCCTGGTGGCGCTAAGGCTGGATTCCCCTCAGAGGCCATGGATTGTTGTCTGTTTTGTTTTTACAGGTGTAGCAGCTGGTTGTCTGGTTTTTGTTTCTATTTTTGTTCTGTTTCCTCTTCTTTCCTCTTCTTCTTTCCTTGTCCCCCGGTCCGGTTCAGTTCAGTTCATGTCATATATTGTAAACAGAAATAAATAAATGGGCATCAAGGGGAGCTTTACATTTATAAAACTTCCCTTGGCAAAGCAAATCTGTTTGGCATCAAAGGTATTCAGACTACAATTCTTCTGACATAATGCTGAACAGGACAAGGGGAAAAAAAAAAAAAAGTAAAGAAGACAGTTCTGCCGTAAGTCAGGGACAAGACCTGTTCTAAGTTCTATACTTTTTAAAAGGGGCATGTTTATCAACTATGGAATTAGAAGATTTACAAAAATGGTCAAGTGCTAGATCTTCATCTGAGATTTTAACAGTGTCATATAACTATTCAACAGATCAGTTAAAAAAAAGCCTGCTCATGGAGATGTTTCAGGATCTGGATACCAAGCGTGGACCTAATGTTTTCATTTTTGCAATTCTGATACAGGCTATTGAGCAGTGATAACTAACACCAAGTTCAGATACTGCGGATATTCTACCTTTGATTTGTTAAGATTGAGCCAATCAGGGACAACCTTGAAGGATCTCTTTGGTTTTGTAGGATCAGTAATTACCTGAGAAAGGTTGATATTGGTACACACCTTTTTTAAATGATCAGAGGCAGAGTTCAACTTGTTTAAATTAAAATTGCCACACAGAGATTGGGTTTAGGCCACATGCACACAGAATGACATCAACAAATATAAGAAATATTAAACATTTACACATAGATTTTTGAATACATGTAGAGGAATGATACTTTGAAATGTGCTCATTGCGGAGTTATGATCAGTTGAGTAATGAAGGTTAAACTATATGGGAAAGAGGTTCTATTCCCAGCATCATGATGGACACTCCTGATATAGAAGGTTTCGCTAACGCATTGGAATTGTTTTACTATTTTCATATGCATGTGCAATGAAGAATTGCTTGCTGCTGATAAATGCAAAGAAGAACAGCTTACACATAGATGCTCACATATAGGTTGCTGAATGCAATGAAGACCTGCTTATCCAGTAAAGTTCAATGTCAATGTGTAATATTCAATTAGGATTTGCAAAACAGTGAAGTTAAACAATGAATGGGTCCATAGTCGGTATGAGAAGACTACAGGAATATTTACCTGGGTGTACGTTCAAACAGAGATGAGAAAATCGCGATAAATAATTGTTTGTTTGTTTGTTAGTATGTATATGAATGTTATGTGTATAAACTGTGTTGAGTTATAGTTACTCAGTAGTGTCTCAGTGAAACAACCGACGGGGGATGCCTTGCGGTGACAACAAAAGCAGTGTTTTACTGATCAGTCAAGTTGCTCCAGTGTACTCCATACAAACTGGTTGGCTACTGAAGGGATAGAAAATGGGGAATTCTTGTTTTAAAGCAAACAAGGAATTAGATGGGAAAAATACATGTTTTAACGGGACCCAGACAATATTAAATACTCAGACAGATGGGAGAAGAAGTGTAGTTTTGTAGGAAATCACAAAATTATTACATAGAATTAGTGAAATCAATTGAAGAATGCCTTTCTGAAGAGCTGTTTACCACAGATGAGCAGCTTTGCGACCAAGCACATTGTAGATCGCTTTACTGCCAAAATGATCTAATTTAATGGATTGGTTTAGACATGCATAACAGCATTTTTAGAACAAAGAGAGAAACAAAAAGGGACAACGCTTCATGGTGGAAGGTGATGTATAAATAAAAGTTTATATGATGAAGGGGGTGGCAACACCCATTCCGAAATCCCGCCATTCCGACATCCCGCTATTCCGACATCCCACCATTCCGACATACCACCATTCCGACATGCAAACGTCCCACCATTCCGACGTTCAAATGTCCCACCATTCCGACAAGGCTTTCTGTATAAGGAAATGTGTGTTACTCAACAGGTGAGTCCCCTCTTTCTGTTCATGCAATTTATATGTTTAACACATGTTTATAGACAAGCGTTATTAAAAACACAAAGTCTCGGCAACTGGAGGAGGAGAAGCAGTCCGCGGTGGTTTTCAATCACACACTCCAATGCCACTTGTTTCAACTTCCGAAAATTTAATCCAGGAAAAAAAGGCTTACAAACATGGACCAAAACGGCTCCATAACACGCACAAGAATCCAAAAGAAACTAAAATTAACTAAAAGAAAGCAAATAAACAGTATGAAGTGGTCAAAATTGGTTTTACGCATGCCTATGTGCGTCTGGCACATGCGTCTTCGGGCTCTCCCACATTGGTTTGTGGATGAAAGCTATATGTTCAGCTGTAATGTCATGTAAAAACAATCTCTACATGACATTTACTCCCAGGTGTGACCAGTTACGTCCTTAAGATATCAACAGGCTGTATAAAGCCTTGCGCAACGGCTGTGTGTTTGTGCCAAATGCGCAAAGCCCATCCGCGCTTCCCAAAATTGGAGCGAGTACTCATAAATCACGTGAATAACATGAATAAACGGTTTTACTGCATTTTGTTGTGTTTTATACGTTCTATGCTGTCATTTCTCTCTTCTCCTATTGGTAAGGCAAGGCAGAGTGCTCGCAACTGTGTCCTGTGCCGTAGCCGTGATATCTGTTATTGCAATTATTACTTTTGCATATGATGACAGCGTGCAAAAGACGCATGGGCTCTGTGGAGAGCTCCGCTCCAGCTGGCTGCTGTTACAGCTCACTGACACTGTAATTCTGCTTAATCAGTTTCAGTCTCGCCAGAGTTACATTAATATCTGTATTTTTATATTTGAAATTCAGGGGATTTTGATAATAGATTATTAAAGTTTGTTTTCGAGGCTGTGGCCTCTGCATGTGCAAAGCTTGTGCGCCAAACTTTAGGGCGTATTTGCGCCGGCATATCATTAGTGCAAAATGTTTTGGGTAAAAAATAGGCTATTAAAAGGAACTGTCGGAATGGCGGTATGTTAAAAAAAACAAAAAACATACCGCCATTCCGACCATAGGAGGAAAAAAGTGTCGGAATGGTGGGACGTTTGATAAAAAATTAAGTGTCGCCATTCCGACAATTGGAGATCCATGTCGGAATGGCGAGATGTCGGAATGGCAGCATGTAACCATGATGAAGGAGAGACCATTTGAGCAGCACAGCCATTTCGCAGCACAGGGAAAGCAGTCCAAGTTACAGGATCTCCCACGTGGTATCACCTGTCACATTGTGTCAAGGCATCAAAAGAAGAAAAAATCACCAAACTCAAGGACAAAAAGACGAAGACGCCGGTGAACGAAGAGAGAGTACTGACAAACCAGAAATACAAAAAGATTCTCGATATCAAGATCCAGAAGAAGAGGCTAACAATGCCACGAACACTTACGATGCTGGGAATGATGCCAGCAATGAACAGAGAAGAAGATTCAGTGTCATCAATCTGCAACACGTGCCTCTAATGAGGGGGTGAATATAGAATCCTCAACGATTACAACGTCTCTGGGAACTGTGACAAAAACAAGGTTTAAACCATTTTGATATATATTGTAACCTATTGGCGAGGGAATAGTGCTGAAAATGAGGTAAATCTAATCCACCATTGTCCTTGGTCTTCTGTAGGGTTTTTAAACTAATACGTGGTGGTTTGTTTTTCCACAGAAATTTGGAGATGCATGAATCTAGTTACTTAAACCAAGTAGCAGATGGTTTTATGGGGATCATTGAGAACAAATAGTTAACTTTTGGTAGTATCATCATTTTAATGGATGTAATTCTCCCCATAAGTGATATAGGTAAGGACTTCCAACGAGAGAGATCGTCCTCTACTGTCTTTAATAATTGCACATAATTTAGCTTTGTTAGCTCTGAGAGCCTGGAGGAAATGTTTATGCCTAAATATCTAATATTTCCTGACTGTAAAGTGATCGCAGGTATATTATGGACCCTACAGTTAATGGGCAGAACTGTGGTCTTAGACCAGTTGATAGAGTAGTCAGAAAGTGTTGAGAATTTATTTATGAGTGTGATCGTGTGAGTGAGAGACGTCTGTGAGTTCTGAAGGAAAAGTAATACATCATCAGCATAAAGACTTATTTTATGCTCAATATTTTGGGATTAATTACTCACAAACGGGTAAGAAAAGGTAGTATTGCCAGACCATACATGATCAAAAAAGGGAGCGGAGGTCGTTCAGCTGCAAGAAGGTGTGAATGTCCAACTAAAGTTTATAAAAAGCGGGTAAGACAAGGTGCGAATGCCCGACAATGCATGATCAAAAGAGGGAGCGGAGGTTTTCGGCTGCAAGAAGGTCTGAATGTCCACCCATAATTGCTGAAAATGGGTAAAAAAAGGGTGCGAATGCCAAACCATACATCATCAAAAGCAGGAGTGGATGTGTTCGGCTAGAAGAAGGTTTGAATGTCCGACCATAGTTTGTAAAAAGCGGGTAAGAAAAGGTTCGAATGCCCAAACATAGACCATCAAAAGAGGGAGCGGAGGTGTTCCGCTGTAAGAAGGTGTAAATGTCCGACCATAGTTGGTAAAAAGCGGGTAAGAAAAGGTTAAAATACCCGACTGTACACAATCAATAGCGGGAGCGGAGTTGTTCGGCTACAAGAAGGTGTGAAAGTCCGACCACGGTTTGTAAAAAGCGGGTAAGAAAAGGTTCGAATGCCCGAATATATACCATCAAAAGTGGAAGTGGAGGTGTTCGGCTGCAAGAAGGTGTGAACGTCCGACCAAAGTTTGTAAAAAGCAGTTAAGAAAAGGTTCGAATATCCAACCAAACATAATCAAAAGCGGGAGCAGAGCTGTTCGACTGCAAGTAGGTGTGAATGTCAGATCATAATTTGCAAAAAGCTGATGAGAAAGGGTGAGAATGCCCGGCTATACACCATCAAATGCGGGAGCGGAAGTGTTTGGCTGAGAGTAGGTGTGAATGTCCGACCATAATTGCTGAAAAATGTGTTAGAAGAGACTAGAATGCCGGACAATACATCATCAAAAGCGGGAGAGGTGGTGTTCGGCTGCAAGTAGGTGTGAATGTCCAGCCATAATTACTCACAAATGGGTAAGAAAAGGTAGTATTGCCAGACCATACATGATCAAAACAGGGAGCGGAGGTGGTTCAGCTGCAAGGTGTGAATGTCTGACTAAAGTTTGTAAAAAGCGGGTAAGACAAGGTGCGAATGCCCGACAATGTATGATCAAAAGAGGGAGCAGAGGTGTTCAGCTGCAAGAAGGTCTGAATGTCCACCAATAATTACTGAAAAATGGGTAAGAAAAGGTGCGAATGCCCAACCATACATCATCAAAAGCAGGAGTGGATGTGTTCGGCTACAAGAAGGTTTGAATGTCCGACCAAAGTTTGTAAAAAGCAGGTAAGAAAAGGTGAAAATACCCGACTGTACACAATCAAAAGAGGGAGCGGAGTTGTTCAGCAACAAAGAGTGAAACTCTGACCATGGTTTGTAAAAAGTGGGTAAGAAAAGGTTTGTATGCCCGAATATACAACATCAAAAGCAGAAGCGGAGGTGTTCGGCTGCTTGAAAGTTTGAACGTCCTACCAAAGTTTGTAAAAAGCAGTTAAGAAAAGTTTCGAATATCCAACCAAACATTATCAAAAGCGGGAGCAGAGCTGTTCGACTGCAAGTAGGTGTGAATGTCAGATCATAATTTGCAAAAAGCTGATGAGAAACGGTGAGAATGCCCGACTATACACTATCAAATGCGGGAGCGGAGTTGTTCGGCTGTGAGTAGGTGTGAATCTCCGAGCATATTTTGTAAAAAGGTTGGTAAGAATAGATTCGAATGCCCGAACATACACTATCAAAAGAGGGAGCGGAGGTGTTCCGCTGTAAGAAGGTGTGAATGTCCGACCATAGTTGGTAAAAAACGGGTAAGAAAAGGTTAAAATACCCGACTGTACACAATCAATAGCGGGAGCGGATGTGTTTGGCTACAAGAATGTGTGACAGTCCGACCATGGTTTGTAAAAAACGGGTAAGAAAAGGTGCGAATGCCCGACAATGTATGATCAAAAGAGGGAGCGGAGGTTTTCGGCTACAAGAAGGTTTGAATGTCCGACCATAAAAAAAAAAAAGCGGGTAAGAAAAGGTTCAAATGCCTGACTATACACCATCAAAAGCGGGAGCGGAGGTGTTCCGCTGTAAGACGGTGTGAATGTCCGACCATAGTTGGTAAAAAGCGGGTAAGAAAAGGTTAAAATACCTGACTGTACACAATAAATAGCGGGAGCGGAGTTGTTCGGCTACAAGAAGGTGTGAAAGTTCAACCATGGTTTGTAAAAAGCTGCTAAGAAAAGGTTCGAATGCCCGAATATATACCATCAAAAGCGGAAGCGGAGGTGTTCGGCTGCAAGAAGGTGTGAACGTCCGACCAAAGTTTGTAAAAAGCAGTTAAGAAAAGTTTCGAATATCCAACCAAACATAATCAAAAGCGGGAGCAGAGCTTTTCGACTGCAAGTAGGTGTGAATGTCCAGCCATAATTACTCACAAACTTGTAAGAAAAGGTAGTATTGCCAGATCATACATGATCAAAACAGGGAGCTGAGGTTGTTCAGCTGCAAGGTGTGAATGTCTGACTATAGTTTGTAAAAAGCGGGTAAGATAAGGTGCGAATGCCCAACATTGTATAATCAAAAGAGAGAGCGGAGGTTTTCGGCTACAAGAAGGTTTGACTGTCCGACCATAGTTTGTAAAAAGCGGGTAAGAAAAGGTTCAAATGCCTGACTATACACCATCAAAAGCGCGGAGCGGAGGTGTTCCGCTGTAAGACGGTGTGAATGTCCGACCATAGTTGGTAAAAAGCAGGTAAGAAAAGGTTAAAATACCCGACTGTACACAATCAATAGCGGGAGCGGAGTTGTTCGGCTACAAGAAGGTGTGAAAGTCCAACCATGGTTTGTAAAAAGCTGGTGAGAAAAGGTTCGAATGCCAGACAATGTATGATCAAAAGAGGGAGCGGAGGTGTTCGGCTGCAAGAAGGTCTGAATGTCCAACCATAATTTGTAAAAACCGGGAAGGAAAGGCTCGAAAGCCCGACTATACACCATCAAAAGCGGGAGCAGAGTGGTTCAGCTGCAAGAAGGTCTGAATGTCCATCAATAATTGCTTTAAAACATGAAAGAAAATTTTCGAATATCATCCGCACATGATCATAAGAAGGAGAGGTGTTCAGCTGCAAGAAGGTGTGAATGTCCACCCATAATTCCTGAAAAATGGGTAAAAAAAAGGTGCGAATGCCCAACCATACATCATCAAAAGCAGGAGAGGATGTGTTCGGCTACAAGAAGGTGTGAACGTCCAACCAAAGTTTGTAAAAACCAGTTAAGAAAAGGTTTGAATATCCAACCAAACATAATCAAAAGCGGGAGCATAGCTTTTCGACTGCAAGTAGGTGTGAATGTCAGATCATAATTTGCAAAAAGCTGATGAGAAAGGGTGAGAATGTCCGACTGCACACCATCAAATGCGGGAGCGGAGTTGTTCGGCTGTGAGTAGGTGTGAATCTCCGACTGTAATTTCTGAAAAATGTGTTAGAAAAGGTAAGAATGCCGGTCCATACATCATAAAAAGCGAGAGAGGTGGTGTTCGGCTGCAAGTAAGTGTGAATGTCCAGCCATAATTACTCACAAACGGGTAAGAAAAGGTAGTATTGCCAGACCATACATGATCAAAACAGGGAGCGGAGGTGGTTCAGCTGCAAGAAGGTGTGAATGTCCGACTAAAGTTCAAATATATTAACAAAAGCGGGAGGAGAGGTCTTCGGATGAGAGTGGTTGAGAATTTCCAACCATAATCTATAAAATTCGGTGAAAAAAAGGTGTGATAGAACACTAAAAGGTGGAGCGGAAGTGTTCGGCTGCAAGAAGGTGTGAATGTCCGACTATATTTGGTGAAAAGCAGGTGAAGCAAGGTCTGAATGCCCAACCTTTCATCATCAAAAGCGAGATCAGAGGTGTTTGGCTGCAAGAAGGCCATAGTTTGCCAAAAGCGGGTTAGCTGCGAATGACCAACTAAATATCAACAAAAGTGGGGGCGGAGGTCTTCGGATGCAACTGGGTGTGAACATCCCACGATACAAGTATGGTGGAGAGGAAGCTGTGAAAAGCCAACCATAGTTTGCAAAAAGCGGGTGAGAAAAGGTGCGAATGTCCAA
This sequence comes from Leuresthes tenuis, assembly GCF_036924035.1. NCBI lineage: Eukaryota > Metazoa > Chordata > Actinopteri > Atheriniformes > Atherinopsidae > Leuresthes > Leuresthes tenuis. The sequence continues at coordinate 30,496,959 of NW_027325374.1, read as the reverse complement.
CCATACATGATCAAAACAGGGAGCGGAAGTGTTTGGCTGTGACAAGGTGTGAATGTCCACCCAAAATTAATGAAAAGCGGGCAAAAAATTAGGTTTGAATGCCCAACCATACATCATCAAAAGCAGGAGTGGATGTGTTCGGCTACAAGAAGGTTTGAATGTCCGAGCATAGTTTATAAAAAGCGGGTAAGAAAAGGTTCGAATGCCCAAACATACACCATCAAAAGAGGGAGCGGGGGTGTTCCGCTGTAAGAAGGTGTGAATGTCCGACCATAGTTGGTAAAAAACGGGTAAGAAAAGGTTAAAATACCCGACTGTCACAATCAATAGCGGGAGCGGATGTGTTTGGCTACAAGAATGTGTGACAGTCCGACCATGGTTTGTAAAAAACGGGTAAGAAAAGGTGCGAATGCCCGACAATGTATGATCAAAAGAGGGAGCGGAGGTTTTCGGCTACAAGAAGGTTTGAATGTCCGACCATAGTTTGTAAAAAGCGGGTAAGAAAAGGTTCAAATGCCTGACTATACACCATCAAAAGAGGGAGCGGAGGTGTTCCGCTGTAAGACGGTGTGAATGTCTGACCATAGTTGGTAAAAAGCGGGTAAGAAAAGGTTAAAATACCTGACTGTACACAATCAATAGCGGGAGCGGAGTTGTTCGGCTACAAGAAGGTGTGAAAGTTCAACCATGGTTTGTAAAAAGCTGGTAAGAAAAGGTTCGAATGCCCGACAATGTATGATCAAAAGAGGGAGCGGAGGTGTTCGGCTGCAAGAAGGTCTGAATGTCCAACCATAATTCCTGAAAAATGGGTAAAAAAAGGTGCGAATGCCCAACCATACATTATCAAAAGCAGGTGTGAATGTCAGATCATAATTTGCAAAAAGCTGATGCGAAAGGGTGAGAATGCCCGACTATACACCATCAAATGCGGGAGCGGAGGTGTTCGGCTCTGAGTAGGTGTGAATGTCCGACCATAATTGCTGAAAAATGTGTTAGAAAAGGAAAGAATGCCGGACCATACATCATCAAAAGCGAGAGAGGTGGTGTTCGGCTGCAAAAAGGTGTAAATGTTCGACTAAAGTTTGTAAAAAGCGGGTAAGACATGGTGCGAATGCCTGACAAGGTATGATCAAAAGCAGGAGCGGAGGTGTTCAGCTGCAAGAAGGTCTAAATGTCCATCAATAATTGCTAGAAAACATGAAAAAAAATTTTCGAAAATCAAAGCGCACATGATCATAAGTGGGAGAGGAGGTGTTCAGCTGCAAGAAGGTGTGAATGTCCACCCATTATTCCTGACAAATGGGTAAAAAAAAGGTGCGAATGCCCAACCATACATCATCAAAAGCAGGAGTGGATGTGTTCGGCTACAAGAAGGTGTGAACGTCCAACCAAAGTTTGTAAAAAGCAGTTAAGAAAAGGTTTGAATATCCAACCAAACATAATCAAAAGCGGGAGCATAGCTTTTCGACTGCAAGTAGGTGTGAATGTCAGATCATAATTTGCAAAAAGCTGATGAGAAAGGGTGAGAATGTCCGACTGCACACCATCAAATGCGGGAGCGGAGTTGTTCGGCTGTGAGTAGGTGTGAATCTCCGACCGTAATTTCTGAAAAATGTGTTAGAAAAGGTAAGAATGCCGGTCCATACATCATCAAAAGCGAGAGAGGTGGTGTTCGGCTGCAAGTAAGTGTGAATGTCCAGCCATAATTACTCACAAACGGGTAAGAAAAGGTAGTATTGCCAGACCATACATGATCAAAACAGGGAGCGGAGGTGGTTCAGCTGCAAGAAGGTGTGAATGTCCGACTAAAGTTCAAATATATTAACAAAAGCGGGAGGAGAGGTCTTCGGATGAGAGTGGTTGAGAATTTCCAACCATAATCTATAACATTCGGTGAAAAAAAGGTGTGATAGAACACTAAAAGGTGGAGCGGAAGTGTTCGGCTGCAAGAAGGTTTTAATGTCCGACTATATTTGGTGAAAAGCAGGTGAAGCAAGGTCTGAATGCCCAACCATTATCAAAAGCGAGATCAGAGGTGTTTGGCTGCAAGAAGGCCATAGTTTGCCAAAAGCGGGTAAGCTGCGAATGACCAACTAAATATCAACAAAAGGTCTTCGGATGCAAGTGGGTGTGAATATCCCACCATACAAGTATGGTGGAGAGGAAGCTGTGAACAGCCGACCATAGTTTGCAAAAAGCGGGTGAGAAAAGGTGCGAATGTCCAACCATACATGATCAAAACAGGGAGCGGAGGTGTTTGGCTGTGACAAGGTGTGAATGTCCACCCAAAATTAATGAAAAGCGGGTAAAAAGTAGGTTTGAATGCCCAAGCATACATCATCAAAAGAAGGAGTGGATGTGTTCGGCTACAAGAAGGTTTGAATGTCCGAGCATTGTTTGTAAAAAGCGGGTAAGAAAAGGTTCGAATGCCCAAACATACACCATCAAAAGAGGGAGCGGAGGTGTTCCGCTGTAAGGTGTGAATGTCCGACCATAGTTGGTAAAAAGTGGGTAAGAAAAGGTTAAAATACCCGACTGTACACAATCAAAAGCGGGAGCGGATGTGTTTGGCTACAAGAATGTGTGAAAGTCCGACCATGGTTTGTAAAAAACGGGTAAGAAAAGGTGCGAATGCCCGACAATGTATGATCAAAAGAGGGAGCGGAGGTTTTTGGCTACAAGAAGGTTTGAATGTCCGACCATAGTTTGTAAAAAGCGGGTAAGAAAAGGTTCAAATGCCTGACTATACACCATCAAAAGCGGGAGCGGAGGTGTTCCGCTGTAAGACGGTGTGAATGTCCGACCATAGTTGGTAAAAAGCGGGTAAGAAAAGGTTAAAATACCCGACTGTACACAATCAATAGGGGGAGCGGAGTTGTTCGGCTACAAGAAGGTGTGAAAGTCCAACCATGGTTTGTAAAAAGCTGGTAAGAAAAGGTTCGAATGCCCGAATATATACCATCAAAAGCGGAAGCGGAAGTGTTCGGCTGCAAGAAGGTGTGAACGTCCGACCAAAGTTTGTAAAAAGCAGTTAAGAAAAGGTTCGAATATCCAACCAAACATAATCAAAAGCGGGAGCAGAGCTGTTCGACTGCAAGTAGGTGTGAATGTCCAGCCATAATTACTCACAAACGGGTAAGAAAAGGTAGTATTGCCAGACCATACATGATCAAAACAGGGAGCTGAGGTGGTTCAGCACCAAGGTGTGAATGTCTGACTATAGTTTGTAAAAAGCGGGTAAGATAAGGTGCGAATGCACGACAATGTATAATCAAAAGAGGGAGCAGAGGTTTTCGGCTACAAGAAGGTTTGAATGTCCGACCATAGTTTGTAAAAAGCGGGTAAGAAAAGGTTCAAATGCCTGACTATACACCATCAAAAGCGGGAGCGGAGATGTTCCGCTGTAAGACGGTGTGAATGTCCGACCATAGTTGGTAAAAAGTGGGTAAGAAAAGGTTAAAATACCCGACTGTACACAATCAATAGCGGGAGCGGATGTGTTTGGCTACAAGAATGTGTGAAAGTCCGAACATGATTTGTAAAAAACGGGTAAGAAAAGGTGCGAATGCCCGACAATGTATGATCAAAAGCGGGAGCGGAGTTGTTCCGCTGTAAGACGGTGTGAATGTCCGACCATAGTTGGTAAAAAGCGGGTAAGAAAAGGTTAAAATACCCGACTGTACACAATCAATAGGGGGAGCGGAGTTGTTCGGCTACAAGAAGGTGTGAAAGTCCAACCATGGTTTGTAAAAAGCTGGTAAGAAAAGGTTCGAATGCCCGAATATATACCATCAAAAGCGGAAGCGGAGGTGTTCGGCTGCAAGAAGGTGTTAACGTCCGACCAAAGTTTGTAAAAAGCAGTTAAGAAAAGGTTCGAATATCCAACCAAACATAATCAAAAGCGGGAGCAGAGCTATTCGACTGCAAGTAGGTGTGAATGTCAGATCATAATTTGCAAAAAGCTGATGAGAAAGGGTGAGAATGCCCGGCTATACACCATCAAATGCGGGAGCGGAAGTGTTCGGCTGTGAGTAGGTGTGAATGTCCAACCATAATTGCTGAAAAATGTGTTAGAAGAGACTAGAATGCCGGACAAGACATTCACACCTTCTTGCAGCTGAACGACCTCCGCTCCCTTTTTTGATCATGTATGGTCTGGCAATACTACCTTTTCTTACCCGTTTGTGAGTAATTAATCCCAAAATATTGAGCATAAAATAAGTCTTTATGCTGATGATGTATTACTTTTCCTTCAGAACTCACAGACGTCTCTCACTCACACGATCACACTCATAAATAAATTCTCAACACTTTCTGACTACTCTATCAACTGGTCTAAGACCACAATTCTGCCCATTAACTGTAGGGTCCATAATATACCTGCGATCACTTTACAGTCAGGAAATATTAGATATTTAGGCATAAACATTTCCTCCAGGCTCTCAGAGCTAACAAAGCTAAATTATGTGCAATTATTAAAGACAGTAGAGGACGATCTCTCTCGTTGGAAGTCCTTACCTATATCACTTATGGGGAGAATTACATCCATTAAAATGATGATACTACCAAAAGTTAACTATTTGTTCTCAATGATCCCCATAAAACCATCTGCTACTTGGTTTAAGTAACTAGATTCATGCATCTCCAAATTTCTGTGGAAAAACAAACCACCACGTATTAGTTTAAAAACCCTACAGAAGACCAAGGACAATGGTGGATTAGATTTACCTCATTTTCAGCACTATTCCTTAGCCAATAGGTTACAATATATATCAAAATGGTTTAAACCTTGTTTTTGTCACAGTTCCCAGAGACGTTGTAATCGTTGAGGATTCTATATTCACCCCCTCATTAGAGGCACGTGTTGCAGATTGATGACACTGAATCTTCTTCTCTGTTCATTGCTGGCATCATTCCCAGCATCGTAAGTGTTCGTGGCATTGTTAGCCTCTTCTTCTGGATCTTGATATCGAGAATCTTTTTGTATTTCTGGTTTGTCAGTACTCTCTCTTCGTTCACCGGCGTCTTCGTCTTTTTGTCCTTGAGTTTGCTGATTTTTTCTTCTTTTGATGCCTTGACACAATGTGACAGGTGATACCACGTGGGAGATCCTGTAACTTGGACTGCTGTCCCTGTGCTGCGAAATGGCTGTGCTGCTCAAATGGTCTCTCCTTCATCATGGTTACATGCTGCCATTCCGACATCTCGCCATTCCGACATGGGTCTCCAATTGTCGGAATGGCGACACTTAATTTTTTATCAAACGTCCCACCATTCCGACACTTTTTTCCTCCTATGGTCGGAATGGCGGTATGTTTTTTGTTTTTTTTAACATACCTCCATTCCGACAGTTCCTTTTAATAGCCTATTTTTTACCCAAAACATTTTGCACTAATGATATGCCGGCGCAAATACGCCCTAAAGTTTGGCGCACAAGCTTTGCACATGCAGAGGCCACAGCCTCGCAAACAAACTTTAATAATCTATTATCAAAATCCCCTGAATTTCAAATATAAAAATACAGATATTAATGTAACTCTGGCGAGACTGAAACTGATTAAGCAGAAATACAGTGTCAGTGAGCTGTCACAGCAGCCAGCTGGAGCGGAGCTCTCCACAGAGCCCATGCGTCTTTTGCACGCTGTCATCATATGCAAAAGTAATAATTGCAATAACAGATATCACGGCTACGGCACAGGACACAGTTGCGAGCACTCTGCCTTGCCTTGCCAATAGGAGAAGAGAGAAATGACAGCATAGAACGTATAAAACACAACAAAATGCAGTAAAACCGTTTATTCATGTTATTCACGTGATTTATGAGTACTCGCTCCAATTTTGGGAAGCGCGGATGGGCTTTGCGCATTTGGCACAAACACACAGCCGTTGCGCAAGGCTTTATACAGCCTGTTGATATTTTAAGGACGTAACTGGTCACACCTGGGAGTAAATGTCATGTAGAGATTGTTTTTACATGACATTACAGCTGAACATATAGCTTTCATCCACAAACCAATGTGGGAGAGCCCGAAGACGCATGTGCCAGACGCACATAGGCATGCGTAAAACCAATTTTGACCACTTCATACTGTTTATTTGCTTTCTTTTAGTTAATTTTCGTTTCTTTTGGATTCTTGTGCGTGTTATGGAGCCGTTTTGGTCCATGTTTGTAAGCCTTTTTTTCCTGGATTAAATTTTCGGAAGTTGAAACAAGTGGCATTGGAGTGTGTGATTGAAAACCACCGCGGACTGCTTCTCCTCCTCCAGTTGCCGAGACTTTGTGTTTTTAATAACGCTTGTCTATAAACATGTGTTAAACATATAAATTGCATGAACAGAAAGAAGGGACTCACCTGTTGAGTAACACACATTTCCTTATACAGAAAGCCTTGTCGGAATGGTGGGACATTTGAACGTCGGAATGGTGGGACGTTTGCATGTCGGAATGGTGGTATGTCGGAATGGTGGTATGTCGGAATGGTGGGATGTCGGAATAGCGGGATGTCGGAATGGCGGGATTTCGGAATGGGTGTTGCCACCCCCTTCATCATATACACTTTTATTTATACATCACCTTCCACCATGAAGCGTTGTCCCTTTTTGTTTCTCTCTTTGTTCTTAAAATGCTGTTATGCATGTCTAAACCAATCCATTAAATTAGATCATTTTGGCAGTAAAGCGATCTACAATGTGCTTGGTCGCAAAGCTGCTCATCTGTGGTAAACAGCTCTTCAGAAAGGCATTCTTCAATTGATTTCACTAATTCTATGTAATAATTTTGTGATTTCCTACAAAACTACACTTCTTCTCCCATCTGTCTGAGTATTTAATATTGTCTGGGTCCCGTTAAAACATGTATTTTTCCCATCTAATTCCTTGTTTGCTTTAAAACAAGAATTCCCCATTTTCTATCCCTTCAGTAGCCAACCAGTTTGTATGGAGTACACTGGAGCAACTTGACTGATCAGTAAAACACTGCTTTTGTTGTCACCGCAAGGCATCCCCCGTCGGTTGTTTCACTGAGACACTACTGAGTAACTATAACTCAACACAGTTTATACACATAACATTCATATACATACTAACAAACAAACAAACAATTATTTATCGCGATTTTCTCATCTCTGTTTGAACGTACACCCAGGTAAATATTCCTGTAGTCTTCTCATACCGACTATGGACCCATTCATTGTTTAACTTCACTGTTTTGCAAATCCTAATTGAATATTACACATTGACATTGAACTTTACTGGATAAGCAGGTCTTCATTGCATTCAGCAACCTATATGTGAGCATCTATGTGTAAGCTGTTCTTCTTTGCATTTATCAGCAGCAAGCAATTCTTCATTGCACATGCATATTAAAATAGTAAAACAATTCCAATGAGTTAGCGAAACCTTCTATATCAGGAGTGTCCATCATGATGCTGGGAATAGAACCTCTTTCCCATATAGTTCAACCTTCATTACTCAACTGATCATAACTCCGCAATGAGCACATTTCAAAGTATCATTCCTCTACATGTATTCAAAAATCTATGTGTAAATGTTTAATATTTCTTATATTTGTTGATGTCATTCTGTGTGCATGTGGCCTAAACCCAATCTCTGTGTGGCAATTTTAATTTAAACAAGTTGAACTCTGCCTCTGATCATTTAAAAAAGGTGTGTACCAATATCAACCTTTCTCAGGTAATTACTGATCCTACAAAACCAAAGAGATCCTTCAAGGTTGTCCCTGATTGGCTCAATCTTAACAAATCAAAGGTAGAATATCCGCAGTATCTGAACTTGGTGTTAGTTATCACTGCTCAATAGCCTGTATCAGAATTGCAAAAATGAAAACATTAGGTCCACGCTTGGTATCCAGATCCTGAAACATCTCCATGAGCAGGCTTTTTTTTAACTGATCTGTTGAATAGTTATATGACACTGTTAAAATCTCAGATGAAGATCTAGCACTTGACCATTTTTGTAAATCTTCTAATTCCATAGTTGATAAACATGCCCCTTTTAAAAAGTGTAGAACTTAGAACAGGTCTAGTCCCTGACTTTCGGCAGAACTGTCTTCTTTACTTTTTTTTTTTTTCCCCTTGTCCTGTTCAGCATTATGTCAGAAGAATTGTAGTCTGAATACCTTTGATGCCAAACAGATTTGCTTTGCCAAGGGAAGTTTTATAAATGTAAAGCTCCCCTTGATGCCCATTTATTTATTTCTGTTTACAATATATGACATGAACTGAACTGAACCGGACCGGGGGACAAGGAAAGAAGAAGAGGAAAGAAGAGGAAACAGAACAAAAATAGAAACAAAAACCAGACAACCAGCTGCTACACCTGTAAAAACAAAACAGACAACAATCCATGGCCTCTGAGGGGAATCCAGCCTTAGCGCCACCAGGAGCACCTGAAAGCAGACAAGCAGAGAAAAAACAAACACACAAACAAACGAAAACAAGCACAAGAAGCGGCAATCGCATACAACACAGCTGTGGATATAGATGACCTGAGACGACATGATAATACATCAACTGCTTAGCGACCATTCTACTGGACTAATGAATGTGTGTGTGTGTGTGTGTGTGTGAGAACATGCAACACCCATGGCACAGGACCTACATGATAACCGTGCTTAGTTATGAGTGTATAAGCGTACAGGGCCACAATCCACAGCCCCCCCCAAGCAATCAGAAGCAGGCAGAGAGGGCCACAAGACCCAGGCCACCAGCAGCCCCCACAGAGCACAGAACCCAGGCAGCCCACCGCAGGGGCAACCACGCATCCACCCAGAAGACTGCAGAGGAAGCCCCCGGAAAGAGCCCCCATAAGCATAGGGCAGAGGCCCTCCGGGAGCCAGGGGCAACAGCCCACCGACCCCGCCAGGCCCCAGCCGCCCAGACATGGGCCGTGCACTGGACCCGGGCCCCAGGGGCCCGAGCGCCCCCAAACCCCCCGGCAGAGGCCCCACCCAATACCCAGGAGGGCAAAGCGCCCCAGACAGCCACAAAGTGGGTCAGCGCCTGCCCCAGCGCCCCTTGCCAAGTGCCCTGGAAGTCAAGACGTGCCCACAGGTGGGTGAAGTTGCGAGCAGTGGGGAGAGGCAACGCTGACGCCCCATCGGGAGAAGCACAGGCAGGCCAGGCGACAGCAAGTCCCAGATCCAGGCCCAATCATTACCACACACACTTTCACGTCCCATACATCCACACATCCACACGTCCTACCTCCCTCGACTCTGCTGGGGTGTAGTGCAGCGGGCACACCAGGGGGCCAGCAACCCCCCAGCCACCACAGACCCCGAAACAGCAGAACAATTAATTAATCCTCCTGGCCCCTCCTGCCCCGAGCAGACACAAGGAAGCAGGGGTGTGCGAAGAAGACCCCTCCCCTTCTGGCTCTTCAATATTTTCTAATAGTGAGCAATTAAAATTGAGGGGCAGCTAAACTTGTAGAACTGGGAGCGCGGCACTCTGGGTAGCCTACATACCCAAAGAGACCCACCCACCAGATGCCACTCAGTGTAACCACCCCCCAAGACCTAATGTGTGTGTGTGAGTGTGTTTGATAAGTAGCAATGTCTAAGGTGTAATTAAAACAGGGGCAGGGAACTGCAGAGTGCAACCAAAGGGGACCACCTACGTGGCCCCATCCACTACACCCCATCGAACACACACGCCCCCAAAACCCTTCATGTGTGAATGTGTGCTGTGTACAGGAGCCAGAAGGGAGAGGGGTATGGGGATATATACCGGGGGAGCTACTCTCCCCCAGAGAGGGCAGCCAGGGACTGGCTGCAATAGGCATTCCTGCTACCTGGGAGCCAACAATGGGCAGGAGGGCCTGATGTCCACCAGGCTCGGGGCCTGCAGCGACCATATTCCGGGAGCTACTGTACCCCCAGAAGGTACCCATCCCGCCCCACCCCACTCAACCCAACCCCTAACCCGGAGGACCTCTACAAAAAACAAACAAACAACATCAAAAAACAAACAAACAAACCACCCGGTCACACCAGTCGCAGCAGCCCGGGCCTGAGACCCACCATCACCCAGCAACCCACCACCACCACTATGTGATAAAACTAATCAGAGGGGACCAGAGAGAATGAAATTCAGCCAATTGATGTTTTGAGGAGGCAGACATTGTTTCCATGCTAATAAAATCTAAAAGAAAATTTCTAAACTGGTTAATACACAGATTGTTCTTCGCTTTCCAGTTCATGAGAATAGTTTTCTTTGCGATACATAACACTGTGAGAACCATGTGTGCTGAGTTAATTTCCATGTTGATGTTGTCTAAGTCACCCAGTATGCACAGTGTGGGGCATGCAGGGATGCTACACTTTAGCCATGTTGATAGGTCCTCACAGACTTCAAGCCAGAACTTCTGGACAGGCGCACAAAACCACAAAGCGTGTGCATAATCATCAGGTGTGTTATCTGTGCAATGTGAGCAGATATTTGAGTGTGTTAGACCCATCCTGAACATCCTTTGTCCTGTATAGTGTGTTCTATGAAGGATTTTGTATTGTATGAGCTGTAAATTAGGATTTCGAGTCATTATGAAGGTGTTCAAACATATTTGTGGTTAGAAGCTATGACCAGAACTGATGGATAAATCTGCCTCCCATTTTGAGGATGGAAGAGACATTGTGTCATCTATCTTAGACAATAATTTATATATTTTTGATAGTAGTTTTGGGGTGCAGATGCTTAGAAATTCTGCTACCCTAGTCGGGAGTTGTAAGTCTGGTTGGTGGAGGATATATCCATCCATCCAGCCATCATCTGCCCCTTATCCGGGGGTCGGGTCGCGGGGGCAGCAGCTTGAGCAGAGAAACCCAGACGTCTCTGTCCCCAGCCACTTCCTCCAGCTCTTCCGGGGGGACCCCGAGGCGTTCCCAGGCCAGCCGAGAGACATAGTCTCTCCAACGTGTCCTGGGTCTCCCCCAGGGTCTCCTCCCAGTGGGACGTGCCCGGAACACCTCCCCAGGGAGGCGCCCAGGGGGCATCCTAACCAGATGCCCGAGCCACCTCATCTGACTCCTCTCAATGCGGAGGAGCAGCGGTTCTACTCCGAGCCCCTCCCGGAAGACTGACCTTCTCACCCTATCTCTAAGGGAGAGCCCAGACACCCTGCGGAGGAAACCCATTTTGGCCGCTTGTATTCGCGATCTTGTTCTTTCGGTCACTACCCACAACTCGTGACCATAGGTGAGGATGGGAACGTAGATTGACCAGTAATTAGAGAGCTTCGCCTTCTGGCTCAGCTCCCTCTTCACAACGACGGGTCGGTGCAGAGCCCGCAACACTGCAGACCTCGCACCGATCCGCCCGTCAATCTACCGCTCCATTCGTCCCTCACTCGTGAACAAGACCCCGAGATACTTGAACTCCTCCACTTGGGGAAGGATCTCATTCCCGACCCGGAGAGAGCATTCCACCCTTTTCCGGCTGAGAACCATAGTCTCGTATTTGGAGGTGCTGATTCTCATCCCAGCCGCTTCACACTCGGCTGCGAATCGCTCCAGTGAGAGCTGAAGGTCACGGCCTGACGACGCTAACAGAATCACATCATCTGCAAAAAGCAGAGACCCGGTTCTGAGGTCGCCAAATCGGACACCCTCAACGCCCTGGCTCCGCCTAGAAATTCTGTCCATAAAAGTTAGGAACAGAATCGGTGACAAAGGGCAGCCCTGACGGAGTCCAACTCTCACCGGAAACGTATCCGACTTACTGCCGGCAATGCGGACCAAACTCTGGCACCGGTCATACAGAGACCGAACGGCCCCTATCAAGGGGTCCGGCACTCCATATTCCCGGAGCACCCCCCACAGGACTCCACGAGGGACACGGTCGAACGCTTTCTCCAAGTCCACAAAACACATGTAGACTGGTTGGGCGAACTCCCATGCACCCTCCAGGATCCTGCCGAGGGTATAGAGCTGGTCCACTGTTCCACGGCCAGGACGAAAGCCACACTGCATCTCCTGAATCCGAGGCTCGATTATCCGACGGATCCTCCTCTCCAATACCCCCGAATAGACCTTCCCAGGGAGGCTGAGGAGTGTGATACTCCTGTAGTTGGAACACACCCTCCGGTCCCCCTTTTTAAAGAGGGGGACTACCACCCCAATCTGCCAGTCCAGAGGCACTGTCCCCGATGTCCACGCGATACTGCAGAGGCGTGTCAGCCAAGACAGCCCTACAACATCCAGAGCCTTGAGAAACTCAGGACGGACCTCATCCACCCCCGGGGCCTTGCCACCGAGGAGCTTTTTAACCCCTCGGCAACCTCAGCCCCAGAAATGGGAGGCCCTGTCTCTGAGCTCTCCGACTCTGCTTCCTCCGAGCAAGTGTTGGTAGGATTGAGGAGTTCCTTGAAGTACTCCCCCCACCGACTCACAACATCCCTAGTTGAGGTCAGCAAAGCCCCGTCCCCACTGTAAACTTTGTTGACTGTGAGCCGCTTCCCCCCCCTGAGACGCCGGATGGTGGACCAGAATCTTTTCGAGGCCATCCGGAAATCGTTCTCCATGGTCTCACCGAACTCCTCCCAGGCCCGAGTTTTTGCCTCAGCAACCGCCGAAGCCACGGCCCGTCTGGCCCGTCGGTACCTATCAGCTGCTTTCAGGGTCCCACTGGCCAAAAAGGCCCGATAGGACTCCTTCTTCAGCTTGACGGCTTCCCTCACCACTGGTGTCCACCAGCAGGTTCGAGGGTTGCCGCCACGAAAGGCACCGACCACCTTACGGCCACAACTCCGATCAGCTGCCTCGGCAATGGAGTCACGGAACATGGCCCATTCGGACTCAATGTCCCCCACTTCCCCCGGGATATGGTTGAAGCTCTGCCGGAGGTGGGAGTTAAAGCTCCTTCTGACGGGGGATTCTGACAAACGCTCCCAGCAGACCCTCACAATACGTTTGGGCCTGCCAGGTCTGATCGGCATCCTCCCCCACCAGCGGAGCCAACTCACCACCAGTTGGTGATCAGTTGACAGCTCCGCCCCTCTCTTCACCCGAGTGTCCAGGACATACGGCCGCAAGTCCGATGATACAACCACAAAGTCGATCATCGAACTGCGGCCAAGGGTGTCCTGGTGCCAAGTGCACATATGGACACCCTTATGTCAGAACATGGTGTTCGTTATGGACAGTCCATGACCAGCACAGAAGTCCAACAACATAACACCACTCTGGTTCAGATCGGGGGGGCCGTTCCTCCCAATCACAACCCTCCAGGTCTCACTGTCATTGCCCATGTGAGCATTGAAGTCCCCCAGCAGAACGAGGGAGTCTCCGGTAGGAGCATTCTCCAGTGCCTCCCCCAGAGACTCCAAAAAGGGTGGGTACTCTGAACTACTGTTTGGCGCATAGGCACAAACAACAGTCAGGACTCGTCCCCCCACCCGAAGGCGGAGGGAGGCTACCCTCTCGTTCACTGGGGTAAACCCCAATGTACTGGCACACAGCCGGGGGGCAATAAGTATGCCCACACCTGCTCTGCGCCTCTCACCAAGGGCAACTCCAGAGTGGAAGAGAGACCAACCCCTCTCAAGAGGACTGGTTCCAGAGCCCAAGCCGTGCGTCGAGGTGAGTCCGACTATATCTAGCCGGAACCGCTCAGCCTCGCGCACCAGCTCCGGCTCCTTCCCCAACAGAGAGGTGACATTCCACGTCCCAAGAGCTAGCTTCAGTAGCCGAGGATCAGACCGCCAAGGCCTCTGCCTTCGGCTGCTACCCAGCTCACATCGCACCCGACCCCCTTGGCCCCTCCCACGGGTGGTGAGCCCGTCGGAAGGGGGACCCACGTCATCATTTCGGGCTATGCCCGACCGAGCCCCATGGGCAAAGGCCCGGCCACCAGGCGCCCGCTGCCGGGCCCCACCCCCGGGCCTGGCTCCGGGGGGAGGCCCAGGTGTCCCATATCCGGGCAAGGGATCACGAGGTCCAAATTTTTTGTTCATCATAAGGAGTCTTTTGAGCTGTTCTTTATCTGGTCCCTCATCTAGGATCTGTTTGCCTTGGGTGACCCTACCAGGGGCTTAAAGCCCCGGGCAACATAGCTCCCAGACTCATTGGGGCACGCAAACTCCCCCACCACGATAAGGTGACAGCTCAGGGGGGAGCTAAACCAATCCATTAAATTAGATCTCATAAAAAAAAAAAACATACCGCCATTCCGACCATAGGAGGAAAAAAGTGTCGGAACGGCGGGACGTTTGATAAAAAATTAAGTGTCGCCATTCCGACAATTGGAGACCCATGTCGGAATGGCGAGATGTCGGAATGGCAGCATGTAACCATGATGAAGGAGAGACCATTTGAGCAGCACAGCCATTTCGCAGCACAGGGACAGCAGTCCAAGTTAAAGGATCTCCCACGTGGTATCACCTGTCACATTGTGTCAAGGCATCAAAAGAAGAAAAAATCACCAAACTCAAAGACAAAAAGACGAAGACTCCGGTGAACGAAGAGAGAGGACTGACAAACCAGAAATACAAAACGATTCTCGATATCAAGATCCAGAAGAAGAGGCTAACAATGCCACGAACACTTACGATGCTGGAAATTATGCCAGCAATGAACAGAGAAGAAGATTCAGTGTCATCAATCTGCAACACGTGCCTCTAATGAGGGGGTGAATATAGAATCCTCAACAATTACAACGTCTCTGGGAACTGTGACAACAACAAGGTTTAAACCATTTTGATATATATTGTAACCTATTGGCTAAGGAATAGTGCTGAAAATGAGGTAAATCTAATCCACCACTGTCCTTGGTCTTCTGTAGGGTTTTTAAACTAATACGTGGTGGTTTGTTTTTCCACAGAAATTTGGAGATGCATGAATCTAGTGACTTAAACCAAGTAGCAGATGGTTTTATGGGGATCATTGAGAACAAATAGTTAACTACATCATTTTAATGGATGTAACTCTCCCCATAAATGATATAGGTGAGGACTTCCAACGAGAGAGATCGTCCTCTACTGTCTTTAATAATTGCACATAATTTAGCTTTGTTAGCTCTGAGAGCCTGGAGTTAATGGGCAGAACTCTGGTCTTAGACCAGTTGATAGAGTAGTCAGAAAGTGCTGAGAATTTATTTATGAGTGTGATCGTGTGAGTGAGAGACGTCTGTGAGTTCTGAAGGAAAAGTAATACATCATCAGCATAAAGACTTATTTTATGCTCAATATTTTGGGATTAATTACTCACAAACGGTTAAGAAAAGGTAGTATTGCCAGACCATACATGATCAAAACAGGGAGCGGAGGTCGTTCAGCTGCAAGAAGGTGTGCATGTCCGACTAAAGTTTATAAAAAGCGGGTAAGACAAGGTGCGAATGCCCGACAATGTATGATCAAAAGAGGGAGCGGAGGTTTTCGGCTGCAAGAAGGTCTGAATGTCCACCCATAATTCCTGAAAAATGGGTAAAAAAAGAGTGCGAATGCCAAACCATACATCATCAAAAGCAGGAGTGGATGTATTCGGCTACAAGAAGATTTGAATGTCCATCAATAATTGCTTTAAAACATGAAAGAAAATTTTCCAATATCAAACCGCACATAATCATAAGAGGGAGTGGATGTGTTCAGCTACAAGAAGGTTTGAATGTCCGACCATAGTTTGTAAAAAGCGGGTAAGAAAAGGTTCGAATGCCCGAACATAGACCATCAAAAGAGGGAGCGGAGGTGTTCCGCTGTAAGAAGGTGTAAATGTCCGACCATAGTTGGTAAAAAGCGGGTAAGAAAAGGTTAAAATACCTGACTGTACACAATCAATAGCGGGAGCGGAGTTGTTTGGCTACAAGAAGGTGTGAAAGTCCGACCATGGTTTGTAAAAAACGGGTAAGAAAAGGTTCGAATGCCCGAATAATACCAACAAAAGTGGAAGTGGAGGTGTTCGGCTGCAAGAAGGTGTGAACGTCCGACCAAAGTTTGTAAAAAGCAGTTAAGAAAAGGTTCGAATATCCAACCAAACATAATCAAAAGCGGGAGCAGAGCTGTTCGACTGCAAGTAGGTGTGAACCTGTAGCATGGTTGCTAAGCAGTTGATGTATTATCATGTCGTCTCAGGTCATCTATATCCACAGCTGTGTTGTATGCGATTGCAACTTCTTGTGCTTGTTTTTGTTTGTTTGTGTGTTTGTTTTTTCTCTGCTTGTCTGCTTTCAGGTGCTCCTGGTGGCGCTAAGGCTGGATTCCCCTCAGAGGCCATGGATTGTTGTCTGTTTTGTTTTTTACAGGTGTAGCAGCTGGTTTTCTGGTTTTTGTTTCTATTTTTGTTCTGTTTCCTCTTCTTTCCTCTTCTTCTTTCCTTGTCCCCCGATCCGGTTCAGTTCAGTTCATGTCATATATTGTAAACAGAAATAAATAAATGGGCATCAAGGGGAGCTTTACATTTATAAAACTTCCCTTGGCAAAGCAAATCTGTTTGGCATCAAAGGTATTCAGACTACAATTCTTCTGACATAATGCTGAACAGGACAAGGGGAAAAAAAAAAAAAAAAGTAAAGAAGACAGTTCTTCCGAAAGCCAGGGACTAGACCTGTTCTAAGTTCTATACTTTTTAAAAGGGGCGTGTTTATCAACTATGGAATTAGAAGATTTACAAAAATGGTCAAGTGCTAGATCTTCATCTGGGATTTTAACAGTGTCATATAACTATTCAACAGATCAGTTAAAAAAAAGCCTGCTCATGGAGATGTTTCAGGATCTGGATACCAAGTGTGGACCTAATGTTTTCATTTTTGCAATTCTGATACAGGCTATTGAGCAGTGATAACTAACACCAAGTTCAGATACTGCGGATTTTCTACCTTTGATTTGTTAAGATTTAGCCAATCAGGGACAACCTTGAAGGATGTCTTTGGTTTTGTAGGATCAGTAATTACCTGAGAAAGGTTGATATTGGTACACACCTTTTTTAAATGATCAGAGGCAGAGTTCAACTTGTTTAAATTAAAATTGCCACACAGAGATTGGGTTTAGGCCACATGCACACAGAATGACATCAACAAATATAAGAAATATTAAACATTTACACATAGATTTTTGAATACATGTAGAGGAATGATACTTTGAAATGTGCTCATTGCGGAGTTATGATCAGTTGAGTAATGAAGGTTGAACTATTCTGGGAAAGAGGTTCTATTCCCAGCATCACGATGGACACTCCTGATATAGAAGGTTTCGCTAACGCATTGGAATTGTTTTACTATTTTCATATGCATGTGCAATGAAGAATTGCTTGCTGCTGATAAATGCAAAGAAGAACAGCTTACACATAGATGCTCACATATAGGTTGCTGAATGCAATGAAGACCTGCTTATCCAGTAAAGTTCAATGTCAATGTGTAATATTCAATTAGGATTTGCAAAACAGTGAAGTTAAACAATGAATGTGTCACACCTGGTTCGTAACTCACCTGTGTTCCATCTTCCCTTGATTGCCCCATTAGTTAAATACCTGGTCTTTTCCGCCTTTCTTTGCTCGTGTGTTAATGTATTTGTTATGCCTGTTTGGTTCACGACCTGGATCCTGACCTTTGGTGTTTTGTGGATTATTTTCAGTTCTTGGATTACCTTGGTTTTTTGTTCCGGTTCTGCAGGCCGACTTCCCTGCTCACCAGGCCAGGTTTTTCCTCTGTGTGAGATTTTCTGTTAACTAATAAACTTTTGTTTGAACTAAGAGTTCTTGTTCTCCTGACTCTGTGACCGCACCGGGGCCCGCACTTCATTACGGTGTGACAGAATGGGTCCATAGTCGGTATGAGAAGACTACAGGAATATTTACCTGGGTGTACGTTCAAACAGAGATGAGAAAATTGCGATAAATAATTGTTTGTTTGTTTGTTAGTATGTATATGAATGTTATGTGTATAAACTGTGTTGAGTTATAGTTACTCAATAGTGTCTCAGTGAAACAACCGACGGGGGAAGCCTTGCGGTGACAACAAAAGCAGTGTTTTACTGATCAGTCAAGTTGCTCCAGTGTACTCCATACAAACTGGTTGGCTACTGAAGGGATAGAAAATGGGGAATTCTTGTTTTAAAGCAAACAAGGAATTAGATGGGAAAAATACATGTTTTAACGGGACCCAGACAAGATTAAATACTTAGACAGATGGGAGAAGAAGTGTAGTTTTGTAGGAAATCACAAAATTATTGCATAAAATTAGTGAAATCAATTGAAGAATGCCTTTTTGAAGAGCTGTTTACCACAGATGAGCAGCTTTGCGACCAAGCACATTGTAGATCGCTTTACTGCCAAAATGATCTAATTTAATGGATTGGTTTGGACATGCATAACAGCATTTTAAGAACAAAGAGAGAAACAAAAAGGGACAACGCTTCATGGTGGAAGGTGATGTATAAATAACTGTGTATATGATGAAGGGGGTGGCAACACCCATTCCGAAATCCCGCCATTCCGACATCCCGCTATTCCGACATCCCACCATTCCGACATCCCACCATTCCGACATACCACCATTCCGACATACCACCATTCCAACATGCAAACGTCCCACCATTCCGACATCCCACCATTCCGACATCCCGCTATTTTGATGTTCAAATGTCCCACCATTCCGACAAGGCTTTCCGTATAAGGAAATGTGTGTTACTCAACAGGTGAGTCCCTTCTTTCTGTTCATGCAACTTATATGTTTAACACATGTTTATAGACAAGCGTTATTAAAAACACAAAGTCTCGGCAACTGGAGGAGGAGAAGCAGTCCGCGGTGGTTTTCAATCACACACTCCAATGCCACTTAATTCAACTTCCGAAAATTTAATCCAGGAAAAAAAGTCTTACAAACATGGACCAAAACGGCTCCATAACACGCACAAGAATCCAAAAGAAACGAAAGTTAACTAAAAGAAAGCAAATAAACAGTATGAAGTGGTCAAAATTGGTTTTACGCATGCCTATGTGCGTCTGGCACATGCGTCTTCGGGCTCTCCCATGTTGGTTTGTGGATGAAAGCTATATGTTCATCTGTAATGTCATGTAAAAACAATCTCTACATGACATTTACTCCCAGGTGTGACCAGTTAGGTCCTTAAGATATCAACAGGCTGTATAAAGCCTTGCGTAACGGCTGTGTGTTTGTGCCAAATGCGCAAAGCCCATCCGCGCTTCCCAAAATTGGAGCGAGTACTCATAAATCACGTGAATAACATGAATAAACGTTTTTACTGCATTTTGTTGTGTTTTATACGTTCTATGCTGTCATTTCTCTCTTCTCCTATTGGCAAGGCAAGGCAGAGTGCTCGCAACTGTGTCCTGTGCAGTAGCCGTGATATCTGTTATTGCAATTATTACTTTTGCATATGATGACAGCGTGCAAAAGACGCATGGGCTCTGTGGAGAGCTCCGCTCCAGCTGGCTGCTGTGACAGCTCACTGACACTGTATTTCTGCTTAATCAGTTTCAGTCTCGCCAGAGTTACATTAATATCTGTATTTTTATATTTGAAATTCAGGGGATTTTGATAATAGATTATTAAAGTTTGTTTGCCGGCATATCATTAGTGCAAAATGTTTTGGGTAAAAAATAGGCTATTAAAAGGAACTGTCGGAATGGCGGTATGTTAAAAAAAAAAAAACATACCGCCATTCCGACCATAGGAGGAAAAAAGTTTCGGAATGGCGGGACATTTGATAAAAAATTAAGTGTCGCCATTCCGACATGGGTCTCCAATTGTCGGAATGGCGACACTTAATTTTTGGTTTTATGGGGATCATTGAGAACAAATAGTTAACTTTTGGTAGTATCATCATTTTAATGGATGTAACTCTCCCCATAAATGATATAGTTAAGGACTTCCAACGAGAGAGATCGTCCTCTACTGTCTTTAATAATTGCACATAATTTAGCTTTGTTAGCTCTGAGAGCCTGGAGGAAATGTTTATGCCTAAATATCTAATATTTCCTGACTGTAAAGTGATCGCAGGTATATTTTGGACCCTACAGTTAATGGGCAGAACTGTGGTCTTAGACCAGTTGATAGAGTAGTCAGAAAGTGCTGAGAATTTATTTATGAGTGTGATCGTGTGAGTGAGAGACGTCTGTGAGTTCTGAAGGAAAAGTAATACATCATCAGCATAAAGACTTATTTTATGCTCAATATTTTGGGATTAATTACTCACAAACGGTTAAGAAAAGGTAGTATTGCCAGACCATACATGATCAAAACAGGGAGCGGAGGTCGTTCAGCTGCAAGAAGGTGTGAATGTCCGACTAAAGTTTATAAAAAGCGGGTAAGACAAGGTGCGAATGCCCGACAATGTATGATCAAAAGAGGGAGCGGAGGTTTTCGGCTGCAAGAAGGTCTGAATGTCCACCCATAATTCCTGAAAAATGGGTAAAAAAAGAGTGCGAATGCCAAACCATACATCATCAAAAGCAGGAGTGGATGTGTTCGGCTACAAGAAGATTTGAATGTCCATCAATAATTGCTTTAAAACATGAAAGAAGATTTTCGAATATCAAACAGCACATCATCATAAGCGGGAGAGGAGTTGTTCAGCTACAAGAAGGTGTGAATGTCCACCCATAATTACTGAAAAATGGGTAAGAAAAGGTGAGAATGCCCAACCATACATCATCATAAGCAGGAGTGGATGTGTTCGGCTACAAGAAGGTTTAAATGTCCGACCATAGTTTGTAAAAAGCGGGTAAGAAAAGGTGAAAATACCCGACTGTACACAATCAAAAGAGGGAGCGGAGTTGTTCAGCAACAAAGAGTGAAAGTCTGACCATGGTTTGTAAAAAGTGGGTAAGAATGCCGGTCCATACATCATCAAAAGCGGGAGAGGTGGTGTTCGGCTGCAAGTAGGTGTGAATGTCCAGCCATAATTACTCACAAATGGGTAAGAAAAGGTAGTATTGCCAGACCATACATGATCAAAACAGGGAGCGGAGGTGGTTAAGCTGCAAGAAGGTGTTAATGTCCGACTAAGGTTTGTAAAAAGCGGGTAAGAAAAGGTGCGAATGCCCGACAATGTATGATCAAAAGAGGGAGCGGAGGTTTTCGGCTGAAAGAAGGTCTGAATGTCCAACCATAATTTGTAAAAACCGGGGAAGAAAAGGCTCGAAAGCCCGACTATACACCATCAAAAGCTGGAGCGGAGGTGTTCAGCTGCAAGGTCTGAATGTCCATCAATAATTGCTAGAAAACATGAAAGAGAATTTTCGAATATCAAACCGCTCATGATAATAAGCGGGAGAGGAGGTGTTCAGCTGCAAGAAGGTGTGAATGTCCACCCATAATTACTGAAAAATGGGTAAGAAAAGGTGCGAATTCCCAACCATACATCATCAAATGCACGAGTGGATGTGTTCGGCTACAAGAAGGTTTGAATGTCCGACCATAGTTTGTAAAAAGCGGGTAAGAAAAGGTTCGAATGCCCAAACATACACCATCAAAAGAGGGAGCGGAGGTGTTCCGCTGTAAGAAGGTGTGAATGTCCAATCATAGTTGGTAAAAAGCGGGTAAGAAAAGGTTAAAATACCTGACTGTACACAATCAAAAGAGGGAGCGGAGTTGTTCAGCTAAGAGAAGGTGTGAAAGTCCGACCATGGTTTGTAAAAAGCGGGTAAGAAAAGGTTAAAATACCCGACTGTACACAATCAATAGCGGGAGCGGAGTTGTTCGGCTACTAAAAGGTGTGAAAGTCCGACCCTGGTTTTAAAAAGCGGGTAAGAAAAGGTTCGAATGCCCGAACATACACCATTAAAAGAGGTAGCGGAGGTGTTCCGCTGTAAGACGGTGTGAATGTCCGATCATAGTTGGTAAAAAGCGGGTAAGAAAAGGTTAAAATACCCGACTGTACACCATCAAAAGAGGGAGCGGAGTTGTTCAGCTAAGAGAAGGTGTGAAAGTCCGACCATGGTTTGTAAAAAGCGGGTAAGAAAAGGTAGTATTGCCAGACCATACATGATCAAAACAGGGAGCTGAGGTGGTTCAGCACCAAGGTGTGAATGTCTGACTATAGTTTGTAAAAAGCGGGTAAGATAAGGTGCGAATGCACGACAATGTATAATCAAAAGAGGGAGCAGAGGTTTTCGGCTACAAGAAGGTTTGAATGTCCGACCATAGTTTGTAAAAAGCGGGTAAGAAAAGGTTCAAATGCCTGACTATACACCATCAAAAGCGGGAGCGGAGATGTTCCGCTGTAAGACGGTGTGAATGTCCGACCATAGTTGGTAAAAAGTGGGTAAGAAAAGGTTAAAATACCCGACTGTACACAATCAATAGCGGGAGCGGATGTGTTTGGCTACAAGAATGTGTGAAAGTCCGACCATGATTTGTAAAAAACGGGTAAGAAAAGGTGCGAATGCCCGACAATGTATGATCAAAAGCGGGAGCGGAGTTGTTCCGCTGTAAGACGGTGTGAATGTCCGACCATAGTTGGTAAAAAGCGGGTAAGAAAAGGTTAAAATACCCGACTGTACACAATCAATAGGGGGAGCGGAGTTGTTCGGCTACAAGAAGGTGTGAAAGTCCAACCATGGTTTGTAAAAAGCTGGTAAGAAAAGGTTCGAATGCCCGAATATATACCATCAAAAGCGGAAGCGGAGGTGTTCGGCTGCAAGAAGGTGTTAACGTCCGACCAAAGTTTGTAAAAAGCAGTTAAGAAAAGGTTCGAATATCCAACCAAACATAATCAAAAGCGGGAGCAGAGCTATTCGACTGCAAGTAGGTGTGAATGTCAGATCATAATTTGCAAAAAGCTGATGAGAAAGGGTGAGAATGCCCGGCTATACACCATCAAATGCGGGAGCGGAAGTGTTCGGCTGTGAGTAGGTGTGAATGTCCAACCATAATTGCTGAAAAATGTGTTAGAAGAGACTAGAATGCCGGACAAGACATTCACACCTTCTTGCAGCTGAACGACCTCCGCTCCCTTTTTTGATCATGTATGGTCTGGCAATACTACCTTTTCTTACCCGTTTGTGAGTAATTAATCCCAAAATATTGAGCATAAAATAAGTCTTTATGCTGATGATGTATTACTTTTCCTTCAGAACTCACAGACGTCTCTCACTCACACGATCACACTCATAAATAAATTCTCAACACTTTCTGACTACTCTATCAACTGGTCTAAGACCACAATTCTGCCCATTAACTGTAGGGTCCATAATATACCTGCGATCACTTTACAGTCAGGAAATATTAGATATTTAGGCATAAACATTTCCTCCAGGCTCTCAGAGCTAACAAAGCTAAATTATGTGCAATTATTAAAGACAGTAGAGGACGATCTCTCTCGTTGGAAGTCCTTACCTATATCACTTATGGGGAGAATTACATCCATTAAAATGATGATACTACCAAAAGTTAACTATTTGTTCTCAATGATCCCCATAAAACCATCTGCTACTTGGTTTAAGTAACTAGATTCATGCATCTCCAAATTTCTGTGGAAAAACAAACCACCACGTATTAGTTTAAAAACCCTACAGAAGACCAAGGACAATGGTGGATTAGATTTACCTCATTTTCAGCACTATTCCTTAGCCAATAGGTTACAATATATATCAAAATGGTTTAAACCTTGTTTTTGTCACAGTTCCCAGAGACGTTGTAATCGTTGAGGATTCTATATTCACCCCCTCATTAGAGGCACGTGTTGCAGATTGATGACACTGAATCTTCTTCTCTGTTCATTGCTGGCATCATTCCCAGCATCGTAAGTGTTCGTGGCATTGTTAGCCTCTTCTTCTGGATCTTGATATCGAGAATCTTTTTGTATTTCTGGTTTGTCAGTACTCTCTCTTCGTTCACCGGCGTCTTCGTCTTTTTGTCCTTGAGTTTGCTGATTTTTTCTTCTTTTGATGCCTTGACACAATGTGACAGGTGATACCACGTGGGAGATCCTGTAACTTGGACTGCTGTCCCTGTGCTGCGAAATGGCTGTGCTGCTCAAATGGTCTCTCCTTCATCATGGTTACATGCTGCCATTCCGACATCTCGCCATTCCGACATGGGTCTCCAATTGTCGGAATGGCGACACTTAATTTTTTATCAAACGTCCCACCATTCCGACACTTTTTTCCTCCTATGGTCGGAATGGCGGTATGTTTTTTGTTTTTTTTAACATACCTCCATTCCGACAGTTCCTTTTAATAGCCTATTTTTTACCCAAAACATTTTGCACTAATGATATGCCGGCGCAAATACGCCCTAAAGTTTGGCGCACAAGCTTTGCACATGCAGAGGCCACAGCCTCGCAAACAAACTTTAATAATCTATTATCAAAATCCCCTGAATTTCAAATATAAAAATACAGATATTAATGTAACTCTGGCGAGACTGAAACTGATTAAGCAGAAATACAGTGTCAGTGAGCTGTCACAGCAGCCAGCTGGAGCGGAGCTCTCCACAGAGCCCATGCGTCTTTTGCACGCTGTCATCATATGCAAAAGTAATAATTGCAATAACAGATATCACGGCTACGGCACAGGACACAGTTGCGAGCACTCTGCCTTGCCTTGCCAATAGGAGAAGAGAGAAATGACAGCATAGAACGTATAAAACACAACAAAATGCAGTAAAACCGTTTATTCATGTTATTCACGTGATTTATGAGTACTCGCTCCAATTTTGGGAAGCGCGGATGGGCTTTGCGCATTTGGCACAAACACACAGCCGTTGCGCAAGGCTTTATACAGCCTGTTGATATTTTAAGGACGTAACTGGTCACACCTGGGAGTAAATGTCATGTAGAGATTGTTTTTACATGACATTACAGCTGAACATATAGCTTTCATCCACAAACCAATGTGGGAGAGCCCGAAGACGCATGTGCCAGACGCACATAGGCATGCGTAAAACCAATTTTGACCACTTCATACTGTTTATTTGCTTTCTTTTAGTTAACTTTCGTTTCTTTTGGATTCTTGTGCGTGTTATGGAGCCGTTTTGGTCCATGTTTGTAAGCCTTTTTTTCCTGGATTAAATTTTCGGAAGTTGAAACAAGTGGCATTGGAGTGTGTGATTGAAAACCACCGCGGACTGCTTCTCCTCCTCCAGTTGCCGAGACTTTGTGTTTTTAATAACGCTTGTCTATAAACATGTGTTAAACATATAAATTGCATGAACAGAAAGAAGGGACTCACCTGTTGAGTAACACACATTTCCTTATACAGAAAGCCTTGTCGGAATGGTGGGACATTTGAACGTCGGAATGGTGGGACGTTTGCATGTCGGAATGGTGGTATGTCGGAATGGTGGTATGTCGGAATGGTGGGATGTCGGAATAGCGGGATGTCGGAATGGCGGGATTTCGGAATGGGTGTTGCCACCCCCTTCATCATATACACTTTTATTTATACATCACCTTCCACCATGAAGCGTTGTCCCTTTTTGTTTCTCTCTTTGTTCTTAAAATGCTGTTATGCATGTCTAAACCAATCCATTAAATTAGATCATTTTGGCAGTAAAGCGATCTACAATGTGCTTGGTCGCAAAGCTGCTCATCTGTGGTAAACAGCTCTTCAGAAAGGCATTCTTCAATTGATTTCACTAATTCTATGTAATAATTTTGTGATTTCCTACAAAACTACACTTCTTCTCCCATCTGTCTGAGTATTTAATATTGTCTGGGTCCCGTTAAAACATGTATTTTTCCCATCTAATTCCTTGTTTGCTTTAAAACAAGAATTCCCCATTTTCTATCCCTTCAGTAGCCAACCAGTTTGTATGGAGTACACTGGAGCAACTTGACTGATCAGTAAAACACTGCTTTTGTTGTCACCGCAAGGCATCCCCCGTCGGTTGTTTCACTGAGACACTACTGAGTAACTATAACTCAACACAGTTTATACACATAACATTCATATACATACTAACAAACAAACAAACAATTATTTATCGCGATTTTCTCATCTCTGTTTGAACGTACACCCAGGTAAATATTCCTGTAGTCTTCTCATACCGACTATGGACCCATTCATTGTTTAACTTCACTGTTTTGCAAATCCTAATTGAATATTACACATTGACATTGAACTTTACTGGATAAGCAGGTCTTCATTGCATTCAGCAACCTATATGTGAGCATCTATGTGTAAGCTGTTCTTCTTTGCATTTATCAGCAGCAAGCAATTCTTCATTGCACATGCATATTAAAATAGTAAAACAATTCCAATGAGTTAGCGAAACCTTCTATATCAGGAGTGTCCATCATGATGCTGGGAATAGAACCTCTTTCCCATATAGTTCAACCTTCATTACTCAACTGATCATAACTCCGCAATGAGCACATTTCAAAGTATCATTCCTCTACATGTATTCAAAAATCTATGTGTAAATGTTTAATATTTCTTATATTTGTTGATGTCATTCTGTGTGCATGTGGCCTAAACCCAATCTCTGTGTGGCAATTTTAATTTAAACAAGTTGAACTCTGCCTCTGATCATTTAAAAAAGGTGTGTACCAATATCAACCTTTCTCAGGTAATTACTGATCCTACAAAACCAAAGAGATCCTTCAAGGTTGTCCCTGATTGGCTCAATCTTAACAAATCAAAGGTAGAATATCCGCAGTATCTGAACTTGGTGTTAGTTATCACTGCTCAATAGCCTGTATCAGAATTGCAAAAATGAAAACATTAGGTCCACGCTTGGTATCCAGATCCTGAAACATCTCCATGAGCAGGCTTTTTTTTAACTGATCTGTTGAATAGTTATATGACACTGTTAAAATCTCAGATGAAGATCTAGCACTTGACCATTTTTGTAAATCTTCTAATTCCATAGTTGATAAACATGCCCCTTTTAAAAAGTGTAGAACTTAGAACAGGTCTAGTCCCTGACTTTCGGCAGAACTGTCTTCTTTACTTTTTTTTTTTTCCCCTTGTCCTGTTCAGCATTATGTCAGAAGAATTGTAGTCTGAATACCTTTGATGCCAAACAGATTTGCTTTGCCAAGGGAAGTTTTATAAATGTAAAGCTCCCCTTGATGCCCATTTATTTATTTCTGTTTACAATATATGACATGAACTGAACTGAACCGGACCGGGGGACAAGGAAAGAAGAAGAGGAAAGAAGAGGAAACAGAACAAAAATAGAAACAAAAACCAGACAACCAGCTGCTACACCTGTAAAAACAAAACAGACAACAATCCATGGCCTCTGAGGGGAATCCAGCCTTAGCGCCACCAGGAGCACCTGAAAGCAGACAAGCAGAGAAAAAACAAACACACAAACAAACGAAAACAAGCACAAGAAGCGGCAATCGCATACAACACAGCTGTGGATATAGATGACCTGAGACGACATGATAATACATCAACTGCTTAGCGACCATTCTACTGGACTAATGAATGTGTGTGTGTGTGTGTGTGTGTGAGAACATGCAACACCCATGGCACAGGACCTACATGATAACCGTGCTTAGTTATGAGTGTATAAGCGTACAGGGCCACAATCCACAGCCCCCCCCAAGCAATCAGAAGCAGGCAGAGAGGGCCACAAGACCCAGGCCACCAGCAGCCCCCACAGAGCACAGAACCCAGGCAGCCCACCGCAGGGGCAACCACGCATCCACCCAGAAGACTGCAGAGGAAGCCCCCGGAAAGAGCCCCCATAAGCATAGGGCAGAGGCCCTCCGGGAGCCAGGGGCAACAGCCCACCGACCCCGCCAGGCCCCAGCCGCCCAGACATGGGCCGTGCACTGGACCCGGGCCCCAGGGGCCCGAGCGCCCCCAAACCCCCCGGCAGAGGCCCCACCCAATACCCAGGAGGGCAAAGCGCCCCAGACAGCCACAAAGTGGGTCAGCGCCTGCCCCAGCGCCCCTTGCCAAGTGCCCTGGAAGTCAAGACGTGCCCACAGGTGGGTGAAGTTGCGAGCAGTGGGGAGAGGCAACGCTGACGCCCCATCGGGAGAAGCACAGGCAGGCCAGGCGACAGCAAGTCCCAGATCCAGGCCCAATCATTACCACACACACTTTCACGTCCCATACATCCACACATCCACACGTCCTACCTCCCTCGACTCTGCTGGGGTGTAGTGCAGCGGGCACACCAGGGGGCCAGCAACCCCCCAGCCACCACAGACCCCGAAACAGCAGAACAATTAATTAATCCTCCTGGCCCCTCCTGCCCCGAGCAGACACAAGGAAGCAGGGGTGTGCGAAGAAGACCCCTCCCCTTCTGGCTCTTCAATATTTTCTAATAGTGAGCAATTAAAATTGAGGGGCAGCTAAACTTGTAGAACTGGGAGCGCGGCACTCTGGGTAGCCTACATACCCAAAGAGACCCACCCACCAGATGCCACTCAGTGTAACCACCCCCCAAGACCTAATGTGTGTGTGTGAGTGTGTTTGATAAGTAGCAATGTCTAAGGTGTAATTAAAACAGGGGCAGGGAACTGCAGAGTGCAACCAAAGGGGACCACCTACGTGGCCCCATCCACTACACCCCATCGAACACACACGCCCCCAAAACCCTTCATGTGTGAATGTGTGCTGTGTACAGGAGCCAGAAGGGAGAGGGGTATGGGGATATATACCGGGGGAGCTACTCTCCCCCAGAGAGGGCAGCCAGGGACTGGCTGCAATAGGCATTCCTGCTACCTGGGAGCCAACAATGGGCAGGAGGGCCTGATGTCCACCAGGCTCGGGGCCTGCAGCGACCATATTCCGGGAGCTACTGTACCCCCAGAAGGTACCCATCCCGCCCCACCCCACTCAACCCAACCCCTAACCCGGAGGACCTCTACAAAAAACAAACAAACAACATCAAAAAACAAACAAACAAACCACCCGGTCACACCAGTCGCAGCAGCCCGGGCCTGAGACCCACCATCACCCAGCAACCCACCACCACCACTATGTGATAAAACTAATCAGAGGGGACCAGAGAGAATGAAATTCAGCCAATTGATGTTTTGAGGAGGCAGACATTGTTTCCATGCTAATAAAATCTAAAAGAAAATTTCTAAACTGGTTAATACACAGATTGTTCTTCGCTTTCCAGTTCATGAGAATAGTTTTCTTTGCGATACATAACACTGTGAGAACCATGTGTGCTGAGTTAATTTCCATGTTGATGTTGTCTAAGTCACCCAGTATGCACAGTGTGGGGCATGCAGGGATGCTACACTTTAGCCATGTTGATAGGTCCTCACAGACTTCAAGCCAGAACTTCTGGACAGGCGCACAAAACCACAAAGTGTGTGCATAATCATCAGGTGTGTTATCTGTGCAATGTGAGCAGATATTTGAGTGTGTTAGACCCATCCTGAACATCCTTTGTCCTGTATAGTGTGTTCTATGAAGGATTTTGTATTGTATGAGCTGTAAATTAGGATTTCGAGTCATTATGAAGGTGTTCAAACATATTTGTGGTTAGAAGCTATGACCAGAACTGATGGATAAATCTGCCTCCCATTTTGAGGATGGAAGAGACATTGTGTCATCTATCTTAGACAATAATTTATATATTTTTGATAGTAGTTTTGGGGTGCAGATGCTTAGAAATTCTGCTACCCTAGTCGGGAGTTGTAAGTCTGGTTGGTGGAGGATATATCCATCCATCCAGCCATCATCTGCCCCTTATCCGGGGGTCGGGTCGCGGGGGCAGCAGCTTGAGCAGAGAAACCCAGACGTCTCTGTCCCCAGCCACTTCCTCCAGCTCTTCCGGGGGGACCCCGAGGCGTTCCCAGGCCAGCCGAGAGACATAGTCTCTCCAACGTGTCCTGGGTCTCCCCCAGGGTCTCCTCCCAGTGGGACGTGCCCGGAACACCTCCCCAGGGAGGCGCCCAGGGGGCATCCTAACCAGATGCCCGAGCCACCTCATCTGACTCCTCTCAATGCGGAGGAGCAGCGGTTCTACTCCGAGCCCCTCCCGGAAGACTGACCTTCTCACCCTATCTCTAAGGGAGAGCCCAGACACCCTGCGGAGGAAACCCATTTTGGCCGCTTGTATTCGCGATCTTGTTCTTTCGGTCACTACCCACAACTCGTGACCATAGGTGAGGATGGGAACGTAGATTGACCAGTAATTAGAGAGCTTCGCCTTCTGGCTCAGCTCCCTCTTCACAACGACGGGTCGGTGCAGAGCCCGCAACACTGCAGACCTCGCACCGATCCGCCCGTCAATCTACCGCTCCATTCGTCCCTCACTCGTGAACAAGACCCCGAGATACTTGAACTCCTCCACTTGGGGAAGGATCTCATTCCCGACCCGGAGAGAGCATTCCACCCTTTTCCGGCTGAGAACCATAGTCTCGTATTTGGAGGTGCTGATTCTCATCCCAGCCGCTTCACACTCGGCTGCGAATCGCTCCAGTGAGAGCTGAAGGTCACGGCCTGACGACGCTAACAGAATCACATCATCTGCAAAAAGCAGAGACCCGGTTCTGAGGTCGCCAAATCGGACACCCTCAACGCCCTGGCTCCGCCTAGAAATTCTGTCCATAAAAGTTAGGAACAGAATCGGTGACAAAGGGCAGCCCTGACGGAGTCCAACTCTCACCGGAAACGTATCCGACTTACTGCCGGCAATGCGGACCAAACTCTGGCACCGGTCATACAGAGACCGAACGGCCCCTATCAAGGGGTCCGGCACTCCATATTCCCGGAGCACCCCCCACAGGACTCCACGAGGGACACGGTCGAACGCTTTCTCCAAGTCCACAAAACACATGTAGACTGGTTGGGCGAACTCCCATGCACCCTCCAGGATCCTGCCGAGGGTATAGAGCTGGTCCACTGTTCCACGGCCAGGACGAAAGCCACACTGCATCTCCTGAATCCGAGGCTCGATTATCCGACGGATCCTCCTCTCCAATACCCCCGAATAGACCTTCCCAGGGAGGCTGAGGAGTGTGATACTCCTGTAGTTGGAACACACCCTCCGGTCCCCCTTTTTAAAGAGGGGGACTACCACCCCAATCTGCCAGTCCAGAGGCACTGTCCCCGATGTCCACGCGATACTGCAGAGGCGTGTCAGCCAAGACAGCCCTACAACATCCAGAGCCTTGAGAAACTCAGGACGGACCTCATCCACCCCCGGGGCCTTGCCACCGAGGAGCTTTTTAACCCCTCGGCAACCTCAGCCCCAGAAATGGGAGGCCCTGTCTCTGAGCTCTCCGACTCTGCTTCCTCCGAGCAAGTGTTGGTAGGATTGAGGAGTTCCTTGAAGTACTCCCCCCACCGACTCACAACATCCCTAGTTGAGGTCAGCAAAGCCCCGTCCCCACTGTAAACTTTGTTGACTGTGAGCCGCTTCCCCCCCCTGAGACGCCGGATGGTGGACCAGAATCTTTTCGAGGCCATCCGGAAATCGTTCTCCATGGTCTCACCGAACTCCTCCCAGGCCCGAGTTTTTGCCTCAGCAACCGCCGAAGCCACGGCCCGTCTGGCCCGTCGGTACCTATCAGCTGCTTCCAGGGTCCCACTGGCCAAAAAGGCCCGATAGGACTCCTTCTTCAGCTTGACGGCTTCCCTCACCACTGGTGTCCACCAGCAGGTTCGAGGGTTGCCGCCACGAAAGGCACCGACCACCTTACGGCCACAACTCCGATCAGCTGCCTCGGCAATGGAGTCACGGAACATGGCCCATTCGGACTCAATGTCCCCCACTTCCCCCGGGATATGGTTGAAGCTCTGCCGGAGGTGGGAGTTAAAGCTCCTTCTGACGGGGGATTCTGACAAACGCTCCCAGCAGACCCTCACAATACGTTTGGGCCTGCCAGGTCTGATCGGCATCCTCCCCCACCAGCGGAGCCAACTCACCACCAGTTGGTGATCAGTTGACAGCTCCGCCCCTCTCTTCACCCGAGTGTCCAGGACATACGGCCGCAAGTCCGATGATACAACCACAAAGTCGATCATCGAACTGCGGCCAAGGGTGTCCTGGTGCCAAGTGCACATATGGACACCCTTATGTCAGAACATGGTGTTCGTTATGGACAGTCCATGACCAGCACAGAAGTCCAACAACATAACACCACTCTGGTTCAGATCGGGGGGGCCGTTCCTCCCAATCACAACCCTCCAGGTCTCACTGTCATTGCCCATGTGAGCATTGAAGTCCCCCAGCAGAACGAGGGAGTCTCCGGTAGGAGCATTCTCCAGTGCCTCCCCCAGAGACTCCAAAAAGGGTGGGTACTCTGAACTACTGTTTGGCGCATAGGCACAAACAACAGTCAGGACTCGTCCCCCCACCCGAAGGCGGAGGGAGGCTACCCTCTCGTTCACTGGGGTAAACCCCAATGTACTGGCACACAGCCGGGGGGCAATAAGTATGCCCACACCTGCTCTGCGCCTCTCACCAAGGGCAACTCCAGAGTGGAAGAGAGACCAACCCCTCTCAAGAGGACTGGTTCCAGAGCCCAAGCCGTGCGTCGAGGTGAGTCCGACTATATCTAGCCGGAACCGCTCAGCCTCGCGCACCAGCTCCGGCTCCTTCCCCAACAGAGAGGTGACATTCCACGTCCCAAGAGCTAGCTTCAGTAGCCGAGGATCAGACCGCCAAGGCCTCTGCCTTCGGCTGCTACCCAGCTCACATCGCACCCGACCCCCTTGGCCCCTCCCACGGGTGGTGAGCCCGTCGGAAGGGGGACCCACGTCATCATTTCGGGCTATGCCCGACCGAGCCCCATGGGCAAAGGCCCGGCCACCAGGCGCCCGCTGCCGGGCCCCACCCCCGGGCCTGGCTCCGGGGGGAGGCCCAGGTGTCCCATATCCGGGCAAGGGATCACGAGGTCCAAATTTTTTGTTCATCATAAGGAGTCTTTTGAGCTGTTCTTTATCTGGTCCCTCATCTAGGATCTGTTTGCCTTGGGTGACCCTACCAGGGGCTTAAAGCCCCGGGCAACATAGCTCCCAGACTCATTGGGGCACGCAAACTCCCCCACCACGATAAGGTGACAGCTCAGGGGGGAGCTAAACCAATCCATTAAATTAGATCTCATAAAAAAAAAAAACATACCGCCATTCCGACCATAGGAGGAAAAAAGTGTCGGAACGGCGGGACGTTTGATAAAAAATTAAGTGTCGCCATTCCGACAATTGGAGACCCATGTCGGAATGGCGAGATGTCGGAATGGCAGCATGTAACCATGATGAAGGAGAGACCATTTGAGCAGCACAGCCATTTCGCAGCACAGGGACAGCAGTCCAAGTTAAAGGATCTCCCACGTGGTATCACCTGTCACATTGTGTCAAGGCATCAAAAGAAGAAAAAATCACCAAACTCAAAGACAAAAAGACGAAGACTCCGGTGAACGAAGAGAGAGGACTGACAAACCAGAAATACAAAACGATTCTCGATATCAAGATCCAGAAGAAGAGGCTAACAATGCCACGAACACTTACGATGCTGGAAATTATGCCAGCAATGAACAGAGAAGAAGATTCAGTGTCATCAATCTGCAACACGTGCCTCTAATGAGGGGTTGAATATAGAATCCTCAACAATTACAACGTCTCTGGGAACTGTGACAACAACAAGGTTTAAACCATTTTGATATATATTGTAACCTATTGGCTAAGGAATAGTGCTGAAAATGAGGTAAATCTAATCCACCACTGTCCTTGGTCTTCTGTAGGGTTTTTAAACTAATACGTGGTGGTTTGTTTTTCCACAGAAATTTGGAGATGCATGAATCTAGTGACTTAAACCAAGTAGCAGATGGTTTTATGGGGATCATTGAGAACAAATAGTTAACTACATCATTTTAATGGATGTAACTCTCCCCATAAATGATATAGGTGAGGACTTCCAACGAGAGAGATCGTCCTCTACTGTCTTTAATAATTGCACATAATTTAGCTTTGTTAGCTCTGAGAGCCTGGAGTTAATGGGCAGAACTCTGGTCTTAGACCAGTTGATAGAGTAGTCAGAAAGTGCTGAGAATTTATTTATGAGTGTGATCGTGTGAGTGAGAGACGTCTGTGAGTTCTGAAGGAAAAGTAATACATCATCAGCATAAAGACTTATTTTATGCTCAATATTTTGGGATTAATTACTCACAAACGGTTAAGAAAAGGTAGTATTGCCAGACCATACATGATCAAAACAGGGAGCGGAGGTCGTTCAGCTGCAAGAAGGTGTGCATGTCCGACTAAAGTTTATAAAAAGCGGGTAAGACAAGGTGCGAATGCCCGACAATGTATGATCAAAAGAGGGAGCGGAGGTTTTCGGCTGCAAGAAGGTCTGAATGTCCACCCATAATTCCTGAAAAATGGGTAAAAAAAGAGTGCGAATGCCAAACCATACATCATCAAAAGCAGGAGTGGATGTATTCGGCTACAAGAAGATTTGAATGTCCATCAATAATTGCTTTAAAACATGAAAGAAAATTTTCCAATATCAAACCGCACATAATCATAAGAGGGAGTGGATGTGTTCAGCTACAAGAAGGTTTGAATGTCCGACCATAGTTTGTAAAAAGCGGGTAAGAAAAGGTTCGAATGCCCGAACATAGACCATCAAAAGAGGGAGCGGAGGTGTTCCGCTGTAAGAAGGTGTAAATGTCCGACCATAGTTGGTAAAAAGCGGGTAAGAAAAGGTTAAAATACCTGACTGTACACAATCAATAGCGGGAGCGGAGTTGTTTGGCTACAAGAAGGTGTGAAAGTCCGACCATGGTTTGTAAAAAACGGGTAAGAAAAGGTTCGAATGCCCGAATAATACCAACAAAAGTGGAAGTGGAGGTGTTCGGCTGCAAGAAGGTGTGAACGTCCGACCAAAGTTTGTAAAAAGCAGTTAAGAAAAGGTTCGAATATCCAACCAAACATAATCAAAAGCGGGAGCAGAGCTGTTCGACTGCAAGTAGGTGTGAACCTGTAGCATGGTTGCTAAGCAGTTGATGTATTATCATGTCGTCTCAGGTCATCTATATCCACAGCTGTGTTGTATGCGATTGCAACTTCTTGTGCTTGTTTTTGTTTGTTTGTGTGTTTGTTTTTTCTCTGCTTGTCTGCTTTCAGGTGCTCCTGGTGGCGCTAAGGCTGGATTCCCCTCAGAGGCCATGGATTGTTGTCTGTTTTGTTTTTTACAGGTGTAGCAGCTGGTTTTCTGGTTTTTGTTTCTATTTTTGTTCTGTTTCCTCTTCTTTCCTCTTCTTCTTTCCTTGTCCCCCGATCCGGTTCAGTTCAGTTCATGTCATATATTGTAAACAGAAATAAATAAATGGGCATCAAGGGGAGCTTTACATTTATAAAACTTCCCTTGGCAAAGCAAATCTGTTTGGCATCAAAGGTATTCAGACTACAATTCTTCTGACATAATGCTGAACAGGACAAGGGGAAAAAAAAAAAAAAAAGTAAAGAAGACAGTTCTTCCGAAAGCCAGGGACTAGACCTGTTCTAAGTTCTATACTTTTTAAAAGGGGCGTGTTTATCAACTATGGAATTAGAAGATTTACAAAAATGGTCAAGTGCTAGATCTTCATCTGGGATTTTAACAGTGTCATATAACTATTCAACAGATCAGTTAAAAAAAAGCCTGCTCATGGAGATGTTTCAGGATCTGGATACCAAGTGTGGACCTAATGTTTTCATTTTTGCAATTCTGATACAGGCTATTGAGCAGTGATAACTAACACCAAGTTCAGATACTGCGGATTTTCTACCTTTGATTTGTTAAGATTTAGCCAATCAGGGACAACCTTGAAGGATGTCTTTGGTTTTGTAGGATCAGTAATTACCTGAGAAAGGTTGATATTGGTACACACCTTTTTTAAATGATCAGAGGCAGAGTTCAACTTGTTTAAATTAAAATTGCCACACAGAGATTGGGTTTAGGCCACATGCACACAGAATGACATCAACAAATATAAGAAATATTAAACATTTACACATAGATTTTTGAATACATGTAGAGGAATGATACTTTGAAATGTGCTCATTGCGGAGTTATGATCAGTTGAGTAATGAAGGTTGAACTATTCTGGGAAAGAGGTTCTATTCCCAGCATCACGATGGACACTCCTGATATAGAAGGTTTCGCTAACGCATTGGAATTGTTTTACTATTTTCATATGCATGTGCAATGAAGAATTGCTTGCTGCTGATAAATGCAAAGAAGAACAGCTTACACATAGATGCTCACATATAGGTTGCTGAATGCAATGAAGACCTGCTTATCCAGTAAAGTTCAATGTCAATGTGTAATATTCAATTAGGATTTGCAAAACAGTGAAGTTAAACAATGAATGTGTCACACCTGGTTCGTAACTCACCTGTGTTCCATCTTCCCTTGATTGCCCCATTAGTTAAATACCTGGTCTTTTCCGCCTTTCTTTGCTCGTGTGTTAATGTATTTGTTATGCCTGTTTGGTTCACGACCTGGATCCTGACCTTTGGTGTTTTGTGGATTATTTTCAGTTCTTGGATTACCTTGGTTTTTTGTTCCGGTTCTGCAGGCCGACTTCCCTGCTCACCAGGCCAGGTTTTTCCTCTGTGTGAGATTTTCTGTTAACTAATAAACTTTTGTTTGAACTAAGAGTTCTTGTTCTCCTGACTCTGTGACCGCACCGGGGCCCGCACTTCATTACGGTGTGACAGAATGGGTCCATAGTCGGTATGAGAAGACTACAGGAATATTTACCTGGGTGTACGTTCAAACAGAGATGAGAAAATTGCGATAAATAATTGTTTGTTTGTTTGTTAGTATGTATATGAATGTTATGTGTATAAACTGTGTTGAGTTATAGTTACTCAATAGTGTCTCAGTGAAACAACCGACGGGGGAAGCCTTGCGGTGACAACAAAAGCAGTGTTTTACTGATCAGTCAAGTTGCTCCAGTGTACTCCATACAAACTGGTTGGCTACTGAAGGGATAGAAAATGGGGAATTCTTGTTTTAAAGCAAACAAGGAATTAGATGGGAAAAATACATGTTTTAACGGGACCCAGACAAGATTAAATACTTAGACAGATGGGAGAAGAAGTGTAGTTTTGTAGGAAATCACAAAATTATTGCATAAAATTAGTGAAATCAATTGAAGAATGCCTTTTTGAAGAGCTGTTTACCACAGATGAGCAGCTTTGCGACCAAGCACATTGTAGATCGCTTTACTGCCAAAATGATCTAATTTAATGGATTGGTTTGGACATGCATAACAGCATTTTAAGAACAAAGAGAGAAACAAAAAGGGACAACGCTTCATGGTGGAAGGTGATGTATAAATAACTGTGTATATGATGAAGGGGGTGGCAACACCCATTCCGAAATCCCGCCATTCCGACATCCCGCTATTCCGACATCCCACCATTCCGACATCCCACCATTCCGACATACCACCATTCCGACATACCACCATTCCAACATGCAAACGTCCCACCATTCCGACATCCCACCATTCCGACATCCCGCTATTTTGATGTTCAAATGTCCCACCATTCCGACAAGGCTTTCCGTATAAGGAAATGTGTGTTACTCAACAGGTGAGTCCCTTCTTTCTGTTCATGCAACTTATATGTTTAACACATGTTTATAGACAAGCGTTATTAAAAACACAAAGTCTCGGCAACTGGAGGAGGAGAAGCAGTCCGCGGTGGTTTTCAATCACACACTCCAATGCCACTTAATTCAACTTCCGAAAATTTAATCCAGGAAAAAAAGTCTTACAAACATGGACCAAAACGGCTCCATAACACGCACAAGAATCCAAAAGAAACGAAAGTTAACTAAAAGAAAGCAAATAAACAGTATGAAGTGGTCAAAATTGGTTTTACGCATGCCTATGTGCGTCTGGCACATGCGTCTTCGGGCTCTCCCATGTTGGTTTGTGGATGAAAGCTATATGTTCATCTGTAATGTCATGTAAAAACAATCTCTACATGACATTTACTCCCAGGTGTGACCAGTTAGGTCCTTAAGATATCAACAGGCTGTATAAAGCCTTGCGTAACGGCTGTGTGTTTGTGCCAAATGCGCAAAGCCCATCCGCGCTTCCCAAAATTGGAGCGAGTACTCATAAATCACGTGAATAACATGAATAAACGTTTTTACTGCATTTTGTTGTGTTTTATACGTTCTATGCTGTCATTTCTCTCTTCTCCTATTGGCAAGGCAAGGCAGAGTGCTCGCAACTGTGTCCTGTGCAGTAGCCGTGATATCTGTTATTGCAATTATTACTTTTGCATATGATGACAGCGTGCAAAAGACGCATGGGCTCTGTGGAGAGCTCCGCTCCAGCTGGCTGCTGTGACAGCTCACTGACACTGTATTTCTGCTTAATCAGTTTCAGTCTCGCCAGAGTTACATTAATATCTGTATTTTTATATTTGAAATTCAGGGGATTTTGATAATAGATTATTAAAGTTTGTTTGCCGGCATATCATTAGTGCAAAATGTTTTGGGTAAAAAATAGGCTATTAAAAGGAACTGTCGGAATGGCGGTATGTTAAAAAAAAAAAAACATACCGCCATTCCGACCATAGGAGGAAAAAAGTTTCGGAATGGCGGGACATTTGATAAAAAATTAAGTGTCGCCATTCCGACATGGGTCTCCAATTGTCGGAATGGCGACACTTAATTTTTGGTTTTATGGGGATCATTGAGAACAAATAGTTAACTTTTGGTAGTATCATCATTTTAATGGATGTAACTCTCCCCATAAATGATATAGTTAAGGACTTCCAACGAGAGAGATCGTCCTCTACTGTCTTTAATAATTGCACATAATTTAGCTTTGTTAGCTCTGAGAGCCTGGAGGAAATGTTTATGCCTAAATATCTAATATTTCCTGACTGTAAAGTGATCGCAGGTATATTTTGGACCCTACAGTTAATGGGCAGAACTGTGGTCTTAGACCAGTTGATAGAGTAGTCAGAAAGTGCTGAGAATTTATTTATGAGTGTGATCGTGTGAGTGAGAGACGTCTGTGAGTTCTGAAGGAAAAGTAATACATCATCAGCATAAAGACTTATTTTATGCTCAATATTTTGGGATTAATTACTCACAAACGGTTAAGAAAAGGTAGTATTGCCAGACCATACATGATCAAAACAGGGAGCGGAGGTCGTTCAGCTGCAAGAAGGTGTGAATGTCCGACTAAAGTTTATAAAAAGCGGGTAAGACAAGGTGCGAATGCCCGACAATGTATGATCAAAAGAGGGAGCGGAGGTTTTCGGCTGCAAGAAGGTCTGAATGTCCACCCATAATTCCTGAAAAATGGGTAAAAAAAGAGTGCGAATGCCAAACCATACATCATCAAAAGCAGGAGTGGATGTGTTCGGCTACAAGAAGATTTGAATGTCCATCAATAATTGCTTTAAAACATGAAAGAAGATTTTCGAATATCAAACAGCACATCATCATAAGCGGGAGAGGAGTTGTTCAGCTACAAGAAGGTGTGAATGTCCACCCATAATTACTGAAAAATGGGTAAGAAAAGGTGAGAATGCCCAACCATACATCATCATAAGCAGGAGTGGATGTGTTCGGCTACAAGAAGGTTTAAATGTCCGACCATAGTTTGTAAAAAGCGGGTAAGAAAAGGTGAAAATACCCGACTGTACACAATCAAAAGAGGGAGCGGAGTTGTTCAGCAACAAAGAGTGAAAGTCTGACCATGGTTTGTAAAAAGTGGGTAAGAATGCCGGTCCATACATCATCAAAAGCGGGAGAGGTGGTGTTCGGCTGCAAGTAGGTGTGAATGTCCAGCCATAATTACTCACAAATGGGTAAGAAAAGGTAGTATTGCCAGACCATACATGATCAAAACAGGGAGCGGAGGTGGTTAAGCTGCAAGAAGGTGTTAATGTCCGACTAAGGTTTGTAAAAAGCGGGTAAGAAAAGGTGCGAATGCCCGACAATGTATGATCAAAAGAGGGAGCGGAGGTTTTCGGCTGAAAGAAGGTCTGAATGTCCAACCATAATTTGTAAAAACCGGGGAAGAAAAGGCTCGAAAGCCCGACTATACACCATCAAAAGCTGGAGCGGAGGTGTTCAGCTGCAAGGTCTGAATGTCCATCAATAATTGCTAGAAAACATGAAAGAGAATTTTCGAATATCAAACCGCTCATGATAATAAGCGGGAGAGGAGGTGTTCAGCTGCAAGAAGGTGTGAATGTCCACCCATAATTACTGAAAAATGGGTAAGAAAAGGTGCGAATTCCCAACCATACATCATCAAATGCACGAGTGGATGTGTTCGGCTACAAGAAGGTTTGAATGTCCGACCATAGTTTGTAAAAAGCGGGTAAGAAAAGGTTCGAATGCCCAAACATACACCATCAAAAGAGGGAGCGGAGGTGTTCCGCTGTAAGAAGGTGTGAATGTCCAATCATAGTTGGTAAAAAGCGGGTAAGAAAAGGTTAAAATACCTGACTGTACACAATCAAAAGAGGGAGCGGAGTTGTTCAGCTAAGAGAAGGTGTGAAAGTCCGACCATGGTTTGTAAAAAGCGGGTAAGAAAAGGTTAAAATACCCGACTGTACACAATCAATAGCGGGAGCGGAGTTGTTCGGCTACTAAAAGGTGTGAAAGTCCGACCCTGGTTTTAAAAAGCGGGTAAGAAAAGGTTCGAATGCCCGAACATACACCATTAAAAGAGGTAGCGGAGGTGTTCCGCTGTAAGACGGTGTGAATGTCCGATCATAGTTGGTAAAAAGCGGGTAAGAAAAGGTTAAAATACCCGACTGTACACCATCAAAAGAGGGAGCGGAGTTGTTCAGCTAAGAGAAGGTGTGAAAGTCCGACCATGGTTTGTAAAAAGCGGGTAAGAAAAGGTTCGTATGCCCGAATATACACTATCAAAACCGGAAGCGTAGGTGTTCGGCTGCAAGAAGGTGTGAACGTCCGACCAAAGTTTGTGAAAAAGCAGTTAAGAAAAGGTTCGAATATCTAACCAAACATAATCAAAAGCGGGAGCAGAGCTGTTCGACTGCAAGTAGGTGTGAATGTCAGAGAATAATTTGCAAAAAGCTGATGAGAAAGGGTGAGAAATCCCGACTATACACCATCAAATGCGGTAGCGGAGTTGTTCGGCTGTGAGTAGGTGTGATTCTCCAACCATAATTGCTGAAAAATGTGTTAGAAAAGGTAAGAATGCCGGTCCATACATCATCAAAAGCGGGAGAGGTGGTGTTCGGCTGCAAGTAGGTGTGAATGTCCATTAATAATTGCTTTAAAACATGAAAGAAAATTTTCGAATATCAAACCTTACATGATCATTAGCGGGAGAGGAGGTGTTCAGCTGCAAGAAGGTGTGAATATCCACCCATAATTACTGAAAAATGGGTAGGAAAAGATGCGAATGTCCAACCATAAATCATCAAAAGCAGGAGTGGAGTTGTTCAGCTACAAGAAGGTATGAAAGTCCAACCATGGTTTGTAAAAAGCGGGTAAGAGAAGGTTCGAATACCCGAATATATACCATCAAAAGCGGAAGCGGAGGTGTTCGGCTGCAAGAAGGTGTGAACGTCCGACCAAAGTTTGTAAAAAGCAGTTAAAAGAAGAGTGCGAATGCCAAACCATACATCATCAAAAGCAGGAGTGGATGTGTTCGGCTACAAGAAGATTTGAATGTCCATCAATAATTGCTTTAAAACATGTAAGAAGATTTTCGAATATCAAACAGCACATGATCATAAGCGGGAGAGGAGTTGTTCAGCTACAAGAAGGTGTGAATGTCCACCCATAATTACTGAAAAATGGGTAAGAAAAGGTGAGAATGCCCAACCATACATCATCATAAGCAGGAGTGGATGTGTTCGGCTACAAGAAGGTTTAAATGTCCGACCATAGTTTGTAAAAAGCGGGTAAGAAAAGGTGAAAATACCCGACTGTACACAATCAAAAGAGGGAGCGGAGTTGTTCAGCAACAAAGAGTGAAAGTCTGACCATGGTTTGTAAAAAGTGGGTAAGAATGCCGGTCCATACATCATCAAAAGCGGGAGAGGTGGTGTTCGGCTGCAAGTAGGTGTGAATGTCCAGCCATAATTACTCACAAATGGGTAAGAAAAGGTAGTATTGCCAGACCATACATGATCAAAACAGGGAGC
This sequence comes from Leuresthes tenuis, assembly GCF_036924035.1. Lineage (NCBI taxonomy): Eukaryota > Metazoa > Chordata > Actinopteri > Atheriniformes > Atherinopsidae > Leuresthes > Leuresthes tenuis. Next base: position 30,454,970 of record NW_027325374.1, on the reverse strand, counting down.
GGAGGTGGTTAAGCTACAAGAAGGTGTTAATGTCCGACTAAGGTTTGTAAAAAGCGGGTAAGAAAAGGTGCGAATGCCCGACAATGTATGATCAAAAGAGGGAGCGGAGCTTTTCGGCTGAAAGAAGGTCTGAATGTCCAACCATAATTTGTAAAAACCGGGGAAGAAAAGGCTCGAAAGCCCGACTATACACCATCAAAAGCTGGAGCGGAGGTGTTCAGCTGCAAGGTCTGAATGTCCATCAATAATTGCTAGAAAACATGAAAGAGAATTTTCGAATATCAAACCGCTCATGATAATAAGCGGGAGAGGTGTTCAGCTGCAAGAAGGTGTGAATGTCCACCCATAATTACTGAAAAATGGGTAAGAAAAGGTGCGAATTCCCAACCATACATCATCAAATGCACGAGTGGATGTGTTCGGCTACAAGAAGGTTTGAATGTCCGACCATAGTTTGTAAAAAGCGGGTAAGAAAAGGTTCGAATGCCCAAACATACACCATCAAAAGAGGGAGCGGAGGTGTTCCGCTGTAAGAAGGTGTGAATGTCCAATCATAGTTGGTAAAAAGCGGGTAAGAAAAGGTTAAAATACCTGACTGTACACAATCAAAAGAGGGAGCGGAGTTGTTCAGCTAAGAGAAGGTGTGAAAGTCCGACCATGGTTTGTAAAAAGCGGGTAAGAAAAGGTTAAAATACCCGACTGTACACAATCAATAGCGGGAGCGGAGTTGTTCGGCTACTAAAAGGTGTGAAAGTCCGACCCTGGTTTTAAAAAGCGGGTAAGAAAAGGTTCGAATGCCCGAACATACACCATCAAAAGAGGTAGCGGAGGTGTTCCGCTGTAAGACGGTGTGAATGTCCGATCATAGTTGGTAAAAAGCGGGTAAGAAAAGGTTAAAATACCCGACTGTACACCATCAAAAGAGGGAGCGGAGTTGTTCAGCTAAGAGAAGGTGTGAAAGTCCGACCATGGTTTGTAAAAAGCGGGTAAGAAAAGGTTCGTATGCCCGAATATACACTATCAAAACCGGAAGCGTAGGTGTTTGGCTGCAAGAAGGTGTGAACGTCCGACCAAAGTTTGTGAAAAAGCAGTTAAGAAAAGGTTCGAATATCTAACCAAACATAATCAAAAGCGGGAGCAGAGCTGTTCGACTGCAAGTAGGTGTGAATGTCAGAGAATAATTTGCAAAAAGCTGATGAGAAAGGGTGAGAAATCCCGACTATACACCATCAAATGCGGTAGCGGAGTTGTTCGGCTGTGAGTAGGTGTGATTCTCCAACCATAATTGCTGAAAAATGTGTTAGAAAAGGTAAGAATGCCGGTCCATACATCATCAAAAGCGGGAGAGGTGGTGTTCGGCTGCAAGTAGGTGTGAATGTCCATTAATAATTGCTTTAAAACATGAAAGAAAATTTTCGAATATCAAACCTTACATGATCATTAGCGGGAGAGGAGGTGTTCAGCTGCAAGAAGGTGTGAATATCCACCTATAATTACTGAAAAATGGGTAGGAAAAGATGCGAATGTCCAACCATAAATCATCAAAAGCAGGAGTGGAGTTGTTCAGCTACAAGAAGGTATGAAAGTCCAACCATGGTTTGTAAAAAGCGGGTAAGAGAAGGTTCGAATACCCGAATATATACCATCAAAAGCGGAAGCGGAGGTGTTCGGCTGCAAGAAGGTGTGAACGTCCGACCAAAGTTTGTAAAAAGCAGTTAAGAAAAGGTTTGAATATCCAACCGAACATAATCAAAAGTGGGAGCAGAGCTGTTCGACTGCAAGTAGGTGTGAATGTCAGATCATAATTGCTGAAAAATGTGATAGAAAAGACTAGAATGCCGGACAATACATCATCAAAAGCGGGAGAGGTGGTTTTTCGGCTGCAAGTAGGTGTGAATGTCCAGACATAATTACTCACAAACGGGGGAAGAAAGGGTAGTATTTCCAGACCACACATGATCAAAACAGGTAATGGAGGTGGTTCAGCTGCAAGGTGTGAATGTCTGACTAAAGTTTGTAAAAACCGTGTAAGACAAGGGGCGAATGCCCGACAATGTATGATCAAAAGAGGGAGCGGAGGTTTTTGGCTGCAAGGTCTGAATGTCCAACCACAATTTGTAAAAATCGGGGAAGAAAAGGCTCGAAAGCCTGACTATACACCATCAAAAGCGGGAGCAGAGGTGTTCCGGTGCAAGAAGGTCTGAATGTCTGACCAAAAATTACTGAAAAATGGGTAAGAAAAGGTGCGAATGCCAAATCATACATCATCAAAAGCAGGAGCGGATGTGTTCGGCTACAAGAAGGTTTGAATGTCCAACCATAGTAAGTAATAGGCGGGTAAGAAAAGGCTCGAATGCCCGACTATATACCATCAAAAGCGGAAGCGGAGGTGTTCGGCTGCAAGACGGTGTGAACGTCCGACCAAAGTTTGTAAAAAGCAGTTAAGAAAATGTTCGAATATCCAACCAAACATTATCAATAGCGGGAGCAGAGCTGTTCGACTGCAAGTAGGTGTGAATATCAGATCATAATTTGCAAAAAGCTGTTGAGAAAGGGTGAGAATGCCCGACTATACACTATCAAATGTGGGAGCGGAGGTGTTCGTCTGTGAGTAGGTGTGAATGTCCGACCATAAATGCTGAAAAATATGTTAGAAAAGGTAAGAATGCCGGACCATATATCATCGAAAGCGGGAGAGGTTGTGTTCGGCTGCAAGTAGGTGTGAATGTCCAGCCATAATTACTCACAAACGGCTAAGAAAAGGTACTATTGCCAGACCATATATGATCAAAACAGGGAGCGGAGGTGGTTCAGCTGCAAGAAGGTTTGAATGTCCGACTAAAGTTTGTAAAAAGCGGGTAAGACAAGGTGTGAATGCCCGACAATGTATGATCAAAAGAGGAGCGGAGGTTTTCGGCTGCAAGAAGGTCTGAATGTCCACCCATAATTACTGAAAAATGGGTAAGAAAAGGTGCGAAAGCCCAACCGCACACGATCATAAGTGGATGAGAAGGTGTTCGACTGCAAGTAGGTGTGAATGTAAGATCATAATTTGTAAAAAGCGGGTAAGAAAAGGTAAGAATGCTCAACCATAAATTATCAAAAGCGGTAGCAGAGTTTCGGCTCGTATTTATCAATGTCTAGATAGATTTCAACAAAAAACAACGTTGTACTTTGCAGTAAAAGAAAGTGCAAATCAAAAGTTTTAGGAATCCGAGAATAAGCTTATTTTCATGAGTTCTGCACGATTTCGGATTTTATGTATAAAATGAATTCCTTCACGCAAACTAAGTTAACACTGCTTTGTCCTTCATATGTACCCATTCCTACATATATTTCAAGCATAAACTTTCTCATACTACCCTGAATGAGAAAGAGCCAAACTTGTGATTAAGCCATACGACCCTTTTGAGGAGTTCTGCATGGTTTGGGATTTTATCTATAAAATTAATTCCTTCACTCAAACTATGTTAAAACGGCTTTTACCTTCATATTTATCAATGTCTCGATAGATTTAAACAAAAAAACAACGTTGTACTTTGCAATAAAAGAAAGAGCAAATCAAAAGTTTTAGGAATCCGAGAATAAGCTTATTTTCATGAGTTCTGCACGATTTCGGATTTTATGTATAAAATGAATTCATTCACTCAAACCAAGTTAAAACTGCTTTTTCATTCATATTTATCAATGTCTAGATCGACTTCAACAAAGAAAAACATTGTATTTTGCAGTAGAAGAAAGAGCAAAACTGAAGTTTCCTGAACTGATCAGGAATCCGAGAATAAGCTTATTTTCTTATGGGCAAGTGGGAACTGCTTTGTCCTTCATATTTATCAATGTGTAGATGGATTTCAACTTCTTCAAAGTCCAATGTTTTTCTTTGTTGAAGTCGATCTAGACATTGATGAATATGGAAGGACAAAGCAGTTTTAACTTGGTTTGAGCAAAGCAATTCATTTTATAGCAAAATCCGAAATCGTGCAGAACTCATGAAAGCAGGCTTATACTCGGATTCCTGAAACTTTAGATTTGCTCTTTCTTTTACTGCAAAGTACAACGTTGTTTTTTTTGTTTAAATCTTTGTAGACATGGTAAATATGAAGAACAAATCAGTTTTAACATAGTTTGAGTGAAGTAATGCATTTTATAAGCAAAATCCCAAATCATGCAGAACTCACGAAAAGCTTTTTCTCGCTTTTCACTGCTTTTTACAAACTTTGGTCGGACGTTCACACCTTCTTGCATCCGAACACCTCCGCTTCCGCTTTTGATGATGTATATTCGGGCATTCGAACCTTTTATTACCCGCTTTTTACAAACCATTGTCGGACTTTCACACCTTCTTGCAGCCGAACACCACCTCTACCGCTTTTGATGATGTATGGTTCAGTATTCTTACCTTTTCTAACACATTTTTCAGCAATTATGGTCGGACATTCACACCTACTCACAGCTGGACACCTCCGCTCCCGCTTTTGATCATACAATGTCGGGACATCGCTCCTTGTCTTACCAGCTTTTTACAAACTATAGTCAGACATTCACACCTTGCAGCTGAACCTCCGCTCCCTGTTTTGATCATGTATGGTCTGGCAATACTACCTTTTCTTCCCCCGTTTGTGAGTAATTATGGCTGGACATTCACACCTACTTGCAGTCGAACAGCTCTGCTCCCGCTTTTGATTACGTTTGGTTGGATATTCGAACCTTTTCTTAACTGCTTTTTACAAACCATGGTCGGACTTTCACACCTTCTTGTAGCCGAACAACTCCGCTCCCGCTATTGATTTTGTACAGTCGGGTATTTTAACCTTTTCTTACCCGCTTTTTACCAACTATGGTCGGACATTCACACCATCTTACAGCGGAACACCTCCGCTCCCACTTTTTATGGTGTATAGTCGGGCATTCGAACCTTTTCTTACCCGCTTTTTACAAACTATGGTGGGACATTCAAACCTTCTTGTATCCGAAAACCTCCGCTCTCTCTTTTGATCATACATTGTCGGACATTCGCACCTTTTCTTACCCGCTTTTTACAAACCATGGTCGGACTTTCACATCTTCTTGTAGCCGAACACATCCGCTCCCGCTATTGATTGTGTACAGTCGGGTATTTTAACCTTTTCTTACCCGCTTTTTACCAAGTATGGTCGGACATTCACACCTTCGTACAGCGGAACACCTCCGCTCCCTCTTTTGATGGTGTATGTTCGGGCATTCAAACCTTTTCTTACCCGCTTTTTCCAAACTATGGTCAGCTATTCACAGCTTCCTCTCCACCATACTTGTATGGTGGGATATTCACACCCACTTGCATCCGAAGACCTCCGCCCCAAATTTTGTTGATATTTAGTCGGACATTCGAACCTTACCCGCTTTTGGCAAACTATGGCCTTCTTGCAGCCAAACACCTCTGATCTCGCTTTTGATGATGTAAGGTTGGGCATTCAGACCTTGTTTCACCTGCTTTTCACCAAATATAGTCGGACATTCACACCCACTTGCATCCGAAGACCTCCTCCCCAAATTTTGTTGATATTTAGTCGGACATTCGCACCTTACCCGCTTTTGGCAAACTATGGCCTTCTTGCAGCCAAACACCTCTGATCTCGCTTTTGATGATGTAAAGTTGGGCATTCAGACCTTTCTTCACCTGCTTTCCACCAAATATAGTCGGACATTCACACCTTCTTGCAGCCGAACACTTCCGCTCCACCTTTTAGTGTTCTATCACACCTTTTTTTCACCGCATTTTATACATTATGGTCGGAAATTTTCAACCACTCTCATCCGAAGACCTCTCCTCCCGCTTTTGTTAATATATTTGAACTTTAGTCGGACATTCAAACCTTCTTGCAGCTGAACCACCTCCGCTCCCTGTTTTGATCATATATGGTCTGGCAATACTACCTTTTCTTACCCGTTTGTGAGTAATTATGGCTGGACATTCACACCTACTTGCAGCCGAACACAACCTCTCTCGCTTTTGATGATGTATGGACCGGCATTCTTACCTTTTCTAACACATTTTTCAGCAATTATGGTCGGAGATTCACACCTACTCACAGCCGAACAACTGCGCTCCCGCATTTGATGGTGTATAGTCGGGCATTCTCACCCTTTCTCATCAGCTTTTTGCAAATTATGATCTGACATTCACACCTACTTGCAGTCGAACAGCTCTGCTCCCGCTTTTGATTATGTTTGGTTGGATATTCGAACCTTTTCTTAACTTCTTTTTACATATTTTGGTTGGACGTTCACACCTTCTTGTAGCCGAACACTTCCACTCCTGCTTTTGATGATGTATGGTTGGGCATTCACACCTTTTTTTTGCCCATTTTTCAGGAATTATGGGTGGACATTCACACCTTGCAGCTGAACACCTCCTATCCCACTTATGATCATGTGCGGTTTGATTTTCAAAAAGTTTCTTTCATGTTTTCTAGCAATTATTGATGGACATGTAGACCTTCTTGCAGCTGAACACCTCCGCTCCCGCTTTTGATCATACATTGTCAGGCATTCGCACCTTGTCTTACCCACTTTTTACAAACTTTAGTCGAACAGTCACACCTTTTTGAAGCCGAACACCACCTCTCCCGCTTTTGATGATGTATGGTCCAGCATTCTTACCTTTTCTAACACATTCTTCAGCAATTATGGTCGGACATTCACACCTACTCAGAGCCGAACACCTCCGCTCCCGCATTTGATGGTGTATAGTCGGGCATTCTCACCCTTTCTCATCAGCTTTTTACAAATTATGATCTGACATTCACACTTGCTTTTGATAATGTATTGTTAGGCATTCGCACCTTTTTTTTACCCATTTTTCATGAATTATGGGTGGACATTCACACCTTCCTGCAGCCGAACACCTCCTCTCCCGCTTATGATCATGTGCGGTTTGATATTCGAAAAGTTTCTTTCATGTTATCTAGCAATTATTGATGGACATGTAGACCTTCTTGCAGCTGAACACCTCCGCTCCCGCTTTTGATCATACATTGTCAGGCATTCGCACCTTGTCTTACCCACTTTTTACAAACTTTAGTCGAACAGTCACACCTTTTTGAAGCCGAACACCACCTCTCCCGCTTTTGATGATGTATGGTCCAGCATTCTTACCTTTTCTAACACATTCTTCAGCAATTATGGTCGGACATTCACACCTACTCAGAGCCGAACACCTCCGCTCCCGCATTTGATGGTGTATAGTCGGGCATTCTCACCCTTTCTCATCAGCTTTTTACAAATTATGATCTGACATTCACACCTGCTTTTGATAATGTATTGTTAGGCATTCGCACCTTTTTTTTACCCATTTTTCATGAATTATGGGTGGACATTCACACCTTCCTGCAGCCGAACACCTCCTCTCCCGCTTATGATCATGTGCGGTTTGATATTCGAAAATTTACTTTCTTGTTTTAAAGCAATTATTGATGGACATTCAAACCTTCTTTTTGATGGTGTATAGTCGGGCTTTCGAGCCTTTTCTTCCCGGTTTTTACAAACCATGGTCGGACTTTCACACCTTCTTGTAGCCGAACAACTCCGCTCCCGCTATTGATTGTGTACAGTCGGGTATTTTAACCTTTTCTTACCCGCTTTTTACCAACTATGGTCGGACATTCACACCGTCTTACAGCGGAACACCTCTGCTCCCGCTTTTGATGGTGTATAGTCGGGCATTCGAACCTTTTCTTACCCGCTTTTTACAAACTATGGTGGGACATTCAAACCTTCTTGTATCCGAAAACCACCGCTCTCTCTTTTGATCATACATTGTCGGACATTCGCACCTTTTCTTACCCGCTTTTTACAAACCATGGTCGGACTTTCACATCTTCTTGTAGCCGAACACATCCGCTCCCGCTATTGATTGTGTACAGTCGGGTATTTTAACCTTTTCTTACCCGCTTTTTACCAAGTATGGTCGGACATTCACACCTTCGTACAGCGGAACACCTCCGCTCCCTCTTTTGATGGTGTATGTTCGGGCATTCAAACCTTTTCTTACCCGCTTTTTCCAAACTATGGTCAGCTATTCACAGCTTCCTCTCCACCATACTTGTATGGTGGGATATTCACACCCACTTGCATCCGAAGACCTCCGCCCCAAATTTTGTTGATATTTAGTCGGACATTCGAACCTTACCCGCTTTTGGCAAACTATGGCCTTCTTGCAGCCAAACACCTCTGATCTCGCTTTTGATGATGTAAGGTTGGGCATTCAGACCTTGTTTCACCTGCTTTTCACCAAATATAGTCGGACATTCACACCCACTTGCATCCGAAGACCTCCTCCCCAAATTTTGTTGATATTTAGTCGGACATTCGCACCTTACCCGCTTTTGGCAAACTATGGCCTTCTTGCAGCCAAACACCTCTGATCTCGCTTTTGATGATGTAAAGTTGGGCATTCAGACCTTTCTTCACCTGCTTTCCACCAAATATAGTCGGACATTCACACCTTCTTGCAGCCGAACACTTCCGCTCCACCTTTTAGTGTTCTATCACACCTTTTTTTCACCGCATTTTATACATTATGGTCGGAAATTTTCAACCACTCTCATCCGAAGACCTCTCCTCCCGCTTTTGTTAATATATTTGAACTTTAGTCGGACATTCAAACCTTCTTGCAGCTGAACCACCTCCGCTCCCTGTTTTGATCATATATGGTCTGGCAATACTACCTTTTCTTACCCGTTTGTGAGTAATTATGGCTGGACATTCACACCTACTTGCAGCCGAACACAACCTCTCTCGCTTTTGATGATGTATGGACCGGCATTCTTACCTTTTCTAACACATTTTTCAGCAATTATGGTCGGAGATTCACACCTACTCACAGCCGAACAACTGCGCTCCCGCATTTGATGGTGTATAGTCGGGCATTCTCACCCTTTCTCATCAGCTTTTTGCAAATTATGATCTGACATTCACACCTACTTGCAGTCGAACAGCTCTGCTCCCGCTTTTGATTATGTTTGGTTGGATATTCGAACCTTTTCTTAACTTCTTTTTACATATTTTGGTTGGACGTTCACACCTTCTTGTAGCCGAACACTTCCACTCCTGCTTTTGATGATGTATGGTTGGGCATTCACACCTTTTTTTTGCCCATTTTTCAGGAATTATGGGTGGACATTCACACCTTGCAGCTGAACACCTCCTATCCCACTTATGATCATGTGCGGTTTGATTTTCAAAAAGTTTCTTTCATGTTTTCTAGCAATTATTGATGGACATGTAGACCTTCTTGCAGCTGAACACCTCCGCTCCCGCTTTTGATCATACATTGTCAGGCATTCGCACCTTGTCTTACCCACTTTTTACAAACTTTAGTCGAACAGTCACACCTTTTTGAAGCCGAACACCACCTCTCCCGCTTTTGATGATGTATGGTCCAGCATTCTTACCTTTTCTAACACATTCTTCAGCAATTATGGTCGGACATTCACACCTACTCAGAGCCGAACACCTCCGCTCCCGCATTTGATGGTGTATAGTCGGGCATTCTCACCCTTTCTCATCAGCTTTTTACAAATTATGATCTGACATTCACACTTGCTTTTGATAATGTATTGTTAGGCATTCGCACCTTTTTTTTACCCATTTTTCATGAATTATGGGTGGACATTCACACCTTCCTGCAGCCGAACACCTCCTCTCCCGCTTATGATCATGTGCGGTTTGATATTCGAAAAGTTTCTTTCATGTTATCTAGCAATTATTGATGGACATGTAGACCTTCTTGCAGCTGAACACCTCCGCTCCCGCTTTTGATCATACATTGTCAGGCATTCGCACCTTGTCTTACCCACTTTTTACAAACTTTAGTCGAACAGTCACACCTTTTTGAAGCCGAACACCACCTCTCCCGCTTTTGATGATGTATGGTCCAGCATTCTTACCTTTTCTAACACATTCTTCAGCAATTATGGTCGGACATTCACACCTACTCAGAGCCGAACACCTCCGCTCCCGCATTTGATGGTGTATAGTCGGGCATTCTCACCCTTTCTCATCAGCTTTTTACAAATTATGATCTGACATTCACACTTGCTTTTGATAATGTATTGTTAGGCATTCGCACCTTTTTTTTACCCATTTTTCATGAATTATGGGTGGACATTCACACCTTCCTGCAGCCGAACACCTCCTCTCCCGCTTATGATCATGTGCGGTTTGATATTCGAAAATTTACTTTCTTGTTTTAAAGCAATTATTGATGGACATTCAAACCTTCTTTTTGATGGTGTATAGTCGGGCTTTCGAGCCTTTTCTTCCCGGTTTTTACAAACCATGGTCGGACTTTCACACCTTCTTGTAGCCGAACAACTCCGCTCCCGCTATTGATTGTGTACAGTCGGGTATTTTAACCTTTTCTTACCCGCTTTTTACCAACTATGGTCGGACATTCACACCGTCTTACAGCGGAACACCTCTGCTCCCGCTTTTGATGGTGTATAGTCGGGCATTCGAACCTTTTCTTACCCGCTTTTTACAAACTATGGTGGGACATTCAAACCTTCTTGTATCCGAAAACCACCGCTCTCTCTTTTGATCATACATTGTCGGACATTCGCACCTTTTCTTACCCGCTTTTTACAAACCATGGTCGGACTTTCACATCTTCTTGTAGCCGAACACATCCGCTCCCGCTATTGATTGTGTACAGTCGGGTATTTTAACCTTTTCTTACCCGCTTTTTACCAAGTATGGTCGGACATTCACACCTTCGTACAGCGGAACACCTCCGCTCCCTCTTTTGATGGTGTATGTTCGGGCATTCAAACCTTTTCTTACCCGCTTTTTCCAAACTATGGTCGGCTATTCACAGCTTCCTCTCCACCATACCTGTATGGTGGGATATTCACACCCACTTGCATCTGAAGACCTCCGCCCCAAATTTTGTTGATATTTAGTCGGACATTCGCACCTTACCCGCTTTTGGCAAACTATGGCCTTCTTGCAGCCAAACACCTCTGATCTCGCTTTTGATGATGTAAGGTTGGGCATTCAGACCTTGCTTCACCTGCTTTTCACCAAATATAGTCGGACATTCACACCTTCTTGCAGCCGAACACTTCCGCTCCACCTTTTAGTGTTCTATCACACCTTTTTTTCACCGCATTTAATACATTATGGTCGGAAATTTTCAACCACTCTCATCCGAAGACCTCTCCTCCCGCTTTTGTTAATATATTTGAACTTTAGTCGGACATTCAAACCTTCTTGCAGCCGAACCACCTCCGCTCCCTGTTTTGATCATATATGGTCTGGCAATACTACCTTTTCTTACCCGTTTGTGAGTAATTATGGCCTGACATTCACACCTACTTGCAGCCGAACACAACCTCTCTCGCTTTTGATGATGTATGGACCGGCATTCTTACCTTTTCTAACACATTTTTCAGCAATTATGGTCGGAGATTCACACCTACTCACAGCCGAACAACTCCGCTCCCACATTTGATGGTGTATAGTCGGGCATTCTCACCCTTTCTCATCAGCTTTTTGCAAATTATGATCTGACATTCACACCTACTTGCAGTCGAACAGCTCTGCTCCCGCTTTTGATTATGTTTGGTTGGATATTCGAACCTTTTCTTAACTTCTTTTTACATATTTTGGTTGGACGTTCACACCTTCTTGTAGCCGAACACTTCCACTCCTGCTTTTGATGATGTATGGTTGGGCATTCACACCTTTTTTTTGCCCATTTTTCAGGAATTATGGGTGGACATTCACACCTTGCAGCTGAACACCTCCTATCCCACTTATGATCATGTGCGGTTTGATTTTCGAAAAGTTTCTTTCATGTTTTCTAGCAATTATTGATGGACATGTAGACCTTCTTGCAGCTGAACACCTCCGCTCCCGCTTTTGATCATACATTGTCAGGCATTCGCACCTTGTCTTACCCACTTTTTACAAACTTTAGTCGAACAGTCACACCTTTTTGAAGCCGAACACCACCTCTCCCGCATTTGATGGTGTATAGTCGGGCATTCTCACCCTTTCTCATCAGCTTTTTACAAATTATGATCTGACATTCACACCTGCTTTTGATAATGTATTGTTAGGCATTCGCACCTTTTTTTTTACCCATTTTTCATGAATTATGGGTGGACATTCACACCTTCTTGCAGCCGAACACCTCCTCTCCCGCTTATGATCATGTGCGGTTTGATATTCGAAAATTTACTTTCTTGTTTTAAAGCAATTATTGATGGACATTCAAACCTTCTTTTTGATGGTGTATAGTCGGGCTTTCGAGCCTTTTTTTCCCGGTTTTTACAAACCATGGTCGGACTTTCACACCTTCTTGTAGCCGAACAACTCTGCTCCCGCTATTGATTGTGTACAGTCGGGTATTTTAACCTTTTCTTACCCGCTTTTTACCAACTATGGTCGGACATTCACACCATCTTACAGCGGAACACCTCTGCTCCCGCTTTTGATGGTGTATAGTCGGGCATTCGAACCTTTTCTTACCCGCTTTTTACAAACTATGGTGGGACATTCAAACCTTCTTGTATCCGAAAACCTCCGCTCTCTCTTTTGATCATACATTGTCGGACATTCGCACCTTTTCTTACCCGCTTTTTACAAACCATGGTCGGACTTTCACATCTTCTTGTAGCCGAACACATCCGCTCCCGCTATTGATTGTGTACAGTCGGGTATTTTAACCTTTTCTTACCCGCTTTTTACCAAGTATGGTCGGACATTCACACCTTCGTACAGCGGAACACCTCCGCTCCCTCTTTTGATGGTGTATGTTCGGGCATTCAAACCTTTTCTTACCCGCTTTTTCCAAACTATGGTCAGCTATTCACAGCTTCCTCTCCACCATACTTGTATGGTGGAATATTCACACCCACTTGCATCCGAAGACCTCCGCCCCAAATTTTGTTGATATTTAGTCGGACATTCGAACCTTACCCGCTTTTGGCAAACTATGGCCTTCTTGCAGCCAAACACCTCTGATCTCGCTTTTGATGATGTAAGGTTGGGCATTCAGACCTTGCTTCACCTGCTTTTCACCAAATATAGTCGGACATTCACACCCACTTGCATCCGAAGACCTCCGCCCCAAATTTTGTTGATATTTAGTCGGACATTCGCACCTTACTCGCTTTTGGCAAACTATGGCCTTCTTGCAGCCAAACACCTCTGATCTCGCTTTTGATGATGTAAGGTTGGGCATTCAGACCTTGCTTCACCTGCTTTTCACCAAATATAGTCGGACATTCACACCTTCTTGCAGCCGAACACTTCCGCTCCACCTTTTAGTGTTCTATCACACCTTTTTTTCACCGCATTTTATACATTATGGTCGGAAATTTTCAACCACTCTCATCCGAAGACCTCTCCTCCCGCTTTTGTTAATATATTTGAACTTTAGTCGGACATTCAAACCTTCTTGCAGCTGAACCACCTCCGCTCCCTGTTTTGATCATATATGGTCTGGCAATACTACCTTTTCTTACCCGTTTGTGAGTAATTATGGCTGGACATTCACACCTACTTGCAGCCGAACACAACCTCTCTCGCTTTTGATGATGTATGGACCGGCATTCTTACCTTTTCTAACACATTTTTCAGCATTTATGGTCGGACATTCACACCTACTCACAGACGAACACCTCCGCTCCCACATTTGATAGTGTATAGTCGGGCATTCTCACCCTTTCTCAACAGCTGTGCAGGAAAGGTAGTATTGCCAGACCATACATGATCAAAACAGGGAGCGGAGGTGGTTCAGCTGCAAGGTGTGAATGTCTGACTAAAGTTTGTAAAAAGCGGGTAAGACAAGGTGCGAATGCCCGACAATGTATGATCAAAAGAGGGAGCAGAGGTGTTCAGCTGCAAGAAGGTCTGAATGTCCACCAATAATTACTGAAAAATGGGTAAGAAAAGGTAAGAATGCCCAACCATACATCATCAAAAGCAGGAGTGGATGTGTTCGGCTACAAGAAGGTTTGAATGTCCGACCAAAGTTTGTAAAAAGCAGGTAAGAAAAGGTGAAAATACCCGACAAGCTGATGAGAAACGGTGAGAATGCCCGACTATACACCATCAAATGCGGGAGCGGAGTTGTTCGGCTGTGAGTAGGTGTGAATCTCCGAGCATATTTTGTAAAAAGGTTGGTAAGAATAGATTCGAATGCCCGAACATACACTATCAAAAGAGGGAGCGGAGGTGTTCCGCTGTAAGAAGGTGTGAATGTCCGACCATAGTTGGTAAAAAACGGGTAAGAAAAGGTTAAAATACCCGACTGTACACAATCAATAGCGGGTGCGGATGTGTTTGGCTACAAGAATGTGTGACAGTCCGACCATGGTTTGTAAAAAACGGGTAAGAAAAGGTGCGAATGCCCGACAATGTATGATCAAAAGAGGGAGCGGAGGTTTTCGGCTACAAGAAGGTTTGAATGTCCGACCATAAAAAAAAAAAAAGCGGGTAAGAAAAGGTTCAAATGCCTGACTATACACCATCAAAAGCGGGAGCGGAGGTGTTCCGCTGTAAGACGGTGTGAATGTCCGACCATAGTTGGTAAAAAGCGGGTAAGAAAAGGTTAAAATACCTGACTGTACACAATAAATAGCGGGAGCGGAGTTGTTCGGCTACAAGAAGGTGTGAAAGTTCAACCATGGTTTGTAAAAAGCTGCTAAGAAAAGGTTCGAATGCCCGAATATATACCATCAAAAGCGGAAGCGGAGGTGTTCGGCTGCAAGAAGGTGTGAACGTCCGACCAAAGTTTGTAAAAAGCAGTTAAGAAAAGTTTCGAATATCCAACCAAACATAATCAAAAGCGGGAGCAGAGCTTTTCGACTGCAAGTAGGTGTGAATGTCCAGCCATAATTACTCACAAACTTGTAAGAAAAGGTAGTATTGCCAGACCATACATGATCAAAACAGGGAGCTGAGGTTGTTCAGCTGCAAGGTGTGAATGTCTGACTATAGTTTGTAAAAAGCGGGTAAGATAAGGTGCGAATGCCCAACATTGTATAATCAAAAGAGAGAGCGGAGGTTTTCGGCTACAAGAAGGTTTGACTGTCCGACCATAGTTTGTAAAAAGCGGGTAAGAAAAGGTTCAAATGCCTGACTATACACCATCAAAAGCGCGGAGCGGAGGTGTTCCGCTGTAAGACGGTGTGAATGTCCGACCATAGTTGGTAAAAAGCAGGTAAGAAAAGGTTAAAATACCCGACTGTACACAATCAATAGCGGGAGCGGAGTTGTTCGGCTACAAGAAGGTGTGAAAGTCAAACCATGGTTTGTAAAAAGCTGGTGAGAAAAGGTTCGAATGCCAGACAATGTATGATCAAAAGAGGGAGCGGAGGTGTTCGGCTGCAAGAAGGTCTGAATGTCCAACCATAATTTGTAAAAACCGGGAAGGAAAGGCTCGAAAGCCCGACTATACACCATCAAAAGCGGGAGCAGAGTGGTTAAGCTGCAAGAAGGTCTGAATGTCCATCAATAATTGCTTTAAAACATGAAAGAAAATTTTCGAATATCATCCGCACATGATCATAAGAAGGAGAGGTGTTCAGCTGCAAGAAGGTGTGAATGTCCACCCATAATTCCTGAAAAATGGGTAAAAAAAAGGTGCGAATGCCCAACCATACATCATCAAAAGCAGGAGTGGATGTGTTCGGCTACAAGAAGGTGTGAACGTCCAACCAAAGTATGTAAAAACCAGTTAAGAAAAGGTTTGAATATCCAACCAAACATAATCAAAAGCGGGAGCATAGCTTTTCGACTGCAAGTAGGTGTGAATGTCAGATCATAATTTGCAAAAAGCTGATGAGAAAGGGTGAGAATGTCCGACTGCACACCATCAAATGCGGGAGCGGAGTTGTTCGGCTGTGAGTAGGTGTGAATCTCCGACTGTAATTTCTGAAAAATGTGTTAGAAAAGGTAAGAATGCCGGTCCATACATCATCAAAAGCGAGAGAGGTGGTGTTCGGCTGCAAGTAGGTGTGAATGTCCAGCCATAATTACTCACAAACGGGTAAGAAAAGGTAGTATTGCCAGACCATACATGATCAAAACAGGGAGCGGAGGTGGTTCAGCTGCAAGAAGGTGTGAATGTCCGACTAAAGTTCAAATATATTAACAAAAGCGGGAGGAGAGGTCTTCGGATGAGAGTGGTTGAGAATTTCCAACCATAATCTATAAAATTCGGTGAAAAAAACGTGTGATAGAACACTAAAAGGTGGAGCGGAAGTGTTCGGCTGCAAGAAGGTTTTAATGTCCGACTATATTTGGTGAAAAGCAGGTGAAGCAAGGTCTGAATGCCCAACCTTACATTATCAAAAGCGAGATCAGAGGTGTTTGGCTGCAAGAAGGCCATAGTTTGCCAAAAGCGGGTAAGCTGCGAATGACCAACTAAATATCAACAAAAGGTCTTCGGATGCAAGTGGGTGTGAATATCCCACCATACAAGTATGGTGGAGAGGAAGCTGTGAACAGCCGACCATAGTTTGCAAAAAGCGGGTGAGAAAAGGTGCGAATGTCCAACCATACATGATCAAAACAGGGAGCAGAGGTGTTTGGCTGTGACAAGGTGTGAATGTCCACCCAAAATTAATGAAAAGCGGGTAAAAAGTAGGTTTGAATGCCCAAGCATACATCATCAAAAGAAGGAGTGGATGTGTTCGGCTACAAGAAGGTTTGAATGTCCGAGCATTGTTTGTAAAAAGCGGGTAAGAAAAGGTTCGAATGCCCAAACATACACCATCAAAAGAGGGAGCGGAGGTGTTCCGCTGTAAGGTGTGAATGTCCGACCATAGTTGGTAAAAAGTGGGTAAGAAAAGGTTAAAATACCCGACTGTACACAATCAAAAGCGGGAGCGAATGTGTTTGGCTACAAGAATGTGTGAAAGTCCGACCATGGTTTGTAAAAAACGGGTAAGAAAAGGTGCGAATGCCCGACAATGTATGATCAAAAGAGGGAGCGGAGGTTTTTGGCTACAAGAAGGTTTGAATGTCCGACCATAGTTTGTAAAAAGCTGGTAAGAAAAGGTTCAAATGCCTGACTATACACCATCAAAAGCGGGAGCGGAGGTGTTCCGCTGTAAGACGGTGTGAATGTCCGACCATAGTTGGTAAAAAGCGGGTAAGAAAAGGTTAAAATACCCGACTGTACACAATCAATAGGGGGAGCGGAGTTGTTCGGCTACAAGAAGGTGTGAAAGTCCAACCATGGTTTGTAAAAAGCTGGTAAGAAAAGGTTCGAATGCCCGAATATATACCATCAAAAGCGGAAGCGGAAGTGTTCGGCTGCAAGAAGGTGTGAACATCCGACCAAAGTTTGTAAAAAGCAGTTAAGAAAAGGTTCGAATATCCAACCAAACATAATCAAAAGCGGGAGCAGAGCTGTTCGACTGCAAGTAGGTGTGAATGTCCAGCCATAATTACTCACAAACGGGTAAGAAAAGGTAGTATTGCCAGACCATACATGATCAAAACAGGGAGCTGAGGTGGTTCAGCACCAAGGTGTGAATGTCTGACTATAGTTTGTAAAAAGCGGGTAAGATAAGGTGCGAATGCACGACAATGTATAATCAAAAGAGGGAGCAGAGGTTTTCGGCTACAAGAAGGTGTGAATGTCCGACCATAGTTGGTAAAAAGTGGGTAAGAAAAGGTTAAAATACCCGACTGTACACAATCAATAGCGGGAGCGGATGTGTTTGGCTACAAGAATGTGTGAAAGTCCGACCATGATTTGTAAAAAACGGGTAAGAAAAGGTGCGAATGCCCGACAATGTATGATCAAAAGCGGGAGCGGAGGTGTTCCGCTGTAAGACGGTGTGAATGTCCGACCATAGTTGGTAAAAAGCGGGTAAGAAAAGGTTAAAATACCCGACTGTACACAATCAATAGGGGGAGCGGAGTTGTTCGGCTACAAGAAGGTGTGAAAGTCCAACCATGGTTTGTAAAAAGCTGGTAAGAAAAGGTTCGAATGCCCGAATATATACCATCAAAAGCGGAAGCGGAGGTGTTCGGCTGCAAGAAGGTGTTAACGTCCGACCAAAGTTTGTAAAAAGCAGTTAAGAAAAGGTTCGAATATCCAACCAAACATAATCAAAAGCGGGAGCAGAGCTATTCGACTGCAAGTAGGTGTGAATGTCCAGCCATAATTACTCACAAACGGGTAAGAAAAGGTAGTATTGCCAGACCATACATGATCAAAACAGGGAGCGGAGGTGGTTCAGCTGCAAGGTGTGAATGTCTGACTATAGTTTGTAAAAAGCGGGTAAGATAAGGTGCGAATGCCCGACAATGTATGATCAAAAGAGGGAGCAGAGGTTTTCGGCTGCAAGAAGGTCTGAATGTCCACCCAAAATTCCTGAAAAATGGGTAAAAAATAGGTGCGAATGCCAAACCATACATCATCAAAAGCAGGAGTGGATGTGTTCGGCTACAAGAAGATTTGAATGTCCATCAATAATTGCTTTAAAACATGAAAGAAAATTTTCGAATATCAAACCGCACATGATCATAAGCGGGAGAGGAGTTGTTCAGCTGCAAGAAGGTGTGAATGTCCACCCATAATTACTGAAAAATGGGTAAGAAAAGGTGAAAATGCCCAACCATACATCACCAAAAGCAGGAGTGGATGTGTTCGGCTACAAGAAGGTTTGAATGTCCAACCATAGTTTGTAAAAAGCGGGTAAGAAAAGGTTCGAATGCCCGAACATAGACCATCAAAAGAGGGAGCGGAGGTGTTCCTCTGTAAGAAGGTGTAAATGTCCGACCATAGTTGGTAAAAAGCGGGTAAGAAAAGGTTAAAATACCCGACTGTACACAATCAATAGCGGGAGCGGAGTTGTTTGGCTACAAGAAGGTGTGAAAGTCCGACCAGGTTTGTAAAAAGCGGGTAAGAAAAGGTTCGAATGCCCGAATGTATACCATCAAAAGTGGAAGTGGATGTGTTCGGCTGCAAGAAGGTGTGAACGTCCGACCAAAGTTTGTGAAAAGCAGTTAAGAAAAGGTTCGAATATCCAACCAAACATAATCAAAAGCGGGAGCAGAGCTGTTCGACTGCAAGTAGGTGTGAATGTCAGATCATAATTTGCAAAAAGCTGATGAGAAAGGGTGAGAATGCCCGGCTATACACCATCAAATGCGGGAGCGGAAGTGTTCGGCTGTGAGTAGGTGTGAATGTCCAACCATAATTGCTGAAAAATGTGTTAGAAGAGACTAGAATGCCGGACAAGACATCATCAAATGCGGGAGCGGAGTTGTTCGGCTGTGAGTAGGTGTGAATCTCCGAGCATAGTTTGTGAAAAGGGGGTAAGAATAGGTTCGAATGCCCGAACATACATTATCAAAACAGGGAGCTGAGGTGGCTCAGCTGCAAGGTGTGAATGTCTGACTATAGTTTGTAAATAAGGTGCGAATGCCCAACAATGTATAATCAAAAGAGGGAGCGGAGGTTTTCGGCTACAAGAAGGTTTGAATGTCCGACCATAGTTTGTAAAAAGCGGGTAAGAAAAGGTTCAAGCGCCTGACTATACACCATCAAAAGCGGGAGCAGAGGTGTTCCGCTGTAAGACGGTGTGAATGTCCGGCCATATTTGGTAAAAAGCGGGTAAGAAAAGGTTAAAATACCCGACTGTACACAATCAATAGCGGGAGAGGAGGTGTTCAGCTGCAAGAAGGTGTGAATGTCCACCCATAATTACTGAAAAATGGGTAAGAAAAGGTACGAATGCCCAACCATACATTATCAAAAGCAGGTGTGAATGTCAGATCATAATTTGCAAAAAGCTGATGAGAAAGGGTGAGAATGCCCGACTATACACCATCAAATGCGGGAGCGGAGTTGTTCGGCTGTGAGTAAGTGTGAATCTCCGACCATAATTGCTGAAAAAAGTGTTAGAAAAGGTAAGAATGCCGGTCCATACATCATCAAAAGCGGGAGAGGTGGTGTTCGGCTGCAAGTAGGTGTGAATGTCCAGCCATAATTACTAACAAACGGGTAAAAAAAGGTAGTATTGCCATACCATACATGATCAAAACAGGGAGCGGAGGTGGTTCAGCTGCAAGAAGGTGTGAATGTCCGACTAAAGTTCAAATATATTAACAAAAGCGGGAGGAGAGGTCTTCGGATGAGAGTGGTTGAGAATTTCCAAAAATAATCTATAAAATGCGGTGAAAAAAAAGGTGTGATAGAACACTTAAAGGTGGAGCGGAAGTGTTCGGCTGCAAGAAGGTGTGAATGTCCTACTATATTTGGTGAAAAGCAGGTGATGCAAGGTCTGAATGCCCAAACTTACATCATCAAAAGCGAGATCAGAGGTGTTTGGCTGCATGAAGGCCATAGTTTGCCAAAAGCGGGTAAGCTGCGAATGACCGACTAAATATCAACAAAAGGTCTTCGGATGCAAGTGGGTGTGAATATCCCACCATACAAGTATGGTGGAGAGGAAGCTGTGAACAGCCAACCATAGTTGGCAAAAAGCGGGTGAGAAAAGGTGCGAATGTCCAACCATACATGATCAAAACAGGGAGCAGAGGTGTTTGGCTGTGACAAGGTGTGAATGTCCACCCAAAATTAATGAAAAGCGGGCAACAAGTAGGTTTGAATGCCCAACCATACATTATCAAAAGCAGGAGTGGATGTGTTCGGCTACAAGAAGGTTTGAATGTCCGACGATAGTTTGTAAAAAGCGGGTAAGAAAAGGTTCGAAAGCCCAAACATACACCATCAAAAGAGGGAGAGGAGGTGTTCCGCTGTAAGAAGGTGTGAATGTCCGACCATAGTTGGTAAAAAACGGGTAAGAAAAGGTTAAAATACCCGACTGTACACAATCAATAGCGGGAGCGGATGTGTTTGGCTACAAGAATGTGTGACAGTCCGACCATGGTTTGTAAAAAACGGGTAAGAAAAGGTGCGAATGCCCGACAATGTATGATCAAAAGAGGGAGCGGAGGTTTTCGGCTACAAGAAGGTTTGAATGTCCGACCATAGTTAGTAAAAAGCGGGTAAGAAAAGGTTCAAATGCCTGACTATACACCATCAAAAGCGGGAGCGGAGGTGTTCCGCTGTAAGACGGTGTGAATGTCCAACCATAGTTGGTAAAAAGCGGGTAAGAAAAGGTTAAAATACCTGACTGTACACAATCAATGGCGGGAGCGGAGTTGTTCGGCTACAAGAAGGTGTGAAAGTTCAACCATGGTTTGTAAAAAGCTGCTAAGAAAAGGTTCGAATGCCCGAATGTATACCATCAAAAGCGGAAGTGGATGTGTTCGGCTGCAAGAAGGTGTGAACGTCCGACCAAAGTTTGTAAAAAGCAGTTAAGAAAAGGTTCGAATATCCAACCAAACATTATCAAAAGCGGGAGCAGAGCTGTTCGACTGCAAGTAGGTGTGAATGTCAGATCATAATTTGCAAAAAGCTGATGAGAAAGGGTGAGAATGCCCGGCTATACACCATCAAATGCGGGAGCGGAAGTGTTCGGCTGTGAGTAGGTGTGAATGTCCAACCATAATTGCTGAAAAATGTGTTAGAAGAGACTAGAATGCCGGACAAGACATCATCAAATGCGGGAGCGGAGTTGTTCGGCTGTGAGTAGGTGTGAATCTCCGAGCATAGTTTGTGAAAAGGGGGTAAGAATAAGTTCGAATGCCCGAACATACACTATCAAAACAGGGAGCTGAGGTGGCTCAGCTGCAAGGTGTGAATGTCTGACTATAGTTTGTAAATAAGGTGCGAATGCCCAACAATGTATAATCAAAAGAGGGAGCGGAGGTTTTCGGCTACAAGAAGGTTTGAATGTCCGACCATAGTTTGTAAAAAGCGGGTAAGAAAAGGTTCAAGCGCCTGACTATACACCATCAAAAGCGGGAGCAGAGGTGTTCCGCTGTAAGACGGTGTGAATGTCCGACCATATTTGGTAAAAAGCGGGTAAGAAAAGGTTAAAATACCCGACTGTACACAATCAATAGCGGGAGCGGAGTTGTTCAGCTGCAAGAAGGTGTGAATGTCCACCCATAATTGCTGAAAAATGTGTTAGAAAAGGTAAAAATGCCGGTCCATACATCATCAAAAGCGAGCGAGGTTGTGTTCGACTGCAAGTAGGTGTGAATGTCCAGCCATAATTACTCACAAACGGGTAAGAAAAGGTAGTAGCCAGACCATATATGATCAAAACAGGGAGCGGAGGTGGTTCAGCTGCAAGAAGGTTTGAATGTCAAACTAAAGTTCAAATATATTAACAAAAGCGGGAGGAGAGGTCTTCGGATGAGAGTGGTTGAAAATTTCCAACCATAATGTATAAAATGCGGTGAAAAAAAAGGTGTGATAGAACACTAAAAGGTGGAGCGGAAGTGTTCGGCTGCAAGAAGGTGTGAATGTCCGACTATATTTGGTGAAAAGCAGGTGAAGCAAGGTCTGAATGCCCAACCTTACATCATCAAAAGCAAGATCAGAGTTGTTTGGCTGCAAGAAGGCCATAGTTTGCCAAAAGCGGGTAAGGTGCGAATGTCCGACTAAATATCAACAAATTTTGGGGCGGAGGTCTTCGGATACAAGTGGGTGTGAATATCCCACCATACAAGTATGGTGGAGAGGAAGCTGTGAATAGCCGACCATAGTTTGGAAAAAGCGGGTAAGAAAAGGTTTGAATGCCCGAACATACACCATCAAAAGAGGGAGCGGAGGTGTTCCGCTGTACGAAGGTGTGAATGTCCAACCATACTTGGTAAAAAGCGGGTAAGAAAAGGTTAATATACCCGACTGTACACAATCAATAGCGGGAGCGGATGTGTTCGGCTACAAGAAGGTGTGACAGTCCGACCATGGTTTGTAAAAAGCGGGTAAGAAAAGGTTTGAATGCCCGACTATACACCATCAAAAGCGGGAGCAGAGGTGTTCCGCTGTAAGACGGTGTGAATGTCCGACCATAGTTGGTAAAAAGCGGGTAAGAAAAGGTTAAAATACCCGACTGTACACAATCAATAGCGGGAGCGGAGTTGTTCGGCTACAAGAAGGTGTGAAAGTCCGACCATGGTTTGTAAAAACCGGGCAGAAAAGGCTCGAAAGCCCGACTATACACCATCAAAAAGAAGGTTTGAATGTCCATCAATAATTGCTTTAAAACAAGAAAGTAAATTTTCGAATATCAAACCGCACATGATCATAAGCGGGAGAGGAGGTTTTCGGCTGCAGGAAGGTGTGAATGTCCACCCATAATTCATGAAAAATGGGTTAAAAAAAGGTGTGAATGCCTAACAATACATTATCAAAAGCAGGTGTGAATGTCAGATCATAATTTGTAAAAAGCTGATGAGAAAGGGTGAGAATGCCCGACTATACACCATCAAATGCAGGAGCGGAGGTGTTCGGCTCTTAGTAGGTGTGAATGTCCGACCATAATTGCTGAAGAATGTTTTAGAAAAGGTAAGAATGCTGGACCATACATCATCAAAAGCGGGAGAGGTGGTGTTCGGCTGCAAAAAGGTGTGACTGTTCGACTAAAGTTTGTAAAAAGTGGGTAAGACAAGGTGCGAATGCCTGACAATGTATGATCAAAAGCGGGAGCGGAGGTGTTCAGCTGCAAGAAGGTCTACATGTCCATCAATAATTGCTAGAAAACATGAAAGAAACTTTTCGAAAATCAAACCGCACATGATCATAAGTGGGATAGGAGGTGTTCAGCTGCAAGGTGTGAATGTCCACCCATAATTCCTGAAAAATGGGCAAAAAAAGGTGTGAATGCCCAACCATACATCATCAAAAGCAGGAGTGGAAGTGTTCGGCTACAAGAAGGTGTGAACGTCCAACCAAAATATGTAAAAAGAAGTTAAGAAAAGGTTCGAATATCCAACCAAACATAATCAAAAGCGGGAACAGAGCTGTTCGACTGCAAGTAGGTGTGAATGTCAGATCATAATTTGCAAAAAGCTGATGAGAAAGGGTGAGAATGCCCGACTATACATCATCAAATGCGGGAGCGGAGTTGTTCGGCTGTGAGTAGGTGTGAATCTCCGACCATAATTGCTGAAAAATGTGTTAGAAAAGGTAAAAATGCCGGTCCATACATCATCAAAAGCGGGAGCAGAGCTGTTCGACTGCAAGTAGGTGTGAATGTCAGATCATAATTTGCAAAAAGCTGATGAGAAACGTTGAGAATGCCCGACTATACACCATCAAATGCGGGAGCGGAGTTGTTCGGCTGTGAGTAGGTGTGAATCTCCGACCATAATTGCTGACAAATGTGTTAGAAAAGGTAAGAATGCCGGTCCATACATCATCAAAAGCGAGAGAGGTTGTGTTCGGCTGCAAGTAGGTGTGAATGTCCAGCCATAATTACTCACAAACGGGTAAGAAAAGGTAGTATTGCCAGACCATATATGATCAAAACAGGGAGCGGAGGTGGTTCAGCTGCAAGAAGGTTTGAATGTCCGACTAAAGTTCAAATATATTAACAAAAGCGGGAGGAGAGGTCTTCGGATGAGAGTGGTTGAAAATTTCCGACCATAATGTATAAAATGCGGTGAAAAAAAGGTGTGATAGAACACTAAAAGGTGGAGCGGAAGTGTTCGGCTGCAAGAAGGTGTGAATGTCCGACTATATTTGGTGAAAAGCAGGTGAAGCAAGGTCTGAATGCCCAACCTTACATCATCAAAAGCGAGATCAGAGGTGTTTGGCTGCAAGAAGGCCATAGTTTGCCAAAAGCGGGTAAGGTGCGAATGTCCGACTAAATATCAACAAAATTTGGGGCGGAGGTGTTCGGATGCAAGTGGGTGTGAATGTCCGACTATATTTGGTGAAAAGCAGGTGAAGCAAGGTCTGAATTCCCAACCTTACATCATCAAAAGCGAGATCAGAGGTGTTTGGCTGCAAGAAGGCCATAGTTTGCCAAAAGCGGGTAAGGTTCGAATGTCCGACTAAATATCAACAAAATTTGGGGCGGAGGTCTTCGGATGCAAGTGGGTGTGAATATCCCACCATACAAGTATGGTGGAGAGGAAGCTGTGAATAGCTGACCATAGTTTGGAAAAAGCGGGTAAGAAAAGGTTTGAATGCCCGAACATACACCATCAAAAGAGGGAGCGGAGCTGTTCCGCTGTACGAAGGTGTGAATGTCCGACCATACTTGGTAAAAAGCGGGTAAGAAAAGGTTAAAATACCCAACTGTACACAATCAATAGCGGGAGCGGATGTGTTCGGCTACAAGAAGATGTGAAAGTCCGACCATGGTTTGTAAAAAGCGGGTAAGAAAAGGTGCGAATGTCCGACAATATATGATCAAAAGAGAGAGCGGAGGTTTTCGGATACAAGAAGGTTTGAATGTCCCACCATAGTTTGTAAAAAGCGGGTAAGAAAAGGTTTGAATGCCCGACTATACACCATCAAAAGCGGGAGCAGAGGTGTTCCGCTGTAAGATGGTGTGAATGTCCGACCATAGTTGGTAAAAAGCGGGTAAGAAAAGGTTAAAATACCCGACTGTACACAATCAATAGCGGGAGCGGAGTTGTTCGGCTACAAGAAGGTGTGAAAGTCCGACCATGGTTTGTAAAAACCGGGAAAAAAAGGCTCGAAAGCCCGACTATACACCATCAAAAAGAAGGTTTGAATGTCCATCAATAATTGCTTTAAAACAAGAAAGTAAATTTTCGAATATCAAACCGCACATGATCATAAGCGGGAGAGGAGGTGTTCGGCTGCAAGAAGGTATGAATGTCCACCCATAATTCATGAAAAATGGGTAAAAAAAAAGGTGCGAATGCCTAACAATACATTATCAAAAGTAGGTGTGAATGTCAGATCATAATTTGTAAAAAGCTGATGAGAAAGGGTGAGAATGCCCGACTATACACCATCAAATGCGGGAGCGGTGGTGTTCGGCTCTGAGTAGGTGTGAATCTCCGACCATAATTGCTGAAGAATGTGTTAGAAAAGGTAAGAATGCTGGACCATACATCATCAAAAGCGGGAGAGGTGGTGTTCGGCTTCAAAAAGGTGTGACTGTTCGACTAAAGTTTGTAATAAGTGGGTAAGACAAGGTGCGAATGCCTGACAATGTATGATCAAAAGCGGGAGCGGAGGTGTTCAGCTGCAAGAAGATCTACATGTCCATCAATAATTGCTAGAAAACATGAAAGAAACTTTTCGAAAATCAAACCGCACATGATCATAAGTGGGATAGGAGGTGTTCAGCTGCAAGGTGTGAATGTCCACTCATAATTCCTGAAAAATGGGAAAAAAAAATGTGTGAATGCCCAACCATACATCATCAAAAGCAGGAGTGGAAGTGTTCGGCTACAAGAAGGTGTGAACGTCCAACCAAAATATGTAAAAATAAGTTAAGAAAAGGTTCGAATATCCAACCAAACATAATCAAAAGCGGGAGCAGAGCTGTTCGACTGCAAGTAGGTGTGCATGTCAGATCATAATTTGCAAAAAGCTGATGAGAAAGGGTGAGAATGACCGACTATACATCATCAAATGCGGGAGCGGAGTTGTTCGGCTGTGAGTAGGTGTGAATCTCCGACCATAATTGCTGAAAAATGTGTTAGAAAAGGTAAAAATGCCGGTCCATACATCATCAAAAGCGAGAGAGGTTGTGTTCGACTGCAAGTAGGTGTGAATGTCCAGCCATAATTACTCACAAACGGGTAAGAAAAGGTAGTAGCCAGACCATATATGATCAAAACAGGGAGCGGAGGTGGTTCAGCTGCAAGAAGGTTTGAATGTAAAACTAAAGTTCAAATATATTAACAAAAGCGGGAGGAGAGGTCTTCGGATGAGAGTGGTTGAAAATTTCCAACCATAATGTATAAAATGCGGTGAAAAAAAAAGTGTGATAGAACACTAAAAGGTGGAGCGGAAGTGTTCGGCTGCAAGAAGGTGTGAATGTCCGACTACAGTGTACAGTCGGGTATTTTAACCTTTTCTTACCCGCTTTTTACCAACTATGGTCGGACATTCACACCTTCTTACAGCGGAACACCTCCGCTCCCTCTTTTGATAGTGTATGTTCGGGCATTCGAACCTATTCTTACCCCCTTTTTACAAACTATGCTCGGAGCTCCGCTCCGGTATTTGAGGGTGTATAGTCAGGCATTCTCAACCTTTCTCATCAGCTTTTTGCAAATTCAAATTCACACCTACTTGCAGTCGAACAGCTCTGCTCCCGCTTTTGATTATGTTTGGTTGGATATTAGAACCTTTTCTTTACTACTTTTTAAAAACTTTGGTCGGACGTTCACACCTTCTTGCAGCCGAACACCTCCGCTTCCGCTTTTGATGGTATATATTCGGGCATTCGAACCTTTTCTTACCCGTTTTTTACAAACCATGGTCGGACTGTCACACATTCTTGTAGCCAAACACATCCGCTCCCGCTATTGATTGTGTACAGTCGGGTATTTTAACCTTTTCTTACCCGTTTTATACCAACTATGGTCTGACATTCACACCTTCTTACAGCGGAACTCCTCCGCTCCCTCTTTTGATGGTGTATGTTTGGGCATTCGAACCTTTTCTTACCCGCTTTTTACAAACTATGCTCGGACATTCAAACCTTCTTGTAGCCGAACACATCCACTCCTGCTTTTGATGATGTATGGTTGGGCATTCAAACCTACTTGTTGCCCGCTTTTCATTAATTTTGGGTGGACATTCACACCTTGTCACAGCCAAACACCTCCGCTCCCTGTTTTGATCATGTATGGTTGGACATTCGCACCTTTTCTCACCCGCTTTTTGCAAACTATGGTCGGCTGTTCACAGCTTCCTCTCCACCATACTTGTATGGTGGGATATTCACACCCACTTGCATCCGAAGACCTTTTGTTGATATTTAGTCGGTCATTCGCAGCTTACCCGCTTTTGGCAAACTAAGGCCTTCTTGCAGCCAAACACCTCTGATCTCGCTTTTGATGATGTAAGGTTGGGCATTCAGACCTTGCTTCACCTGCTTTTCACCAAATATAGTCAGACATTCACACCTTCTTGCAGCCGAACACTTCCGCTCCACCTTTTAGTGTTCTATCACACCTTTTTTTTCACCGCATTTTATAGATTATGGTTGGATTTATTTTGTTAATATATTTGAACTTAAGTCGGACATTCACACCTTCTTGCAGCTGAACCACCTCCGCTCCCGCTTATGATCATGTGCGGTTTGATATTCGAAAATTTTCTTTCATGTTTTAAAGCAATTATTGATGGACATTCAAATCTTCTTGTAGCCGAACACATCCACTCCTGCTTTTGATGATGTATGGTTTGGCATTCGCACTCTTTTTTTACCCATTTTTCAGGAATTATGGGTGGACATTCAGACCTTCTTGCAGCCGAAAACCTCCGCTCCCTCTTTTGATCATACATTGTCGGGCATTCGCACCTTGTCTTACCCGCTTTTTATAAACTTTAGTCGGACATTCACACCTTCTTGCAGCTGAACGACCTCCGCTCCCTGTTTTGATCATGTATGGTCTGGCAATACTACCTTTTCTTACCCGTTTGTGAGTAATTAATCCCAAAATATTGAGCATAAAATAAGTCTTTATGCTGATGATGTGTTACTTTTCCTTCAGAACTCACAGACGTCTCTCACTCACACGATCACACTCATAAATAAATTCTCAGCACTTTCTGACTACTCTATCAACTGGTCTAAGACCACAGTTCTGCCCATTAAGTGTAGGTTCCATAATATAACTGCGATCACTTTACAGTCAGGAAATATTAGATATTTAGGCATAAACATTTCCTCCAGGCTCTCAGAGCTAACAAAGCTAAATTATGTGCAATTATTAAAGACAGTAGAGGACGATCTCTCTCGTTGGAAGTCCTTACCTATATCACTTATGGGGAGAGTTACATCCATTAAAATGATGATACTACCAAAAGTTAACTATTTGTTTTCAATGATCCCCATAAAACCATCTGCTACTTGGTTTAAGTCACTAGATTCATGCATCTCCAAATTTCTGTGGAAAAACAAACCACCACGTATTAGTTTAAAAACCCTACAGAAGACCAAGGACAGTGGTGTATTAGATTTACCTCATTTTCAGCACTATTCCTTAGCCAATAGGTTACAATATATATCAAAATGGTTTAAACCTTGTTGTTGTCACAGTTCCCAGAGACGTTGTAATCGTTGAGGATTCTATATTCACCCCCTCATTAGAGGCACGTGTTGAAGATTGATGACACTGAATCTTCTTCTCTGTTCATTGCTGGCATCATTCCCAGCATCGTAAGTGTTCGTGGCATTGTTAGCCTCTTCTTCTGGATCTTGATATCGAGAATCTTTTTGTATTTCTGGTTTGTCAGTCCTCTCTCTTCGTTCACCGGAGTCTTCGTCTTTTTGTCCTTGAGTTTGCTGATTTTTTCTTCTTTTGATGCCTTGACACAATGTGACAGGTGATACCACGTGGGAGATCCTTTAACTTGGACTGCTGTCCCTGTGCTGCGAAATGGCTGTGCTGCTCAAATGGTCTCTCCTTCATCATGGTTACATGCTGCCATTCCGACATCTCGCCATTCCGACATGGGTCTCCAATTGTCGGAATGGCGACACTTAATTTTTTATCAAACGTCCCGCCATTCCGACACTTTTTTCCTCCTATGGTCGGAATGGCGGTATGTTTTTTTTTTAATTTAACATACCGCCATTCCGACAGTTCCTTTTAATAGCCTATTTTTTACCCAAAACATTTTGCACTAATGATATGCCGGCGCAAATACGCCCTAAAGTTTGGCGCACAAGCTCTGCACATCCAGAGGCCACAGCCTCGCAAACAAACTTTAATAATCTATTATCAAAATCCCCTGAATTTCAAATATAAAAATACAGATATTAATGTAACTCTGGCGAGACTGAAACTGATTAAGCAGAAATACAGTGTCAGTGAGCTGTCACAGCAGCCAGCTGGAGCGGAGCTCTCCACAGAGCCAATGCGTCTTTTGCACGCTGTCATCATATGCAAAAGTAATAATTGCAATAACAGATATCACGGCTACTGCACAGGACACAGTTGCGAGCACTCTGCCTTGCCTTGCCAATAGGAGAAGAGAGAAATGACAGCATAGAACGTATAAAACACAACAAAATGCAGTAAAATCGTTTATTCATGTTATTCACGTGATTTATGAGTACTCACTCCAATTTTGGGAAGCGCGGATGGGCTTTGCGCATTTGCTTTCTTATAGTTAACTTTCGTTTCTTTTGGATTCTTGTGCGTGTTATGGAGCCGTTTTGGTCCATGTTTGTAAGTCTTTTTTTCCTGGATTAAATTTTCGGAAGTTGAAACAAGTAGCATTGGAGTGTGTGATTGAAAACCACCGCGGACTGCTTCTCCTCCTCCAGTTGCCGAGACTTTGTGTTTTTGATAACGCTTGTCTATAAACATGTGTTAAACATATAAATTGCATGAACAGAAAGAAGGGACTCACCTGTTGAGTAACACACATTTCCTTATACGGAAAGCCTTGTCGGAATGGTGGGACATTTGAACGTCGGAATAGCGGGATGTCGGAATGGTGGGATGTCGGAATGGTGGGATGTCGGAATGGTGGGACGTTTGCATGTCGGAATGGTGGTATGTCGGAATGGTGGGATGTCGGAATGGTGGGATGTCGGAATAGCGGGATGTCAGAATGGCGGGATTTCGGAATGGTTGTTGCCACCCCCTTCATCATATACACAGTTATTTATACATCACCTTCCACCATGAAGCGTCCCTTTTTGTTTCTCTCTTTGTTCTTAAAATGCTGTTATGCATGTCTAAACCAATCCATTAAATTAGATCATTTTTGCAGTAAAGCGATCTACAATGTGCTTGGTCGCAAAGCTGCTCATCTGTGGTAAACAGCTCTTCAGAAAGGCATTCTTCAATTGATTTCACTAATTTTATGTAATAATTTTGTGATTTCCTACAAAACTACACTTCTTCTCCCATCTGTCTGAGTATTTAATATTGTCTGGGTCCCGTTAAAACATGTATTTTTCCCATCTAATTCCTTGTTTGCTTTAAAACAAGTATTGCCCATTTTCTATCCCTTCAGTAGCCAATCAGTTTGTATGGAGTACACTGGAGCAACTTGACTGATCAATAAAACACTGCTTTTGTTGTCACCGCAAGGCTTCCCCCGTCGGTTGTTTCACTGAGACACTACTGAGTAACTATAACTCAACACAGTTTATACACATAACATTCATATACATACTAACAAACAAACAAACAATTATTTATCACAATTTTCTCATCTCTGTTTGAACGTACACCCAGGTAAATATTCCTGTAGTCTTCTCATACCGACTATGGACCCATTCATTGTTTAACTTCACTGTTTTGCAAATCCTAATTGAATATTACAGATTGACATTGAACTTTACTGGATAAGCAGGTCTTCATTGCATTCAGCAGCCTATATGTGAGCATCTATGTGTAAGCTGTTCTTCTTTGCATTTATCAGCAGCAAGCAATTCTTCATTGCACATGCATATGAAAATAGTAAAACAATTCCAATGCGTTAGCGAAACCTTCTATATCAGGAGTGTCCATCATGATGCTGGGAATAGAACCTCTTTCCCAGAATAGTTCAACCTTCATTACTCAACTGATCATAACTCCGCAATGAGCACATTTCAAAGTATCATTCCTCTACATGTATTCAAAAATCTATGTGTAAATATTTAATATTTCTTATATTTGTTGATGTCATTCTGTGTGCATGTGGCCTAAACCCAATCTCTGTGTGGCAATTTTAATTTAAACAAGTTGGACTCTGCCTCTGATCATTTAAAAAAGGTGTGTACCAATATCAACCTTTCTCAGGTAATTGCTGATCCTACAAAACCAAAGAGATCCTTCAAGGTTGTCCCTGATTTGCTCAATCTTAACAAATCAAACGTAGAAAATCCGCAGTATCTGAACTTGGTGTTAGTTATCACCGCTCAATAGCCTGTATCAGAATTGCAAAAATGAAAAAATTAGGTCCACGCTTGGTATTCAGATCCTGAAACATCTCCATGAGCAGGCTTTTTTTTAACTGATCTGTTGAATAGTTATATGACACTGTTAAAATCCCAGATGAAGATCTAGCACTTGACCATTTTTGTAAATCTTCTAATTCCATAGTTGATAAACACGCCCCTTTTAAAAAGTATAGAACTTAGAACAGGTCTAGTCCCTGGCTTTCGGCAGAACTGTCTTCTTTACTTTTTTTTTTTTTTCCCTTCAGAAGAATTGTAGTCTGAATACCTTTGATGCCAAACAGATTTGCTTTGCCAAGGGAAGTTTTATAAATGTAAAGCTCCCCTTGATGCCCATTTATTTATTTCTGTTTACAATATATGACATGAACTGAACTGAACCAGACCGGGGGACAAGGAAAGAAGAAGAGGAAAGAAGACTTGGACTGCTGTCCCTGTGCTGCAGTTCAGAGTACCCACCCTTTTTGGAGTCTCTGGGGGAGGCACTGGAGAATGCTCCTACCGGAGACTCCCTCGTTCTGCTGGGGGACTTCAATGCTCACGTGCGCAATGACAGTGAGACCTGGAGGGGTGTGATTGGGAGGAAAGGCCCCCCCGATCTGAACCAGAGTGGTGTTATGTTGTTGGACTTCTGTGCTGGTCATGGACTGTCCATAACGAACACCATGTTCAGACATAAGGGTGTCCATATGTGCACTTGGCACCAGGACACCCTTGGCCGCAGTTCGATGATCGACTTTGTGGTTGTATCATCGGACTTGCGGCCGTATGTCCTGGACACTCGGGTGAAGAGAGGGGCGGAGCTGTCAACTGATCACCACCTGGTGGTGAGTTGGCTCCGCTGGTGGGGGAGGATGCCGATCAGACCTGGCAGGCCCAAACGTATTGTGAGGGTCTGCTGAGAGCGTTTGTCAGAATCCCCCGTCAGAAGGAGCTTTAACTCCCACCTCCGGCAGAGCTTCAACCATATCCCGGGGGAGGTGGGGGACATTGAGTCCGAATGGGCCATGTTCCGTGACTCCATTGCCGAGGCAGCTGATCGGAGTTGTGGCCGTAAGGTGGTCGGTGCCTGTCGTGGCGGCAACCCTCGAACCTGCTGGTGGACACCAGTGGTGAGGGAAGCCGTCAAGCTGAAGAAAGAGTCCTATCAGGCCTTTTTGGCCAGTGGGACCCTGGAAGCAGCTGATAGGTACCGACAGGCCAGACGGGCCGCGGCGTTGGCGGTTGCAGAGGCAAAAACTCGGGCCTGGGAGGAGTTCGGTGAGACCATGGAGAACGATTTACGGACGGCCTCGAAGAGATTCCTACCAACACCTGCTCGGAAGAGGCAGAGTCGGAGAGCTCGGAGACGGGGCCTCCCATTTCTGGGGCTGAGGTTGCCGAGGTGGTCAAAAAGCTCCTCGGTGGCAAGGCCCCGGGGGTGGATGAGGTCCGTCCTGAGTTTCTCAAGGCTCTGGATGTTGTAGGGCTGTCTTGGCTGACACGCCTCTGCAGCATCGCGTGGACATCAGGGACAGTGCCTCTGGACTGGCAGATTGGGGTGGTGGTCCCCCTCTTTAAAAAGGGGGACCGGAGGGTGTGTTCCAACTATAGTATAACACTCCTCAGCCTCCCTGGTAAGGTCTATTCGGGGGTATTGGAGAGGAGGATCCGTCGGATAATCGAGCCTCGGATTCAGGAGATGCAGTGTGGCTTTCGTCCTGGCCGTGGAACAGTGGACCAGCTCTATACCCTCGGCAGGATCCTGGAGGGTGCATGGGAGTTCGCCCAACCAGTCTACATGTGTTTTGTAGACTTGGAGAAAGCGTTCGACCGTGTCCCTCGTGGAGTCCTGTGGGGGGTGCCGTCCTGACTGTTGTTTGTGCCTATGCGCCAAACAGCCCTTGATAGGGGCCGTTCGGTCTCTGTATGACCGGTGCCAGAGTTTGGTCCGCATTGCCGGCAGTAAGTCGGATACGTTTCCGGTGAGAGTTGGACTCCGTCAGGGCTGCCCTTTGTCACCGATTCTGTTCCTAACTTTTATGGACAGAATTTCTAGGCGCAGCCAGGGCGTTGAGGGTGTCCGATTTGGCGACGTCAGAATCGGGTCTCTGCTTTTTGCAGATGATGTGGTTCTGTTAGCGTCGTCAGGCCGTGACCTTCAGCTCTCACTGGAGCGATTCGCAGCCGAGTGTGAAGCGGCTGGGATGAGAATCAGCACCTCCAAATCCGAGACTATGGTTCTCAGCCGGAAAAGGGTGGAATGCTCTCTCCGGGTCGGGAATGAGATCCTTCCCCAAGTGGAGGAGTTCAAGTATCTCGGGGTCTTGTTCACGAGTGAGGGACGAATGGAGCGGGAGATTGACGGGCGGATCGGTGCGGCGTCTGCAGTGTTGTGGGCTCTGCACCGACCCGTCGTTGTGAAGAGGGAGCTGAGCCAGAAGGCGAAGCTCTCTACTTACTGGTCAATCTACGTTCCCATCCTCACCTATGGTCACGAGTTGTGGGTAGTGACCGAAAGAACAAGATCGCGAATACAAGCGGCCGAAATGGGTTTCCTCCGCAGGGTGTCTGGGCTCTCCCTTAGAGATAGGGTGAGAAGCTCAGTCATCTGGGAGGGGCTCGGAGTAGAACCGCTGCTCCTCCGCATTGAGAGGAGTCAGATGAGGTGGCTCGGGCATCTGGTTAGGATGCCCCCTGGGCGCCTCTCTGGGGAGGTGTTCCGGGCATGTCCCACTGGGAGGAGACCCCGGGGAAGACCCAGGACACGCTGGAGAGACTATGTCTCTCGGCTGGCCTGGGAACGCCTCGGGGTCCCCCCGGAAGAGCTGGAGGAAGTGGCCGGGGACAGAGACGTCTGGGTTTCTCTACTCAAGCTGCAGCCCCCGCGACCCGACCCCCGGATAAGCGGCAGATGATGGATGGATGGATGGATGGTTTAGACATGCATAACAGCATTTTAAGAACAAAGAGAGAAACAAAAAGGGACAACGCTTCATGGTGGAAGGTGATGTATAAATAACTGTGTATATGATGAAGGGGGTGGCAACACCCATTCCGAAATCCCGCCATTCTGACATCCCGCTATTCCGACATCCCACCATTCCGACATCCCACCATTCCGACATACCACCATTCCGACATGCAAACGTCCCACCATTCCGACATCCCGTTATTCCGACGTTCAAATGTCCCACCATTCCGACAAGGCTTTCCGTATAAGGAAATGTGTGTTACTCAACAGGTGAGTCCCTTCTTTCTGTTCATGCAATTTATATGTTTAACACATGTTTATAGACAAGCGTTATTAAAAACACAAAGTCTCGGCAACTGGAGGAGGAGAAGCAGTCCGCGGTGGTTTTCAATCACACACTCCAATGCAACTTGTTTCAACTTCCGAAAATTTAATCCAGGAAAAAAAGGCTTACAAACATGGACCAAAACGGCTCCATAACACGCACAAGAATCCAAAAGAAACGAAAGTTAACTAAAAGAAAGCAAATAAAAAGTATGAAGTGGTCAAAATTGGTTTTACGCATGCCTATGTGCGTCTGGCACATGCGTCTTCGGGCTCTCCCACGTTGGTTTGTGGATGAAAGCTATATGTTCAGCTGTAATGTCATGTAAAAACAATCTCTACATGACATTTACTCCCAGGTGTGACCAGTTAGGTCCTTAAGATATCAACAGGCTGTATAAAGCCTTGCGCAACGGCTGTGTGTTTGTGACAAATGCGCAAAGCCCATCCGCGCTTCCCAAAATTGGAGCGAGTACTCATAAATCACGTGAATAACATGAATAAACGTTTTTACTGCATTTTGTTGTGTTTTATACGTTCTATGCTGTCATTTCTCTCTTCTCCTATTGGCAAGGCAAGGCAGAGTGCTCGCAACTGTGTCCTGTGCAGTAGCCGTGATATCTGTTATTGCAATTATTACTTTTGCATATGATGACAGCGTGCAAAAGACGCATGGGCTCTGTGGAGAGCGCCGCTCCAGCTGGCTGCTGTGACAGCTCACTGACACTGTATTTCTGCTTAATCAGTTTCAGTCTCGCCAGAGTTACATTAATATCTGTATTTTTATATTTGAAATTCAGGGGATTTTGATAATAGATTATTAAAGTATATATGGGACACCGGGGCCTCCCCCCGGAGCCAGGCCCGGGGGTGGGGCCCGGCAGCGGGCGCCTGGTGGCCGGGTCTGTGCCCATGGGGCTCGGTCGGGCATAGCCCGAAATGATGACGTGGGTCCCCCTTCCGATGGGCTCACCACCCGTGGGAGGGGCCAAGGGGGTCGGGTGCGATGTGAGCTGGGTAGCGGCCGAAGGCAGAGGCCTTGGCGGTCTGATCCTCGGCTACTGAAGCTAGCTCTTGGGACGTGGAATGTCACCTCTCTGTTGGGGAAGGAGCCGGAGCTGGTGCGCGAGGCTGAGCGGTTCCGGCTAGATATAGTCGGACTCACCTCGACGCACGGCTTGGGCTCTGGAACCAGTCCTCTTGAGAGGGGTTGGACTCTCTTCCACTCTGGAGTTGCCCGTGGTGAGAGGCGCAGAGCAGGTGTGGGCATACTTATTGCCCCCCGGCTGTGTGCCAGTACATTGGGGTTTACCCCAGTGAACGAGAGGGTAGCCTACCTCCGCCTTCGGGTGGGGGGACGAGTCCTGACTGTTGTTTGTGCCTATGCGCCAAACAGCAGTTCAGAGTACCCACCCTTTTTGGAGTCTCTGGGGGAGGCACTGGAGAATGCTCCTACCGGAGACTCCCTCGTTCTGCTGGGGGACTTCAATGCTCACGTGGGCAATGACAGTGAGACCTGGAGGGGTGTGATTGGGAGGAACGGCCCCCCCGATCTGAACCAGAGTGGTGTTATGTTGTTGGACTTCTGTGCTGGTCATGGACTGTCCATAACGAACACCATGTTCAGACATAAGGGTGTCCATATGTGCACTTGGCACCAGGACACCCTTGGCCGCAGTTCGATGATCGACTTTGTGGTTGTATCATCGGACTTGCGGCCGTATGTCCTGGACACTCGGGTGAAGAGAGGGGCGGAGCTGTCAACTGATCACCACCTGGTGGTGAGTTGGCGCCGCTGGTGGGGGAGGATGCCGATCAGACCTGGCAGGCCCAAACGTATTGTGAGGGTCTGCTGGGAGCGTTTGTCAGAATCCCCCGTCAGAAGGAGCTTTAACTCCCACCTCCGGCAGAGCTTCAACCATATCCCGGGGGAGGTGGGGGACATTGAGTCCGAATGGGCCATGTTCCGTGACTCCATTGCCGAGGCAGCTGATCGGAGTTGTGGCCGTAAGGTGGTCGGTGCCTGTCGTGGCGGCAACCCTCGAACCTGCTGGTGGACACCAGTGGTGAGGGAAGCCGTCAAGCTGAAGAAGGAGTCCTATCGGGCCTTTTTGGCCAGTGGGACCCTGGAAGCAGCTGATAGGTACCGACAGGCCAGACGGGCTGCGGCTTCGGCGGTTGCTGAGGCAAAAACTCGGGCCTGGGAGGAGTTCGGTGAGACCATGGAGAACGATTTCCGGACGGCCTCGAAGAGATTCTGGTCCACCATCCGGCGTCTCAGGGGGGGGAAGCGGCTCACAGTCAACACTGTTTACAGTGGGGACAGGGCTTTGCTGACCTCAACTAGGGATGTTGTGAGTCGGTGGGGGGAGTACTTCGAGGAACTCCTCAATCCTACCAACACGTGCTCGGAAGAGGCAGAGTCGGAGAGCTCGGAGACGGGGCCTCCCATTTCTGGGGCTGAGGTTGCCGAGGTGGTCAAAAAGCTCCTTGGTGGCAAGGCCCCGGGGGTGGATGAGGTCCGTCCTGAGTTTCTCAAGGCTCTGGATGTTGTAGGGCTGTCTTGGCTGACACGCCTCTGCAGCATCGCGTGGACATCGGGGACAGTGCCTCTGGACTGGCAGATTGGGGTGGTGGTCCCCCTCTTTAAAAAGGGGGACCGGAGGGTGTGTTCCAACTATAGGGGTATCACACTCCTCAGCCTCCCTGGTAAGGTCTATTCGGGGGTACTGGAGAGGAGGATCCGTCGGATAATCGAGCCTCGGATTCAGGAGATGCAGTGTGGCTTTCGTCCTGGCCGTGGAACAGTGGACCAGCTCTATACCCTCGGCAGGATCCTGGAGGGTGCATGGGAGTTCGCCCAACCAGTCTACATGTGTTTTGTGGACTTGGAGAAAGCGTTCGACCGTGTCCCTCGTGGAGTCCTGTGGGGGGTGCTCCGGGAATATGGAGTGCCGGACCCCTTGATAGGGTCCGTTCGGTCTCTGTATGACCGGTGCCAGAGTTTGGTCCGCATTGCCGGCAGTAAGTCGGATACGTTTCCGGTGAGAGTTGGACTCCGTCAGGGCTGCCCTTTGTCACCGATTCTGTTCCTAACTTTTATGGACAGAATTTCTAGGCGCAGCCAGGGCGTTGAGGGTGTCCCATTTGGCGACCTCAGAATCGGGTCTCTGCTTTTTGCAGATGATGTGGTTCTGTTAGCGTCGTCAGGCCGTGACCTTCAGCTCTCACTGGAGCGATTCGCAGCCGAGTGTGAAGCGGCTGGGATGAGAATCAGCACCTCCAAATCCGAGACTATGGTTCTCAGCCGGAAAAGGGTGGAATGCTCTCTCCAGGTCGGGAATGAGATCCTTCCCCAAGTGGAGGAGTTCAAGTATCTCGGGGTCTTGTTCACGAGTGAGGGACGAATGGAGCGGGAGATTGACGGGCGGATCGGTGCGGCATCTGCAGTGTTGCGGGCTCTGCACCGACCCGTCGTTGTGAAGAGGGAGCTGAGCCAGAAGGCGAAGCTCTCTACTTACTGGTCAATCTACGTTCCCATCCTCACCTATGGTCACGAGTTGTGGGTAGTGACCGAAAGAACAAGATCGCGAATACAAGCGGCCGAAATGGGTTTCCTCCGCAGGGTGTCTGGGCTCTCCCTTAGAGATAGGGTGAGAAGCTCAGTCATCCGGGAGGGGCTCGGAGTAGAACCGCTGCTCCTCCGCATTGAGAGGAGTCAGATGAGGTGGCTCGGGCATCTGGTTAGGATGCCCCCTGGGCGCCTCCCTGGGGAGGTGTTCCGGGCACGTCCCACTGGGAGGAGACCCCGGGGAAGACCCAGGACACGCTGGAGAGACTATGTCTCTCGGCTGGCCTGGGAACGCCTCGGGGTCCCCCCGGAAGAGCTGGAGGAAGTGGCCGGGGACAGAGACGTCTGGGTTTCTCTGCTCAAGCTGCTGCCCCCGCGACCCGACCCCCGGATAAGCGGCAGATGATGGATGGATGGATGGATTATTAAAGTTTGTTTGCCGGCATATCATTAGTGCAAAATGTTTTGGGTAAAAAATAGGCTATTAAAAGGAACTGTCGGAATGGCGGTATGTTAAAAAAAAAAAAAACATACCGCCATTCCGACCATAGGAGGAAAAAAGTTTCGGAATGGCGGGACATTTGATAAAAAATTAAGTGTCGCCATTCCGACATGGGTCTCCAATTGTCGGAATGGCGACACTTAATTTTTGGTTTTATGGGGATCATTGAGAACAAATAGTTAACTTTTGGTAGTATCATCATTTTAATGGATGTAACTCTCCCCATAAATGATATAGTTAAGGACTTCCAACGAGAGAGATCGTCCTCTACTGTCTTTAATAATTGCACATAATTTAGCTTTGTTAGCTCTGAGAGCCTGGAGGAAATGTTTATGCCTAAATATCTAATATTTCCTGACTGTAAAGTGATCGCAGGTATATTATGGACCCTACAGTTAATGGGCAGAACTGTGGTCTTAGACCAGTTGATAGAGTAGTCAGAAAGTGCTGAGAATTTATTTATGAGTGTGATCGTGTGAGTGAGAGACGTCTGTGAGTTCTGAAGGAAAAGTAATACATCATCAGCATAAAGACTTATTTTATGCTCAATATTTTGGGATTAATTACTCACAAACGGTTAAGAAAAGGTAGTATTGCCAGACCATACATGATCAAAACAGGGAGCGGAGGTCGTTCAGCTGCAAGAAGGTGTGAATGTCCAACTAAAGTTTATAAAAAGCGGGTAAGACAAGGTGCGAATGCCCGACAATGTATGATCAAAAGAGGGAGCGGAGGTTTTCGGCTGCAAGAAGGTCTGAATGTCCACCCATAATTCCTGAAAAATGGGTAAAAAAAGAGTGCGAATGCCAAACCATACATCATCAAAAGCAGGAGTGGATGTGTTCGGCTACAAGAAGATTTGAATGTCCATCAATAATTGCTTTAAAACATGAAAGAAGATTTTCGAATATCAAACAGCACATGATCATAAGCGGGAGAGGAGTTGTTCAGCTACAAGAAGGTGTGAATGTCCACCCATAATTACTGAAAAATGGGTAAGAAAAGGTGAGAATGCCCAACCATACATCATCATAAGCAGGAGTGGATGTGTTCGGCTACAAGAAGGTTTAAATGTCCGACCATAGTTTGTAAAAAGCGGGTAAGAAAAGGTGAAAATACCCGACTGTACACAATCAAAAGAGGGAGCGGAGTTGTTCAGCAACAAAGAGTGAAAGTCTGACCATGGTTTGTAAAAAGTGGGTAAGAATGCCGGTCCATACATCATCAAAAGCGGGAGAGGTGGTGTTCAGCTGCAAGTAGGTGTGAATGTCCAGCCATAATTACTCACAAATGGGTAAGAAAAGGTAGTATTGCCAGACCATACATGATCAAAACAGGGAGCGGAGGTGGTTAAGCTGCAAGAAGGTGTTAATGTCCGACTAAGGTTTGTAAAAAGCGGGTAAGAAAAGGTGCGAATGCCCGACAATGTATGATCAAAAGAGGGAGCGGAGGTTTTCGGCTGAAAGAAGGTCTGAATGTCCAACCATAATTTGTAAAAACCGGGGAAGAAAAGGCTCGAAAGCCCGACTATACACCATCAAAAGCTGGAGCGGAGGTGTTCAGCTGCAAGGTCTGAATGTCCATCAATAATTGCTAGAAAACATGAAAGAGAATTTTCGAATATCAAACCGCACATGATAATAAGCGGGAGAGGAGGTGTTCAGCTGCAAGAAGGTGTGAATGTCCACCCATAATTACTGAAAAATGGGTAAGAAAAGGTGCGAATTCCCAACCATACATCATCAAATGCACGAGTAGATGTGTTCGGCTACAAGAAGGTTTGAATGTCCGACCATAGTTTGTAAAAAGCGGGTAAGAAAAGGTTCGAATGCCCAAACATACACCATCAAAAGAGGGAGCGGAGGTGTTCCGCTGTAAGAAGGTGTGAATGTCCGATCATAGTTGGTAAAAAGCGGGTAAGAAAAGGTTAAAATACCCGACTGTACACAATCAAAAGAGGGAGCGGAGTTGTTCAGCTAAGAGAAGGTGTGAAAGTCCGACCATGGTTTGTAAAAAGCGGGTAAGAAAAGGTTAAAATACCCGACTGTACACAATCAATAGCGGGAGCGGAGTTGTTCGGCTACTAAAAGGTGTGAAAGTCCGACCCTGGTTTTAAAAAGCGGGTAAGAAAAGGTTCGAATGCCCGAACATACACCATCAAAAGAGGTAGCGGAGGTGTTCCGCTGTAAGACGGTGTGAATGTCCGATCATAGTTGGTAAAAAGCGGGTAAGAAAAGGTTAAAATACCCGACTGTACACCATCAAAAGAGGGAGCGGAGTTGTTCAGCTAAGAGAAGGTTTGAAAGTCCGACCATGGTTTGTAAAAAGCGGGTAAGAAAAGGTTCGTATGCCCGAATATACACTATCAAAACCGGAAGCGTAGGTGTTCGGCTGCAAGAAGGTGTGAACGTCCGACCAAAGTTTGTGAAAAAGCAGTTAAGAAAAGGTTCGAATATCTAACCAAACATAATCAAAAGCGGGAGCAGAGCTGTTCGACTGCAAGTAGGTGTGAATGTCAGAGAATAATTTGCAAAAAGCTGATGAGAAAGGGTGAGAAATCCCGACTATACACCATCAAATGCGGTAGCGGAGTTGTTCGGCTGTGAGTAGGTGTGATTCTCCAACCATAATTGCTGAAAAATGTGTTAGAAAAGGTAAGAATGCCGGTCCATACATCATCAAAAGCGGGAGAGGTGGTGTTCGGCTGCAAGTAGGTGTGAATGTCCATTAATAATTGCTTTAAAACATGAAAGAAAATTTTCGAATATCAAACCTTACATGATCATTAGCGGGAGAGGAGGTGTTCAGCTGCAAGAAGGTGTGAATATCCACCCATAATTACTGAAAAATGGGTAGGAAAAGATGCGAATGTCCAACCATAAATCATCAAAAGCGGAAGCGGAGGTGTTCGGCTGCAAGAAGGTGTGAACGTCCGACCAAAGTTTGTAAAAAGCAGTTAAGAAAAGGTTTGAATATCCAACCGAACATAATCAAAAGTGGGAGCAGAGCTGTTCGACTGCAAGTAGGTGTGAATGTCAGATCATAATTGCTGAAAAATGTGATAGAAAAGACTAGAATGCCGGACAATACATCATCAAAAGCGGGAGAGGTGGTTTTTCGGCTGCAAGTAGGTGTGAATGTCCAGACATAATTACTCACAAACGGGGGAAGAAAAGGTAGTATTTCCAGACGACACATGATCAAAACAGGGAATGGAGGTGGTTCAGCTGCAAGGTGTGAATGTCTGACTAAAGTTTGTAAAAACCGTGTAAGACAAGGGGCGAATGCCCGACAATGTATGATCAAAAGAGGGAGCGGAGGTTTTCGGCTGCAAGGTCTGAATGTCCAACCACAATTTGTAAAAATCGGGGAAGAAAAGGCTCGAAAGCCTGACTATACACCATCAAAAGCGGGAGCAGAGGTGTTCCGGTGCAAGAAGGTCTGAATGTCCGACCAAAAATTACTGAAAAATGGGTAAGAAAAGCCAAATCATACATCATCAAAAGCAGGAGCGGATGTGTTCGGCTACAAGAAGGTTTGAATGTCCAACCATAGTAAGTAATAGGCGGGGAAGAAAAGGCTCGAATGCCCGACT
The DNA here is from genome assembly GCF_036924035.1 of Leuresthes tenuis. Lineage (NCBI taxonomy): Eukaryota > Metazoa > Chordata > Actinopteri > Atheriniformes > Atherinopsidae > Leuresthes > Leuresthes tenuis. Next base: position 30,412,031 of record NW_027325374.1, on the reverse strand, counting down.
ATATACCATCAAAAGCGGAAGCGGAGGTTTTCGGCTGCAAGACGGTGTGAACGTCCGACCAAAGTTTGTAAAAAGCAGTTAAGAAAATGTTCGAATATCCAACCAAACATAATCAAAAGCGGGAGCAGAGCAGTTCGACTGCAAGTAGGTGTGAATATCAGATCATAATTTGCAAAAAGCTGTTGAGAAAGGGTGAGAATGCCCGACTATACACTATCAAATGTGGGAGCGGAGGTGTTCGTCTGTGAGTAGGTGTGAATGTCCGACCATAATTGCTGAAAAATGTGTTAGAAAAGGTAAGAATGCCGGACTATATATCATCAAAAGCGGGAGAGGTTGTGTTCGGCTGCAAGTAGGTGTGAATGTCAGACCATAATTGCTGAAAAATGTGTTAGAAAAGGTAAGAATACTGAACCATACATCATCAAAAGCGGTAGAGGTGGTGTTCGGCTGCAAGAAGGTGTGAAAGTCCGACAATGGTTTGTAAAAAGCGGGTAATAAAAGGTTCGAATGCCCGAATATACATCATCAAAAGCGGAAGTGGAGGTGTTCGGATGCAAGAAGGTGTGAACGTCCGACCAAAGTTTGTAAAAAGCAGTGAAAAGCGAGAAAAAGCTTTTCGTGAGTTCTGCATGATTTGGGATTTTGCTTATAAAATGCATTACTTCACTCAAACTATGTTAAAACTGATTTGTTCATCATATTTACCATGTCTACAAAGATTCAAACAAAAAAACAACGTTGTACTTTGCAGTAAAAGAAAGAGCAAATCTAAAGTTTCAGGAATCCGAGTATAAGCCTGCTTTCATGAGTTCTGCACGATTTCGGATTTTGCTATAAAATGAATTGCTTTGCTCAAACCAAGTTAAAACTGCTTTGTCCTTCCATATTCATCAATGTCTAGATCGACTTCAACAAAGAAAAACATTGGACTTTGAAGAAGTTGAAATCCATCTACACATTGATAAATATGAAGGACAAAGCAGTTCCCACTTGCCCATAAGAAAATAAGCTTATTCTCGGATTCCTGATCAGTTCAGGAAACTTCAGTTTTGCTCTTTCTTCTACTGCAAAATACAATGTTTTTCTTTGTTGAAGTCGATCTAGACATTGATAAATATGAATGAAAAAGCAGTTTTAACTTGGTTTGAGTGAATGAATTCATTTTATACATAAAATCCGAAATCGTGCAGAACTCATGAAAATAAGCTTATTCTCGGATTCCTAAAACTTTTGATTGGCTCTTTCTTTTACTGCAAAGTACAACGTTGTTTTTTTGTTTAAATCTATCGAGACATTGATAAATATGAAGGTAAAAGCCGTTTTAACATAGTTTGAATGAAGGAATTGATTTTATAGATAAAATCCCAAATCATGCAGAACTCCTCAAAAGGGGCGTATGGCTTAATCACAAGTGTGGCTCTTTCTCATTCAGGGTAGTATGAGGAAGTTTATGCTTGAAATATATGTAGAAATGGGTACATATGAAGGACAAAGCAGTGTTAACTTAGTTTGAGTGAAGGAATTCATTTTATACATAAAATCCCAAATCATGCAGAACGTATGAAAAGAAGCTTATTCTCGGATTCCTGATCCTTCAGTTTTGCTCTTTCTTCTACTGCAAAATACAATGTTGTTCTTTGTTGAAGTCGATCTAGACATTGATAAATATGAAGGAAAAAGCAGTTTTAACTTGGTTTGAGTGAATGAATTCATTTTATACATAAAATCCCAAATCATGCAGAACGTATGAAAAGAAGCTTATTCTCGGATTCCTGATCCTTCAGTTTTGCTCTTTCTTCTACTGCAAAATACAATGTTGTTCTTTGTTGAAGTCGATCTAGACATTGATAAATATGAAGGAAAAAGCAGTTTTAACTTGGTTTGAGTGAATGAATTCATTTTATACATAAAATCCGAAATCGTGCAGAACTCATGAAAATAAGCTTATTCTCGGATTCCTAAAACTTTTGATTTGCTCTTTCTTTTATTGCAAAGTACAACGTTGTTTTTTTGTTTAAATCTATCGAGACATTGATAAATATGAAGGTAAAAGCCGTTTTAACATAGTTTGAGTGAAGGAATTAATTTTATAGATAAAATCCCAAACCATGCAGAACTCCTCAAAAGGGTCGTATGGCTTAATCACAAGTTTGGCTCTTTCTCATTCAGGGTAGTATGAGAAAGTTTATGCTTGAAATATATGTAGAAATGGGTACATATGAAGGACAAAGCAGTGTTAACTTAGTTTGCGTGAAGGAATTCATTTTATACATAAAATCCGAAATCGTGCAGAACTCATGAAAATAAGCTTATTCTCGGATTCCTAAAACTTTTGATTTGCACTTTCTTTTACTGCAAAGTACAACGTTGTTTTTTGTTGAAATCTATCTAGACATTGATAAATACGAGCCGAAACACTGCTGCCGCTTTTGATAATTTATGGTTGGGCATTCTCACCCTTTCTCATCAGCTTTTTGCAAATTATTCTCTGACATTCACACCTACTTGCAGTCGAACAGCTCTGCTCCCGCTTTTGATTATGTTTGGTTAGATATTCGAACCTTTTCTTAACTGCTTTTTCACAAACTTTGGTCGGACGTTCACACCTTCTTGCAGCCGAACACCTACGCTTCCGGTTTTGATAGTGTATATTCGGGCATACGAACCTTTTCTTACCCGCTTTTTACAAACCATGGTCGGACTTTCACACCTTCTCTTAGCTGAACAACTCCGCTCCCTCTTTTGATGGTGTACAGTCGGGTATTTTAACCTTTTCTTACCCGCTTTTTACCAACTATGATCGGACATTCACACCGTCTTACAGCGGAACACCTCCGCTACCTCTTTTGATGGTGTATGTTCGGGCATTCGAACCTTTTCTTACCCGCTTTTTAAAACCAGGGTCGGACTTTCACACCTTTTAGTAGCCGAACAACTCCGCTCCCGCTATTGATTGTGTACAGTCGGGTATTTTAACCTTTTCTTACCCGCTTTTTACAAACCATGGTCGGACTTTCACACCTTCTCTTAGCTGAACAACTCCGCTCCCTCTTTTGATTGTGTACAGTCGGGTATTTTAACCTTTTCTTACCCGCTTTTTACCAACTATGATTGGACATTCACATCTTCTTACAGCGGAACACCTCCGCTCCCTCTTTTGATGGTGTATGTTTGGGCATTCGAACCTTTTCTTACCCGCTTTTTACAAACTATGGTCGGACATTCAAACCTTCTTGTAGCCGAACACATCCACTCGTGCATTTGATGATGTATGGTTGGGAATTCGCACCTTTTCTTACCCATTTTTCAGTAATTATGGGTGGACATTCACACCTTCTTGCAGCTGAACACCTCCTCTCCCGCTTATTATCATGTGCGGTTTGATATTCGAAAATTCTCTTTCATGTTTTCTAGCAATTATTGATGGACATTCAGACCTTGCAGCTGAACACCTCCGCTCCAGCTTTTGATGGTGTATAGTCGGGCTTTCGAGCCTTTTCTTCCCCGGTTTTTACAAAATATGGTTGGACATTCAGACCTTCTTTCAGCCGAAAACCTCCGCTCCCTCTTTTGATCATACATTGTCGGGCATTCGCACCTTTTCTTACCCGCTTTTTACAAACCTTAGTCGGACATTAACACCTTCTTGCAGCTTAACCACCTCCGCTCCCTGTTTTGATCATGTATGGTCTGGCAATACTACCTTTTCTTACCCATTTGTGAGTAATTATGGCTGGACATTCACACCTACTTGCAGCCGAACACCACCTCTCCCGCTTTTGATGATGTATGGACCGGCATTCTTACCCACTTTTTACAAACCATGGTCAGACTTTCACTCTTTGTTGCTGAACAACTCCGCTCCCTCTTTTGATTGTGTACAGTCGGGTATTTTCACCTTTTCTTACCCGCTTTTTACAAACTATGGTTGGACATTTAAACCTTCTTGTAGCCGAACACATCCACTCCTGCTTATGATGATGTATGGTTGGGCATTCTCACCTTTTCTTACCCATTTTTCAGTAATTATGGGTGGACATTCACACCTTCTTGTAGCTGAACAACTCCTCTCCCGCTTATGATCATGTGCTGTTTGATATTCGAAAATCTTCTTTCATGTTTTAAAGCAATTATTGATGGACATTCAAATCTTCTTGTAGCCGAACACATCCACTCCTGCTTTTGATGATGTATGGTTTGGCATTCGCACTCTTTTTTTACCCATTTTTCAGGAATTATGGGTGGACATTCAGACCTTCTTGCAGCCGAAAACCTCCGCTCCCTCTTTTGATCATACATTGTCGGGCATTCGCACCTTGTCTTACCCGCTTTTTATAAACTTTAGTCGGACATTCACACCTTCTTGCAGCTGAACGACCTCCGCTCCCTGTTTTGATCATGTATGGTCTGGCAATACTACCTTTTCTTAACCGTTTGTGAGTAATTAATCCCAAAATATTGAGCATAAAATAAGTCTTTATGCTGATGATGTATTACTTTTCCTTCAGAACTCACAGACGTCTCTCACTCACACGATCACACTCATAAATAAATTCTCAGCACTTTCTGACTACTCTATCAACTGGTCTAAGACCACAGTTCTGCCCATTAACTGTAGGGTCCATAATATACCTGCGATCACTTTACAGTCAGGAAATATTAGATATTTAGGCATAAACATTTCCTCCAGGCTCTCAGAGCTAACAAAGCTAAATTATGTGCAATTATTAAAGACAGTAGAGGACGATCTCTCTCGTTGGAAGTCCTTAACTATATCATTTATGGGGAGAGTTACATCCATTAAAATGATGATACTACCAAAAGTTAACTATTTGTTCTCAATGATCCCCATAAAACCAAAAATTAAGTGTCGCCATTCCGACAATTGGAGACCCATGTCGGAATGGCGACACTTAATTTTTTATCAAATGTCCCGCCATTCCGAAACTTTTTTCCTCCTATGGTTGGAATGGCGGTATGTTTTTTTTTTTTTTAACATACCTCCATTCCGACAGTTCCTTTTAATAGCCTATTTTTTTACCGAAAACATTTTGCACTAATGATATGCCGGCAAACAAACTTTAATAATCTATTATCAAAATCCCCTGAATTTCAAATATAAAAATACAGATATTAATGTAACTCTGGCGAGACTGAAACTGATTAAGCAGAAATACAGTGTCAGTGAGCTGTCACAGCAGCCAGCTGGAGCGGCGCTCTCCACAGAGCCCATGCGTCTTTTGCACGCTGTCATCATATGCAAAAGTAATAATTGCAATAACAGATATCACGGCTACTGCACAGGACACAGTTGCGAGCACTCTGCCTTGCCTTGCTAATAGGAGAAGAGAGAAATGACAGCATAGAACGTATAAAACACAACAAAATGCAGTAAAAACGTTTATTCATGTTATTCACGTGATTTATGAGTACTCGCTCCAATTTTGGGAAGCGCGGATGGGCTTTGCGCATTTGTCACAAACACACAGCCGTTGCGCAAGGCTTTATACAGCCTGTTGATATCTTAAGGACCTAACTGGTCACACCTGGGAGTAAATGTCATGTAGAGATTGTTTTTACATGACATTACAGCTGAACATATAGCTTTCATCCACAAACCAACGTGGGAGAGCCCGAAGACGCATGTGCCAGACGCACATAGGCATGCGTAAAACCAATTTTGACCACTTCATACTTTTTATTTGCTTTCTTTTAGTTAACTTTCGTTTCTTTTGGATTCTTGTGCGTGTTATGGAGCCGTTTTGGTCCATGTTTGTAAGCCTTTTTTTCCTGGATTAAATTTTCGGAAGTTGAAACAAGTTGCATTGGAGTGTGTGATTGAAAACCACCGCGGACTGCTTCTCCTCCTCCAGTTGCCGAGACTTTGTGTTTTTAATAACGCTTGTCTATAAACATGTGTTAAACATATAAATTGCATGAACAGAAAGAAGGGACTCACCTGTTGAGTAACACACATTTCCTTATACGGAAAGCCTTGTCGGAATGGTGGGACATTTGAACGTCGGAATAACGGGATGTCGGAATGGTGGGATGTCGGAATGGTGGGATGTCGGAATGGTGGGACGTTTGCATGTCGGAATGGTGGTATGTCGGAATGGTGGTATGTCGGAATGGTGGGATGTCGGAATAGCGGGATGTCAGAATGGCGGGATTTCGGAATGGGTGTTGCCACCCCCTTCGTCATATACACAGTTATTTATACATCACCTTCCACCATGAAGCGTTGTCCCTTTTTGTTTCTCTCTTTGTTCTTAAAATGCTGTTATGCATGTCTAAACCATCCATCCATCCATCCATCCATCATCTGCCGCTTATCCGGGGGTCGGGTCGCGGGGGCTGCAGCTTGAGTAGAGAAACCCAGACGTCTCTGTCCCCGGCCACTTCCTCCAGCTCTTCCGGGGGGACCCCGAGGCGTTCCCAGGCCAGCCGAGAGACATAGTCTCTCCAGCGTGTCCTGGGTCTTCCCCGGGGTCTCCTCCCAGTGGGACATGCCCGGAACACCTCCCCAGAGAGGCGCCCAGGGGGCATCCTAACCAGATGCCCGAGCCACCTCATCTGACTCCTCTCAATGCGGAGGAGCAGCGGTTCTACTCCGAGCCCCTCCCAGATGACTGAGCTTCTCACCCTATCTCTAAGGGAGAGCCCAGACACCCTGCGGAGGAAACCCATTTCGGCCGCTTGTATTCGCGATCTTGTTCTTTCGGTCACTACCCACAACTCGTGACCATAGGTGAGGATGGGAACGTAGATTGACCAGTAAGTAGAGAGCTTCGCCTTCTGGCTCAGCTCCCTCTTCACAACGACGGGTCGGTGCAGAGCCCGCAACACTGCAGACGCCGCACCGATCCGCCCGTCAATCTCCCGCTCCATTCGTCCCTCACTCGTGAACAAGACCCCGAGATACTTGAACTCCTCCACTTGGGGAAGGATCTCATTCCCGACCCGGAGAGAGCATTCCACCCTTTTCCGGCTGAGAACCATAGTCTCGGATTTGGAGGTGCTGATTCTCATCCCAGCCGCTTCACATTCGGCTGCGAATCGCTCCAGTGAGAGCTGAAGGTCACGGCCTGACGACGCTAACAGAACCACATCATCTGCAAAAAGCAGAGACCCGATTCTGACGTCGCCAAATCGGACACCCTCAACGCCCTGGCTGCGCCTAGAAATTCTGTCCATAAAAGTTAGGAACAGAATCGGTGACAAAGGGCAGCCCTGACGGAGTCCAACTCTCACCGGAAACGTATCCGACTTACTGCCGGCAATGCGGACCAAACTCTGGCACCGGTCATACAGAGACCGAACGGCCCCTATCAAGGGCTGTTTGGCGCATAGGCACAAACAACAGTCAGGACGGAGCACCCCCCACAGGACTCCACGAGGGACACGGTCGAACGCTTTCTCCAAGTCTACAAAACACATGTAGACTGGTTGGGCGAACTCCCATGCACCCTCCAGGATCCTGCCGAGGGTATAGAGCTGGTCCACTGTTCCACGGCCAGGACGAAAGCCACACTGCATCTCCTGAATCCGAGGCTCGATTATCCGACGGATCCTCCTCTCCAATACCCCCGAATAGACCTTACCAGGGAGGCTGAGGAGTGTTATACTATAGTTGGAACACACCCTCCGGTCCCCCTTTTTAAAGAGGGGGACCACCACCCCAATCTGCCAGTCCAGAGGCACTGTCCCCGATGTCCACGCGATGCTGCAGAGGCGTGTCAGCCAAGACAGCCCTACAACATCCAGAGCCTTGAGAAACTCAGGACGGACCTCATCCACCCCCGGGGCCTTGCCACCGAGGAGCTTTTTGACCACCTCGGCAACCTCAGCCCCAGAAATGGGAGGCCCCGTCTCCGAGCTCTCCGACTCTGCCTCTTCCGAGCACGTGTTGGTAGGATTGAGGAGTTCCTCGAAGTACTCCCCCCACCGACTCACAACATCCCTAGTTGAGGTCAGCAAAGCCCCGTCCCCACTGTAAACAGTGTTGACTGTGAGCCGCTCCCCCCCCCTGAGACGCCGGATGGTGGATCAGAATCTCTTCGAGGCCGTCCGTAAATCGTTCTCCATGGTCTCACCGAACTCCTCCCAGGCCCGAGTTTTTGCCTCTGCAACCGCCAACGCCGCGGCCCGTCTGGCCTGTCGGTACCTATCAGCTGCTTCCAGGGTCCCACTGGCCAAAAAGGCCCGATAGGACTCTTTCTTCAGCTTGACGGCTTCCCTCACCACTGGTGTCCACCAGCAGGTTCGAGGGTTGCCGCCACGACAGGCACCGACCACCTTACGGCCACAACTCCGATCAGCTGCCTCGGCAATGGAGTCACGGAACATGGCCCATTCGGACTCAATGTCCCCCACCTCCCCCGGGATATGGTTGAAGCTCTGCCGGAGGTGGGAGTTAAAGCTCCTTCTGACGGGGGATTCTGACAAACGCTCCCAGCAGACCCTCACAATACGTTTGGGCCTGCCAGGTCTGATCGGCATCCTCCCCCACCAGCGGAGCCAACTCACCACCAGGCGTTGATCAGTTGACAGCTCCGCCCCTCTCTTCACCCGAGTGTCCAGGACATACGGCCGCAAGTCCGATGATACAACCACAAAGTCGATCATCGAACTGCGGCCAAGGGTGTCCTGGTGCCAAGTGCACATATGGACACCCTTATGTCTGAACATGGTGTTCGTTATGGACAGTCCATGACCAGCACAGAAGTCCAACAACATAACACCACTCTGGTTCAGATCGGGGGGGCCGTTCCTCCCAATCACACCCCTCCAGGTCTCACTGTCATTGCGCACGTGAGCATTGAAGTCCCCCAGCAGAACGAGGGAGTCTCCGGTAGGAGCATTCTCCAGTGCCTCCCCCAGAGACTCCAAAAAGGGTGGGTACTCTGAACTGCAGCACAGGGACAGCAGTCCAAGTCTTCTTTCCTCTTCTTCTTTCCTTGTCCCCCGGTCTGGTTCAGTTCAGTTCATGTCATATATTGTAAACAGAAATAAATAAATGGGCATCAAGGGGAGCTTTACATTTATAAAACTTCCCTTGGCAAAGCAAATCTGTTTGGCATCAAAGGTATTCAGACTACAATTCTTCTGAAGGGAAAAAAAAAAAAAAAGTAAAGAAGACAGTTCTGCCGAAAGCCAGGGACTAGACCTGTTCTAAGTTCTATACTTTTTAAAAGGGGCGTGTTTATCAACTATGGAATTAGAAGATTTACAAAAATGGTCAAGTGCTAGATCTTCATCTGGGATTTTAACAGTGTCATATAACTATTCAACAGATCAGTTAAAAAAAGCCTGCTCATGGAGATGTTTCAGGATCTGAATACCAAGCGTGGACCTAATTTTTTCATTTTTGCAATTCTGATACAGGCTATTGAGCGGTGATAACTAACACCAAGTTCAGATACTGCGGATTTTCTACGTTTGATTTGTTAAGATTGAGCAAATCAGGGACAACCTTGAAGGATCTCTTTGGTTTTGTAGGATCAGCAATTACCTGAGAAAGGTTGATATTGGTACACACCTTTTTTAAATGATCAGAGGCAGAGTCCAACTTGTTTAAATTAAAATTGCCACACAGAGATTGGGTTTAGGCCACATGCACACAGAATGACATCAACAAATATAAGAAATATTAAATATTTACACATAGATTTTTGAATACATGTAGAGGAATGATACTTTGAAATGTGCTCATTGCGGAGTTATGATCAGTTGAGTAATGAAGGTTGAACTATTCTGGGAAAGAGGTTCTATTCCCAGCATCATGATGGACACTCCTGATATAGAAGGTTTCGCTAACGCATTGGAATTGTTTTACTATTTTCATATGCATGTGCAATGAAGAATTGCTTGCTGCTGATAAATGCAAAGAAGAACAGCTTACACATAGATGCTCACATATAGGCTGCTGAATGCAATGAAGACCTGCTTATCCAGTAAAGTTCAATGTCAATCTGTAATATTCAATTAGGATTTGCAAAACAGTGAAGTTAAACAATGAATGGGTCCATAGTCGGTATGAGAAGACTACAGGAATATTTACCTGGGTGTACGTTCAAACAGAGATGAGAAAATTGTGATAAATAATTGTTTGTTTGTTTGTTAGTATGTATATGAATGTTATGTGTATAAACTGTGTTGAGTTATAGTTACTCAGTAGTGTCTCAGTGAAACAACCGACGGGGGAAGCCTTGCGGTGACAACAAAAGCAGTGTTTTATTGATCAGTCAAGTTGCTCCAGTGTACTCCATACAAACTGATTGGCTACTGAAGGGATAGAAAATGGGCAATACTTGTTTTAAAGCAAACAAGGAATTAGATGGGAAAAATACATGTTTTAACGGGACCCAGACAATATTAAATACTCAGACAGATCGGAGAAGAAGTGTAGTTTTGTAGGAAATCACAAAATTATTACATAAAATTAGTGAAATCAATTGAAGAATGCCTTTCTGAAGAGCTGTTTACCACAGATGAGCAGCTTTGCGACCAAGCACATTGTAGATCGCTTTACTGCAAAAATTATCTAATTTAATGGATTGGTTTAGACATGCATAACAGCATTTTAAGAACAAAGAGAGAAACAAAAAGGGACGCTTCATGGTGGAAGGTGATGTATAAATAACTGTGTATATGATGAAGGGGGTGGCAACAACCATTCCGAAATCCCGCCATTCTGACATCCCGCTATTCCGACATCCCACCATTCCGACATCCCACCATTCCGACATACCACCATTCCGACATGCAAACGTCCCACCATTCCGACATCCCACCATTCCGACATAAACACATGTTTATAGACAAGCGTTATCAAAAACACAAAGTCTCGGCAACTGGAGGAGGAGAAGCAGTCCGCGGTGGTTTTCAATCACACACTCCAATGCTACTTGTTTCAACTTCCGAAAATTTAATCCAGGAAAAAAAGACTTACAAACATGGACCAAAACGGCTCCATAACACGCACAAGAATCCAAAAGAAACGAAAGTTAACTAAAAGAAAGCAAATGCGCAAAGCCCATCCGCGCTTCCCAAAATTGGAGTGAGTACTCATAAATCACGTGAATAACATGAATAAACGATTTTACTGCATTTTGTTGTGTTTTATACGTTCTATGCTGTCATTTCTCTCTTCTCCTATTGGCAAGGCAAGGCAGAGTGCTCGCAACTGTGTCCTGTGCAGTAGCCGTGATATCTGTTATTGCAATTATTACTTTTGCATATGATGACAGCGTGCAAAAGACGCATTGGCTCTGTGGAGAGCTCCGCTCCAGCTGGCTGCTGTGACAGCTCACTGACACTGTATTTCTGCTTAATCAGTTTCAGTCTCGCCAGAGTTACATTAATATCTGTATTTTTATATTTGAAATTCAGGGGATTTTGATAATAGATTATTAAAGTTTGTTTGCGAGGCTGTGGCCTCTGGATGTGCAGAGCTTGTGCGCCAAACTTTAGGGCGTATTTGCGCCGGCATATCACGGGTAAGAAAATGTGCGAATGTCCGACAATGTATGATCAAAAGAGAGAGCGGAGGTTTTCGGATACAAGAAGGTTTGAATGTCCCACCATAGTTTGTAAAAAGCGGGTAAGAAAAGCTTCGAATGCCCGACTATACACCATCAAAAGCGGGAGCAGAGGTGTTCCGCTGTAAGACGGTGTGAATGTCCGACCATAGTTGGTAAAAAGCGGGTAAGAAAAGGTTAAAATACCCGACTGTACACAATCAATAGCGGGAGCGGAGTTGTTCGGCTACAAGAAGGTGTGAAAGTCCAACCATGGTTTGTAAAAACCGGGAAGAAAAGGCTCGAAAGCCCGACTATACACCATCAAAAAGAAGGTTTGAATGTCCATCAATAATTGCTTTAAAACAAGAAAGTAAATTTTCGAATATCAAACCGCACATGATCATAAGCGGGAGAGGAGGTGTTCGGCTGCAGGAAGGTGTGAATGTCCACCCATAATTCATGAAAAATGGGTAAAAAAAAGGTGCGAATGCCTAACAATACATTATCAAAAGCAGGTGTGAATGTCAGATCATAATTTGTAAAAAGCTGATGAGAAAGGGTGAGAATGCCCGACTATACACCATCAAATGCGGGAGCGGAGGTGTTCGGCTCTGAGTAGGTGTGAATGTCCGACCATAATTGCTGAAGAATGTGTTAGAAAAGGTAAGAATGCTGGACCATACATCATCAAAAGCGGGAGAGGTGGTGTTCGGCTGCAAAAAGGTGTGACTGTTCGACTAAAGTTTGTAAAAAGTGGGTAAGACAAGGTGCGAATGCCTGACAATGTATGATCAAAAGCGGGAGCGGAGGTGTTCAGCTGCAAGAAGGTCTACATGTCCATCAATAATTGCTAGAAAACATGAAAGAAACTTTTCGAAAATCAAACCGCACATGATCATAAGTGGGATAGGAGGTGTTCAGCTGCAAGGTGTGAATGTCCACCCATAATTCCTGAAAAATGGGCAAAAAAAAGGTGTGAATGCCCAACCATACATCATCAAAAGCAGGAGTGGAAGTGTTCGGCTACAAGAAGGTGTGAACGTCCAACATAAATATGTAAAAAGAAGTTAAGAAAAGGTTCGAATATCCAACCAAACATAATCAAAAGCGGGAGCAGAGCTGTTCGACTGCAAGTAGGTGTGAATGTCAGATCATAATTTGCAAAAAGCTGATGAGAAAGGTTGAGAATGCCCGACTATACACCATCAAATGCGGGAGCGGAATTGTTCGGCTGTGAGTAGGTGTGAATCTCCGACCATAATTGCTGAAAAATGTGTTAGAAAAGGTAAGAATGCCGGTCCATACATCATCAAAAGCGAGAGAGGTTGTGTTCGGCTGCAAGTAGGTGTGAATGTCCAGCCATAATTACTCACAAACGGGTAAGAAAAGGTAGTATTGCCAGACCATATATGATCAAAACAGGGAGCGGAGGTGGTTCATTTGCAAGAAGGTTTGAATGTCCGACTAAAGTTCAAATATATTAACAAAAGCGGGAGGAGAGGTCTTCGGATGAGAGTGGTTGAAAATTTCCGACCATAATGTATAAAATGCGGTGAAAAAAAGGTGTGATAGAACACTAAAAGGTGGAGCGGAAGTGTTCGGCTGCAAGAAGGTGTGAATGTCCGACTTTATTTGGTGAAAAGCAGGTGAAGCAAGGTCTGAATGCCCAACCTTACATCATCAAAAGCGAGATCAGAGGTGTTTGGCTGCAAGAAGGCCATAGTTTGCCAAAAGCGGGTAAGGTGCGAATGTCCGACTAAATATCAACAAAATTTGGGGCGGAGGTCTTCGGATGCAAGTGGGTGTGAATGTCCGACTATATTTGGTGAAAAGCAGGTGAAGCAAGGTCTGAATGCCCAACCTTACATCATCAAAAGCGAGATCAGAGGTGTTTGGCTGCAAGAAGGCCATAGTTTGCCAAAAGCGGGTAAGGTGCGAATGTCCGACTAAATATCAACAAAATTTGGGGCGGAGGTCTTCGGATGCAAGTGGGTGTCAATATCCCACCATACAAGTATGGTGGAGAGGAAGCTGTGAATAGCCGACCATAGTTTGGAAAAAGCGGGTAAGAAAAGGTTTGAATGCCCGAACATACACCATCAAAAGAGGGAGCGGAGGTGTTCCGCTGTACGAAGGTGTGAATGTCCGACCATACTTGGTAAAAAGCGGGTAAGAAAAGGTTAAAATACCCGACTGTACACAATCAATAGCGGGAGCGGATGTGTTCGGCTACAAGAAGATGTGAAAGTCCGACCATGGTTTGTAAAAAGCGGGTAAGAAAAGGTGCGAATGTCCGACAATGTATGATCAAAAGAGAGAGCGGAGGTTTTCGGATACAAGAAGGTTTGAATGTCCCACCATAGTTTGTAAAAAGCGGGTAAGAAAAGCTTCGAATGCCCGACTATACACCATCAAAAGCGGGAGCAGAGGTGTTCCGCTGTAAGACGGTGTGAATGTCCGACCATAGTTGGTAAAAAGCGGGTAAGAAAAGGTTAAAATACCCGACTGTACACAATCAATAGCGGGAGAGGAGGTGTTCAGCTGCAAGAAGGTGTGAATGTCCACCCATAATTCCTGAAAAATGGGTAAGAAAAGGTGCGAATGCCCAACTATACATTACCAAAAGCAGGTGTGAATGTCAGATCATAATTTGAAAAAAGCTGATGAGAAAGGGTGAGAATGCCCAACTATACACCATCAAAAGCGGGAGAGGTGGTGTTCGGCTGCAAGTAGGTGTGAATGTCCAGCCATAATTACTAACAAACGGGTAAGAAAAGGTAGTATTGCCAGACCATACATGATCAAAACAGGGAGCGGAGGTGGTTCAGCTGCAAGAAGGTGTGAATGTCCGACTAAAGTTCAAATATATTAACAAAAGCGGGAGGAGAGGTCTTCGGATGAGAGTGGTTGAGAATTTCCAACCATAATCTATAAAATGCGGTGAAAAAAAGGTGTGATAGAACACTAAAAGGTGGAGCGGAAGTGTTCGGCTGCAAGAAGTTGTGAATGTCCGACTATATTTGGTGAAAAGCAGGTGAAGCAAGGTCTGAATGCCCAACCTTACATCATCAAAAGCGAGATCAGAGGTGTTTGGCTGCATGAAGGCCATAGTTTGCCAAAAGCGGGTAAGCTGCGAATGACCGACTAAATATCAACAAAAGGTCTTCGGATGCAAGTGGGTGTGAATATCCCACCATACAAGTATGGTGGAGAGGAAGCTGTGAACAGTCGACCATAGTTGGCAAAAAGCGGGTAAGAAAAGGTGCGAATGTCCAACCATACATGATCAAAACAGGGAGTGGAGGTGTTTGGCTGTGACAAGGTGTGAATGTCCACCCAAAATTAATGAAAAGCGGGCAACAAGTAGGTTTGAATGCCCAACCATACATCATCAAAAACAGGAGTGGATGTGTTCGGCTACAAGGTTTGAATGTCCGAGAATGTCCGAGCAACCATGGTTGGACTTTCACACCTTCTTGTAGCCGAACAACTCCGCTCCCCCTATTGATTGTGTACAGTCGGGTATTTTAACCTTTTCTTACCCGCTTTTTACCAACTATGGTCGGACATTCACACTGTCTTACAGCGGAACACCTCCGCTCCCGCTTTTGATGGTGTATAGTCAGGCATTTGAACCTTTTCTTACCCGCTTTTTACAAACTATGGTCGGACATTCAAACCTTCTTGTAGCCGAAAACCTCTGCTCCCTCTTTTGATTATACATTGTAAGGCATTCGCACCTTATCTTACCCGCTTTTTACAAACTATAGTCAGACATTCACACCTTGGTGCTGAACCACCTCAGCTCCCTGTTTTGATCATGTATGGTCTGGCAATACTACCTTTTCTTACCCGTTTGTGAGTAATTATGGCTGGACATTCACACCTACTTGCAGTCGAACAGCTCTGCTCCCGCTTTTGATGGTATATATTCGGGCATTCGAACCTTTTCTTAACTGCTTTTTGCAAACTTTGGTCGGACGTTCACACCTTCTTGCAGCCGAACACCTCCGCTTCCGCTTTTGATGGTATATATTCGGGCATTCGAACCTTTACTTAGCAGCTTTTTACAAACCATGGTTGAACTTTCACACCTTCTTGTAGCCGAACAACTCCGCTCCCGCTATTGATTGTGTACAGTCAGGTATTTTAACCTTTTCTTACCCGCTTTTTACCAACTATGGTCGGACATTCACACCGTCTTACAGCGGAACACCTCCGCTCCCGCTTTTGATGGTGTATAGTCAGGCATTTGAACCTTTTCTTACCCGCTTTTTACAAACTATGCTCGGACATTCAAACCTTGTAGCCGAACACATCCACTCCTGTTTTTGATGATGTATGGTTGGGCATTCAAACCTACTTGTTGCCCGCTTTTCATTAATTTTGGGTGGACATTCACACCTTGTCACAGCCAAACACCTCCGCTCCCTGTTTTGATCATGTATGGTTGGACATTCGCACCTTTTCTTACCCGCTTTTTGGCAACTATGGTCGGCTGTTCACAGCTTCCTCTCCACCATACTTGTATGGTGGGATATTCACACCCACTTGCATCCGAAGACCTTTTGTTGATATTTAGTCGGTCATTCGCAGCTTACCCGCTTTTGGCAAACTATGGCCTTCATGCAGCCAAACACCTCTGATCTCGCTTTTGATGATGTAAGGTTGGGCATTCAGACCTTGCTTCACCTGCTTTTCACCAAATATAGTCGGACATTCACACCTTCTTGCAGCCGAACACTTCCGCTCCACCTTTTAGTGTTCTATCACACCTTTTTTTTCACCGCATTTTATAGATTATGGTTGGAAATTCTCAACCACTCTCATCCGAAGACCTCTCCTCCCGCTTTTGTTAATATATTTGAACTTTAGTCGGACATTCACACCTTCTTGCAGCTGAACCACCTCCGCTCCCTGTTTTGATCATGTATGGTCTGGCAATACTACCTTTTCTTACCCGTTTGTTAGTAATTATGGCTGGACATTCACACCTACTTGCAGCCGAACACCACCTCTCCCGCTTTTGATGGTGTATAGTTGGGCATTCTCACCCTTTCTCATCAGCTTTTTTCAAATTATGATCTGACATTCACACCTGCTTTTGGTAATGTATGGTTGGGCATTCGCACCTTTTCTTACCCATTTTTCAGGAATTATGGGTGGACATTCACACCTTCTTGCAGCTGAACACCTCCTCTCCCGCTATTGATTGTGTACAGTCGGGTATTTTAACCTTTTCTTACCCGCTTTTTACCAACTATGGTCAGACATTCACACCGTCTTACAGCGGAACACCTCTGCTCCCGCTTTTGATGGTGTATAGTCGGGCATTCGAAGCTTTTCTTACCCGCTTTTTACAAACTATGGTGGGACATTCAAACCTTCTTGTATCCAAAAACCTCCGCTCTCTCTTTTGATCATACATTGTCGGACATTCGCACCTTTTCTTACCCGCTTTTTACAAACCATGGTCGGACTTTCACATCTTCTTGTAGCCGAACACATCCGCTCCCGCTATTGATTGTGTACAGTCGGGTATTTTAACCTTTTCTTACCCGCTTTTTACCAAGTATGGTCGGACATTCACACCTTCGTACAGCGGAACACCTCCGCTCCCTCTTTTGATGGTGTATGTTCGGGCATTCAAACCTTTTCTTACCCGCTTTTTCCAAACTATGGTCGGCTATTCACAGCTTCCTCTCCACCATACTTGTATGGTGGGATATTCACACCCACTTGCATCCGAAGACCTCCGCCCCAAATTTTGTTGATATTTAGTCGGACATTCGCACCTTACCCGCTTTTGGCAAACTATGGCCTTCTTGCAGCCAAACACCTCTGATCTCGCTTTTGATGATGTAAGGTTGGGCATTCAGACCTTGCTTCACCTGCTTTTCACCAAATATAGTCGGACATTCACACCTTCTTGCAGCCGAACACTTCCGCTCCACCTTTTAGTGTTCTATCACACCTTTTTTTCACCGCATTTTATACATTATGGTCGGAAATTTTCAACCACTCTCATCCGAAGACCTCTCCTCCCGCTTTTGTTAATATATTTGAACTTTAGTCGGACATTCAAACCTTCTTGCAAATGAACCACCTCCGCTCCCTGTTTTGATCATATATGGTCTGGCAATACTACCTTTTCTTACCCGTTTGTGAGTAATTATGGCTGGACATTCACACCTACTTGCAGCCGAACACAACCTCTCTCGCTTTTGATGATGTATGGACCGGCATTCTTACCTTTTCTAACACATTTTTCAGCAATTATGGTCGGAGATTCACACCTACTCACAGCCGAACAACTCCGCTCCCGCATTTAATGGTGTATAGTCGGGCATTCTCAACCTTTCTCATCAGCTTTTTGCAAATTATGATGTGACATTCACACCTACTTGCAGTCGAACAGCTCTGCTCCCGCTTTTGATTATGTTTGGTTGGATATTCGAACCTTTTCTTAACTTCTTTTTACATATTTTGGTTGGACGTTCACACCTTCTTGTAGCCGAACACTTCCACTCCTGCTTTTGATGATGTATGGTTGGGCATTCACACCTTTTTTTTGCCCATTTTTCAGGAATTATGGGTGGACATTCACACCTTGCAGCTGAACACCTCCTATCCCACTTATGATCATGTGCGGTTTGATTTTCGAAAAGTTTCTTTCATGTTTTCTAGCAATTATTGATGGACATGTAGACCTTCTTGCAGCTGAACACCTCCGCTCCCGCTTTTGATCATACATTGTCAGGCATTCGCACCTTGTCTTACCCACTTTTTACAAACTTTAGTCGAACAGTCACACCTTTTTGCAGCCGAACACCACCTCTCCCGCTTTTGATGATGTATGGTCCAGCATTCTTACCTTTTCTAACACATTCTTCAGCAATTATGGTCGGACATTCACACCTACTCAGAGCCGAACACCTCCGCTCCCGCATTTGATGGTGTATAGTCGGGCATTCTCACCCTTTCTCATCAGCTTTTTACAAATTATGATCTGACATTCACACCTGCTTTTGATAATGTATTGTTAGGCATTCGCACCTTTTTTTTACCCATTTTTCATGAATTATGGGTGGACATTCACACCTTCCTGCAGCCGAACACCTCCTCTCCCGCTTATGATCATGTGCGGTTTGATATTCGAAAATTTACTTTCTTGTTTTAAAGCAATTATTGATGGACATTCAAACCTTCTTTTTGATGGTGTATAGTCGGGCTTTCGAGCCTTTTCTTCCCGGTTTTTACAAACCATGGTTGGACTTTCACACCTTCTTGTAGCCGAACAACTCCGCTCCCGCTATTGATTGTGTACAGTCGGGTATTTTAACCTTTTCTTACCCGCTTTTTACCAACTATGGTCGGACATTCAAACCTTCTTGTATCCGAAAACCTCCGCTCTCTCTTTTGATCATACATTGTCGGACATTCGCACCTTTTCTTACCCGTGATATGCCGGCGCAAATACGCCCTAAAGTTTGGCGCACAAGCTCTGCACATCCAGAGGCCACAGCCTCGCAAACAAACTTTAATAATCTATTATCAAAATCCCCTGAATTTCAAATATAAAAATACAGATATTAATGTAACTCTGGCGAGACTGAAACTGATTAAGCAGAAATACAGTGTCAGTGAGCTGTCACAGCAGCCAGCTGGAGCGGAGCTCTCCACAGAGCCAATGCGTCTTTTGCACGCTGTCATCATATGCAAAAGTAATAATTGCAATAACAGATATCACGGCTACTGCACAGGACACAGTTGCGAGCACTCTGCCTTGCCTTGCCAATAGGAGAAGAGAGAAATGACAGCATAGAACGTATAAAACACAACAAAATACAGTAAAATCGTTTATTCATGTTATTCACGTGATTTATGAGTACTCACTCCAATTTTGGGAAGCGCGGATGGGCTTTGCGCATTTGCTTTCTTTTAGTTAACTTTCGTTTCTTTTGGATTCTTGTGCGTGTTATGGAGCCGTTTTGGTCCATGTTTGTAAGTCTTTTTTTCCTGGATTAAATTTTCGGAAGTTGAAACAAGTAGCATTGGAGTGTGTGATTGAAAACCACCGCGGACTGCTTCTCCTCCTCCAGTTGCCGAGACTTTGTGTTTTTAATAACGCTTGTCTATAAACATGTGTTTATGTCGGAATGGTGGGATGTCGGAATGGTGGGACGTTTGCATGTCGGAATGGTGGTATGTCGGAATGGTGGGATGTCGGAATGGTGGGATGTCGGAATAGCGGGATGTCAGAATGGCGGGATTTCGGAATGGTTGTTGCCACCCCCTTCATCATATACAGTTATTTATACATCACCTTCCACCATGAAGCGTCCCTTTTTGTTTCTCTCTTTGTTCTTAAAATGCTGTTATGCATGTCTAAACCAATCCATTAAATTAGATAATTTTTGCAGTAAAGCGATCTACAATGTGCTTGGTCGCAAAGCTGCTCATCTGTGGTAAACAGCTCTTCAGAAAGGCATTCTTCAATTGATTTCACTAATTTTATGTAATAATTTTGTGATTTCCTACAAAACTACACTTCTTCTCCCATCTGTCTGAGTATTTAATATTGTCTGGGTCCCGTTAAAACATGTATTTTTCCCATCTAATTCCTTGTTTGCTTTAAAACAAGTATTGCCCATTTTCTATCCCTTCAGTAGCCAATCAGTTTGTATGGAGTACACTGGAGCAACTTGACTGATCAATAAAACACTGCTTTTGTTGTCACCGCAAGGCTTCCCCCGTCGGTTGTTTCACTGAGACACTACTGAGTAACTATAACTCAACACAGTTTATACACATAACATTCATATACATACTAACAAACAAACAAACAATTATTTATCACAATTTTCTCATCTCTGTTTGAACGTACACCCAGGTAAATATTCCTGTAGTCTTCTCATACCGACTATGGACCCATTCATTGTTTAACTTCACTGTTTTGCAAATCCTAATTGAATATTACAGATTGACATTGAACTTTACTGGATAAGCAGGTCTTCATTGCATTCAGCAGCCTATATGTGAGCATCTATGTGTAAGCTGTTCTTCTTTGCATTTATCAGCAGCAAGCAATTCTTCATTGCACATGCATATGAAAATAGTAAAACAATTCCAATGCGTTAGCGAAACCTTCTATATCAGGAGTGTCCATCATGATGCTGGGAATAGAACCTCTTTCCCAGAATAGTTCAACCTTCATTACTCAACTGATCATAACTCCGCAATGAGCACATTTCAAAGTATCATTCCTCTACATGTATTCAAAAATCTATGTGTAAATATTTAATATTTCTTATATTTGTTGATGTCATTCTGTGTGCATGTGGCCTAAACCCAATCTCTGTGTGGCAATTTTAATTTAAACAAGTTGGACTCTGCCTCTGATCATTTAAAAAAGGTGTGTACCAATATCAACCTTTCTCAGGTAATTGCTGATCCTACAAAACCAAAGAGATCCTTCAAGGTTGTCCCTGATTTGCTCAATCTTAACAAATCAAACGTAGAAAATCCGCAGTATCTGAACTTGGTGTTAGTTATCACCGCTCAATAGCCTGTATCAGAATTGCAAAAATGAAAAAATTATGTCCACGCTTGGTATTCAGATCCTGAAACATCTCCATGAGCAGGCTTTTTTTAACTGATCTGTTGAATAGTTATATGACACTGATAAAATCCCAGATGAAGATCTAGCACTTGACCATTTTTGTAAATCTTCTAATTCCATAGTTGATAAACACGCCCCTTTTAAAAAGTATAGAACTTAGAACAGGTCTAGTCCCTGGCTTTCGGCAGAACTGTCTTCTTTACTTTTTTTTTTTTTTTCCCTTCAGAAGAATTGTAGTCTGAATACCTTTGATGCCAAACAGATTTGCTTTGCCAAGGGAAGTTTTATAAATGTAAAGCTCCCCTTGATGCCCATTTATTTATTTCTGTTTACAATATATGACATGAACTGAACTGAACCAGACCGGGGGACAAGGAAAGAAGAAGAGGAAAGAAGACTTGGACTGCTGTCCCTGTGCTGCAGTTCAGAGTACCCACCCTTTTTGGAGTCTCTGGGGGAGGCACTGGAGAATGCTCCTACCGGAGACTCCCTCGTTCTGCTGGGGGACTTCAATGCTCACGTGCGCAATGACAGTGAGACCTGGAGGGGTGTGATTGGGAGGAACGGCCCCCCCGATCTGAACCAGAGTGGTGTTATGTTGTTGGACTTCTGTGCTGGTCATGGACTGTCCATAACGAACACCATGTTCAGACATAAGGGTGTCCATATGTGCACTTGGCACCAGGACACCCTTGGCCGCAGTTCGATGATCGACTTTGTGGTTGTATCATCGGACTTGCGGCCGTATGTCCTGGACACTCGGGTGAAGAGAGGGGCGGAGCTGTCAACTGATCAACGCCTGGTGGTGAGTTGGCTCCGCTGGTGGGGGAGGATGCCGATCAGACCTGGCAGGCCCAAACGTATTGTGAGGGTCTGCTGGGAGCGTTTGTCAGAATCCCCCGTCAGAAGGAGCTTTAACTCCCACCTCCGGCAGAGCTTCAACCATATCCCGGGGGAGGTGGGGGACATTGAGTCCGAATGGGCCATGTTCCGTGACTCCATTGCCGAGGCAGCTGATCGGAGTTGTGGCCGTAAGGTGGTCGGTGCCTGTCGTGGCGGCAACCCTCGAACCTGCTGGTGGACACCAGTGGTGAGGGAAGCCGTCAAGCTGAAGAAAGAGTCCTATCAGGCCTTTTTGGCCAGTGGGACCCTGGAAGCAGCTGATAGGTACCGACAGGCCAGACGGGCCGCGGCGTTGGCGGTTGCAGAGGCAAAAACTCGGGCCTGGGAGGAGTTCGGTGAGACCATGGAGAACGATTTACAGACGGCCTCGAAGAGATTCTGATCCACCATCCGGCGTCTCAGGGGGGGGGAGCGGCTCACAGTCAACACTGTTTACAGTGGGGACGGGGCTTTGCTGACCTCAACTAGGGATGTTGTGAGTCGGTGGGGGGAGTACTTCGAGGAACTCCTCAATCCTACCAACACGTGCTCGGAAGAGGCAGAGTCGGAGAGCTCGGAGACGGGGCCTCCCATTTCTGGGGCTGAGGTTGCCGAGGTGGTCAAAAAGCTCCTCGGTGGCAAGGCCCCGGGGGTGGATGAGGTCCGTCCTGAGTTTCTCAAGGCTCTGGATGTTGTAGGGCTGTCTTGGCTGACACGCCTCTGCAGCATCGCGTGGACATCAGGGACAGTGCCTCTGGACTGGCAGATTGGGGTGGTGGTCCCCCTCTTTAAAAAGGGGGACCGGAGGGTGTGTTCCAACTATAGTATAACACTCCTCAGCCTCCCTGGTAAGGTCTATTCGGGGGTATTGGAGAGGAGGATCCGTCGGATAATCGAGCCTCGGATTCAGGAGATGCAGTGTGGCTTTCGTCCTGGCCGTGGAACAGTGGACCAGCTCTATACCCTCGGCAGGATCCTGGAGGGTGCATGGGAGTTCGCCCAACCAGTCTACATGTGTTTTGTAGACTTGGAGAAAGCGTTCGACCGTGTCCCTCGTGGAGTCCTGTGGGGGGTGCCGTCCTGACTGTTGTTTGTGCCTATGCGCCAAACAGCCCTTGATAGGGGCCGTTCGGTCTCTGTATGACCGGTGCCAGAGTTTGGTCCGCATTGCCGGCAGTAAGTCGGATACGTTTCCGGTGAGAGTTGGACTCCGTCAGGGCTGCCCTTTGTCACCGATTCTGTTCCTAACTTTTATGGACAGAATTTCTAGGCGCAGCCAGGGCGTTGAGGGTGTCCGATTTGGCGACGTCAGAATCGGGTCTCTGCTTTTTGCAGATGATGTGGTTCTGTTAGCGTCGTCAGGCCGTGACCTTCAGCTCTCACTGGAGCGATTCGCAGCCGAGTGTGAAGCGGCTGGGATGAGAATCAGCACCTCCAAATCCGAGACTATGGTTCTCAGCCGGAAAAGGGTGGAATGCTCTCTCCGGGTCGGGAATGAGATCCTTCCCCAAGTGGAGGAGTTCAAGTATCTCGGGGTCTTGTTCACGAGTGAGGGACGAATGGAGCGGGAGATTGACGGGCGGATCGGTGCGGCGTCTGCAGTGTTGCGGGCTCTGCACCGACCCGTCGTTGTGAAGAGGGAGCTGAGCCAGAAGGCGAAGCTCTCTACTTACTGGTCAATCTACGTTCCCATCCTCACCTATGGTCACGAGTTGTGGGTAGTGACCGAAAGAACAAGATCGCGAATACAAGCGGCCGAAATGGGTTTCCTCCGCAGGGTGTCTGGGCTCTCCCTTAGAGATAGGGTGAGAAGCTCAGTCATCTGGGAGGGGCTCGGAGTAGAACCGCTGCTCCTCCGCATTGAGAGGAGTCAGATGAGGTGGCTCGGGCATCTGGTTAGGATGCCCCCTGGGCGCCTCTCTGGGGAGGTGTTCCGGGCATGTCCCACTGGGAGGAGACCCCGGGGAAGACCCAGGACACGCTGGAGAGACTATGTCTCTCGGCTGGCCTGGGAACGCCTCGGGGTCCCCCCGGAAGAGCTGGAGGAAGTGGCCGGGGACAGAGACGTCTGGGTTTCTCTACTCAAGCTGCAGCCCCCGCGACCCGACCCCCGGATAAGCGGCAGATGATGGATGGATGGATGGATGGTTTAGACATGCATAACAGCATTTTAAGAACAAAGAGAGAAACAAAAAGGGACAACGCTTCATGGTGGAAGGTGATGTATAAATAACTGTGTATATGACGAAGGGGGTGGCAACACCCATTCCGAAATCCCGCCATTCTGACATCCCGCTATTCCGACATCCCACCATTCCGACATACCACCATTCCGACATACCACCATTCCAACATGCAAACGTCCCACCATTCCGACATCCCACCATTCCGACATCCCACCATTCCGACGTTCAAATGTCCCACCATTCCGACAAGGCTTTCCGTATAAGGAAATGTGTGTTACTCAACAGGTGAGTCCCTTCTTTCTGTTCATGCAATTTATATGTTTAACACATGTTTATAGACAAGCGTTATTAAAAACACAAAGTCTCGGCAACTGGAGGAGGAGAAGCAGTCCGCGGTGGTTTTCAATCACACACTCCAATGCAACTTGTTTCAACTTCCGAAAATTTAATCCAGGAAAAAAAGGCTTACAAACATGGACCAAAACGGCTCCATAACACGCACAAGAATCCAAAAGAAACGAAAGTTAACTAAAAGAAAGCAAATAAAAAGTATGAAGTGGTCAAAATTGGTTTTACGCATGCCTATGTGCGTCTGGCACATGCGTCTTCGGGCTCTCCCACGTTGGTTTGTGGATGAAAGCTATATGTTCAGCTGTAATGTCATGTAAAAACAATCTCTACATGACATTTACTCCCAGGTGTGACCAGTTAGGTCCTTAAGATATCAACAGGCTGTATAAAGCCTTGCGCAACGGCTGTGTGTTTGTGACAAATGCGCAAAGCCCATCCGCGCTTCCCAAAATTGGAGCGAGTACTCATAAATCACGTGAATAACATGAATAAACGTTTTTACTGCATTTTGTTGTGTTTTATACGTTCTATGCTGTCATTTCTCTCTTCTCCTATTGGCAAGGCAAGGCAGAGTGCTCGCAACTGTGTCCTGTGCAGTAGCCGTGATATCTGTTATTGCAATTATTACTTTTGCATATGATGACAGCGTGCAAAAGACGCATGGGCTCTGTGGAGAGCGCCGCTCCAGCTGGCTGCTGTGACAGCTCACTGACACTGTATTTCTGCTTAATCAGTTTCAGTCTCGCCAGAGTTACATTAATATCTGTATTTTTATATTTGAAATTCAGGGGATTTTGATAATAGATTATTAAAGTTTGTTTGCCGGCATATCATTAGTGCAAAATGTTTTGGGTAAAAAATAGGCTATTAAAAGGAACTGTCGGAATGGCGGTATGTTAAAAAAAAAAAAAACATACCGCCATTCCAACCATAGGAGGAAAAAAGTTTCGGAATGGCGGGACATTTGATAAAAAATTAAGTGTCGCCATTCCGACATGGGTCTCCAATTGTCGGAATGGCGACACTTAATTTTTGGTTTTATGGGGATCATTGAGAACAAATAGTTAACTTTTGGTAGTATCATCATTTTAATGGATGTAACTCTCCCCATAAATGATATAGTTAAGGACTTCCAACGAGAGAGATCGTCCTCTACTGTCTTTAATAATTGCACATAATTTAGCTTTGTTAGCTCTGAGAGCCTGGAGGAAATGTTTATGCCTAAATATCTAATATTTCCTGACTGTAAAGTGATCGCAGGTATATTATGGACCCTACAGTTAATGGGCAGAACTGTGGTCTTAGACCAGTTGATAGAGTAGTCAGAAAGTGCTGAGAATTTATTTATGAGTGTGATCGTGTGAGTGAGAGACGTCTGTGAGTTCTGAAGGAAAAGTAATACATCATCAGCATAAAGACTTATTTTATGCTCAATATTTTGGGATTAATTACTCACAAACGGTTAAGAAAAGGTAGTATTGCCAGACCATACATGATCAAAACAGGGAGCGGAGGTCGTTCAGCTGCAAGAAGGTGTGAATGTCCGACTAAAGTTTATAAAAAGCGGGTAAGACAAGGTGCGAATGCCCGACAATGTATGATCAAAAGAGGGAGCGGAGGTTTTCGGCTGCAAGAAGGTCTGAATGTCCACCCATAATTCCTGAAAAATGGGTAAAAAAAGAGTGCGAATGCCAAACCATACATCATCAAAAGCAGGAGTGGATGTGTTCGGCTACAAGAAGATTTGAATGTCCATCAATAATTGCTTTAAAACATGAAAGAAGATTTTCGAATATCAAACAGCACATGATCATAAGCGGGAGAGGAGTTGTTCAGCTACAAGAAGGTGTGAATGTCCACCCATAATTACTGAAAAATGGGTAAGAAAAGGTGAGAATGCCCAACCATACATCATCATAAGCAGGAGTGGATGTGTTCGGCTACAAGAAGGTTTAAATGTCCGACCATAGTTTGTAAAAAGCGGGTAAGAAAAGGTGAAAATACCCGACTGTACACAATCAAAAGAGGGAGCGGAGTTGTTCAGCAACAAAGAGTGAAAGTCTGACCATGGTTTGTAAAAAGTGGGTAAGAATGCCGGTCCATACATCATCAAAAGCGGGAGAGGTGGTGTTCGGCTGCAAGTAGGTGTGAATGTCCAGCCATAATTACTCACAAATGGGTAAGAAAAGGTAGTATTGCCAGACCATACATGATCAAAACAGGGAGCGGAGGTGGTTAAGCTGCAAGAAGGTGTTAATGTCCGACTAAGGTTTGTAAAAAGCGGGTAAGAAAAGGTGCGAATGCCCGACAATGTATGATCAAAAGAGGGAGCGGAGGTTTTCGGCTGAAAGAAGGTCTGAATGTCCAACCATAATTTGTAAAAACCGGGGAAGAAAAGGCTCGAAAGCCCGACTATACACCATCAAAAGCTGGAGCGGAGGTGTTCAGCTGCAAGGTCTGAATGTCCATCAATAATTGCTAGAAAACATGAAAGAGAATTTTCGAATATCAAACCGCACATGATAATAAGCGGGAGAGGAGGTGTTCGGCTGCAAGAAGGTGTGAATGTCCACCCATAATTACTGAAAAATGGGTAAGAAAAGGTGCGAATTCCCAACCATACATCATCAAATGCACGAGTGGATGTGTTCGGCTACAAGAAGGTTTGAATGTCCGACCATAGTTTGTAAAAAGCGGGTAAGAAAAGGTTCGAATGCCCAAACATACACCATCAAAAGAGGGAGCGGAGGAGTTCCGCTGTAAGAAGGTGTGAATGTCAGACCATAGTTGGTATAAAACGAGTAAGAAAAGGTTAAAATACCCGACTGTACACAATCAAAAGAGGGAGCGGAGTTGTTCAGCTAAGAGAAGGTGTGAAAGTCTGACCATGGTTTGTAAAAAGCGGGTAAGAAAAGGTTAAAATACCCGACTGTACACAATCAATAGCGGGAGCGGAGTTGTTCGGCTACTAAAAGGTGTGAAAGTCCGACCCTGGTTTTAAAAAGCGGGTAAGAAAAGGTTCGAATGCCCGAACATACACCATCAAAAGAGGTAGCGGAGGTGTTCCGCTGTAAGACGGTGTGAATGTCCGATCATAGTTGGTAAAAAGCGGGTAAGAAAAGGTTAAAATACCCGACTGTACACCATCAAAAGAGGGAGCGGAGTTGTTCAGCTAAGAGAAGGTGTGAAAGTCCGACCATGGTTTGTAAAAAGCGGGTAAGAAAAGGTTCGTATTCCCGAATATACACTATCAAAACCGGAAGCGTAGGTGTTCGGCTGCAAGAAGGTGTGAACGTCCGACCAAAGTTTGTGAAAAAGCAGTTAAGAAAAGGTTCGAATATCTAACCAAACATAATCAAAAGCGGGAGCAGAGCTGTTCGACTGCAAGTAGGTGTGAATGTCAGAGAATAATTTGCAAAAAGCTGATGAGAAAGGGTGAGAATGCCCAACCATAAATTATCAAAAGCGGCAGCAGAGTTTCGGCTCGTATTTATCAATGTCTAGATAGATTTCAACAAAAAACAACGTTGTACTTTGCAGTAAAAGAAAGTGCAAATCAAAAGTTTTAGGAATCCGAGAATAAGCTTATTTTCATGAGTTCTGCACGATTTCGGATTTTATGTATAAAATGAATTCCTTCACGCAAACTAAGTTAACACTGCTTTGTCCTTCATATGTACCCATTTCTACATATATTTCAAGCATAAACTTTCTCATACTACCCTGAATGAGAAAGAGCCAAACTTGTGATTAAGCCATACGACCCTTTTGAGGAGTTCTGCATGGTTTGGGATTTTATCTATAAAATTAATTCCTTCACTCAAACTATGTTAAAACGGCTTTTACCTTCATATTTATCAATGTCTCGATAGATTTAAACAAAAAAACAACGTTGTACTTTGCAATAAAAGAAAGAGCAAATCAAAAGTTTTAGGAATCCGAGAATAAGCTTATTTTCATGAGTTCTGCACGATTTCGGATTTTATGTATAAAATGAATTCATTCACTCAAACCAAGTTAAAACTGCTTTTTCCTTCATATTTATCAATGTCTAGATCGACTTCAACAAAGAACAACATTGTATTTTGCAGTAGAAGAAAGAGCAAAACTGAAGGATCAGGAATCCGAGAGTAAGCTTCTTTTCATACGTTCTGCATGATTTGGGATTTTATGTATAAAATGAATTCATTCACTCAAACCAAGTTAAAACTGCTTTTTCCTTCATATTTATCAATGTCTAGATCGACTTCAACAAAGAACAACATTGTATTTTGCAGTAGAAGAAAGAGCAAAACTGAAGGATCAGGAATCCGAGAATAAGCTTCTTTTCATGAGTTCTGCATGATTTGGGATTTTATGTATAAAATGAATTCCTTCACTCAAACTAAGTTAACACTGCTTTGTCCTTCATATGTACCAATTTCTACATATATTTCAAGCATAAACTTCCTCATACTACCCTGAATGAGAAAGAGCCACACTTGTGATTAAGCCATACGCCCCTTTTGAGGAGTTCTGCATGATTTGGGATTTTATCTATAAAATCAATTCCTTCACTCAAACTATGTTAAAACGGCTTTTACCTTCATATTTATCAATGTCTCGATAGATTTAAACAAAAAAACAACGTTGTACTTTGCAGTAAAAGAAAGAGCCAATCAAAAGTTTTAGGAATCCGAGAATAAGCTTATTTTCATGAGTTCTGCACGATTTCGGATTTTATGTATAAAATGAATTCATTCACTCAAACCAAGTTAAAACTGCTTTTTCATTCATATTTATCAATGTCTAGATCGACTTCAACAAAGAAAAACATTGCATTTTGCAGTAGAAGAAAGAGCAAAACTGAAGTTTCCTGAACTGATCAGGAATCCGAGAATAAGCTTATTTTCTTATGGGCAAGTGGGAACTGCTTTGTCCTTCATATTTATCAATGTGTAGATGGATTTCAACTTCTTCAAAGTCCAATGTTTTTCTTTGTTGAAGTCGATCTAGACATTGATGAATATGGAAGGACAAAGCAGTTTTAACTTGGTTTGAGCAAAGCAATTCATTTTATAGCAAAATCCGAAATCGTGCAGAACTCATGAAAGCAGGCTTATACTCGGATTCCTGAAACTTTAGATTTGCTCTTTCTTTTACTAAAAAGTACAACGTTGTTTTTTTGTTTAAATCTTTGTAGACATGGTAAATATGAAGAACAAATCAGTTTTAACATAGTTTGAGTGAAGTAATGCATTTTATAAGCAAAATCCCAAATCATGCAGAACTCAAGAAAAGCTTTTTCTCGCTTTTCACTGCTTTTTACAAACTTTGGTCGGACGTTCACACCTTCTTGCATCCGAACACCTCCGCTTCCGCTTTTGATGATGTATATTCGGGCATTCGAACCTTTTATTACCCGCTTTTTACAAACCATTGTCGGACTTTCACACCTTCTTGCAGCCGAACACCACCTCTACCGCTTTTGATGATGTATGGTTCAGTATTCTTACCTTTTCTAACACATTTTTCAGCAATTATGGTCTGACATTCACACCTACTTGCAGCCGAACACAACCTCTCCCGCTTTTGATGATATATGGTCCGGCATTCTTACCTTTTCTAACACATTTTTCAGCAATTATGGTCGGACATTCACACCTACTCACAGACGAACACCTCCGCTCCCACATTTGATAGTGTATAGTCGGGCATTCTCACCCTTTCTCAACAGCTTTTTGCAAATTATGATCTGATATTCACACCTACTTGCAGTCGAACAGCTCTGCTCCCGCTTTTGATTATGTTTGGTTGGATATTCGAACATTTTCTTAACTGCTTTTTACAAACTTTGGTCGGACGTTCACACCGTCTTGCAGCCGAACACCTCCGCTTCCGCTTTTGATGGTATATAGTCGGGCATTCGAGCCTTTTCTTCCCCGCCTATTACTTACTATGGTTGGACATTCAAACCTTCTTGTAGCCGAACACATCCGCTCCTGCTTTTGATGATGTATGATTTGGCATTCGCACCTTTTCTTACCCATTTTTCAGTAATTTTTGGTCGGACATTCAGACCTTCTTGCACCGGAACACCTCTGCTCCCGCTTTTGATGGTGTATAGTCAGGCTTTCGAGCCTTTTCTTCCCCGATTTTTACAAATTGTGGTTGGACATTCAGACCTTGCAGCCGAAAACCTCCGCTCCCTCTTTTGATCATACATTGTCGGGCATTCGCCCCTTGTCTTACACGGTTTTTACAAACTTTAGTCAGACATTCACACCTTGCAGCTGAACCACCTCCATTCCCTGTTTTGATCATGTGTCGTCTGGAAATACTACCTTTTCTACCCCCGTTTGTGAGTAATTATGTCTGGACATTCACACCTACTTGCAGCCGAAAAACCACCTCTCCCGCTTTTGATGATGTATTGTCCGGCATTCTAGTCTTTTCTATCACATTTTTCAGCAATTATGATCTGACATTCACACCTACTTGCAGTCGAACAGCTCTGCTCCCACTTTTGATTATGTTCGGTTGGATATTCAAACCTTTTCTTAACTGCTTTTTACAAACTTTGGTCGGACGTTCACACCTTCTTGCAGCCGAACACCTCCGCTTCCGCTTTTGATGGTATATATTCAGGTATTCGAACCTTCTCTTACCCGCTTTTTACAAACCATGGTTGGACTTTCATACCTTCTTGTAGCTGAACAACTCCACTCCTGCTTTTGATGATTTATGGTTGGACATTCGCATCTTTTCCTACCCATTTTTCAGTAATTATGGGTGGATATTCACACCTTCTTGCAGCTGAACACCGCCTCTCCCGCTAATGATCATGTAAGGTTTGATATTCGAAAATTTTCTTTCATGTTTTAAAGCAATTATTAATGGACATTCACACCTACTTGCAGCCGAACACCACCTCTCCCGCTTTTGATGATGTATGGACCGGCATTCTTACCTTTTCTAACACATTTTTCAGCAATTATGGTTGGAGAATCACACCTACTCACAGCCGAACAACTCCGCTACCGCATTTGATGGTGTATAGTCGGGATTTCTCACCCTTTCTCATCAGCTTTTTGCAAATTATTCTTTGACATTCACACCTACTTGCAGTCGAACAGCTCTGCTCCCGCTTTTGATTATGTTTGGTTAGATATTCGAACCTTTTCTTAACTGCTTTTTCACAAACTTTGGTCGGACGTTCACACCTTCTTGCAGCCGAACACCTACGCTTCCGGTTTTGATAGTGTATATTCGGGAATACGAACCTTTTCTTACCCGCCTTTTACAAACCATGGTCGGACTTTCACACCTTCTCTTAGCTGAACAACTCCGCTCCCTCTTTTGATGGTGTACAGTCGGGTATTTTAACCTTTTCTTACCCGCTTTTTACCAACTATGATCGGACATTCACACCGTCTTACAGCGGAACACCTCCGCTACCTCTTTTGATGGTGTATGTTCGGGCATTCGAACCTTTTCTTACCCGCTTTTTAAAACCAGGGTCGGACTTTCACACCTTTTAGTAGCCGGACAACTCCGCTCCCGCTATTGATTGTGTACAGTCGGGTATTTTAACCTTTTCTTACCCGCTTTTTACAAACCATGGTCGGACTTTCACACCTTCTCTTAGCTGAACAACTCCGCTCCCTCTTTTGATTGTGTACAGTCGGGTATTTTAACCTTTTCTTACCCGCTTTTTACCAACTATGATCGGACATTCACACCTTCTTACAGCGGAACACCTCCGCTCCCTCTTTTGATGGTGTATGTTTGGGCATTCGAACCTTTTCTTACCCGCTTTTTACAAACTATGGTCGGACATTCAAACCTTCTTGTAGCCGAACACATCCACTCGTGCATTTGATGATGTATGGTTGGGAATTCGCACCTTTTCTTACCCATTTTTCAGTAATTATGGGTGGACATTCACACCTTCTTGCAGCTGAACACCTCCTCTCCCGCTTATTATCATGTGCGGTTTGATATTCAAAAATTCTCTTTCATGTTTTCTAGCAATTATTGATGGACATTCAGACCTTGCAGCTGAACACCTCCGCTCCAGCTTTTGATGGTGTATAGTCGGGCTTTCGAGCCTTTTCTTCCCCGGTTTTTACAAATTATGGTTGGACATTCAGACCTTCTTTCAGCCGAAAACCTCCGCTCCCTCTTTTGATCATACATTGTCGGGCATTCGCACCTTTTCTTACCCGCTTTTTACAAACCTTAGTCGGACATTAACACCTTCTTGCAGCTTAACCACCTCCGCTCCCTGTTTTGATCATGTATGGTCTGGCAATACTACCTTTTCTTACCCATTTGTGAGTAATTATGGCTGGACATTCACACCTACTTGCAGCTGAACACCACCTCTCCCGCTTTTGATGATGTATGGACCGGCATTCTTACCCACTTTTTACAAACCATGGTCAGACTTTCACTCTTTGTTGCTGAACAACTCCGCTCCCTCTTTTGATTGTGTACAGTCGGGTATTTTCACCTTTTCTTACCCGCTTTTTACAAACTATGGTCGGACATTTAAACCTTCTTGTAGCCGAACACATCCACTCCTGCTTATGATGATGTATGGTTGGGCATTCTCACCTTTTCTTACCCATTTTTCAGTAATTATGGGTGGACATTCACACCTTCTTGTAGCTGAACAACTCCTCTCCCGCTTATGATCATGTGCTGTTTGATATTCGAAAATCTTCTTTCATGTTTTAAAGCAATTATTGATGGACATTCAAATCTTCTTGTAGCCGAACACATCCACTCCTGCTTTTGATGATGTATGGTTTGGCATTCGCACTCTTTTTTTACCCATTTTTCAGGAATTATGGGTGGACATTCAGACCTTCTTGCAGCCGAAAACCTCCGCTCCCTCTTTTGATCATACATTGTCGGGCATTCGCACCTTGTCTTACCCGCTTTTTATAAACTTTAGTCGGACATTCACACCTTCTTGCAGCTGAACGACCTCCGCTCCCTGTTTTGATCATGTATGGTCTGGCAATACTACCTTTTCTTAACCGTTTGTGAGTAATTAATCCCAAAATATTGAGCATAAAATAAGTCTTTATGCTGATGATGTATTACTTTTCCTTCAGAACTCACAGACGTCTCTCACTCACACGATCACACTCATAAATAAATTCTCAGCACTTTCTGACTACTCTATCAACTGGTCTAAGACCACAGTTCTGCCCATTAACTGTAGGGTCCATAATATACCTGCGATCACTTTACAGTCAGGAAATATTAGATATTTAGGCATAAACATTTCCTCCAGGCTCTCAGAGCTAACAAAGCTAAATTATGTGCAATTATTAAAGACAGTAGAGGACGATCTCTCTCGTTGGAAGTCCTTAACTATATCATTTATGGGGAGAGTTACATCCATTAAAATGATGATACTACCAAAAGTTAACTATTTGTTCTCAATGATCCCCATAAAACCAAAAATTAAGTGTCGCCATTCCGACAATTGGAGACCCATGTCGGAATGGCGACACTTAATTTTTTATCAAAGGTCCCGCCATTCCGAAACTTTTTTCCTCCTATGGTCGGAATGGCAGTATGTTTTTTTTTTTTTTAACATACCGCCATTCCGACAGTTCCTTTTAATAGCCTATTTTTTACCCAAAACATTTTGCACTAATGATATGCCGGCAAACAAACTTTAATAATCTATTATCAAAATCCCCTGAATTTCAAATATAAAAATACAGATATTAATGTAACTCTGGCGAGACTGAAACTGATTAAGCAGAAATACAGTGTCAGTGAGCTGTCACAGCAGCCAGCTGGAGCGGCGCTCTCCACAGAGCCCATGCGTCTTTTGCACGCTGTCATCATATGCAAAAGTAATAATTGCAATAACAGATATCACGGCTACTGCACAGGACACAGTTGCGAGCACTCTGCCTTGCCTTGCCAATAGGAGAAGAGAGAAATGACAGCATAGAACGTATAAAACACAACAAAATGCAGTAAAAACGTTTATTCATGTTATTCACATGATTTATGAGTACTCGCTCCAATTTTGGGAAGCGCGGATGGGCTTTGCGCATTTGTCACAAACACACAGCCGTTGCGCAAGGCTTTATACAGCCTGTTGATATCTTAAGGACCTAACTGGTCACACCTGGGAGTAAATGTCATGTAGAGATTGTTTTTACATGACATTACAGCTGAACATATAGCTTTCATCCACAAACCAACGTGGGAGAGCCCGAAGACGCATGTGCCAGACGCACATAGGCATGCGTAAAACCAATTTTGACCACTTCATACTTTTTATTTGCTTTCTTTTAGTTAACTTTCGTTTCTTTTGGATTCTTGTGCGTGTTATGGAGCCGTTTTGGTCCATGTTTGTAAGCCTTTTTTTCCTGGATTAAATTTTCGGAAGTTGAAACAAGTTGCATTGGAGTGTGTGATTGAAAACCACCGCGGACTGCTTCTCCTCCTCCAGTTGCCGAGACTTTGTGTTTTTAATAACGCTTGTCTATAAACATGTGTTAAACATATAAATTGCATGAACAGAAAGAAGGGACTCACCTGTTGAGTAACACACATTTCCTTATACGGAAAGCCTTGTCGGAATGGTGGGACATTTGAACGTCGGAATAACGGGATGTCGGAATGGTGGTATGTCGGAATGGTGGTATGTCGGAATGGTGGGATGTCAGAATAGCGGGATGTCAGAATGGCGGGATTTCGGAATGGGTGTTGCCACCCCCTTCGTCATATACACAGTTATTTATACATCACCTTCCACCATGAAGCGTTGTCCCTTTTTGTTTCTCTCTTTGTTCTTAAAATGCTGTTATGCATGTCTAAACCATCCATCCATCCATCCATCATCTGCCGCTTATCCGGGGGTCGGGTCGCGGGGGCTGCAGCTTGAGTAGAGAAACCCAGACGTCTCTGTCCCCGGCCACTTCCTCCAGCTCTTCCGGGGGGACCCCGAGGCGTTCCCAGGCCAGCCGAGAGACATAGTCTCTCCAGCGTGTCCTGGGTCTTCCCCGGGGTCTCCTCCCAGTGGGACATGCCCGGAACACCTCCCCAGAGAGGCGCCCAGGGGGCATCCTAACCAGATGCCCGAGCCACCTCATCTGACTCCTCTCAATGCGGAGGAGCAGCGGTTCTACTCCGAGCCCCTCCCAGATGACTGAGCTTCTCACCCTATCTCTAAGGGAGAGCCCAGACACCCTGCGGAGGAAACCCATTTCGGCCGCTTGTATTCGCGATCTTGTTCTTTCGGTCACTACCCACAACTCGTGACCATAGGTGAGGATGGGAACGTAGATTGACCAGTAAGTAGAGAGCTTCGCCTTCTGGCTCAGCTCCCTCTTCACAACGACGGTTCGGTGCAGAGCCCGCAACACTGCAGACACCGCACCGATCCGCCCGTCAATCTCCCGCTCCATTCGTCCCTCACTCGTGAACAAGACCGCGAGATACTTGAACTCCTCCACTTGGGGAAGGATCTCATTCCCGACCCGGAGAGAGCATTCCACCCTTTTCCGGCTGAGAACCATAGTCTCGGATTTGGAGGTGCTGATTCTCATCCCAGCCGCTTCACACTCGGCTGCGAATCGCTCCAGTGAGAGCTGAAGGTCACGGCCTGACGACGCTAACAGAACCACATCATCTGCAAAAAGCAGAGACCCGATTCTGACGTCGCCAAATCGGACACCCTCAACGCCCTGGCTGCGCCTAGAAATTCTGTCCATAAAAGTTAGGAACAGAATCGGTGACAAAGGGCAGCCCTGACGGAGTCCAACTCTCACCGGAAACGTATCCGACTTACTGCCGGCAATGCGGACCAAACTCTGGCACCGGTCATACAGAGACCGAACGGCCCCTATCAAGGGCTGTTTGGCGCATAGGCACAAACAACAGTCAGGACGGCACCCCCCACAGGACTCCACGAGGGACACGGTCGAACGCTTTCTCCAAGTCTACAAAACACATGTAGACTGGTTGGGCGAACTCCCATGCACCCTCCAGGATCCTGCCGAGGGTATAGAGCTGGTCCACTGTTCCACGGCCAGGACGAAAGCCACACTGCATCTCCTGAATCCGAGGCTCGATTATCCGACGGATCCTCCTCTCCAATACCCCCGAATAGACCTTACCAGGGAGGCTGAGGAGTGTTATACTATAGTTGGAACACACCCTCCGGTCCCCCTTTTTAAAGAGGGGGACCACCACCCCAATCTGCCAGTCCAGAGGCACTGTCCCTGATGTCCACGCGATGCTGCAGAGGCGTGTCAGCCAAGACAGCCCTACAACATCCAGAGCCTTGAGAAACTCAGGACGGACCTCATCCACCCCCGGGGCCTTGCCACCGAGGAGCTTTTTGACCACCTCGGCAACCTCAGCCCCAGAAATGGGAGGCCCCGTCTCCGAGCTCTCCGACTCTGCCTCTTCCGAGCACGTGTTGGTAGGATTGAGGAGTTCCTCGAAGTACTCCCCCCACCGACTCACAACATCCCTAGTTGAGGTCAGCAAAGCCCCGTCCCCACTGTAAACAGTGTTGACTGTGAGCCGCTCCCCCCCCCCTGAGACGCCGGATGGTGGATCAGAATCTCTTCGAGGCCGTCCGTAAATCGTTCTCCATGGTCTCACCGAACTCCTCCCAGGCCCGAGTTTTTGCCTCTGCAACCGCCAACGCCGCGGCCCGTCTGGCCTGTCGGTACCTATCAGCTGCTTCCAGGGTCCCACTGGCCAAAAAGGCCTGATAGGACTCTTTCTTCAGCTTGACGGCTTCCCTCACCACTGGTGTCCACCAGCAGGTTCGAGGGTTGCCGCCACGACAGGCACCGACCACCTTACGGCCACAACTCCGATCAGCAGCCTCGGCAATGGAGTCACGGAACATGGCCCATTCGGACTCAATGTCCCCCACCTCCCCCGGGATATGGTTGAAGCTCTGCCGGAGGTGGGAGTTAAAGCTCCTTCTGACGGGGGATTCTGACAAACGCTCTCAGCAGACCCTCACAATACGTTTGGGCCTGCCAGGTCTGATCGGCATCCTCCCCCACCAGCGGAGCCAACTCACCACCAGGCGTTGATCAGTTGACAGCTCCGCCCCTCTCTTCACCCGAGTGTCCAGGACATACGGCCGCAAGTCCGATGATACAACCACAAAGTCGATCATCGAACTGCGGCCAAGGGTGTCCTGGTGCCAAGTGCACATATGGACACCCTTATGTCTGAACATGGTGTTCGTTATGGACAGTCCATGACCAGCACAGAAGTCCAACAACATAACACCACTCTGGTTCAGATCGGGGGGGCCTTTCCTCCCAATCACACCCCTCCAGGTCTCACTGTCATTGCGCACGTGAGCATTGAAGTCCCCCAGCAGAACGAGGGAGTCTCCGGTAGGAGCATTCTCCAGTGCCTCCCCCAGAGACTCCAAAAAGGGTGGGTACTCTGAACTGCAGCACAGGGACAGCAGTCCAAGTCTTCTTTCCTCTTCTTCTTTCCTTGTCCCCCGGTCTGGTTCAGTTCAGTTCATGTCATATATTGTAAACAGAAATAAATAAATGGGCATCAAGGGGAGCTTTACATTTATAAAACTTCCCTTGGCAAAGCAAATCTGTTTGGCATCAAAGGTATTCAGACTACAATTCTTCTGAAGGGAAAAAAAAAAAAAAAGTAAAGAAGACAGTTCTGCCGAAAGCCAGGGACTAGACCTGTTCTAAGTTCTATACTTTTTAAAAGGGGCGTGTTTATCAACTATGGAATTAGAAGATTTACAAAAATGGTCAAGTGCTAGATCTTCATCTGGGATTTTAACAGTGTCATATAACTATTCAACAGATCAGTTAAAAAAAAGCCTGCTCATGGAGATGTTTCAGGATCTGAATACCAAGCGTGGACCTAATTTTTTCATTTTTGCAATTCTGATACAGGCTATTGAGCGGTGATAACTAACACCAAGTTCAGATACTGCGGATTTTCTACGTTTGATTTGTTAAGATTGAGCAAATCAGGGACAACCTTGAAGGATCTCTTTGGTTTTGTAGGATCAGCAATTACCTGAGAAAGGTTGATATTGGTACACACCTTTTTTAAATGATCAGAGGCAGAGTCCAACTTGTTTAAATTAAAATTGCCACACAGAGATTGGGTTTAGGCCACATGCACACAGAATGACATCAACAAATATAAGAAATATTAAATATTTACACATAGATTTTTGAATACATGTAGAGGAATGATACTTTGAAATGTACTCATTGCGGAGTTATGATCAGTTGAGTAATGAAGGTTGAACTATTCTGGGAAAGAGGTTCTATTCCCAGCATCATGATGGACACTCCTGATATAGAAGGTTTCGCTAACGCATTGGAATTGTTTTACTATTTTCATATGCATGTGCAATGAAGAATTGCTTGCTGCTGATAAATGCAAAGAAGAACAGCTTACACATAGATGCTCACATATAGGCTGCTGAATGCAATGAAGACCTGCTTATCCAGTAAAGTTCAATGTCAATCTGTAATATTCAATTAGGATTTGCAAAACAGTGAAGTTAAACAATGAATGGGTCCATAGTCGGTATGAGAAGACTACAGGAATATTTACCTGGGTGTACGTTCAAACAGAGATGAGAAAATTGCGATAAATAATTGTTTGTTTGTTTGTTAGTATGTATATGAATGTTATGTGTATAAACTGTGTTGAGTTATAGTTACTCAGTAGTGTCTCAGTGAAACAACCGACGGGGGAAGCCTTGCGGTGACAACAAAAGCAGTGTTTTACTGATCAGTCAAGTTGCTCCAGTGTACTCCATACAAACTGATTGGCTACTGAAGGGATAGAAAATGGGCAATACTTGTTTTAAAGCAAACAAGGAATTAGATGGGAAAAATACATGTTTTAACGGGACCCAGACAATATTAAATACTCAGACAGATGGGAGAAGAAGTGTAGTTTTGTAGGAAATCACAAAATTATTACATAAAATTAGTGAAATCAATTGAAGAATGCCTTTCTGAAGAGCTGTTTACCACAGATGAGCAGCTTTGCGACCAAGCACATTGTAGATCGCTTTACTGCAAAAATGATCTAATTTAATGGATTGGTTTAGACATGCATAACAGCATTTTAAGAACAAAGAGAGAAACAAAAAGGGACGCTTCATGGTGGAAGGTGATGTATAAATAACTGTGTATATGATGAAGGGGGTGGCAACAACCATTCCGAAATCCCGCCATTCTGACATCCCGCTATTCCGACATCCCACCATTCCGACATCCCACCATTCCGACATACCACCATTCCGACATGCAAACGTCCCACCATTACGACATCCCACCATTCCGACATCCCACCATTCCGACATCCCGCTATTCCGACGTTCAAATGTCCCACCATTCCGACAAGGCTTTCCGTATAAGGAAATGTGTGTTACTCAACAGGTGAGTCCCTTCTTTCTGTTCATGCAATTTATATGTTTAACACATGTTTATAGACAAGCGTTATCAAAAACACAAAGTCTCGGCAACTGGAGGAGGAGAAGCAGTCCGCGGTGGTTTTCAATCACACACTCCAATGCTACTTGTTTCAACTTCCGAAAATTTAATCCAGGAAAAAAAGACTTACAAACATGGACCAAAACGGCTCCATAACACGCACAAGAATCCAAAAGAAACGAAAGTTAACTAAAAGAAAGCAAATGCGCAAAGCCCATCCGCGCTTCCCAAAATTGGAGTGAGTACTCATAAATCACGTGAATAACATGAATAAACGATTTTACTGCATTTTGTTGTGTTTTATACGTTCTATGCTGTCATTTCTCTCTTCTCCTATTGGCAAGGCAAGGCAGAGTGCTCGCAACTGTGTCCTGTGCAGTAGCCGTGATATCTGTTATTGCAATTATTACTTTTGCATATGATGACAGCGTGCAAAAGACGCATTGGCTCTGTGGAGAGCTCCGCTCCAGCTGGCTGCTGTGACAGCTCACTGACACTGTATTTCTGCTTAATCAGTTTCAGTCTCGCCAGAGTTACATTAATATCTGTATTTTTATATTTGAAATTCAGGGGATTTTGATAATAGATTATTAAAGTTTGTTTGCGAGGCTGTGGCCTCTGGATGTGCAGAGCTTGTGCGCCAAACTTTAGGGCGTATTTGCGCCGGCATATCATTAGTGCAAAATGTTTTGGGTAAAAAATAGGCTATTAAAAGGAACTGTCGGAATGGCGGTATGTTAAATTAAAAAAAAAACATACCGCCATTCCGACCATAGGAGGAAAAAAGTGTCGGAATGGCGGGACGTTTGATAAAAAATTAAGTGTCGCCATTCCGACAATTGGAGACCCCTGTCGGAATGGCGAGATGTCGGAATGGCAGCATGTAACCATGATGAAGGAGAGACCATTTGAGCAGCACAGCCATTTCGCAGCACAGGGACAGCAGTCCAAGTTAAAGGATCTCCCACGTGGTATCACCTGTCACATTGTGTCAAGGCATCAAAAGAAGAAAAAATCAGCAAACTCAAGGACAAAAAGACGAAGACTCCGGTGAACGAAGAGAGAGGACTGACAAACCAGAAATACAAAAGGATTCTCGATATCAAGATCCAGAAGAAGAGGCTAACAATGCCACGAACACTTACGATGCTGGGAATGATGCCAGCAATGAACAGAGAAGAAGATTCAGTGTCATCAATCTTCAACACGTGCCTCTAATGAGGGGGTGAATATAGAATCCTCAACGATTACAACGTCTCTGGGAACTGTGACAACAACAAGGTTTAAACCATTTTGATATATATTGTAACCTATTGGCTAAGGAATAGTGCTGAAAATGAGGTAAATCTAATACACCACTGTCCTTGGTCTTCTGTAGGGTTTTTAAACTAATACGTGGTGGTTTGTTTTTCCACAGAAATTTGGAGATGCATGAATCTAGTGACTTAAACCAAGTAGCAGATGGTTTTATGGGGATCATTGAAAACAAATAGTTAACTTTTGGTAGTATCATCATTTTAATGGATGTAACTCTCCCCATAAGTGATATAGGTAAGGACTTCCAACGAGAGAGATCGTCCTCTACTGTCTTTAATAATTGCACATAATTTAGCTTTGTTAGCTCTGAGAGCCTGGAGGAAATGTTTATGCCTAAATATCTAATATTTCCTGACTGTAAAGTGATCGCAGTTATATTATGGACCCTACAGTTAATGGGCAGAACTGTGGTCTTAGACCAGTTGATAGAGTAGTCAGAAAGTGCTGAGAATTTATTTATGAGTGTGATCGTGTGAGTGAGAGACGTCTGTGAGTTCTGAAGGAAAAGTAACACATCATCAGCATAAAGACTTATTTTATGCTCAATATTTTGGGATTAATTACTCACAAACGGGTAAGAAAAGGTAGTATTGCCAGACCATACATGATCAAAACAGGGAGCGGAGGTCGTTCAGCTGCAAGAAGGTGTGAATGTCCGACTAAAGTTTATAAAAAGCGGGTAAGACAAGGTGCGAATGCCCGACAATGTATGATCAAAAGATGGAGCGGAGGTTTTCGGCTGCAAGAAGGTCTGAATGTCCACCCATAATTCCTGAAAAATGGGTAAAAAAAGAGTGCGAATGCCAAACCATACATCATCAAAAGCAGGAGTGGATGTGTTCGGCTACAAGAAGATTTGAATGTCCATCAATAATTGCTTTAAAACATGAAAGAAAATTTTCGAATATCAAACCGCACATGATCATAAGCGGGAGCGGAGGTGGTTCAGCTGCAAGAAGGTGTGAATGTCCGACTTAAGTTCAAATATATTAATAAAAGCGGGAGGAGAGGTGTTCGGATGAGAGTGGTTGAGACTTTCCAACCATAATCTATAAAATGCGGTGAAAAAAAAGGTGTGATAGAACACTAAAAGGTGGAGCGGAAGTGTTCGGCTGCAAGAAGGTGTGAATGTCTGACTATATTTGGTGAAAAGCAGGTGAAGCAAGGTCTGAATGCCCAACCTTACATCATCAAAAGCGAGATCAGAGGTGTTTGGCTGCAAGAAGGCCTTAGTTTGCCAAAAGCGGGTAAGCTGCGAATGACCGACTAAATATCAACAAAAGGTCTTCGGATGCAAGTGGGTGTGAATATCCCAC
This sequence comes from Leuresthes tenuis, assembly GCF_036924035.1. Taxonomy (NCBI): domain Eukaryota; kingdom Metazoa; phylum Chordata; class Actinopteri; order Atheriniformes; family Atherinopsidae; genus Leuresthes; species Leuresthes tenuis. The sequence goes on along the minus strand of NW_027325374.1, from coordinate 30,369,341 downwards.
CATACAAGTATGGTGGAGAGGAAGCTGTGAACAGCCGACCATAGTTTGCAAAAAGCGGGTGAGAAAAGGTGCGAATGTCCAACCATACATGATCAAAACAGGGAGCGGAGGTGTTTGGCTGTGACAAGGTGTGAATGTCCACCCAAAATTAATGAAAAGCGGGCAACAAGTAGGTTTGAATGCCCAACCATACATCATCAAAAGCAGGAGTGGATGTGTTCGGCTACAAGAAGGTTTGAATGTCCGAGCATAGTTTGTAAAAAGCGGGTAAGAAAAGGTTCGAATGCCCAAACATACACCATCAAAAGAGGGAGCGGAGGAGTTCCGCTGTAAGAAGGTGTGAATGTCAGACCATAGTTGGTATAAAACGGGTAAGAAAAGGTTAAAATACCCGACTGTACACAATCAATAGCGGGAGCGGATGTGTTTGACTACAAGAATGTGTGACAGTCCGACCATGGTTTGTAAAAAACGGGTAAGAAAAGGTTCGAATGCCCGAATATATACCATCAAAAGCGGAAGCGGAGGTGTTCGGCTGCAAGAAGGTGTGAACGTCCGACCAAAGTTTTTAAAAAGCAGTAAAGAAAAGGTTCGAATATCCAACCAAACATAATCAAAAGCGGGAGCAGAGCTGTTCGACTGCAAGTAGGTGTGAATTTGAATTTGCAAAAAGCTGATGAGAAAGGTTGAGAATGCCTGACTATACACCATCAAATACCAGAGCGGAGCTCCGAGCATAGTTTGTAAAAAGGGGGTAAGAATAGGTTCGAATGCCCGAACATACACTATCAAAAGAGGGAGCGGAGGTGTTCCGCTGTAAGAAGGTGTGAATGTCCGACCATAGTTGGTAAAAAGCGGGTAAGAAAAGGTTAAAATACCCGACTGTACACTGTAGTCGGACATTCACACCTTCTTGCAGCCGAACACTTCCGCTCCACCTTTTAGTGTTCTATCACACCTTTTTTTTCACCGCATTTTATACATTATGGTTGGAAATTTTCAACCACTCTCATCCGAAGACCTCTCCTCCCGCTTTTGTTAATATATTTGAACTTTAGTTTTACATTCAAACCTTCTTGCAGCTGAACCACCTCCGCTCCCTGTTTTGATCATATATGGTCTGGCTACTACCTTTTCTTACCCGTTTGTGAGTAATTATGGCTGGACATTCACACCTACTTGCAGCCGAACACAACCTCTCTCGCTTTTGATGATGTATGGACCGGCATTCTTACCTTTTCTAACACATTTTTCAGCAATTATGGTCGGAGATTCACACCTACTCACAGCCGAACAACTCCGCTCCCGCATTTGATGGTGTATAGTCGGGCATTCTCAACCTTTCTCATCAGCTTTTTGCAAATTATGATCTGACATTCACACCTACTTGCAGTCGAACAGCTCTGCTCCCGCTTTTGATGATGTATGGACCGGCATTTTTACCTTTTCTAACACATTTTTCAGCAATTATGGTCGGAGATTCACACCTACTCACAGCCGAACAACTCCGCTCCCGCATTTGATGATGTATAGTCGGGCATTCTCACCCTTTCTCATCAGCTTTTTGCAAATTATGATCTGACATTCACACCTACTTGCAGTCGAACAGCTCTGCTCCCGCTTTTGATTATGTTTGGTTGGATATTCGAACCTTTTCTTAACTTCTTTTTACATATTTTGGTTGGACGTTCACACCTTCTTGTAGCCGAACACTTCCACTCCTGCTTTTGATGATGTATGGTTGGGCATTCACACCTTTTTTTTGCCCATTTTTCAGGAATTATGGGTGGACATTCACACCTTGCAGCTGAACACCTCCTATCCCACTTATGATCATGTGCGGTTTGATTTTCGAAAAGTTTCTTTCATGTTTTCTAGCAATTATTGATGGACATGTAGACCTTCTTGCAGCTGAACACCTCCGCTCCCGCTTTTGATCATACATTGTCAGGCATTCGCACCTTGTCTTACCCACTTTTTACAAACTTTAGTCGAACAGTCACACCTTTTTGCAGCCGAACACCACCTCTCCCGCTTTTGATGATGTATGGTCCAGCATTCTTACCTTTTCTAACACATTTTTCAGCAATTATGGTCGGACATTCACACCTACTAAGAGCCGAACACCTCCGCTCCTGCATTTGATGGTGTATAGTCGGGCATTCTCACCCTTTCTCATCAGCTTTTTGCAAATTATGATCTGACATTCACACCTACTTGCAGTCGAACAGCTCTGCTCCCGCTTTTGATTATGTATGGTTGGATATTCGAACCTTTTCTTAACTGCTTTTTACAAACTTTGGTTGGACGTTCACACCTTCTTGTAGCCGAACACATGCACCCCTGCTTTTGATGATGTATGGTTGGGCATTCGCACCTTTTTTTTACCCATTTTTCAGGTATTATGGGTGGACATTCACACCTTCTTGCAGCTGAACACCTCCTCTCCCACTTATGATCATGTGTGGTTTGATTTTCGGAAATTTTCTTTCATGTTTTCTAGCAATTATTGATGGACATTTAGACCTTCTTGCAGCTGAACACCACCTCTCCCGATTTTGATTATGTATGGACCGGCATTTTTACCTTTTCTAACACATTTTTCAGCAATTATGGTTGGAGATTCACACCTACTCACAGCCGAATAATCCCCTACCGCAATTTGATGGTGTATAGTCGGGCATTCTCACCCTTTCTCATCAGCTTTTTGCAAATTATGATCTGACATTCACACCTACTTCCAGTTGAACAGCTCTGCTCCCGCTTTTGATTATGTTTGGTTAGATATTCAAACCTTTTCTTAACTGCTTTTTACAAACTTTGGTCGGACGTTCACAATATCTTGCAGCCGAACACCTCCGCTTCCGCTTTTGATGGTGTATATTCGGGCATACAAACCTTTTCTTACCCGCTTTTTACAAACCAAGGTCGGACTTTCACACCTTCTCTTAGCTGAACAACTCCGCTTCCTCTTTTGATTGTGTACAGTCGGGTAATTTAACCTTTTCTTACCCGCTTTTTACCATCTATGGTCGGACATTCACACCGTCTTACAGCGGAACACCTCCGCTCCCTCTTTTGATGATGTATGGTTAGGCATTCGCACCTTTTCTTACCCATTTTTCAGTAATTATGGGTAGACATTCACACCTTCTTGCAGCTGAACACCTCCTCTCCCGCTTATGATCATGTGCAGTTTGATATTCGAAAATTTTCTTTCATGTTTTCTAGCAATTATTGATGGACATTCAGACCGTCTTGCAGCTGAACACCTCCGCTCCCACTTTTGATGGTGTATAGTCGGGCTTTCGAGCCTTTTCTTCCCCGGTTTTTACAAATTATGGTTGGACATTCAGACCTTCTTGCAGCCGAAAACCTCCACTCCCTCTTTTGATCATACATTGTCGGGCATTCGCACCTTTTCTTACCCGCTTTTTACAAACCATGGTCGGACTTTCACACCTTTTAGTAGCCGAACAACTCCGCTCCCGCTATTGATTGTGTACAGTCGGGTATTTTAACCTTTTCTTACCCGCTTTTTACCAACTATGGTTGGACATTCACACCTTCTTACAGCAGAACACCTCCGCTCCTTCTTTTGATTATGTATGGTTTGACATTCGCACCTTCTCTCACCCGCCTTTTACTATGGTCGGCCATTCACAGCTTCCTCTCCACCATACTTGTATGGTGGGATATTCACACCCACTTGCATCCGAAGACATCCGCCCCCACTTTTGTTGATATTTACTCGGTCATTCGCACCTTACCCGCTTTTGGCAAACTATGGCCTTCTTGCAGCCAAACACCTCTGATCTCGCTTTTGATGATGTAAGGTTGGGCATTCAGACCTTGCTTCACCTGCTTTTCACCAAATATAGTCGGACATTCACACCTTCTTGCAGCCGAACACTTCCGCTTTTAGTGTTCTATGAGGCATTCACATATTTTTTTTCACCTTTTCTTACCCATTTTTCAGTAATTATGGGTGTACATTCACACCTTCTTGCAGCCGAACACCTCCGCTCCCTCTTTTGATCATACATTTTCGGGCATTCGCACCTTTTCTTACCCGCTTTTTACAAACCATGGTCGGACTTTCACACCTTTTAGTAGCCGAACAACTCTGCACCCGCTACTGATTGTGTACAGTCGGGTATTTTAACCTTTTCTTACCCGTTTTTTACCAACTATGGTCGGACATTCACACCTTCTTACAGCGGAACACCTCCGCTCCCTCCTTTGATGGTGTATGTTCGGGCATTCGAACCTTTTCTTACCCGCTTTTTACAAACTATGGTCAGACGTTCAAACCTTCTTGTAGCCGAACATATCCACTCCTGCTTTTGATGATGTATGGTTGGGCATTCGAACCTACTTGTTGCCCGCTTTTCATTAATTATGGGTGGACATTCACACCTTGTCTCAGCCAAACACCTCCGCTCCCTGTTTTGATCATGTATGGTTTTACATTCGCACCTTTGCTTACCCTCTTTTTATACTGATTGCTGAAGATTAAGTTGTTCTTTCTCAAACTACAAATTTTTTTTAATTGTTGAAACTTGATTTGAAGTGGATAAATAAGGAAGACAAACAGTTTTAAGTCAGGCTGATAGCAATTAATTTTATAGCAAAATCTGTATTTCGTCATTTGTCGAGAGATGCTTATTGCTGAAGAAGTTCTTTCTCATTCTACAAAGTACAACGTTGTTTATCATTGAAACTTGATTAGACATGAATAAATATGAAGGACAAAGCAGTCTTAACTTGGTTTGAGTTAAGGAATTCGTTTTATAGGAGAATCCGAATTCGTGCATAACTCGTAAAATAGAGCTTATTTTCGGATTCCTGAAGAATGAGTCTGGTTCTTTCTCATAATACAAAGTTTGTTCTTTATTGTTGAAACTTCATCAGACCGTTAGATATAGTCGGACTCACCTCGACGCACGGCTTGGGATCTGGAACCAGTACTCTTGAGAGGGGTTGGACTCTCTTCCACTCTGGAGTTGCCCGTGGTGAGAGGCGCAGAGCAGGTGTGGGCATACTTATTGCCCCCCGGCTGTGTGCCAGTACATTGGGGTTTACCCCAGTGAACGAGAGGGTAGCCTCCCTCCGCCGTTGGGTGGGAGGACGAGTCCTGACTGTTGTTTGTGCCTATGCGCCAAACAGCAGTTCAGAGTACCTACCCTTTTTGGAGTCTCTGGGGGAGGCACTGGAGAATGCTCCTACCGGAGACTCCCTCATTCTGCTGGGGGACTTCAATGCTCACGTGGGCAATGACAGTGAGACCTGGAGGGGTGTGATTGGGAGGATCGGGGGGCCCCCCGATCTGAATCAGAGTGGTGTTATGTTGTTGGACTTCTGTGCCAGTCATAGACTGTCCATAACGAACACCATGTTCAGGCATAAGGGTGTCCATATGAGCACTTGGCACCAGGACACCCTTGGCCGCAGTTCGATGATCGACTTTGTGGTTGTATCATCGGACTTGCGGCCGTATGTCCTGGACACTCGGGTGAAGAGAGGGGCGGAGCTGTCAACTGATCACCTGGTGGGGGAGGATGCCGATCAGACCTGGCAGGCCCAAACGTATTGTGAGGGTCTGCTGGGAGCGTTTGTCAGAATCCCCCGTCAGAAGGAGCTTTAACTCCCACCTCCGGCAGAGCTTCAACCATATTTGAGGTGGGGGACATTGAGTCCGAATGGGCCATGTTCCGTGACTCCATTGCCGAGGCAGCTGGTCGGAGTTGTGGCCGTAATGTGGTCGGTGCCTGTCGTGGCGGCAACCCTCGAACCTGCTGGTGGACACCAGTGGTGAGGGAAGCCGTCAAGCTGAAGAAGGAGTCCTATTGGGCCTTTTTGGCCAGTGGGACCCTGGAAGAAGCTGATAGGTACCGACGGGCCAGACGGGCCACGGCTTCGGCGGTTGCTGAGGCAAAAACTCGGGCCTGGGAGGAGTTCGGTGAGACCATGGAGAACGATTTCCGGACGGCCTCGAAAAGATTCTGGTCCACCATCCGGCGTCTCAGGGGGGGGGAGCGGCTCACAGTCAACACTGTTTACAGTGGGGACGGGGCTTTGCTGACCTCAACTAGGGATGTTGTGAGTCGGTGGGGGGAGTACTTCGAGGAACTCCTCAATCCTACCAACACGTGCTCGGAAGAGGCAGAGTCGGAGAGCTCGGAGACGGGGCCTCCCATTTCTGGGGCTGAGGTTGCCGAGGTGGTTAAAAAGCTCCTCGGTGGCAAGGCCCCGGGGGTGGATGAGGTCCGTCCTGAGTTTCTCAAGGCTCTGGATGTTGTAGGGCTGTCTTGGCTGACACGCCTCTGCAGTATTGCGTGGACATCGGGGACAGTGCCTCTGGACTGGCAGATTGGGGTGGTGGTCCCCCTCTTTAAAAAGGGGGACCGGAGGGTGTGTTCCAACTATAGGGGTATCACACTCCTCAGCCTCCCTGGTAAGGTCTATTCGGGGGTATTGGAGAGGAGGATCCGTCGGATAATCGAATCTCGGATTCAGGAGATGCAATGTGGCTTTCGTCCTGGCCGTGGAACAGTGGACCAGCTCTATACCCTCGGCAGGATCCTGGAGGGTGCATGGGAGTTCGCCCAACCAGTCTACATGTGTTTTGTAGACTTGGAGAAAGCGTTCGACCGTGTCCCTCGTGGAGTCCTGTGGGGGGTGCCGTCCTGACTGTTGTTTGTGCCTATGCGCCAAACAGCCCTTGATAGGGGCCGTTCGGTCTCTGTATGACCGGTGCCAGAGTTTGGTCCGCATTGCCGGCAGTAAGTCGGATACGTTTCCGGTGAGAGTTGGACTCCGTCAGGGCTGCCCTTTGTCACCGATTCTGTTCCTAACTTTTATGGACAGAATTTCTAGGCGGAGCCAGGGCGTTGAGGGTGTCCCATTTGGCGACCTCAGAATCGGGTCTCTGCTTTTTTGCAGATGATGTGGTTCTGTTAGCGTCGTCAGGCCGTGACCTTCAGCTCTCACTGGAGTGATTCGCAGCCGAGTGTGAAGCGGCTGGGATGAGAATCAGCACCTCCAAATCCGAGACTATGGTTCTCAGCCGGAAAAGGGTGGAATGCTCTCTCCGGGTCGGGAATGAGATCCTTCCCCAAGAGGAGGAGTTCAAGTATCTCGGGGTCTTGTTCACGAGTGACGGACGAATGGAGCGGGAGATTGACGGGCGGATCGGTGCGGCGCCTGCAGTGTTGCAGGCTCTGCACCGACCCGTCGTTGTGAAGAGGGAGCTGAGCCAGAAGGCGAAGCTCTCTACTTACTGGTCAATCTACGTTCCCATCCTTACCTATGGTCACGAGTTGTGGGTAGTGACCGAAAGAACAAGATCGCGAATACAAGCGGCCGAAATGGGTTTCCTCCGCAGGGTGTCTGGGCTCTCCCTTAGAGATAGGGTGAGAAGCTCAGTCATCCGGGAGGGGCTCGGAGTAGAACCGCTGCTCCTCCGCATTGAGAGGAGTCAGATGAGGTGGCTCGGGCATCTGGTTAGGATGCCCCCTGGGCGCCTCCCTGGGGAGGTGTTCCGGGCACGTCCCACTGGGAGGAGACCCCGGGGGAGACCCAGGACACGTTGGAGAGACTATGTCTCTCGGCTGGCCTGGGAACTTCTCGGGGTCCCCCCGGAAGAGCTGGAGGTAGTGGCCGGGGACAGAGACGTCTGGGTTTCTCTGCTCAAGCTCCTGCCCCCGCGACCCGACCCCCGGATAAGCGGCAGATGATGGATGGATGGATGGATATATCCTCCACCAACCAGACTTACAACCCCCGACTAGGGTAGCGGAATTTCTAAGCATCTGTACCCCAAAACTACTATCAAAAATATATAAATTATTGTCTAAGATAGATGACACAATGTCTCTTCCATCCTCAAAATGGGAGGCAGATTTATCCATCAGTTCTGGTCATAGCTTCTAACCACAAATATGTTTGAACACCTTCATAAAGACTCAAAATCCTAATTTACAGCTCATACAATACAAAATCCTTCATAGAACACATTATACAGGACAAAGGATGTTCAGGATGGGTCTAACACACTCAAACATCTGCTCACATTGCACAGATAACACACCTGATGATTATGCACACGCTTTGTGGTTTTCTGCGCCTGTCCAGAAGTTCTGGCTTGAAGTCTGTGAGGACCTATCAACATGGCTAAAGTGTAGCATCCCTGCATGCCCCACACTGTGCATACTGGGTGACTTAGACAACATCAACATGGAAATTAACTCAGCACACATGGTTGTCACAGTGTTGTGTATCGCAAAGAAAACTATTCTCATGAACTGGAAAGCGAAGAACAATCTGTGTATTAACCAGTTTAGAAATGTTCTTTTAGATTATATTAGCATGGAAACAATGTCTGCCTCCTCAAAACATCAATTGGCTGGATTTCATTCTCTCTGGTCCCCTCTGATTAGTTTTATCACATAGTGGTGGTGGTGGGTTGCTGGGTGATGGTGGGTCTCAGGCCCGGGCTGCTGCGACTGGTGTGACCGGGTGGTTTGTTTGTTTGTTTTTTTATGTTGTTTGTTTGTTTTTTGTAGAGGTCCTCCTGGGTGGGGTTGGGTTGAGTGGGGTGGGGCGGGATGGGTACCTTCTGGGGGTACAGTAGCTCCCGGAATATGGTCGCTGCAGGCCCCGAGCCTGGTGGATATCAGGCCCTCCTGCCCATTGTTGGCTCCCAGGTAGCGGGGATGCCTATTGCAGCCAGTCCCTGGCTGCCCTCTCTGGGGGAGAGTAGCTCCCCCGGTATATATCCCCATACCCCTCTCCCTTCTGGCTCCTGTACACAGCACACACTCACACATGAAGGGTTTTGGGGGCGTGTGTGTTCGGTGGGGTGTAGTGGATGGGGCCACGTAGGTGGTCCCCTTTGGTTGCACTCTGCAGTTCCCTGCCCCTGTTTTAATTTCACCTTAGACATTACTACTTATCAAACACACTCACACACACACATTAGGTCTTGGGGGGTGGTTACACTGAGTGGCATCTGGTGGGCGGGGCTCTTTGGGTATGTAGGCTGCCCAGAGTGCCGCGCTCCCAGTTCTACAAGTTTGGCTGCCCCTGAATTTTAATTGCTCACTATTAGAAAATATTGAAGAGCCAGAAGGGTGAGGGGAGGGGTCTTCTTCGCACACCCCTGCTTCCTGGTGTCTGCTCGGGGCAGGAGGGGCCAGGAGGATTAATTAATTGTTCTGCTGGTTCGGGGTCTGTGGTGGCTGGGGGGTTGCTGGCCTCCTGGTGTGCCCGCTGCACTACACCCCAGCAGAGTCGAGGGAGGTAGGATGTGTGGATGTGTGGATGTATGGGACGTGAAAGTGTGTGTGGTAATGATTGGGCCTGGATCTGGGACTTGCTGTCGCCTGGCCTGCCTGTGTTTCTCCCGATGGGGCATCAGCGTTGCCTCTCCCCACTGCTCGCGACTTCACCCACCTGTGGGCACGTCTTGACTCCCAGGGCACTTGGCCAGGGGCGCTGGGGCAGGCGCTGACCCACTTTGTGGCTGTCTGGGGCGCTTGGCCCTCCTGGGTATTGGGTGGGGCCTCTGCCGGGGGGTTTGGGGGCGCTCGGGCTCCTGGGGCCCAGGTCCAGTGCACGGCCCATGTCTGGGCGGCTGGGGCCTGGCGGGGTCGGTGGGCTGTTACCCCTGGTTCCCGGAGTGCCTCTGCCCTATGCTTATGGGGGCTCTTTCCGGGGGCTTCCTCTGCAGTCTTCTGGGTGGATGCGTGGTTGCCCCTGCGGTGGGCTGCCTGGGTTCTGTGCTCTGTGGGGGCTGCTGGTGGCCTGGGTCTTGTGGCCCTCTCTGCCTGCTTCTGATTGCTTGGGGGGGGGGCTGTGGATTGTGGCCCTACAGTTAATGGTACGCTTAAACACTCATAACTAAGCACGGTTATCATGTAGGTCCTGTGCCATTGGTGTTGCATGTTCTCACACACACACACACACATTCATTAGTCCAGTAGCATGGTCACTAAGCAGTTGATGTATTATCATGTCGTCTCAGGTCATCTATATCCACAGCTGTGTTGTATGCGATTGCCGCTTCTTGTGCTTGTTTTTGTTTGTTTGTGTGTTTGTTTTTTCTCTGCTTGTCTGCTTTCAGGTGCTCCTGGTGGCGCTAAGGCTGGATTCCCCTCATAGGCCATGGATTGTTGTCTGTTTTGTTTTTTACAGGTGTAGCAGCTGGTTGTCTGGTTTTTGTTTCTATTTTTGTTCTGTTTCCTCTTCTTTCCTCTTCTTCTTTCCTTGTCCCCCGGTCCGGTTCAGTTCAGTTCATGTCATATATTGTAAACAGAAATAAATAAATGGGCATCAAGGGGAGCTTTACATTTATAAAACTTCCCTTGGCAAAACAAATCTGTTTGGCATCAAAGGTATTCAGACTACAATTCTTCTGACATAATGCTGAACAGGACAAGGGGAAAAAAAAGTAAAGAAGACAGTTCTGCCGAAAGCCAGGGATAGACCTGTTCTAAGTTCTATACTTTTTAAAAGGGGCGTGTTTATCAACTGTGGAATTAGAAGATTTACAAAAATGGTCAAGTGCTAGATCTTCATCTGGGATTTTAACAGTGTCATATAACTATTCAACAGATCAGTTAAAAAAAAGCCTGCTCATGGAGATGTTTCAGGATCTGGATACCAAGCGTGGACCTAATGTTTTCATTTTTGCAATTCTGATACAGGCTATTGAGCAGTGATAACTAACACCAAGTTCAGATACTGCGGATTTTCTACCTTTGATTTGTTAAGATTGAGCCAATCAGGGACAACCTTGAAGGATCTCTTTGGTTTTGTAGGATCAGTAATTACCTGAGAAAGGTTGATATTGGTACACACCTTTTTTAAATGATCAGAGGCAGAGTTCAACTTGTTTAAATTAAAATTGCCACACAGAGATTGGGTTTAGGCCACATGCACACAGAATGACATCAACAAATATAAGAAATATTAAACATTTACACATAGATTTTTGAATATATGTAGAGGAATGATACTTTGAAATGTGCTCATTGCGGAGTTATGATCAGTTGAGTAATGAAGGTTGAACTATTCTGGGAAAGAGGTTCTATTCCCAGCATCATGATGGACACTCCTGATATAGAAGGTTTCGCTAACGCATTGGAATTGTTTTACTATTTTCATATGCATGTGCAATGAAGAATTGCTTGCTGCTGATAAATGCAAAGAAGAACAGCTTACACATAGATGCTCACATATAGGCTGCTGAATGCAATGAAGACCTGCTTATCAAGTAAAGTTCAATGTCAATGTGTAATATTCAATTAGGATTTGCAAAACAGTGAAGTTAAACAATGAATGGGTCCATAGTCGGTATGAGAAGACTACAGGAATATATACCTGGGTGTACGTTCAAACAGAGATGAGAAAATTGCGATAAATAATTGTTTGTTTGTTTGTTAGTATGTATAGGAATGTTATGTGTATAAACTGTGTTGAGTTATAGTTACTCAGTAGTGTCTCAGTGAAACAACCGACGGGGGAAGCCTTGCGGTGACAACAAAAGCAGTGTTTTACTGATCAGTCAAGTTGCTCCAGTGTACTCCATACAAACTGGTTGGCTACTGAAGGGATAGAAAATGGGGAATACTTGTTTTAAAGCAAACAAGGAATTAGATGGGAAAAATATATGTTTTAACGGGACCCAGACAATATTAAATACTCAGACAGATGGGAGAAGAAGTGTAGTTTTGTAGGAAATCACAAAATTATTACATAGAATTAGTGAAATCAATTGAAGAATGCCTTTCTGAAGAGCTGTTTACCACAGATGAGCAGCTTTGCGACCAAGCACATTGTAGATCGCTTTACTGCCAAAATGATCTAATTTAATGGATTGGTTTAGACATGCATAACAGCATTTTAAGAACAAAGAGAGAAACAAAAAGGGACAACGCTTCATGGTGGAAGGTGATGTATAAATAACTGTGTATATGATGAAGGGGGTGGCAACACCCATTCCGAAATTTCGCCATTCCGATATCCCGCTATTCCGACATCCCACCATTCCGACATACCACCATTCCGACATACCACCATTCCGACATGCAAACGTCCCACCATTCCGACATCCCACCATTGCGACATCCCGCTATTCTGATGTTCAAATGTCCCACCATTCCGACAAGGCTTTCCGTATAAGGAAATGTGTGTTACTCAACAGGTGAGTCCCTTCTTTCTGTTCATGCAATTTATATGTTTAACACATGTTTATAGACAAGCGTTATTAAAAACACAAAGTCTCGGCAACTGGAGGAGGAGAAGCAGTCCGCGGTGGTTTTCAATCACACACTCCAATGCCACTTGTTTTAACTTCCGAAAATTTAATCCAGGAAAAAAAGGCTTACAAACATGGACCAAAACGGCTCCATAACACGCACAAGAATCCAAAAGAAAAGAAAGTTAACTAAAAGAAAGCAAATAAACAGTATGAAGTGGTCAAAATTGGTTTTACGCATGCCTATGTGCGTCTGGCACATGCGTCTTCGGGCTCTCCCACATTGGTTTGTGGATGAAAGCTATATGTTCAGCTGTAATGTCATGTAAAAACAATCTCTACATGACATTTACTCCCAGGTGTGACCAGTTAGGTCCTTAAGATATCAACAGGCTGTATAAAGCTACAACCGTTGCGGCTGTGTGTTTGTGCCAAATGCGCAAAGCCCATCCGCGCTTCCCAAAATTGGAGTGAGTACTCATAAATCACGTGAATAACATGAATAAACGTTTTTACTGAATTTTGTTGTGTTTTATACGTTCTATGCTGTCATTTCTCTCTTCTCCTATTGGCAAGGCAAGGCAGAGTGCTCGCAACTGTGTCCTGTGCAGTAGCCGTGATATCTGTAATTGCAATTATTACTTTTGCATATGATGACAGCGTGCAAAAGACGCATGGGCTCTGTGGAGAGCTCCGCTCCAGCTGGCTGCTGTGACAGCTCACTGACACTGTATTTCTGCTTAATCAGTTTCAGTCTCGCCAGAGTTACATTAATATCTGTATTTTTATATTTGAAATTCAGGGGATTTTGATAATAGATTATTAAAGTTTGTTTGCGAGGCTGTGGCCTCTGCATGTGCAAAGCTTGTGCGCCAAACTTTAGGGCGTATTTGCGCCGGCATATCATTAGTGCAAAATGTTTTGGGTAAAAAATAGGCTATTAAAAGGAACTGTCGGAATGGCGGTATGTTAAAAAAAACAAAAAACATACCGCCATTCCGACCATAGGAGGAAAAAAGTGTCGGAATGGTGGGACGTTTGATAAAAAATTAAGTGTCGCCATTCCGACAATTGGAGACCCATGTCGGAATGGCGAGATGTCGGAATGGCAGCATGTAACCATGATGAAGGAGAGACCATTTGAGCAGCACAGCCATTTCGCAGCACAGGGACAGCAGTCCAAGTTAAAGGATCTCCCACGTGGTATCACCTGTCACATTGTGTCAAGGCATCAAAAGAAGAAAAAATCACCAAACTCAAGGACAAAAAGACAAAGACTCCGGTGAACGAAGACAGAGGACTGACAAACCAGAAATACAAAAGGATTCTCGATATCAAGATCCAGAAGAAGAGGCTAACAATGCCACGAACACTTACGATGCTGGAAATGATGCCAGCAATGAACAGAGAAGAAGATTCAGTGTCATCAATCTGCATTACGTGCCTCTAATGAGGGGGTGAATATAGAATCCTCAACGTTTACAACGTCTCTGGGAACTGTGACAACAACAAGGTTTAAACCATTTTGATATATATTGTAACCTATTGTCTAAGGAATAGTGCTGAAAATGAGGTAAATCTAATCCACCACTGTCCTTGGTCTTCTGTAGGGTTTTTAAACTAATACGTGGTGGTTTGTTTTTCCACAGAAATTTGGAGATGCATGAATCTAGTGACTTAAACCAAGTAGCAGATGGTTTTATGGGGATCATTGAGAACAAATAGTTAACTTTTGGTAGTATCATCATTTTAATGGATGTAACTCTCCCCATAAGTGATATAGGTAAGGACTTCCAACGAGAGATCGTCCTCTACTGTCTTTAATAATTGCACATAATTTAGCTTTGTTAGCTCTGAGAGCCTGGAGGAAATGTTTATGCCTAAATATCTAATATTTCCTGACTGTAAAGTGATCGCAGGTATATTATGGACCCTACAGTTAATGGGCAGAACTGTGGTCTTAGACCAGTTGATAGAGTAGTCAGAAAGTGCTGAGAATGAGTGTGATCGTGTGACTGAGAGACGTCTGTGAGTTCTGAAGGAAAAGTAATACATCATCAGCATAAAGACTTATTTTATGCTCAATATTTTGGGATTAATTACTCACAAACGGGTAAGAAAAGGTAGTATTGCCAGACCATACATGATCAAAACAGGGAGCGGAGGTGGTTCAGCTGCAAGGTGTGAATGTCTGACTATAGTTTGTAAAAAGCGGGTAAGATAAGGTGCGAATGCCCGACAATGTATGATCAAAAGAGGGAGCGGAGGTTTTCGACTGCAAGAAGGTCTGAATGTCCACCCAAAATTCCTGAAAAATGGGTAAAAAAAGGGTGCGAATGCCAAACCATACATCATCAAAAGCAGGAGTGGATGTGTTCGGCTACAAGAAGATTTGAATGTCCATCAATAATTGCTTTAAAACATGAAAGAAAATTTTCGAATATCAAACCGCACATGATCATAAGCGGGAGAGGAGTTGTTCAGCTGCAAGAAGGTGTGAATGTCCACCCATAATTACTGAAAAATGGGTAAGAAAAGGTGAAAATGCCAAACCATACATCATCAAAAGCAGGAGTGGATGTGTTCGGCTACAAGAAGGTTTGAATGTCCGACCATAGTTTGTAAAAAGCGGGTAAGAAATGGTTCGAATGCCCGACTTTACACAATCAATAGCGGGAGCGGAGTTGTTTGGCTACAAGAAGGTGTGAAAGTCCGACCACGGATTGTAAAAAGCGGGTAAGAAAAGGTTCGAATGCCCGAATATATACCATCAAAAGTGGAAGTGGATGTGTTCGGCTGCAAGAAGGTGTGAACGTCCGACCAAAGTTTGTAAAAAGCAGTTAAGAAAAGGTTCGAATATCCAACCAAACATAATCAAAAGCGGGAAAAGAGCTGTTCGACTGCAAGTAGGTGTGAATGTCAGATCATAATTTGCAAAAAGCTGATGAGAAAGGGTGAGAATGCCCGGCTATACACCATCAAATGCGGGAGCGGAAGTGTTTGGCTGTGAGTAGGTGTGAATGTCCGACCATAATTGCTGAAAAATGTGTTAGACGAGACTAGAATGCCGGACAATACATCATCAAATGCGGGAGCGGAGTTGTTCGGCTGTGAGTAGGTGTGAATCTCCGAGCATAGTTTGTAAAAAGGGGGTAAGAATAGGTTCGAATGCCCGAACATACACTATCAAAACAGGGAGCTTAGGTGGCTCAGCTGCAAGGTGTGAATGTCTGACTATAGTTTGTAAATAAGGTGCGAATGCCCAACAATGTATAATCAAAAGAGGGAGCGGAGGTTTTCGGCTACAAGAAGGTTTGAATGTCCGACCATAGTTTGTAAAAAGCGGGTAAGAAAAGGTTCAAGCGCCTGACTATACACCATCAAAAGCGGGAGCAGAGGTGTTCCGCTGTAAGACGGTGTGAATGTCCGACCATATTTGGTAAAAAGCGGGTAAGAAAAGGTTAAAATACCCGACTGTACACAATCAATAGCGGGAGAGGAGGTGTTCAGCTGCAAGAAGGTGTGAATGTCCACCCATAATTACTGAAAAATGGGTAAGAAAAGGTGCGAATGCCCAACCATACATTATCAAAAGCAGGTGTGAATGTCAGATCATAATTTGCAAAAAGCTGATGAGAAAGGGTGAGAATGCCCGACTGTACACCATCAAATGCGGGAGCGGAGTTGTTCGGCTGTGAGTAAGTGTGAATCTCCGACCATAATTGCTGAAAAATGTGTTAGAAAAGGTAAGAATGCCGGTCCATACATCATCAAAAGCGGGAGAGGTGCTGCAAGTAGGTGTGAATGTCCAGCCATAATTACTAACAAACGGGTAAGAAAAGGTAGTATTGCCAGACCATACATGATCAAAACAGGGAGCGGAGGTGGTTCAGCTGCAAGAAGGTGTGAATGTCCGACTAAAGTTCAAATATATTAACAAAAGCGGGAGGAGAGGTCTTCGGATGAGAGTGGTTGAGAATTTCCAACCATAATCTATAAAATGCGGTGAAAAAAAAGGTGTGATAGAACACTAAAAGGTGGAGCGGAAGTGTTCGGCTGCAAGAAGGTGTGAATGTCCGACTATATTTGGTGAAAAGCAGGTGAAGCAAGGTCTGAATGCCCAACCTTACATCATCAAAAGCGAGATCAGAGGTGTTTGGCTGCATGAAGGCCATAGTTTGCCAAAAGCGGGTAAGCTGCGAATGACCGACTAAATATCAACAAAAGGTCTTCGGATGCAAGTGGGTGTGAATATCCCACCATACAAGTATGGTGGAGAGGAAGCTGTGAACAGCCGACCATAGTTGGCAAAAAGCGGTTGAGAAAAGGTGCGAATGTCCAACCATACATGATCAAAACAGGGAGCGGAGGTGTTTGGCTGTGACAAGGTGTGAATGTCCACCCAAAATTAATGAAAAGCGGGCAACAAGTAGCTTTGAATGCCCAAACATACATCATCAAAAGCAGGAGTGGATGTGTTCGGCTACAAGGTTTGAATGTCCGAGCATAGTTTGTAAAAAGCGGGTAAGAAAAGGTTCGAATGCCCAAACATACACCATCAAAAGAGGGAGCGGAGGTGTTCCGCTGTAAGAAGGTGTGAATGTCCGACCATAGTTGGTAAAAAACGGGTAAGAAAAGGTTAAAATACCCGACTGTACACAATCAATAGCGGGAGCGGATGTGTTTGGCTACAAGAATGTGTGACAGTCCGACCATGGTTTGTAAAAAACGGGTAAGAAAAGGTGCGAATGCCCGACAATGTATGATCAAAAGAGGGAGCGGAGGTTTTCGGCTACAAGAAGGTTTGAATGTCCGACCATAGTTTGTAAAAAGCGGGTAAGAAAATGTTCAAATGCCTGACTATACACCATCAAAAGCGGGAGCGGAGGTGTTCCGCTGTAAGACGGTGTGAATGTCCGACCATAGTTGGTAAAAAGCGGGTAAGAAAAGGTTAAAATACCTGACTGTACACCATCAATAGCGGGAGCGGAGTTGTTCGGCTACAAGAAGGTGTGAAAGTTTAACCATGGTTTGTAAAAAGCTGCTAAGAAAAGGTTCGAATGCCCGAATATATACCATCAAAAGCGGAAGCGGAGGTGTTCGGCTGCAAGAAGGTGTGAACATCCGACCAAAGTTTGCAAAAAGCAGTTAAGAAAAGGTTCGAATGCCCGAATATATACCATCAAAAGCGGGAGCAGAGCTGTTCGACTGCAAGTAGGTGTGAATGTCCAGCCATAATTACTCACAAACGGGTAAGAAAATTTAGTATTGCCAGACCATACATGATCAAAACAGGGAGCTGAGGTGGTTCAGCTGCAAGGTGTGAATGTCTGACTATAGTTTGTAAAAAGCGGGTAAGACAAGGTGCGAATGCCCGACAATGTATGATCAAAAGAGGGAGTGGAGGTCTTCGGCTGCAAGGTCTGAATGTCCAACCATAATTTCTAAAAACCGGGTAAGAAAAGGCTCGAAAGCCCGACTATACACAATCAAAAGCGGGAGCGGGAGGTTTTCAGCTGCAAATCCTTCACTCAAACCAAGTGAAAACTGCTTTGTCCTTCATATTTATCAATGTCTAGATCGACTTCAACAAAGAACAACATTGTACTTTGCAGTAAAGAAAGAGCAAATCAAAAGTTTTAGGAATCCGAGAATAAGCTTATTTTCATGAGTTCTGCACGATTATTGATTTTACTATAAATGAATGCCTTCACTCAAACTATGTTAAAACTGCTTTGTCCTTCATATTTATCAATGTCTAGATTGACTTCAACAAAGAACAACACTGGATTTTGCAGTAGAAGAAAGAGCAACACTGAAGGATCAGTAATCCGAGAATAAGCTTATTTTCATACGTTCTGCATGATTTGGGATTTTATGTATAAAATGAATTCCTTCACTCAAACCAAGTTAAAACTGCTTTGTCCTTCATATTTATCAATGTCTAGATCGACTTCAACAAAGAACAACATTGTATTTTGCAGTAGAAGAAAAAGCAACACTGAAGGATCAGGAATCCGAGAATAAGCTTCTTTTCATACGTTTTGAATGATTTGGGATTTTATGTATAAAATGAATTCCTTCACTCAAACCAAGTGAAAACTGCTTTGTCCTTCATATTTATCAATGTCTAGATTTACTTCAACAAAGAACAACATTGTATTTTGCAGTAGTAGAAAGAGCAACACTGAAGGATCAGGAATCCGAGAATAAACTTATTTTCATACGTTCTGCATGATTTGGGATTTTATGTATAAAATGAATTCCTTTACTCAAACTATGTTAAAACTGCTTTGTCCTTCATATTTATCAATGTGTAGATTGACTTCAACAAAGAACAACATTGTATTTTGCAGTAGAAGAAATAGCAACACTGAAGTATCAGGAATCCGAAAACAAGCTTATTTTCATACGTTCTGCTTGATTTGGGATTTTGCTATAAAATTAATTCCTTCACTCAAACAAAGTGGAAACTGCTTTGTCCTTCATATTTATCAATGTCTATATAAATTTCAACAAAGAACAAGGCTGTATTTTTCATTATAGGAAAGAGCAACACTGGAGGATCAGGAATCCGAGAAAAAGCTTACTTTCATGAGTCCTGCACGATTTCGGATTTTCCTATAAAATGAATTGCTTTGCTCAAACCAAGTTAAAATTGCTTTGTCCTTCATAGTTATCCATGTCTAAAATGTATCAAGCATAAAGTTCCTCATATTACCCTGAATGAGAAAGAAGCATCTCTTTGGTTGAGCAATACGTTCCTTTTGCGGAGTTATGCATGATTTCGGATTTTGCTATAAAATTCATTCCTTCACACCTTTTTTTTTCACCACATTTTATAGATTATGGTTGGAAATTCTCAACCACTCTAATCCGAAGACCTCTCCTCCCGCTTTTGTTAATATATTTGAACTTTAGTTGGACATTCACCCCTTTTTGCAGCTAAACCACCTCCGCTCCCTGTTTTGATCATGTATGGTCAAGCAATACTACATTTTCTTACCCGTTTGTGAGTAATTATGGCTGGATATTCACACCTACTTGCAGCTGAACACAATCTCTCTCGCTTTTAATTATGTTTGGATATTCGAACCTTTTCTTTACTGCTTTTTGCCAACTTTGGTCGGACGTTCACACCTTCTTGCAACCGAACACCTCCGCTTCCGCTTTTGATGGTATATATTCGGGCATTCGAACCTTTTCTTACCAGCTTTTTACAAACAATGGTTGGACTTTCACACCTTCTTGTAGCCGAACAACTCCGCTCCCGCTATTGATTGTGTACAGTCGGGTATTTTAACCTTTTCTTACCCGCTTTTTACCAACTATGGTCGGACATTCACACCGTCTTACAGCGGAACATCTCCGCTCCCGCTTTTGATGGTGTATAGTCAGGCATTTGAACCTTTTCTTACCCGCTTTTTACAAACTATGGTCGGACATTCAAACCTTCTTGTAGCCGAAAACCTCTGCTCCCTCTTTTGATTATACATTGTCGGGCATTCGCACCTTATCTTACCCGCTTTGTACAAACTATGGTCGGACATTCAAACCTTCTTGTAGCCGAACACATCCACTCCTTCTTTTGATGATGTATGCTTGGGCATTCAAACCTAATTTTTTGCCCGCTTTTCATTAATTTTGGGTGGACATTCACACCTTGTCACAGCCAAACACCTCCGCTCCCTGTTTTGATCATGTATGGTTGGACATTCGCACCTTTTCTCACCCGCTTTTTGCAAACTACGGTTGGCTGTTCACAGCTTCCTCTCCACCATACTTGTATGGTGGGATGTTCACACCCAGTTGCATCCGAAGACCTCCGCCCCCACTTTTGTTGATATTTAGTTGGTCATTCGCAGCTTACCCGCTTTTGGCAAACTATGGCCTTCTTGCAGCCAAACACCTCTGATCTCGCTTTTGATGATGTAAGGTTGGGCATTCAGACCTTGCTTCACCTGCTTTTCACCAAATATAGTCGGACATTCACACCTTCTTGCAGCCGAACACTTCCGCTCCACCTTTTAGTGTTCTATCACACCTTTTTTTTCACCGCATTTTATAGATTATGGTTGGAAATTCTCAACCACTCTCATCCGAAGACCTCTCCTCCCGCTTTTGTTAATATATTTGAACTTTAGTCGGACATTCACACCTTCTTGCAGCTGAACCACCTCCGCTCCCTGTTTTGATCATGTATGGTCTGGCAATACTACCTTTTCTTACCCGTTTGTGAGTAATTATGGCTGGACATTCACACTTACTTGCAGCCGAACACCACCTCTCTCGCTTTTGATGATGTATGGACCGGCATTCTTACCTTTTCTAACACATTTTTCAGAAATTACAGTCGGAAATTCACACCTACTCACAGCCGAACAACTCCGCTCCCGCATTTGATGGTGTGCAGTCGGACATTCTCACCCTTTCTCATCAGCTTTTTGCAAATTATGATCTGACATTCACACCTACTTGCAGTCGAAAAGCTATGCTCCCGCTTTTGATTATGTTTGGTTGGATATTCAAACCTTTTCTTAACTGCTTTTTACAAACTTTGGTTGGACGTTCACACCTTCTTGTAGCCGAACACATCCACTCCTGCTTTTGATGATGTATGGTTGGGCATTCGCACCTTTTTTTTACCCATTTGTCAGGAATAATGGGTGGACATTCACACCTTCTTGCAGCTGAACACCTCCTCTCCCACTTATGATCATGTGCGGTTTGATTTTCGAAAAATTTCTTTCATGTTTTCTAGCAATTATTGATGGACATTTAGACCTTCTTGCAGCTGAACACCTCCGCTCCTGCTTTTGATCATACCTTGTCAGGCATTCGCACCATGTCTTACCCGCTTTTTACAAACTTTAGTCGAACATTTACACCTTTTTGCAGCCGAACACCACCTCTCTCGCTTTTGATGATGTATGGTCCGGCATTCTTACCTTTTCTAACACATTTTTCAGCAATTATGGTCGGACATTCACACCTACTCAGAGCCGAACACCTCCGCTCCCGCATTTGATGGTGTATAGTCGGGCATTTTCACCCTTTCTCATCAGCTTTTTGCAAATTATGATCTGACATTCACACCTGCTTTTGATAATGTATGGTTGGGCATTCGCACCTTTTTTTACCCATTTTTCAGGAATTATGGGTGGACATTCACACCTTCTTGCAGCTGAACAACTCCTCTCATTCTTATGATCATGTGCGGATGATATTCGAAAATTTTCTTTCATGTTTTAAAGCAATTACTGATGGACATTCAGACCTTCTTGCAGCTGAACCACTCTGCTCCCGCTTTTGATGGTGTATAGTCGGGCTTTCGAGCCTTTCCTTCCCGGTTTTTACAAATTATGGTTGGACATTCAGACCTTCTTGCAGCCGAACACCTCCGCTCCCTCTTTTGATCATACATTGTCTGGCATTCGAACCTTTTCTTACCAGCTTTTTACAAACCATGGTTGGACTTTCACACCTTCTTGTAGCCGAACAACTCCGCTCCCGCTATTGATTGTGTACAGTCGGGTATTTTAACCTTTTCTTACCTGCTTTTTACCAACTATGGTCGGACATTCACACCGTCTTACAGCGGAACACCTCCGCTCCGCGCTTTTGATGGTGTATAGTCAGGCATTTGAACCTTTTCTTACCCGCTTTTTACAAACTATGGTCGGACATTCAAACCTTCTTGTAGCCGAAAACCTCTGCTCTCTCTTTTGATTATACAATGTTGGGCATTCGCACCTTATCTTACCCGCTTTTTACAAACTATAGTCAGACATTCACACCTTGCAGCTGAACAACCTCAGCTCCCTGTTTTGATCATGTATGGTCTAGCAATACTACCTTTTCTTACCCGTTTGTGAGTAATTATGGCTGGACATTCACACCTACTTGCAGTCGAAAAGCTCTGCTCCCGCTTTTGATTATGTTTGGTTGGATATTCGAAACTTTTCTTAACTGCTTTTTACAAACTTTGGTCGGACGTTCACACCTTCTTGCAGCCGAACACCTCCGCTTCCGCTTTTGATGGTATATATTCGGGCATTCGAACCTTTTCTTAGCAGCTTTTTACAAACCATGGTTGAACTTTCACACCTTCTTGTAGCCGAACAACTCCGCTCCCGCTATTGATTGTGTACAGTCAGGTATTTTAAACTTTTCTTACCCGCTTTTTACCAACTATGGTCGGACATTCACACCATCTTACAGTGGAACACCTCCGCTCCCGCTTTTGATGGTGTATAGTCAGGCATTTGAACCTTTTCTTACCCGCTTTTTACAAACTATGGTCGGACATTCAAACCTTCTTGTAGCCGAAAACCTCCGCTCCCTCTTTTGATCATACATTGTCGGGCATTCGCACCTTTTCTTACCCGTTTTTTACAAACCATGGTCGGACTGTCACACATTCTTGTAGCCAAACACTTCCGCTCCCACTATTGATTGTGTACAGTCGGGTATTTTAACCTTTTCTTACCCGTTTTTTACCAACTATGGTCGGACTTTCACTCTTTGTTGCTGAACAACTCCGCTCCCTCTTTTGATTGTGTACAGTCAGGTATTTTCACCTTTTCTTACCTGCTTTTTACAAACTTTGGTCGGACATTCAATCCTTCTTGTAGCCGAACACATCCACTCCTGCTTTTGATGATGTATGGTTGGGCATTCGCACCTTTTCTTACCCATTTTTCAGTAATTATTGGTGGACATTCAGACCTTCTTGCAGCTGAACACCTCTGCTCCCTCTTTTGATCATACATTGTCGGGCATTCGCACCTTGTCTTACCCGCTTTTTACAAACTTTAGTCAGACATTCACACCTTGCAGCTGAACCACCTCCGCTCCCTGTTTTGATCATGTATGGTCTGGCAATACTACCTTTTCTTACCCATTTGTGAGTAATTATGGCTGGACATTCACACCTTCTTGCAGCTGAACACCTCCTCTCCCACTTATGATCATGTGCGGTTTGATTTTCGAAAAATTTCTTTCATGTTTTCTAGCAATTATTGATGGACATTTAGACCTTCTTGCAGCTGAACACCTCCGCTCCTGCTTTTGATCATACCTTGTCAGGCATTCGCACCATGTCTTACCCGCTTTTTACAAACTTTAGTCGAACATTTACACCTTTTTGCAGCCGAACACCACCTCTCTCGCTTTTGATGATGTATGGTCCGGCATTCTTACCTTTTCTAACACATTTTTCAGCAATTATGGTCGGACATTCACACCTACTCAGAGCCGAACACCTCCGCTCCCGCATTTGATGGTGTATAGTCGGGCATTTTCACCCTTTCTCATCAGCTTTTTGCAAATTATGATCTGACATTCACACCTGCTTTTGATAATGTATGGTTGGGCATTCGCACCTTTTTTTACCCATTTTTCAGGAATTATGGGTGGACATTCACACCTTCTTGCAGCTGAACAACTCCTCTCATTCTTATGATCATGTGCGGATGATATTCGAAAATTTTCTTTCATGTTTTAAAGCAATTACTGATGGACATTCAGACCTTCTTGCAGCTGAACCACTCTGCTCCGCGCTTTTGATGGTGTATAGTCAGGCATTTGAACCTTTTCTTACCCGCTTTTTACAAACTATGGTCGGACATTCAAACCTTCTTGTAGCCGAAAACCTCTGCTCTCTCTTTTGATTATACAATGTTGGGCATTCGCACCTTATCTTACCCGCTTTTTACAAACTATAGTCAGACATTCACACCTTGCAGCTGAACAACCTCAGCTCCCTTTTTTGATCATGTATGGTCTAGCAATACTACCTTTTCTTACCCGTTTGTGAGTAATTATGGCTGGACATTCACACCTACTTGCAGTCGAAAAGCTCTGCTCCCGCTTTTGATTATGTTTGGTTGGATATTCGAAACTTTTCTTAACTGCTTTTTACAAACTTTGGTCGGACGTTCACACCTTCTTGCAGCCGAACACCTCCGCTTCCGCTTTTGATGGTATATATTCGGGCATTCGAACCTTTTCTTAGCAGCTTTTTACAAACCATGGTTGAACTTTCACACCTTCTTGTAGCCGAACAACTCCGCTCCCGCTATTGATTGTGTACAGTCAGGTATTTTAACCTTTTCTTACCCGCTTTTTACCAACTATGGTCGGACATTCACACCGTCTTACAGTGGAACACCTCCGCTCCCGCTTTTGATGGTGTATAGTCAGGCATTTGAACCTTTTCTTACCCGCTTTTTACAAACTATGGTCGGACATTCAAACCTTCTTGTAGCCGAAAACCTCCGCTCCCTCTTTTGATCATACATTGTCGGGCATTCGCACCTTTTCTTACCCGTTTTTTACAAACCATGGTCGGACTGTCACACATTCTTGTAGCCAAACACTTCCGCTCCCACTATTGATTGTGTACAGTCGGGTATTTTAACCTTTTCTTACCCGTTTTTTACCAACTATGGTCGGACATTCACACTTTCTTACAGCGGAACACCTCCGCTCGCTCTTTTGATAGTGTATGTTCGGGCATTCGAATCTATTCTTACCCCCTTTTTACAAAATATGCTCGGAGATTCACACCTTCTTGCAGCCGAACAACTCCGCTCCCGCATTTGATGGTGTATAGTCGGGCATTCTCACCCTTTCTCATCAGCTTTTTGCAAATTATGATCTGACATTCACACCTACTTGCAGTCGAAATGCTCTTCTCCCGCTTTTGATTATGTTTGGTTGGATATTCGAAACTTTTCTTAACTGCTTTTTACAAACTTTGGTAGGACAATCAAACTTTCAAGCAGCCGAACACCTCCGCTTCCGCTTTTGATGTTGCATATTCGGGCATACAAACCTTTTCTTACCCACTTTTTACAAACCATGGTCAGACTTTCACTCTTTGTTGCTGAACAACTCCGCTCCCTCTTTTGATTGTGTACAGTCAGGTATTTTCACCTTTTCTTACCTGCTTTTTACAAACTTTGGTCGGACATTCAATCATTCTTGTAGCCGAACACATCCACTCCTGCTTTTGATGATGTATGGTTGGGCATTCGCACCTTTTCTTACCCATTTTTCAGTAATTATTGGTGGACATTCAGACCTTCTTGCAGCTGAACACCTCTGCTCCCTCTTTTGATCATACATTGTCGGGCATTCGCACCTTGTCTTACCCGCTTTTTACAAACTTTAGTCAGACATTCACACCTTGCAGCTGAACCACCTCCGCTCCCTGTTTTGATCATGTATGGTCTGGCAATACTACCTTTTCTTACCCATTTGTGAGTAATTATGGCTGGACATTCACACCTACTTGCAGCCGAACACCACGTCTCCCGCTTTTGATGATGTATTGTCCGGCATTCTAGTCTCTTCTAACACATTTTTCAGCAATTATGGTCGGACATTCACACCTACTCACAGCCGAACACTTCCGCTCCCGCATTTGATGGTGTATAGCCGGGCATTCTCACCCTTTCTCATCAGCTTTTTGCAAATTATGATCTGACATTCACACCTACTTGCAGTCGAACAGCTCTGCTCCCGCTTTTGATTATGTTTGGTTGGATATTCGAACCTTTTCTTAACTGCTTTTTACAAACTTTGGTCGGACGTTCACACCTTCTTGCAGCCGAACACATCCACTTCCACTTTTGATGGTATATATTCGGGCATTCGAACCTTTTCTTACCCGCTTTTTACAAACCGTGGTCGGACTTTCACACCTTCTTGTAGCCGAACAACTCCGCTCCCGCTATTGATTGTGTACAGTCGGGTATTTTAACCTTTTCTTACCCGCTTTTTACCAACTATGGTCGGACATTTACACCTTCTTACAGCGGAACACCTCCGCTCCCTCTTTTGATGGTCTATGTTTGGGCATTCGAACCTTTTCTTACCCGCTTTTTACAAACTATGGTCGGACATTCAAACCTTCTTCTAGCCGAACACATCCACTCCTGCTTTTGATGATGTATGGTTTGGCATTCGCACCCTTTTTTTACCCATTTTTCAGGAATTATGGGTGGACATTCAGACCTTCTTGCAGCTGAAAACCTCCGCTCCCTCTTTTGATCATGCATTGTCGGGCATTCGCACCTTGTCTTACCCGCTTTTTATAAACTTTAGTTGGACATTCACACCTTCTTGCAGCTGAACGACCTCCGCTCCCTGTTTTGATCATGTATGGTCTGGCAATACTACCTTTTCTTACCCGTTTGTGAGTAATTAATCCCAAAATATTGAGCATAAAATAAGTCTTTATGCTGATGATGTATTACTTTTCCTTCAGAACTCACAGACGTCTCTCACTCACACGATCACACTCATAAATAAATTCTCAACACTTTCTGACTACTCTATCAACTGGTCTAAGACCACAGTTCTGCCCATTAACTGTAGGGTCCATAATATACCTGCGATCACTTTACAGTCAGGAAATATTAGATATTTAGGCATAAACATTTCCTCCAGGCTCTCAGAGCTAACAAAGCTAAATTATGTGCAATTATTAAAGACAGTAGAGGACGATCTCTCTCGTTGGAAGTCCTTACCTATATCACTTATGGGGAGAATTACATCCATTAAAATGATGATACTACCAAAAGTTAACTATTTGTTCTCAATGATCCCCATAAAACCATCTGCTACTTGGTTTAAGTAACTAGATTCATGCATCTCCAAATTTCTGTGGAAAAACAAACCACCACGTATTAGTTTTAAAACCCTACAGAAGACCAAGGACAATGGTGGTTTAGATTTACCTCATTTTCAGCACTATTCCTTAGCCAATAGGTTACAATATATATCAAAATGGTTTAAACCTTGTTTTTGTCACAGTTCCCAGAGACGTTGTAATCGTTGAGGATTCTATATTCACCCCCTCATTAGAGGCACGTGTTGCAGATTGATGACACTGAATCTTCTTCTCTGTTCATTGCTGGCATCATTCCCAGCATCGTAAGTGTTCGTGGCATTGTTAGCCTCTTCTTCTGGATCTTGATATCGAGAATCCTTTTGTATTTCTGGTTTGTCAGTGCTCTCTCTTCGTTCACCGGCGTCTTCGTCTTTTTGTCTTTGAGTTTGGTGATTTTTTCTTCTTTTGATGCCTTGACACAATGTGACAGGTGATACCACGTGGGAGATCCTGTAACTTGGACTGCTGTCCCTGTGCTGCGAAATGGCTGTGCTGCTCAAATGGTCTCTCCTTCATCATGGTTACATGCTGCCATTCCGACATCTCGCCATTCCGACATGGGTCTCCAATTGTCGGAATGGCGACACTTAATTTTTTATCAAACGTCCCACCATTCCGACACTTTTTTCCTCCTATGGTCGGAATGGCGGTAGGTTTTTTTTTTTTAACATACCGCCATTCCGACAGTTCCTTTTAATAGCCTAGTTTTTACCCAAAACATTTTGCACTAATGATATGCCGGCGCAAATACACCCTAAAGTTTGGCGCACAAGCTCTGCACATGCAGAGGCCACAGCCTCGCAAACAAACTTTAATAATCTATTCTCAAAATCCCCTGAATTTCAAATATAAAAATACAAATATTAATGTAACTCTGGCGAGACTGAAACTGATTAAGCAGAAATACATTGTCAGTGAGCTGTCACAGCAGCCAGCTGGAGCGGAGCTCTCCACAGAGCCCATGCGTCTTTTGCACGCTGTCATCATATGCAAAAGTAATAATTGCACAGATATCACGGCTACGGCACAGGACACAGTTGCGAGCACTCTGCCTTGCCTTGCCAATAGGAGAAGAGAGAAATGACAGCATAGAACGTATAAAACACAACAAAATGCAGTAAAAACGTTTATTCATGTTATTCACGTGATTTATGAGTACTCGCTCCAATTTTGGGAAGCGCGGATGGGCTTTGCGCATTTGGCACAAACACACAGCCGTTGCGCAAGGCTTTATACAGCCTGTTAATATCTTAAGGACGTAACTGGTCACACCTGGGAGTAAATGTCATGTAGAGATTGTTTTTACATGACATTACAGCTGAACATATAGCTTTCATCCACAAACCAATGTGGGAGAGCCCGAAGACGCATGTGCCAGACGCACATAGGCATGCGTAAAACCAATTTTGACCACTTCATACTGTTTATTTGCTTTCTTTTAGTTAATTTTCGTTTCTTTTGGATTCTTGTGCGTGTTATGGAGCCGTTTTGGTCCATGTTTGTAAGCCTTTTTTTCCTGGATTAAATTTTCGGAAGTTGAAACAAGTGGCATTGGAGTGTGTGATTGAAAACCACCGCGGACTGCTTCTCCTCCTCCAGTTGCCGAGACTTTGTGTTTTTAATAACGCTTGTCTATAAACATGTGTTAAACATATAAATGATGAATGGGTGTTGCCACCCCCTTCATCATATACACTTTTATTTATACATCACCTTCCACCATGAAGCGTTGTCCCTTTTTGTTTCTCTCTTTGTTCTTAAAATGCTGTTATGCATGTCTAAACCAATCCATTAAATTAGATCATTTTGTCAGTAAAGCGATCTACATTGTGCTTGGTCGCAAAGCTGCTCATCTGTGGTAAACAGCTCTTCAGAAAGGCATTCTTCAATTGATTTCACTAATTCTATGTAATAATTTTGTTATTTCCTACAAAACTACACTTCTTCTCCCATCTGTCTGAGTATTTAATATTGTCTGGGTCCCGTTAAAACATGTATTTTTCCCATCTAATTCCTTGTTTGCTTTAAAACAAGAATTCCCCATTTTCTATCCCTTCAGTAGCCAACCAGTTTGTATGGAGTACACTGGAGCAACTTGACTGATCAGTAAAACACTGCTTTTGTTGTCACCGCAAGGCATCCCCCGTCGGTTGTTTCACTGAGACACTACTGAGTAACTATAACTCAACACAGTTTATACACATAACATTCATATACATACTAACAAACAAACAAACAATTATTTATCGGGATTTTCTCATCTCTGTTTGAACGTACACCCAGGTAAATATTCCTGTAGTCTTCTCATACCGACTATGGACCCATTCATTGTTTAACTTCACTGTTTTGCAAATCCTAATTGAATATTACACATTGACATTGAACTTTACTGGATAAGCAGGTCTTCATTGCATTCAGCAACCTATATGTGAGCATCTATGTGTAAGCTGTTCTTCTTTGCATTTATCAGCAGCAAACAATTCTTCATTGCACATGCATATGAAAATAGTAAAACAATTCCAATGCGTTAGCGAAACCTTCTATATCAGGAGTGTCCATCATGATGCTGGGAATAGAACCTCTTTCCCAGAATAGTTCAACCTTCATTACTCAACTGATCATAACTCCGCAATGAGCACATTTCAAAGTATCATTCCTCTACATGTATTCAAAAATCTATGTGTAAATGTTTAATATTTCTTATATTTGTTGATGTCATTCTGTGTGCATGTGGCCTAAACCCAATCTCTGTGTGGCAATTTTAATTTAAACAAGTTGAACTCTGCCTCTGATCATTTAAAAAAGGTGTGTACCAATATCAACCTTTCTCAGGTAATTACTGATCCTACAAAACCAAAGAGATCCTTCAAGGTTGTCCCTGATTGGCTCAATCTTAACAAATCAAAGGTAGAATATCCGCAGTATCTGAACTTGGTGTTAGTTATCACTGCTCAATAGCCTGTATCAGAATTGCAAAAATGAAAACATTAGGTCCACGCTTGGTATCCAGATCCTGAAACATCTCCATGAGCAGGCTTTTTTTTAACTGATCTGTTGAATAGTTATATGACACTGTTAAAATCTCAGATGAAGATCTAGCACTTGACCATTTTTGTAAATCTTCTAATTCCATAGTTGATAAACATGCCCCTTTTAAAAAGTATAGAACTTAGAACAGGTCTAGTCCCTGACTTTCGGCAGAACTGTCTTCTTTACTTTTTTTTTTTTTTCCCCTTGTCCTGTTCAGCATTATGTCAGAAGAATTGTAGTCTGAATACCTTTGATGCCAAACAGATTTGCTTTGCCAAGGGAAGTTTTATAAATGTAAAGCTCCCCTTGATGCCCATTTATTTATTTCTGTTTACAAGATATGACATGAACTGAACTGAACCGGACCGGGGGACAAGGAAAGAAGAAGAGGAAAGAAGAGGAAACAGAACAAAAATAGAAACAAAAACCAGACAACCAGCTGCTACACCTGTAAAAAACAAAACAGACAACAATCCATGGCCTCTGAGGGGAATCCAGCCTTAGCGCCACCAGGAGCACCTGAAAGCAGACAAGCAGAGAAAAAACAAACACACAAACAACCAAAAACAAGCACAAGAAGCGGCAATCGCATACAACACAGCTGTGGATATAGATGACCTGAGACGACATGATAATACATCAACTGCTTAGCGACCATGCTACTGGACTAATGAATGTGTGTGTGTGTGTGTGTGTGTGAGAACATGCAACACCCATGGCACAGGACCTACATGATAACCGTGCTTAGTTATGAGTGTATAAGCGTACAGGGCCACAATCCACAGCCCCCCCCAAGCAATCAGAAGCAGGCAGAGAGGGCCACAAGACCCAGGCCACCAGCAGCCCCCACAGAGCACAGAACCCAGGCAGCCCACCGCAGGGGCAACCACGCATCCACCCAGAAGACTGCAGAGGAAGCCCCCGGAAAGAGCCCCCATAATTATAGGGCAGAGGCCCTCCGGGAGCCAGGGGCAACAGCCCACCGACCCCGCCAGGCCCCAGCCGCCCAGACATGGGCCGTGCACTGGACCCGGGCCACAGGGGCCCGAGCGCCCCCAAACCCCCCGGCAGAGGCCCCACCCAATACCCAGGAGGGCAAAGCGCCCCAGACAGCCACAAAATGGGTCAGCGTCTGCCCCAGCGCCCCTTGCCAAGTGCCCTGGGAGTCAAGACGTGCCCACAGGTGGGTGAAGTCGCGAGCAGTGGGGAGAGGCAACGCTGACGCCCCATCGGGAGAAGCACAGGCAGGCCAGGCGACAGCAAGTCCCAGATCCAGGCCCAATCATTACCACACACACTTTCACGTCCCATACATCCTCACATCCACACGTCCTACCTCCCTCGACTCTGCTGGGGTATAGTGCAGCGGGCACACCAGGGGGCCAGCAACACCCCAGCCACCACAGACCCCGAACCAGCAGAACAATTAATTAATCCTCCTGGCCCCTCCTGCCCCGAACAGACACCAGGAAGCAGGGGTGTGCGAAGAAGACCCCTCCCCTCACCCTTCTGGCTCTTCAATATTTTCTAATAGTGAGCAATTAAAATTCAGGGGCAGCCAAACTTGTAGAACTGGGAGCGCGGCACTCTGGGCAGCCTACATACCCAAAGAGCCCCGCCCACCACATGCCACTCAGTATAACCGCCCCCCAAGACCTAATGTGTGTGTGTGAGTGTGTTTGATAAGTAGTAATGTCTAAGGTGTAATTAAAACAGGGGCAGGGAACTGCAGAGTGCAACCAAAGGGGACCACCTACGTGGCCCCATCCACTTCACCCCACCGAACACACACGCCCCCAAAACCCTTCATGTGTGAGTGTGTGCTGTGTACAGGAGCCAGAAGGGAGAGGGGTATGGGGATATATACCGGGGGAGCTACTCTCCCCTAGAGAGGGCAGCCAGGGACTGGCTGTAATAGGCAACCCTGCTACCTGGGAGCCAACAATAGGCAGGAGGGCCTGATGTCCACCAGGCTCGGGGCCTGCAGCGACCATATTCCGGGAGCTACTGTACCCCCAGAAGGTACCCATCCCGCCCCACCCCACTCAACCCAACCCCACCCCGGAGGACCTCTACAAAAAACAAACAAACAACATAAAAAAACAATCAAACAAATCACCCGGTCACACCAGTCGCAGCAGCCCGGGCCTGAGACCCACCATCACCCAGCAACCCACCACCACCACTATGTGATAAAACTAATCAGAGGGGACCAGAGAGAATGAAATTCAGCCAATTGATGTTTTGAGGAGGCAGACATTGTTTCCATGCTAATATAATCTAAAAGAAAATTTCTAAACTGGTTAATACACAGATTGTTCTTCGCTTTCCAGTTCATGAGAATAGTTTTCTTTGCGATACATAACACTGTGAGAACCATGTGTGCTGAGTTAATTTCCATGTTGATGTTGTCTAAGTCACCCAGTATGCACAGTGTGGGGCATGCAGGGATGCTACACTTTAGCCATGTTGATAGGTCCTCACAGACTTCAAGCCAGAACTTCTGGACAGGCGCACAAAACCACAAAGCATGTGCATAATCATCAGGTGTGTTATCTGTGCAATGTGAGCAGATGTTTGAGTGTGTTAGACCCATCCTGAACATCCTTTGTCCTGTATAGTGTGTTCTATGAAGGATTTTGTATTGTATGAGCTGTAAATTAGGATTTCGAGTCTTTATGAAGGTGTTCAAACATATTTGTGGTTAGAAGCTATGACCAGAACTGATGGATAAATCTGCCTCCCATTTTGAGGATGGAAGAGACATTGTGTCATCTATCTTAGACAATAATTTATATATTTTTGATAGTAGTTTTGGGGTGCAGATGCTTAGAAATTCTGCTACCCTAGTCGGGAGTTGTAAGTCTGGTTGGTGGAGGATATATCCATCCATCCATCCATCATCTGCCGCTTATCCGGGGGTCGGGTCGCGGGGGCAGGAGCTTGAGCAGAGAAACCCAGACGTCTCTGTCCCCAGCCACTTCCTCCAGCTCTTCCGGGGGGACCCCGAGGCGTTCCCAGGCCAGCCGAGAGACATAGTCTCTCCAACGTGTCCTGGGTCTCCCCCGGGTTCTCCTCCCAGTGGGACGTGCCCGGAACACCTCCCCAGGGAGGCGCCCAGGGGGCATCCTAACCAGATGCCCGAGCCACCTCATCTGACTCCTCTCAATGCGGAGGAGCAGCGGTTCTACTCCGAGCCCCTCCCGGAAGACTGACCTTCTCACCCTATCTCTAAGGGAGAGCCCAGACACCCTGCGGAGGAAACCCATTTCGGCTGCTTGTATTCGCGATCTTGTTCTTTCGGTCACTACCCACAACTCGTGACCATAGGTGAGGATGGGAACGTAGATTGACCAGTAAGTAGAGAGCTTCGCCTTCTGGCTCAGCTCCCTCTTCACTACGACGGGTCGGTGCAGAGCCCGCAACACTGCAGACGCCGCACCGATCCGCCCGTCAATCTCCCGCTCCATTCGTCCCTCACTCGTGAACAAGATCCCGAGATACTTGAACTCCTCCACTTGGGGAAGGATCTCATTCCCGACCCGGAGAGAGCATTCCACCCTTTTCCGGCTGAGAACCATAGTCTCGGATTTGGAGGTACTGATTCTCATCCCAGCCGCTTCACACTCGGCTGCGAATCGCTCCAGTAAGAGCTGAAGGTCACGGCCTGACGACGCTAACAGAACCACATCATCTGCAAAAAGCAGAGACCCGATTCTGAGGTCGCCAAATCGGACACCCTCAACGCCCTGGCTCCGCCTAAAAATTCTGTCCATAAAAGTTAGGAACAGAATCGGTGACAAAGGGCAGCCCTGACGGAGTCCAACTCTCACCGGAAACGTATCCCACTTACTGCCGGCAATGCGGACCAAACTCTGGCACCGGTCATACAGAGACCAAACGGCCCCTATCAAGGGGTCCGGCACTCCATATTCCCGGAGCAACCCCCACAGGACTCCACGAGGGACACGGTCGAACGCTTTCTCCAAGTCCACAAAACACATGTAGATGCATAGATAGCATAGTTTGCCAAAAGCGGGTAAGCTGCGAATGACCGACTAAATATCAACAAAAGTGGGGGCGGAGGTCTTCGGATGCAAGTGGGTGTGAATAACCCACCATACAAGTATGGTGGAGAGGAAGCTGTGAACAGCCGACCATAGTTTGCAAAAAGCGGGTGAGAAAAGGTGCGAATGTCCAACCATACATGATCAAAACAGGGAGCGGAGATGTTTGGCTGTGACAAGGTGTGAATGTCCACCCAAAATTAATGAAAAGCGGGCAACAAGTAGGTTTGAATGCCCAACCATACATAATCAAAAGCAGGAGTGGATGTGTTCGGCTACAAGAAGGTTTGAATGTCCGAGCATAGTTTGTAAAAAGCGGGTAAGGAAAGATTCGAATGCCCGAACATACACCATCAAAAGAGGGAGCGGAGGAGCTCCGCTGTAAGACGGTCTGAATGTCCATTAATAATTGCTAGAAAACATGAAAGAAAATTTTCGAATATCAAACCGCACATGATCATAAGCTCGGAGAAGGTGTTTGACTACAAGTAGGTGTGAATGTCAGATTATAATTTGTAAAAAGCGGGTAAGAAAAGGTAAGAATGTCCAACCATAAATGATGAAAAGCGGCAGCAGAGATGTTCAGCTGGTATTTATCAATATTTCTATCTATTGATAGATTTCAACAAAAAACAACGTTGTACTTTGCAGTAAAAGAAAGAGCAAATCTAAAGTTTCAGGAATCCGAGTATAAGCTTGCTTTCATGAATTCTGCACGATTTCAGATTTTGCTATAAATGAATTCCTTCACTCAAACTATGTTAAAACTGCTTTGTCCTTCATATTTATCAATGTCTAGATCAACTTCAACAAAGAACAACATTGGATTTTGCAGTAGAAGAAAGAGCAACACTGAAGGATCAGGAATCCGAGAATAAGCTTATTTTCATACGTTCTGCATGATTTGGGATTTTATGTATAAAATGAATTCCTTCACTCAAACTAAGTTAAAACTGCTTTGTCCTTCATATTTATCAATGTCTGGATCGACTTCAACAAAGAACAACATTGTATTTTGCAGTAGAAGAAAGAGCAACACTGAAGGATCAGGAATCCGAGAAAAAGCTTTCTTTTCATACGTTCTGCATGATTTGGGATTTTATGTATAAAATGAATTCCTTTACTCAAACTATGTTAAAACGGCTTTGTCCTTCATATTTATCAATGTCTAGATCGATTTCAACAAAGAACAAGGTTGTATTTTGCAGTATAGGAAAGAGCAAAACTGGAGGATCAGGAATCCGAGAAAAAGCTTACTTTCATGAGTCCTGCACGATTTCATATTTTCCTATAAAATGAATTGCTTTGCTCAAACCAAGTTAAAATTGCTTTGTCCTTCATAGTTATCCATGTCTAAAATGTATCAAGCATAAAGTTCCTCATATTACCCTGAATGAGAAAGAAGCATCCCTTTGGTTGAGCAATACGTTCCTTTTGCGGAGTTATGCATGATTTCGGATTTTGCTATAAAATTCATTCCTTCACACCTTTTTTTTCACCGCATTTTTTAGATTATGGTTGGAAATTCTCAACCACTCTCATCCGAAGACCTCTCTTCCCGCTTTTGTTAATATATTTGAACTTTAGTCGGACATTCACCCCTTTTTGCAGCTAAACCACCTCCGCTCCCTGTTTTGATCATGTATGGTCTGGCAATACTACCTTTTCTTACCCGTTTGTGAGTAATTATGGCTGGATATTCACACCTACTTGCAGCTGAACACAATCTTTCTCGCTTTTGATGATGTATGGACCGGCATTCTTACCTTTTCTAACACATTTTTCAGCAATTATGGTCAGAGATTCACACCTAATCACAGACGAACAGCTCTGCTCCCACTTTTGATTATGTTTGGTTGGATATTAAAACCTTTTCCTAACTGATTTTTAAAAACTTTGGTTGGACGTTCACACCTTCTCGTAGTCGAACACATCCACTCCTGCTTATGATGATGTATGGGTGGACATTCACACCTTCTTGCAGCTGAACACCCCCTCTCCCACTTATGATCATGTGCGGTTTGATTTTCGGAAATTTTCTTCACACCTCCGGCAGAGCTTCAACCATATCCCGGGGGAGGTGGGGGACATTGAGTCCGAATGGGCCATGTTCCGTGACTCCATTGCCGAGGCAGCTGGTCGGAGTTTTGGCCGTAAGGTGGTCGGTGCCTGTCGTGGCGGCAACCCTCCAACCTGCTGGTGGACACCAGTGGTGAGGGAAGCCGTCAAGCTGAAGAAGGAGTCCTATCGGGCCTTTTTGGCCAGTGGGACCCTGGAAGCAGCTGATAGGTACCGACGGGCCAGACGGGCCGCGGCTTCGGCGGTTGCTGAGGCAAAAACTCGGGCCTGGGAGGAGTTCGGTGAGACCATGGAGAACGATTTCCGGACGGCCTCGAAAAGATTCTGGTCCACCATCCGGCGTCTCAGGGGGGGGAAGCGGCTCACAGTCAACACTGTTTACAGTGGGGACGGGGCTTTGCTGACCTCAACTAGGGATGTTGTGAGTCGGTGGGGGGAGTACTTCGAGGAACTCCTCAATCCTACCAACACGTGCTCGGAAGAGGCAGAGTCGGAGAGCTCAGAGACGGGGCCTCCCATTTCTGGGGCTGAGGTTGCCGAGGTGGTTAAAAAGCTCCTCGGTGGCAAGGCCCCGGGGGTGGATGAGGTCCGTCCTGAGTTTCTCAAGGCTCTGGATGTTGTAGGGCTGTCTTGGCTGACACGCCTCTGCAGTATCGCGTGGACATCGGGGACAGTGCCTCTGGACTGGCAGATTGGGGTGGTGGTCCCCCTCTTTAAAAAGGGGGACCGGAGGGTGTGTTCCAACTATAGGGGTATCACACTCCTCAGCCTCCCTGGTAAGGTCTATTCGGGGGTATTGGAGAGGAGGATCCGTCGGATAATCGAGCCTCGGATTCAGGAGATGCAGTGTGGCTTTCGTCCTGGCCGTGGAACAGTGGACCAGCTGCTGGGAGTTCGCCCAACCAGTCTACATGTGTTTTGTGGACTTGGAGAAAGCGTTCGACCATGTCCCTCGTGGAGTCCTGTGGGGGTTGCTCCGGGAATATGGAGTGCCGGACCCCTTGATAGGGGCCGTTCGGTCTCTGTATGACCGGTGCCAGAGTTTGGTCCGCATTGCCGGCAGTAAGTGGGATACGTTTCCGGTGAGAGTTGGACTCCGTCAGGGCTGCCCTTTGTCACCAATTCTGTTCCTAACTTTTATGGACAGAATTTCTAGGCGGAGCCAGGGCGTTGAGGGTGTCCGATTTGGCGACCTCAGAATCGGGTCTCTGCTTTTTGCAGATGATGTGGTTCTGTTAGCGTCGTCAGGCCGTGACCTTCAGCTCTTACTGGAGCGATTCGCAGCCGAGTGTGAAGCGGCTGGGATGAGAATCAGCACCTCCAAATCCGAGACTATGGTTCTCAGCCGGAAAAGGGTGGAATGCTCTCTCCGGGTCGGGAATGAGATCCTTCCCCAAGTGGAGGAGTTCAAGTATCTCGGGATCTTGTTCACGAGTGAGGGACGAATGGAGCGGGAGATTGACGGGCGGATCGGTGCGGCGTCTGCAGTGTTGCGGGCTCTGCACCGACCCGTCGTTGTGAAGAGGGAGCTGAGCCAGAAGGCGAAGCTCTCTACTTACTGGTCAATCTACGTTCCCATCCTCACCTATGGTCACGAGTTGTGGGTAGTGACCGAAAGAACAAGATCGCGAATACAAGCAGCCGAAATGGGTTTCCTCCGCAGGGTGTCTGGGCTCTCCCTTAGAGATAGGGTGAGAAGGTCAGTCTTCCGGGAGGGGCTCGGAGTAGAACCGCTGCTCCTCCGCATTGAGAGGAGTCAGATGAGGTGGCTCGGGCATCTGGTTAGGATGCCCCCTGGGCGCCTCCCTGGGGAGGTGTTCCGGGCACGTCCCACTGGGAGGAGAACCCGGGGGAGACCCAGGACACGTTGGAGAGACTATGTCTCTCGGCTGGCCTGGGAACGCCTCGGGGTCCCCCTGGAAGAGCTGGAGGAAGTGGCTGGGGACAGAGACGTCTGGGTTTCTCTGCTCAAGCTCCTGCCCCCGCGACCCGACCCCCGGATAAGCGGCAGATGATGGATGGATGGATGGATATATCCTCCACCAACCAGACTTACAACTCCCGACTAGGGTAGCAGAATTTCTAAGCATCTGCACCCCAAAACTACTATCAAAAATATATAAATTATTGTCTAAGATAGATGACACAATGTCTCTTCCATCCTCAAAATGGGAGGCAGATTTATCCATCAGTTCTGGTCATAGCTTCTAACCACAAATATGTTTGAACACCTTCATAATGACTCGAAATCCTAATTTACAGCTCATACAATACAAAATCCTTCATAGAACACACTATACAGGACAAAGGATGTTCAGGATGGGTCTAACACACTCAAACATCTGCTCACATTGCACAGATAACACACCTGATGATTATGCACATGCTTTGTGGTTTTGTGCGCCTGTCCAGAAGTTCTGGCTTGAAGTCTGTGAGGACCTATCAACATGGCTAAAGTGTAGCATCCCAGCATGCCCCACACTGTGCATACTGGGTGACTTAGACAACATCAACATGGAAATTAACTCAGCACACATGGTTCTCACAGTGTTATGTATCGCAAAGAAAACTATTCTCATGAACTGGAAAGCAAAGAACAATCTGTGTATTAACCAGTTTAGAAATTTTCTTTTAGATTATATTAGCATGGAAACAATGTCTGCCTCCTCAAAACATCAATTGGCTGAATTTCATTCTCTCTGGTCCCCTCTGATTAGTTTTATCACATAGTGGTGGTGGTGGGTTGCTGGGTGATGGTGGGTCTCAGGCCCGGGCTGCTGCAACTGGTGTGACCGGGTGGTTTGTTTGATTGTTTTTTTATGTTGTTTGTTTGTTTTTTGTACAGGTCCTCCGGGGTGGGGTTGGGTTGAGTGGGGTGGGGCGGGATGGGTACCTTCTGGGGGTACAGTAGCTCCCGGAATATGGTCGCTGCAGGCCCCGAGCCTGGTGGACATCAGGCCCTCCTGCCCATTGTTGGCTCCCAGGTAGCAGGGATGCCTATTACAGCCAGTCCCTGGCTGCCCTCTCTGGGGGAGAGTAGCTCCCCCGGTATATATCCCCATACCCCTCTCCCTTCTGGCTCCTGTACACAGCACACACTCACACATGAAGGGTTTTGGGGGCGTGTGTGTTCGGTGGGGTGTAGTGGATGGGGCCACGTAGGTGGTCCCCTTTGGTTGCACTCTGCAGTTCCCTGCCCCTGTTTTAATTACACCTTAGACATTACTACTTATCAAACACACTCACACACACACATTAGGTCTTGGGGGGTGGTTACACTGAGTGGCATCTGGTGGGCGGGGCTCTTTGGGTATGTAGGCTGCTCCCAGTTCTACAAGTTTGGCTGCCCCTGAATTTTAATTGCTCACTATTAGAAAATATTGAAGAGCCAGAAGGGTGAGGGGAGGGGTCTTCTTCGCACACCCCTGCTTCCTGGTGTCTGTTCGGGGCAGAAGGGGCCAGGAGGATTAATTAATTGTTCTGCTGGTTCGGGGTCTGTGGTGGCTGGGGGGTTGCTGGCCCCCTGGTGTGCCCGCTGCACTATACCCCAGCAGAGTCGAGGGATGTAGGACGTGTGGATGTGTGGATGTATGGGACGTGAAAGTGTGTGTGGTAATGATTGGGCCTGGATCTGGGACTTGCTGTCGCCTGGCCTGCCTGTGCTTCTCCCGATGGGGCGTCAGCGTTGCCTCTCCCCACTGCTCGCAACTTCACCCACCTGTGGGCACGTCTTGACTTCCAGGTCACCACTTGGCAAGGGCAAGGGCAAAGGCCACTTTGTGGCTGTCTGGGGCGCTTTGCCCTCCTGGGTATTGGGTGGGGCCTCTGCCGGGGGGTTTGGGGGCGCTCGGGCCCCTGGGGCCCGGGTCCAGTGCACGGCCCATGTCTGGGCGGCTGGGGCCTGGCGGGGTCGGTGGGCTGTTGCCCCTGGCTCCCGGAGGGCCTCTGCCCTATGCTTATGGGGGCTCTTTCCGGGGGCTTCCTCTGCAGTCTTCTGGGTGGATGCGTGGTTGCCCCTGCGGTGGGCTGCCTGGGTTCTGTGCTCTGTGGGGGCTGCTGGTGGCCTGGGTCTTGTGGCCCTCTCTGCCTGCTTCTGATTGCTTGGGGGGGGCTGTGGATTGTGGCCCTGTACGCTTATACACTCATAACTAAGCACGGTTATCATGTAGGTCCTGTGCCATGGGTGTTGCATGTTCTCACACACACACACACACACACACATTCATTAGTCCAGTAGCATGGTCGCTAAGCAGTTGATGTATTATCATGTCGTCTCAGGTCATCTATATCCACAGCTGTGTTGTATGCGATTGCCGCTTCTTGTGCTTGTTTTTGGTTGTTTGTGTGTTTGTTTTTTCTCTGCTTGTCTGCTTTCAGGTGCTCCTGGTGGCGCTAAGGCTGGATTCCCCTCAGAGGCCATGGATTGTTGTCTGTTTTGTTTTTACAGGTGTAGCAGCTGGTTGTCTGGTTTTTGTTTCTATTTTTGTTCTGTTTCCTCTTCTTTCCTCTTCTTCTTTCCTTGTCCCCCGGTCCGGTTCAGTTCAGTTCATGTCATATATTGTAAACAGAAATAAATAAATGGGCATCAAGGGGAGCTTTACATTTATAAAACTTCCCTTGGCAAAGCAAATCTGTTTGGCATCAAAGGTATTCAGACTACAATTCTTCTGACATAATGCTGAACAGGACAAGGGGAAAAAAAAAAAAAAGTAAAGAAGACAGTTCTGCCGAAAGTCAGGGACTAGACCTGTTCTAAGTTCTATACTTTTTAAAAGGGGCATGTTTATCAACTATGGAATTAGAAGATTTACAAAAATGGTCAAGTGCTAGATCTTCATCTGAGATTTTAACAGTGTCATATAACTATTCAACAGATCAGTTAAAAAAAAGCCTGCTCATGGAGATGTTTCAGGATCTGGATACCAAGCGTGGACCTAATGTTTTCATTTTTGCAATTCTGATACAGGCTATTGAGCAGTGATAACTAACACCAAGTTCAGATACTGCGGATATTCTACCTTTGATTTGTTAAGATTGAGCCAATCAGGGACAACCTTGAAGGATCTCTTTGGTTTTGTAGGATCAGTAATTACCTGAGAAAGGTTGATATTGGTACACACCTTTTTTAAATGATCAGAGGCAGAGTTCAACTTGTTTAAATTAAAATTGCCACACAGAGATTGGGTTTAGGCCACATGCACACAGAATGACATCAACAAATATAAGAAATATTAAACATTTACACATAGATTTTTGAATACATGTAGAGGAATGATACTTTGAAATGTGCTCATTGCGGAGTTATGATCAGTTGAGTAATGAAGGTTGAACTATTCTGGGAAAGAGGTTCTATTCCCAGCATCATGATGGACACTCCTGATATAGAAGGTTTCGCTAACGCATTGGAATTGTTTTACTATTTTCATATGCATGTGCAATGAAGAATTGTTTGCTGCTGATAAATGCAAAGAAGAACAGCTTACACATAGATGCTCACATATAGGTTGCTGAATGCAATGAAGACCTGCTTATCCAGTAAAGTTCAATGTCAATGTGTAATATTCAATTAGGATTTGCAAAACAGTGAAGTTAAACAATGAATGGGTCCATAGTCGGTATGAGAAGACTACAGGAATATTTACCTGGGTGTACGTTCAAACAGAGATGAGAAAATCCCGATAAATAATTGTTTGTTTGTTTGTTAGTATGTATATGAATGTTATGTGTATAAACTGTGTTGAGTTATAGTTACTCAGTAGTGTCTCAGTGAAACAACCGACGGGGGATGCCTTGCGGTGACAACAAAAGCAGTGTTTTACTGATCAGTCAAGTTGCTCCAGTGTACTCCATACAAACTGGTTGGCTACTGAAGGGATAGAAAATGGGGAATTCTTGTTTTAAAGCAAACAAGGAATTAGATGGGAAAAATACATGTTTTAACGGGACCCAGACAATATTAAATACTCAGACAGATGGGAGAAGAAGTGTAGTTTTGTAGGAAATAACAAAATTATTACATAGAATTAGTGAAATCAATTGAAGAATGCCTTTCTGAAGAGCTGTTTACCACAGATGAGCAGCTTTGCGACCAAGCACAATGTAGATCGCTTTACTGACAAAATGATCTAATTTAATGGATTGGTTTAGACATGCATAACAGCATTTTAAGAACAAAGAGAGAAACAAAAAGGGACAACGCTTCATGGTGGAAGGTGATGTATAAATAACTGTGTATATGATGAAGGGGGTGGCAA
The DNA here is from genome assembly GCF_036924035.1 of Leuresthes tenuis. NCBI lineage: Eukaryota > Metazoa > Chordata > Actinopteri > Atheriniformes > Atherinopsidae > Leuresthes > Leuresthes tenuis. The sequence goes on along the minus strand of NW_027325374.1, from coordinate 30,326,969 downwards.
CACCCATTCCGAAATCCCGCCATTCCGACATCCCGCTATTCCGACATCCCACCATTCCGACATACCACCATTCCGACATGCAAACGTCCCACCATTCCGACGTTCAAATGTCCCACCATTCCGACAAGGCTTTCTGTATAAGGAAATGTGTGTTACTCAACAGGTGAGTCCCTTCTTTCTGTTCATGCAATTTATATGTTTAACACATGTTTATAGACAAGCGTTATTAAAAACACAAAGTCTCGGCAACTGGAGGAGGAGAAGCAGTCCGCGGTGGTTTTCAATCACACACTCCAATGCCACTTGTTTCAACTTCCGAAAATTTAATCCAGGAAAAAAAGGCTTACAAACATGGACCAAAACGGCTCCATAACACGCACAAGAATCCAAAAGAAACAAAAATTAACTAAAAGAAAGCAAATAAACAGTATGAAGTGGTCAAAATTGGTTTTACGCATGCCTATGTGCGTCTGGCACATGCGTCTTCAGGCTCTCCCACATTGGTTTGTGGATGAAAGCTATATGTTCAGCTGTAATGTCATGTAAAAACAATCTCTACATGACATTTACTCCCAGGTGTGACCAGTTACGTCCTTAAAATATCAACAGGCTGTATAAAGCCTTGCGCAACGGCTGTGTGTTTGTGCCAAATGCGCAAAGCCCATCCGCGCTTCCCAAAATTGGAGCGAGTACTCATAAATCACGTGAATAACATGAATAAACGGTTTTACTGCATTTTGTTGTGTTTTACACGTTCTATGCTGTCATTTCTCTCTTCTCCTATTGGTAAGGCAAGGCAGAGTGCTCGCAACTGTGTCCTGTGCCGTAGCCGTGATATCTGTTATTGCAATTATTACTTTTGCATATGATGACAGCGTGCAAAAGACGCATGGGCTCTGTGGAGAGCTCCGCTCCAGCTGGCTGCTGTGACAGCTCACTGACACTGTATTTCTGCTTAATCAGTTTCAGTCTCGCCAGAGTTACATTAATATCTGTATTTTTATATTTGAAATTCAGGGGATTTTGATAATAGATTATTAAAGTTTGTTTGCGAGGCTGTGGCCTCTGCATGTGCAAAGCTTGTGCGCCAAACTTTAGGGCGTATTTGCGCCGGCATATCATTAGTGCAAAATGTTTTGGGTAAAAAATAGGCTATTAAAAGGAACTGTCGGAATGGCGGTATGTTAAAAAAAACAAAAAACATACCGCCATTCCGACCATAGGAGGAAAAAAGTGTCGGAATGGTGGGACGTTTGATAAAAAATTAAGTGTCGCCATTCCGACAATTGGAGACCCATGTCGGAATGGCGAGATGTCGGAATGGCAGCATGTAACCATGATGAAGGAGAGACCATTTGAGCAGCACAGCCATTTCGCAGCACAGGGACAGCAGTCCAAGTTACAGGATCTCCCACGTGGTATCACCTGTCACATTGTGTCAAGGCATCAAAAGAAGAAAAAATCACCAAACTCAAGGACAAAAAGACGAAGACGCCGGTGAACGAAGAGAGAGTACTGACAAACCAGAAATACAAAAGGATTCTCGATATCAAGATCCAGAAGAAGAGGCTAACAATGCCACGAACACTTACGATGCTGGGAATGATGCCAGCAATGAACAGAGAAGAAGATTCAGTGTCATCAATCTGCAACACGTGCCTCTAATGAGGGGGTGAATATAGAATCCTCAACGATTACAACGTCTCTGGGAACTGTGACAAAAACAAGGTTTAAACCATTTTGATATATATTGTAACCTATTGGCTAAGGAATAGTGCTGAAAATGAGGTAAATCTAATCCACCATTGTCCTTGGTCTTCTGTAGGGTTTTTAAACTAATACGTGGTGGTTTGTTTTTCCACAGAAATTTGGAGATGCATGAATCTAGTTACTTAAACCAAGTAGCAGATGGTTTTATGGGGATCATTGAGAACAAATAGTTAACTTTTGGTAGTATCATCATTTTAATGGATGTAATTCTCCCCATAAGTGATATAGGTAAGGACTTCCAACGAGAGAGATCGTCCTCTACTGTCTTTAATAATTGCACATAATTTAGCTTTGTTAGCTCTGAGAGCCTGGAGGAAATGTTTATGCCTAAATATCTAATATTTCCTGACTGTAAAGTGATCGCAGGTATATTATGGACCCTACAGTTAATGGGCAGAACTGTGGTCTTAGACCAGTTGATAGAGTAGTCAGAAAGTGTTGAGAATTTATTTATGAGTGTGATCGTGTGAGTGAGAGACGTCTGTGAGTTCTGAAGGAAAAGTAATACATCATCAGCATAAAGCATTATTTTATGCTCAATATTTTGGGATTAATTACTCACAAACGGGTAAGAAAAGGTAGTATTGCCAGACCATACATGATCAAAAAAGGGAGCGGAGGTCGTTCAGCTGCAAGAAGATGTGAATGTCTTGTCCGGCATTCTAGTCTCTTCTAACACGTTTTTCAGCAATTATGGTTGGACATTCACACCTACTAACAGCCGAACACTTCCGCTCCCGCATTTGATGGTGTATAGCCGGGCATTCTCACCCTTTCTCATCAGCTTTTTGCAAATTATGATCTGACATTCACACCTACTTGCAGTCGAACAGCTCTACTCCCGCTTTTGATTATGTTTGGTTGGATATTCGAACCTTTTCTTAACTGCTTTTTACAAACTTTGGTCGGACGTTCACACCTTCTTGCAGCCGAACACATCCACTTCCACTTTTGATGGTATATATTCGGGCATTCGAACCTTTTCTTACCCGCTTTTTACAAACCGTGGTCGGACATTCACACCGTCTTACAGCGGAACATCTCCGCTCCCGCTCTTGATGACATCATCAAATGCGGGAGCGGAGTTGTTCGGCTGTGAGTAGGTGTGAATCTCCGAGCATAGTTTGTAAAAAGGGGGTAAGAATAGGTTCGAATGCCCGAACATACACTATCAAAACAGGGAGCTGAGGTGGCTCAGCTGCAAGGTGTGAATGTCTGACTATAGTTTGTAAATAAGGTGCGAATGCCCAACAATGTATAATCAAAAGAGGGAGCGGAGGTTTTCGGCTACAAGAAGGTTTGAATGTCCGACCATAGTTTGTAAAAAGCGGGTAAGAAAAGGTTCAAGCGCCTGACTATACACCATCAAAAGCGGGAGCAGAGGTGTTCCGCTGTAAGACGGTGTGAATGTCCGACCATATTTGGTAAAAAGCGGGTAAGAAAAGGTTAAAATACCCGACTGTACACAATCAATAGCGGGAGAGGTGTTCAGCTGCAAGAAGGTGTGAATGTCCACCCATAATTACTGAAAAATGGGTAAGAAAAGGTGCGAATGCCCAACCATACATTATCAAAAGCAGGTGTGAATGTCAGATCATAATTTGCAAAAAGCTGATGAGAAAGGGTGAGAATGCCCGACTATACACCATCAAATGCGGGAGCGGAGTTGTTCGGCTGTGAGTAAGTGTGAATCTCCGACCATAATTGCTGAAAAATGTGTTAGAAAAGGTAAGAATGCCGGTCCATACATCATCAAAAGCGGGAGAGGTGGTGTTCGGCTGCAAGTAGGTGTGAATGTCCAGCCATAATTACTAACAAATGGGTAGGAAAAGGTAGTATTGCCAGACCATAAATGATCAAAACAGGGAGCGGAGGTGGTTCAGCTGCAAGAAGGTGTGAATGTCCGACTAAAGTTCAAATATATTAACAAAAGCGGGAGGAGAGGTCTTCGGATGAGAGTGGTTGAGAATTTCCAACCATAATCTATAAAATTCGGTGAAAAAAAGGTGTGATAGAACACTAAAAGGTGGAGCGGAAGTGTTCGGCTGCAAGAAGGTTTTTATGTCCGACTATATTTGGTGAAAAGCAGGTGAAGCAAGGTCTGAATGCCCAACCTTACATTATCAAAAGCGAGATCAGAGGTGTTTGGCTGCAAGAAGGCCATAGTTTGCCAAAAGCGGGTAAGCTGCGAATGACCAACTAAATATCAACAAAAGGTCTTCGGATGCAAGTGGGTGTGAATATCCCACCATACAAGTATGGTGGAGAGGAAGCTGTGAACAGCCGACCATAGTTTGCAAAAAGCGGGTGAGAAAAGGTGCGAATGTCCAACCATACATGATCAAAACAGGGAGCGGAGGTGTTTGGCTGTGACAAGGTGTGAATGTCCACCCAAAATTAATGAAAAGCGGGTAAAAAGTAGGTTTGAATGCCCAAGCATACATCATCAAAAGAAGGAGTGGATGTGTTCGGCTACAAGAAGGTTTGAATGTCCGAGCATAGTTTGTAAAAAGCGGGTAAGAAAAGGTTCGAATGCCCAAACATACACCATCAAAAGAGGGAGCGGAGGTGTTCCGCTGTAAGGTGTGAATGTCCGACCATAGTTGGTAAAAAGTGGGTAAGAAAAGGTTAAAATACCCGACTGTACACAATCAATAGCGGGAGCGGATGTGTTTGGCTACAAGAATGTGTGAAAGTCCGACCATGATTTGTAAAAAACGGGTAAGAAAAGGTGCGAATGCCCGACAATGTATGATCAAAAGCGGGAGCGGAGGTGTTCCGCTGTAAGACGGTGTGAATGTCCGACCATAGTTGGTAAAAAGCGGGTAAGAAAAGGTTAAAATACCCGACTGTACACAATCAATAGGGGGAGCGGAGTTGTTCGGCTACAAGAAGGTGTGAAAGTCCAACCATGGTTTGTAAAAAGCTGGTAAGAAAAGGTTCGAATGCCCGAATATATACCATCAAAAGCGGAAGCGGAGGTGTTCGGCTGCAAGAAGGTTTGAACGTCCGACCAAAGTTTGTAAAAAGCAGTTAAGAAAAGGTTCGAATATCCAACCAAACATAATCAAAAGCGGGAGCAGAGCTGTTCGACTGCAAGTAGGTGTGAATGTCCAGCCATAATTACTCACAAACGGGTAAGAAAAGGTAGTATTGCCAGACCATACATGATCAAAACAGGGAGCTGAGGTGGTTCAGCACCAAGGTGTGAATGTCTGACTATAGTTTGTAAAAAGCGGGTAAGATAAGGTGCGAATGCCCGACAATGTATAATCAAAAGAGGGAGCAGAGGTTTTCGGCTACAAGAAGGTTTGAATGTCCGACCATAGTTTGTAAAAAGCGGGTAAGAAAAGGTTCAAATGCCTGACTATACACCATCAAAAGCGGGAGCGGAAATGTTCCGCTGTAAGACGGTGTGAATGTCCGACCATAGTTGGTAAAAAGCAGGTAAGAAAAGGTTAAAATACCCGACTGTACACAATCAATAGGAATGAATTTTATAGCAAAATCCGAAATCATGCATAACTCCGCAAAAGGAACGTATTGCTCAAACAAAGGGATGCTTCTTTCTCATTCAGGGTAATATGAGGAACTTTATGCTTTATACATTTTAGACATGGATAACTATGAAGGACAAAGCAATTTTAACTTGGTTTGAGCAAAGCAATTCATTTTATAGGAAAATCCGAAATCGTGCAGGACTCATGAAAGTAAGCTTATTCTCGGATTCCTCATCCTTCAGTGTTGCTATTTCTTCTACTGCAAAATACAATGTTGTTCTTTGTTGAAGTAAATCTAGACATTGATAAATATGAAGGACAAAGAAGTTTTCACTTGGTTTGAGTGAAGGAATTCATTTTATACATAAAATCCCAAATCATGCAGAACGTATGAAAATAAGCTTATTCTCGGATTCCTGATCCTTCAGTGTTGCTTTTTCTTCTACTGCAAAATACAATGTTGTTCTTTGTTGAAGTCAATCTAGACATTGATAAATATGAAGGACAAAGCAGTTTTAACTTGGTTTGAGTGAAGGAATTCATTTTATACATAAAATCCCAAATCATGCAGAACGTATGAAAATAAGCTCATTCTCGGATTCCTGATCCTTCAGTGTTGCTTTTTCTTCTACTGCAAAATACAATGTTGTTCTTTGTTGAAGTCAATCTAGACATTGATAAATATGAAGGACAAAGCAGTTTTAACATAGTTTGAGTGAAGGCATTCATTTATAGTAAAATCAATAATCGTGCAGAACTCATGAAAATAAGCTTATTCTCGGATTCCTAAAACTTTTAATTTGCTCTTTCTTTACTGCAAAGTACAATGTTGTTCTTTGTTGAAGTCGATCTAGACATTGATAAATATGAAGGACAAAGCAGTTTTCACTTGGTTTGAGTGAAGGATTTGCAGCTGAAAACCTCCCGCTCCCGCTTTTGATTGTGTGTAGTCGGGCTTTCGAGCCTTTTCTTACCCGGTTTTTAGAAATTATGGTTGGACATTCAGACCTTGCAGCCGAAGACCTCCACTCCCTCTTTTGATCATACATTGTCGGGCATTCGCACCTTGTCTTACCCGCTTTTTACAAACTATAGTCAGACATTCACACCTTGCAGCTGAACCACCTCAGCTCCCTGTTTTGATCATGTATGGTCTGGCAATACTACCTTTCCTTACCCGTTTGTGAGTAATTATGGCTGGACATTCACACCTACTTGCAGTCGAACAGCTCTGCTCCCGCTTTTGATGGTATATATTCGGGCATTCGAACCTTTTCTTAGCAGCTTTTTACAAACCATGGTTGAACTTTCACACCTTCTTGTAGCCGAACAACTCCGCTCCCGCTATTGATTGTGTACAGTCAGGTATTTTAACCTTTTCTTACCCGCTTTTTACCAACTATGGTTGGACATTCACACCGTCTTACAGCGGAACACCTCCGCTCCCGCTTTTGATGGTGTATAGTCAGGCATTTGAACCTTTTCTTACCCGCTTTTTACAAACTATGGTCGGACATTCAAACCTTCTTGTAGCCGAAAACCTCCGCTCCCTCTTTTGATCATACATTGTCGGGCATTCGCACCTTTTCTTACCCGTTTTTTACAAACCATGGTCGGACTGTCACACATTCTTGTAGCCAAACACATCCGCTCCCGCTATTGATTGTGTACAGTCGGGTATTTTAACCTTTTCTTACCCACTTTTTACCAACTATGGTCGGACATTCACACCTTACAGCGGAACACCTCCGCTCCCTCTTTTGATGGTCTATGTTCGGGCATTCGAACCTTTTCTTACCCGCTTTTTACAAACTATGGTTGGACATTCAAACCTTCTTGTAGCCGAACACATCCACTCCTGCTTTTGGTGATGTATGGTTGGGCATTTTCACCTTTTCTTACCCATTTTTCAGTAATTATGGGTGGACATTCACACCTTCTTGCAGCTGAACAACTCCTCTCCCGCTTATGATCATGTGCGGTTTGATATTCGAAAATTTTCTTTCATGTTTTAAAGCAATTATTGATGGACATTCAAATCTTCTTGTAGCCGAACACATCCACTCCTGCTTTTGATGATGTATGGTTTGGCATTCGCACCTATTTTTTACCCATTTTTCAGGAATTTTGGGTGGACATTCAGACCTTCTTGCAGCCGAAAACCTCTGCTCCCTCTTTTGATCATACATTGTCGGGCATTCGCACCTTATCTTACCCGCTTTTTACAAACTATAGTCAGACATTCACACCTTGCAGCTGAACCACCTCCGCTCCCTGTTTTGATCATGTATGGTCTGGTAATACTACCTTTTCTTACCCGTTTGTGAGTAATTATGGCTGGACATTCACACCTACTTGCAGTCGAATAGCTCTGCTCCCGCTTTTGATTATGTTTGGTTGGATATTCAAACCTTTTCTTAACTGCTTTTTACAAACTTTGGTCGGACGTTAACACCTTCTTGCAGCCGAACACCTCCGCTTCCGCTTTTGATGGTATATATTCGGGCATTCGAACCTTTTCTTACCAGCTTTTTACAAACCATGGTTGGACTTTCACACCTTCTTGTAGCCGAACAACTCCGCTCCCCCTATTGATTGTGTACAGTCGGGTATTTTAACCTTTTCTTACCCGCTTTTTACCAACTATGGTCGGACATTCACACCGTCTTACAGCGGAACACCTCCGCTCCCGCTTTTGATCATACATTGTCGGGCATTCGCACCTTTTCTTACCCGTTTTTTACAAATCATGGTCGGACTTTCACACATTCTTGTAGCCAAACACATCCGCTCCTGCTATTGATTGTGTACAGTCGGGTATTTTAACCTTTTCTTACCCACTTTTTACCAACTATGGTCGGACATTCACACCGTCTTACAGCGGAACATCTCCGCTCCCGCTTTTGATGGTGTATAGTCAGGCATTTGAACCTTTTCTTACACGCTTTTTACAAACTATGGTCGGACATTCAAACCTTCTTGTAGCCGAAAACCTCTGCTCCCTCTTTTGATTATACATTGTCGTGCATTCGCACCTTATCTTACCCGCTTTTTACAAACTATAGTCAGACATTCACACCTTGGTGCTGAACCACCTCAGCTCCCTGTTTTGATCATGTATGGTCTGGCAATACTACCTTTTCTTACCCGTTTGTGAGTAATTATGGCTGGACATTCACACCTACTTGCAGTCGAACAGCTCTGCTCCCGCTTTTGATTATGTTTGGTCGGACATTCAAACCTTCTTGTAGCCAAAAACCTCCGCTCCCTCTTTTGATCATACATTGTCGGGCATTCGCACCTTTTCTTACCCGTTTTTTACAAACCATGGTCGGACTTTCACACATTCTTGTAGCCAAACACATCCGCTCCCGCTATTGATTGTGTACAGTCGGGTATTTTAACCTTTTCTTACCCACTTTTTACCAACTATGGTCGGACATTCACACCTTACAGCGGAACACCTCCGCTCCCTCTTTTGATGGTGTATGTTTGGGCATTCGAACCTTTTCTTACCCGCTTTTTACAAACAATGCTCGGACATTCAAACCTTCTTGTAGCCGAACACATCCACTCCTTCTTTTGATGATGTATGCTTGGGCATTCAAACCTACTTTTTACCCGCTTTTCATTAATTTTGGGTGGACATTCACACCTTGTCACAGCCAAACACCTCCGCTCCCTGTTTTGATCATGTATGGTTGGACATTCGCACCTTTTCTCACCCGCTTTTTGCAAACTATGGTCGGCTGTTCACAGCTTCCTCTCCACCATACTTGTATGGTGGGATATTCACACCCACTTGCATCCGAAGACCTTTTGTTGATATTTAGTTGGTCATTCGCAGCTTACCCGCTTTTGGCAAACTATGGCCTTCTTGCAGCCAAACACCTCTGATCTCGCTTTTGATGAT